>NC_140914.1:10716387-11916387 GCF_045865225.1 Trachurus japonicus | reverse complement strand
TTGGGCTGTTGGTTTAAAACAAAGGGCTTTGATAGACTTGTATAGGCTTTGACAATATGATGCAAATAGATGTTTGTTTTAAAACCAAGCAGTGTGATGATTAAAAGAAGAATTACTAAGCGTCATCCATCTCCAGTGGTGGAACATGACATACACTCAAGTACAGTAGGCAATAGTTTGACATTTTACTTGTTTGTTTACTGGAGGAGATTTAAATGATAAGACACATTTTTAAACACTGAATTATCTTATTTTAGACATATCCAGGCTAGCTGTTCTCACTTGTTCCCAGTCTTTGAGCTAAGCTAAGCTAACATTGCCTAACCGAATGCTGGCCTGAAAGTGAGAGGCTATCATGCCTCCAATATCTACTATGCAGTATCTGTATTTATTTGCACCTGTGAAGTAAATTTATTTGCCATAAAAAGTAAGAATTTACAGACAAAACATATCATAATAGATATACAATGGTGTAAAATTTGCAGGAACCATTATTCCACCTACTACAATCTATTTTAAAAGGAATAATAATGTTTGCCCTTTAACCTTTTTGTACATTTTGCTAAAAACCTTAATACTTAAACTTAACCCAACAATCACTTTGTTTGTGGAAACAAAGTCTGAACACAACAATACATTTAAGCTCATTTTAGCAAACTTGTTTGCAAATGGTTTTGCCCTATTTTCTAATTCAGCACTTTGTCATTCCTTTGAAATCATATTTGTGTGCAACTTCAATATTCACTCTCTTTTATCTCTGTTTTGGTCTCTTCCAACTCCTGAGGGAAATATCTGGATCTCCAGCTGCTAAACGCTCCACCATGTTTACCAGCTTGTTGTTAACAGTGTCTGTCTGGTTGTTTGGTGATGGGCAGGTAAGGTACAGTGGCTTCTAAAATCTTGTTTGCTGCAGCTGCATGCTGTGGCCAAAAAGTGCACTATGAGGGCGGTGAGAGTAAACAAAAACAGTAAAGAGGAGGCTGGCCAGTTAAACAATGTGCTGACATTCTCTATAAAGCTCAATGCATTCAAGAGAAACTGCAGATTCAGGGGGTTGTTTGAGCAAATTTCACATTTTACTTCATACTTTCAGTAATATTTTGAATGCAGGACTTGATTGGTTATGTGCTTTTTTTTACAGTGTAGAACTGCACCTCAACAGATGCTGTAGCACTTCATCCATCTCATTTCAGCTTGTGGCAGTAAATCAAAAGTAAAAAAAAAAAAGAAGTCAGGTGTGATGTTTGCGCTGGTGAATGGTTTCTGACTTTAGCTGAAGTTGAATACTTTAACGCTTTTCATGCCATTAAGCTCGGCAATTTTCTTGTTGCGATACCACGGCTGGTTTTTTTTACGCCTCAAATGTGCATGTAATGATGCTACCGAGGGTCAGCGTCATTGTGAGAAATGACAACACGTTCCACTACGCACTTTGAATCTGGACTGGAGGCCGCTTCACTGAGGCCGACCACGTAATGTCCCTCCCCTGCTGCTGTGTACAGTCAGGGAGATGCTTCGAATGGCTGCTCCATCTTCTGAGGCTGGCTGGGCTGCTTATGGAAGGGACATAAACTAGCACGCAATATCCCATTGTCTCTGGCCACTTAGTTCCTCTCATTGTTAGAGGTTATTTTGCCCTTATGAGGGGCAGAAGGTTTTCAGTGTCAGTGGCGGGTGATTAATGACTCACTGCGGCTCCCTCCTGCTGAAAAGTGCACACTCAGTCTAGACTAAGATTTCCCCAACCTACCGCCTCCTTACCAAGGAGACATCCATACACCAGTTGAGGAATTTTATATCCCAGAGAGAGCAATGTCCCCCTGAACTTATTTAACACACTGAATCAAAAGGAGGAGAAAAAAAAGTAATTGATTTTTAAGTGGAAAGTCACATTTACGTCACTCCGCTCCCTCATGGTTAATCAAGTCTAATTAGCTGAATGAGTGGAGGAATACCCTGTTTACAGTCAGAAGCTAGACTGTGAATTGATCTGTTGGGGGGTGAGAGATCTGTTGTGTTTCTTGTGGCTGCACGACAGCAAAGGTATCAAGCAGCGGCATCGTCGAGGAGGCAGAGCTGGGTGTCAGAAACATACAAACATGATTTATAGTGTGTAGAAAACAAGACAGTTCTGCCTGCGTGTTTGGCACCTTTGACAATCCCACAAATCTCTTAGTGTTTTGAGCAAAGCTGAGAGGAAGCACTCGTGAATAATGAAAGCATGTGTTCCTCTTCCATGAGGCACATGGTGGGGGTGTTTCACAGGGACGCCGTAGTCTTCCTACTATGGAAACCATGCAGGGAGCCACCTTTGTTTCCTGACCTTTACCATCAAGCACTATTCTTGTTTCCAAATCCCTCCGAGTGCAAGAAACAACCAGACTCTGCTGGGGCCTATATGACTCAAATTATATCATTTGTCCAATTTGCTATTGTTTCATCCATGTCAGGATAATTTGCTTTGGGTTTCTCTGTAATGTCTTGGGTTTTGTCTACTCCCCCCGAGAGACCTGCTATACAGTGTGTGCCCTAGATAGACTGTTTATCAAGTGCCCCGTGTTCTGTCAAGTTGACTTTCCAACCATGATGCACAGATAAAATGTACAGCTTCATTTCACTGGCAGTCTCAGGAGGAATAAGCCTGTGACCGCAGCAAGAGCCTGTTTACCTGGGGCATTAATTGGGTCAGAGTTAAAAGTGCGGCGGAAACGATCTCGCCGAGGATAAAGACAAGGCAGTCATCATTACTCAACACCTACTGTATAATGACAGCTTCATCTCTCCCTCAGTAGCCATCCCACTCCTAATTAATCTCATCATCTCTCCTAACAGTTGGACGGTCAGCAGCCAAACAGATTCAGCATATGTTCTCATCTCTACCACCACTCTGAAGCCATTTCTCCAGCCAAGTGAAAACTAGATCTGTCACTGTGTTTTCTTCAAGAAGCCAAGTCAGCCTGTCAAGATCAGAGTTTGATGTGTTCACCTCAGCCAATACCACAAAACCCTCCCTGATCTATTTTATTTGCCTCAGCGCCGAGGCGGCAGATGCGTTTGCAACCAGTCTGTGTGAATCATAATCAATTTCTGCACCAAATTGATTCATCAGAGGATATATCATTTTATTTTAGCCTCGTAAAAAAAAAAAAAGGTTGAAGCTTCGTAATCAGTGTCAGATTTTGACAACTGGTGGCAGCACGCTCATTAATCAACTTGTGAACTCGGTCATTTTCTGCCTCCTGGGTTCACTAGGCACAGACAGCAGTTACAGACAGCGGCCACCGAACGCAGTGGTCTCTCTGCTCTGACAGCTCCGTCTGGCTTTCTCCAAATCATACAGGCAAGGGCCTTTCCTGTGACGACTGCAGCCAGTTCACACAAACAGGGAGAAATCAGTAGATTTTTGCCATTAATAATGTTGAAGTGTTGAAACATCATCACCCCACCTCCTCTTTTTGCAGGTATGGGTGTCATGCTTCTCCAATTAATTGCTTGCTTGCCAAATGTATCTTTGCACATTATCTTGTTCTATCTTTTGATTGCATGTGCTTAATCCTTATCATAATTGGAGTTGCACACTGCCACTGGGCCAGTCATGTCTCATACCAAATTAGGCTTAAAATTGTTTACTGAAGTTTGGATGCTGCTCACTTTAGCTATGAATTTAATATCACAGAAACCAATTATGCAGCTGCAGTAAAGATTAAGAATTTGAAAAAAACAGAGATGCAGTGACATTTAGTGTGGGTATCTATTGTCCCCCCCTATTTTTTTTTTATTCTGACAGGAGATGATATGCTTCCACACCAAGCAGCCCAGGCTCCTTGTGTATTTTATTAGCTCTTAACAGCACATGAACAACTCCCTGGGCAAACAAATCAGTCCCCTCAACCATCAGGGTACCGGTGAAGCCAGTCCTCCCTGGAAGTGCTTTAAGTCTCAGGCAGAGCACAAAGAGGAATAATAATCATAACCATGAATGGGCTACATGGGTAATGGAGCACCACCTCTATATTGCTGCTTGCCATGTGAAGGTGTTGTTTTCACACAAGTTGTGAGATGTTAGCACGTTGTAAAGGCAGCGAAAGGTCAACACAGCACCCATAGTCATTAGCGAAACTCAAATGTGATGCATTTATTCGATCAAACAACCTTGTTCCATACAGACAGGCTTATTACTGTTTGATCTTCACTGTATTAAGTAAAAGTGGCCATGCAATTAAGGAAATTGTGTTTTGATATTGATTTTGTTGGTTCTTTAACAAAACTAAAGGCTTAATCCTTAAGTTTTTAATCAGGTAGAAAGAAATGATCATGTTATTGTGGAATTATGGATGAGCATTTTGTTTAATTAACATAGAAATGCTATACCATTTTTACTTGAGACTTGATTTCAATAAACATCTAGCCTAGCATCAGTATAGCATCAGAAGCCTGGATTTGATTACTGGATTCACGAGTGAAACATTTTTGGTCAAACTTTGCAGTTTTGGTTATTTTACATGACATTTTCCTATTTTGCGTCTTTAATCACAATGTTTTGACGTGGGCGGGACTCTGGAGGAAAAGGGTGATAGTGTTTTCCCACTGCCAATCAAACTGTATTAGAGTTTTGAGCAGAGTGTTAACTCCTAATAAATGATAACAAAAAAATAGTTTTTTTTTATTGGACTTTCTCATTTATTTAGTCATGAATATTTAATTTTAGAGAGAAATAATTAAGATTTCAAGCCTGCCAGTCAATTTGAGTGTGACGGCAGTGCTGTGCTTTGTATTTAGGTGCTCAGGCAGTGGGGCTGACCTTTAATAAAAACACTCAAACTGATATGAAATCAGTTTTTATTTACTTGCTCTCAACCGCTTGAATCAGCTCAGTCCCCTGCCTGTATACATGTGTGTATGTGCATGTGGTGTATCTCCCTAAATTACTGCACAAATGTGAAGTGTGAATATAGTTATCATTACTATGTGTATTAAAGTAAGTTTGGCCACGAGATTAACTATATTGGATTAAAAAAAAAAAAAAAAATACACACATGGTTCCTCTGAGGATTTTCAGTTTACTTTGGCACAACATGCATAGAAAAGAACAGCCATGAAGTCAAGTGAGCAGTTTTACAAGTTAAGACAAAAAAACGCTGATAACACTGGAGATGATATTAGAGTTTTTACTCAAGCTGCTGCTGAAGCACAGGCGCTGTTGGCTCTTGTTTTCTAAACTCCGCTCATGCAGCTTTCATGAACTTATGAGCTTGTGTGCATTGGTTATGGTATGTACAGTGCACCTTTTCACTGATCTCATTTAATGGCATCTCAAAGCTGTGAATTAAGAGCCTCGCGGAGAGCCGGTGCCATGTGTCCGAATGTTGGTCCAGTCTTAAGACAGTATTGCAGGTCCTTGTGAAAGGTATTTCTTATCCTCTGCAGTCTCTACGGAGGCATATTGGCAGATGCTGTTTGCTCTGTTAATTAAATTTCCTCTTTGCAGCAAATGAGGTCATATTCCAGCATTGGTGTAATGTCTCTCTCATGTACAACAAAGGGGATGCAGAGAGTCCAGGAATCTTTACTGAAACAATCAAGTATATCATTGTTTGTCTGTGGATCTATATTTTTGAGGAGCATCGCCACGGTGAAATTTGATGCCACTGCTTGTGGTTTTTATTGCTTCAATTTTACAGACAGTTGGGATTAATGTCCGTCTCTGTAGCTTCCAGGAAAAAAAAGGGGGCAATAATGTAGGAGCCTTTTCCATTATTCCGAGGCTATACAGGATGAAATCATTTGTTCTTAACTCAGCTCGCAATACTGTTAAGATTGTAACGGCACACCATTTAAAATGTCGTTCATCATGATTCATGTCTTATTGACTTCATTAGAGATGATCTCCTGGGTGACAGTTTGTGCCAAAATCATTTTACCGAGCTATAAATAAGTATATGTTTCATGCTATCAACATCTTTTTTTTTCAGATGAGTGTGATTCTCAATGACATATGTGTTACAAACCTGAAAGTGATATTAGTATATGTGTGTTTACAGGCACATTTGACAGGCATGAGCAGGGTTAAGAGAGGATATCACCGAGTGTCTTATTTGTTTACAGCGGTACATGCTGTCATAACTAAATACCACAGTGAAAGACATGCTTTTGAAGCGAGAAGAAATAGTTATTTTCTCTAATTGGAAATGCTCACTTCCAGTGAATGAGTTGGGCTGCACAGATAAGTTAAGTAAAAGTGGCCATCCAATTAAACAGCTTGGGAAATTTCCATTTTGATATCCATTTTCTTTCTTTGGCCATGTCTCTTTTGTTAAGAAACACTCAAGCTGAAATGAAATCAAAGGTTTTTATTTACCTGTTCCGGCCGTTCATACAAATTCAGTCCCCTGTCTTAGGCAGATATGACAGTGTCATTTTGTTGAAAACCATTCTGTGTGTCTCTGCCTGTTTTAATTAGTTCAGAATTTAGCATGACCAAAACTATTTGAGAGTGCCTAAAAGCTAAGAGGTCCGACGACAATAAACATGATGAAATTCTAAATGTTTGGAAGTGCAGAAACAAAACAATTTAGTGCATTTAATATTGGAGCTGATTAGAATAAATGTCGTCATTTTGAGTTTAACTGGTTCACTAAATAGTCTCGGCAAAGTTCTGGGGGTTGTTTTCAGTCTAATTCACTTCTTTGTTTTGCACCATCATCTACTGTATGTTGTCTATGATCCAACTTAGCTCATCTGTTTAAATGCATACTAATATCCTGGTAATGTTTTGTGCATGGTTACAGTTTATCCCTGTTTCAGACACCTGGATAAGGCATTATACTGGTTTTGAGAAACATACATGGGTCTATGACCTGGAGTCCAAGGTAAACACTATCACCAGGTTTCAGAAACATCTCACAGTGACTGAGATGGTGAGGAAATCAAGACATAGCTGCAGGCGAGCGGTCATAATATACAACACTTGGGTATGAATGTTAAGGTTTTTCATGTTCCATCTGAACATCATATCCTATAGAATCAAAAACAGGATAACGCTCACAGTCATAATAGTATTGCATATGTAAACACAACATTAGTTAACTATAGGCCCTGATTTGCAGAAGCTGTCCATTTGTTTATCATCATGTCAAATTAATATATTTTTAGTCCATTTGTATGTAATACTACATGTATACCAGTGATGTAGGATGTAAAGAAAGGGGCACACTGTGCTCTGTTTCCTTGACTCATCTCTGACACCAGTAGCCGAGCACTTGTTCAGAGGGAAGTTCATTAATATGCATTTACATAACAATGCTCCCACTGGAGACCACTGATGCATATGTGACTGGTGTAGTAGCATTGTAGAACTGCATTATGAGACAACAAAGGGCCTGACAAGGGCACAGCAAATAATACAGAGGGACTTGGCAAGACAAAGTCTATTTACAGTCGGGGGACAAAAGCACAGAACGTCCTTTCACTGTTATCTCCTGCTTCATCTCCTCTTCACTCAACACTTTGCGAACCAACAAGTGAAACGGTGAAATAAGCAAATACTGAAATCACGGGTGGAGTAATTAATGAGTGGAAATGAAAGATATTGTGTGAAAGAAATCACATGTAAACCGAAGAACGAATGAAGACGAAGCTTCTATTGTTTCCCCAGTGGTTTCAAATGCTAAAAGCTTCAAGGGGAGAAAGAGTGAGCAGTTTAGGCAACAAGGCATCTTACAGCTGATCTGTCGACAACCTTTGCACCCACTTTCAGGTTAACAAACATTTCTCTTTAATCGATTTTTTTGTAAACTGCCATACTTATTATGTTGGACACAGATCTACATACACACAAGGGAAAGGGCCTTTTTTTTGCCAAGAGGAAATGTTTCGTACTCATAAAGTTAATACAAAGCAACATTTGGACAGCGTCTATGAAGAAAACTGTAAATGTTGTTTCCTGGTAACTGGTTACTATGTGATAAAAACAAAAAAGACTCAGTCACGTTTTTGGGAAGAGTTGCCAGTAAACTCTGCACACACAGCTTCTCTCCATGTTGACGGACTATTTAGCTTTTAGACTCTATATAATAATAAAATAAGGGGTCCAGACCAAGCTGGCCCGACAGTGACAGGGAGGCCGTTTCATAAAGTTTGAGCTGAAACGGCAATTGCAATTTGTTTTTGAGCCTGGACTGAGATACATTTAAGAGTGATTGGTCAGACAATCAGTGCAGTGTTAGAAAGTTCAGCAATACACAAGGTTGCCATGCCATGGAGAGCTTTGAATGTGATCACGAAGATCTTAACGAAGGCGTTACTGTAATCCAGGAGTGACATGATAAAAGCATGGATGATTTTCTCTGCAATGTTCTTGGGCAATGCTGACGTGATTCTGGCAATAGCTGCAAAAAACGAGACTGAAGCAATTTCTTAATATGTTGGTCAAAAGTCAGGTTTTGATCGAACGTGGAACCATCTGCTAGAAATCTTGATGTCGGGTTTTGACCAAAGACGACAGCAGATGGTTTGATATCCCCTGCTAAATCTCTGACGTATGGACTAATAGTCGTTCAAACATAGTCTGGGCCAAAACACGTCAATATACAAAGCTTTGAATGACATTTTCAATCTTAGTGAAGAATAAATGAAGTCACTGGATGTGTGAATAAGTCATCACCAAAGCAAGAACTTTAATTGGTCCAGATAGCTTCAAGACTGTGTCTATGTTTTGAGCTCTCGTGTTTAACAGACTGCACTGTGAAATGTGCGACATAGCTGCACTGAATCCTCGGACACTTCGAGAAGCAGCAATCCATAATTTCTGCAATAATGTGAAACAAGAGAGGATTTTCCACACCCTGTTACCTGTGATGTCACACTGATGTGCCCGTCCACAAAGAGTGGGGTGGGGAAAATGCAAAAAGGTCACTGAGAGAGCAGCCACTATAATTTTCTGGTCATCAGACTACATATTACAACTACCACTGGCTCAATAAAGCTGTGGCCCATTCATTGAGCTGCCCTCAGGCTGCTCAGCGCGTTCTTTGTTCTCTGGCCAAGAGACGTTCAAGTTCATGATGCTCTTTCTACGACTGAATTGTGGCGGTGGCGGTGTGTTTTCATCCAAATGTTACATCATTGTAAACCCCCAAAATATTCTGCAACATAATGTGTTTCTGTCAAGCTCAGCAATGCAAAAACCACATAACATGATTGGATAGTTTAGAGCTCCTATATGGCACTTTTTTTTATTAGTTTTTTTGTTTTGGTTTTATGGTCATCTGGAAACCGCCGCTACAGAGAAACAGAAACATTTCCTCCTGCAATAATCAGGTTTTTTATTTCTCCAAGAAGTTCTGACATTTTGTTTCTATCGTGCACATTCAGAATCCCCCTATATTTCCCTAATTGAAATTAAAGCAAGGATAAAGTCAATACAAATAGAGCACAGGGTGAAAGGTGGGAATGATATTAGGGCCCACAGCTGGAAAGGGGCCATAAAAATCATGGTAGGGTGTATGAATTAATTAAGCAGGGCCCAGAGCAATATTCCTTCAAGGATCCCAGAATTCCTTGCTATGCCTCTGCATGATCTGACTTTAATGAATTGAGGGAATTGACACATTTTTGTAAACCAACACAGAAGTTGCTGCTCATGGTTTGCACAGTAGAGAATCTTAAACTCCGGCTTATAAAAGGCAAGCTGATTCTTTATAGTGAATATACAGACATTTAAAACCATTTAACAAAGGAACAAACTATGCTTTTATTAATTTGGTGTCTTGGGCTCGATAGTTGTAAAGTAAAATGATAAAACTACTTCCAAGACTGATGTACAGTACATCTCATCAATCTCAAGCTGCTTGTCTGACTGCAGCTGATGTTCACTCTCTGTTAGGCCACATATTCACTGAATAAAGCATAATCCACTTCTATTGGCTGTTATCCACACTTTAAAAATAGTTTAATGTTTGTCTGTGGATGGAAACTAATTTTAGTCATGAGCCAAAATCTATTTTACAGCTTTAAAATCCACATTATTAAGATGAGTGAATAGTTGTTGTTCAATCTATCAGATCGTTGCTCTTGTAGCTACTTAATAAAACCTGAAGCAGTTTATTCAGTGGGATCTATTGTAAAATGTAGGTAATGTATTTAAAAAATGATTTTAAAAAAAACACAGCATTTACCAACAGCACATACTATAAAGTACATTACCAGGTTAGGTAGCTGTTGTATTGCCGGACTACAGGAAAGATGCTATGACACTTTGCAGTTGTGTAATAAGCGATTGAATTTTTACAGTGTTTTGCCATTACCATAAATCCACTCAATTTCTACAACACTCAATACATGAGAAATCTATGTAAATTTTAAAAAAGAAAAATGGAGCTGAATCCCATCAGCCGAATATGAAGCCTTACAGCAGATGAGTACGATTTCCTGTTGTATAGCGGAGGTGTTGGTCAGGCTGACACCGAGAACACATGGAAGATTAAAGTGGCCGATAGGAAGTCTCTATTAAATTTGCATTAACACATTGTGTAAATCTGCTGATGATTGCCTCACAGAGACCCCATGGTTCAGCGTGCCATCCCCAGCTTCTGTACACTGGCCAGATGGCCACTTCAGAATGAGATTGACATAGTGTTTCAAACTGATTTCATGCTAACTCTCAGGAGAGGGAGACAGACCATCCGCTCTGTTGGGAATCGGGATTACAAAATAGCCAATTAAAAAGGAAAGTGTTGAAATCTTGGCCTGATAAGGCGGAGATTAAATCGGTTATAGTTTATTAGGCAAAATTACTTATTAGAAACTATTCCTCTCCAAACAGATTTCCATTACCAGCCCAACTCCTTTTTATCTGCACTCCTTTATCTGATGGCTGCACTCTGTAATTATGAATCCTCCAAATAGCAATTATGACACCAATTGGACAGCATTTCCTCATACATTTCATTTATTCTCCATTATGGCTTTGAAATACTGAACATCTTGAAAATCTCCTTGGAAGACAACAGATGGACCTGACCTCGCTTCTCCAAACAAAACGTCATCTAAATTATGATGAAACTAATGTTTAAAGAAAGAATCTCACTTAATTTGTTGCTATTGAACCTTAAAATAAACAATCATGTCAGTTTTCTGTCCTTGTTTCCCAGCATCCATCATGTGCCCACCCGGTGCCATGTGTAATTACTCCTAGAGAATGGCTGAGCAGATGCGAGGGCTGTGGGTGAGAGTGAATCAGGAGGCTCCAGCGGGTCCCAATGTCCCCGGATAACTGGTGCCTGCTCTGCTTTGGAGGCATCTGTGCAGCACCTGTGGACAGAGCAGCGCCCCACCTGCTACCAAACATATCAGCTGTCTATTTCTCCACCAAAGCCCCGGGCCTCCCCTACAGCCTCTCCCCCAGGTCGGCCAGGTTCATGAGAAAGCCACCTCTAAGCTTTTCTCACCTTCCACTAGTTCCTGAACATTAAAGAGTTCCTCGGTTCGGTCTGAGGTTGATCTGCTACCTGGGACATCCTCTGACCCTGATGCTGCTCGACCTGCCTCCTTAAACATTGTCAATCTTCCACTATACCTGAGAGCTCAGCAGCTATTGGCCAACTGCAAAACACACAGGCGGTATATTATACCTTGCTTCTTTGCTCTTACCAAACACCAGGCTCATATCTTGAATGCTATAGCGATGGATCCCTTCATTCTCTTCTAAGGGCCAGCGACAGTCGCTGAATCAGATTGATATAGATTGAATTCTTACCCTGCCTATTGTGAACAGTCATTTGTATTCATGAAATCAAAGTATTTACCTCTGAGATGAGCATCTACTACGTATCGGTACATATACTGGAAGCTGAAGTGTTGATAACATGAAGCAATAATACCCGATCGCATTTCCATCTCACCTTTCATCTGAGAATCCTAAAGCCCTTTACTTTGTCTGGAGATAACCGATCCTCTGCCAGTACAATGCACACCAGAGTAATTGCAGCAGGGAGATGAGGATTCCTTAATTTTTTTTAGAAATTAGAGCAATGTGGACCTGACAGTGAATTTAATACCTGTACCCATAAATGCTAAGGCACATATTATTATTTTTTTGTCATCCACTCGCATGGTTTGCGTTTAGCTGCCTATAATAATTTCCTTCAGGACACTGAGCAGTCTTATTTTGTGATTATTGAGAATGAAAAGGTTTGATTTTTTTTTTTGTGGTGAAACACCCTTTTTCCTCCCTATAGTATTTATTTGCAGTAAAATGCAAGAATCAACATTTTGATTACACAAACTGGTTGTTGACAGTTTCTGTGATCTCAAGGTGTTAACGCAACAAAGTCAGACGAATATTAATGCTCTACTTTTTAAATATTTAGAATAAAAACATGGCAACACTACAGCAAAACATGAGAAAACAATATTTATGAAGCTATATAATGATATCTATTGAGAAATTTTGCTTGAGGTTCTTGAGATGTTCCTCTTGAAGAGTTTATAAGCATAATTGCACAAAAGTGAACAAAGAAAAGTTTACACTGAAAAAGTAAGGGATACTGAAAAAGCAACCATATGAACTGATCTACAAGCCCTATCATCTGCCAGCACTATATTGTCATAACATAACATCAATATTTCATTTTAAGAATATCACAGTTATCATCAATACATCATGTTGGTATCACAACATCGCCAGTTGCTGTATTGTTTTAGCATTTGGAGCCTTGGCTAGCAATTGTTGGCATGTCTTAAAAGTTCGAGTGTTTGCACTCCATCAGGCTGTTGGCCTTGTTGTTTTAATCTGCTGTTGGCATATTTAGGGAAAAAAAGCTTCAGCTGTTCTATCAATTCACCAAAATGGCTTATTGAAAAACTGGCATTGTTTCATCGTGCCATCTATGGCGTAATAGCATATGTGATGCTGGTGCCTCTGGTAATTTTCATATGCATGTTCATATGTTACTCTATACAGAGAAAATAAAAGGGGGGGAGACTTCATCTGCTGGAGCAGAGGCTCTGAGTGCAGATATTGCATGAAGAATTGTGATGAGGGATATTGGGAGACCCTATTTGATTTCATTAGAAGGAAAAATTAGATGAAAGTCTTGATCTCAGAGGACACTTAGCAGTGCCTCTGGCAAATTGACAGACACAATGCTGCTTGATTTGCAACCAAATCTGAACAGCTGACTGGCAATGAATGCATCTTACAAACAGGGTGTTTGGTTAAACAAATGATTTTTCCCTTATTGATAAAGAAACCAGTTACTGGAATATCACATGATGGAAAGCCAACATTTATGTGCATCTATGGTGTAGAATTTTTCATCCTAACAAGATTAGGGCCCAAGAGGCCATGCTTTGTAAGGCATGAGGATGATAGGATGTCCTTATGCTTGCTTAGGCCAACATCACACTATATTACTCTACAATATAGGTATTTACTGTGTTGTGCCATTTATCTCAGGCTATTTTAATGAATGTGAAACTTTTACTAAAAGATTACAGTTTCATTTCTATGTCAGAATACGTGTTAAGATTTAGGAAAACAGCTTAAATGTGTTGTATTGACAAAGTAAAAATGAACATATCTGCATGAATAATTCAAAAAAATTCAATAAGTATTCTTATTCTTGCACTGAAACAATTGTTGCAGCTTTTCACGTGCTTGATGTCACTTTGATGTGGTACATTTTTTAAACTAATGGCCCATCGTATGCACAGTGGCCTTTAGATGAAGACGATTGTCCCTTTTTGCACAATTACAGATCACATTTGCCAGCCCCCTGGCCTACTCGCAGATTTGTTTTCACATGGTGTTCTGGTCTGAGTGGCTGTCAGGGTCTTCTTTATTCATCCGTGGCTGACAATCATACTTTATTGAGAATGGAAAAGTGACGGCTAATTGATTTTACAGGGATACCGATGGAGAGACAATGAATGTGCCATCAATTCAATCCGCTATTTAATGGTTCCAATTTAGTCTGTAAATGCTCACTAAACTAATTTCACTGGGTGCAGCAATCTGAAAAGCTATCATATCTCTAATCTCCTCCTATATATTCATAAGGAAAAGGGAATTTAGCCAATTCCAAGGTGTGGAGATGATCTGTTAGTGCAGTGTAAATGTTTAGAACGCGGCAATTGAGTTCATTTATAAGGATATGAAAAGTTTTATTGGCAGGGTCAGTGGAGTGGAACTGTTGGATAATAGGCAGTTACCGAGAAGTGTTTGAAGGCTACGAAGCATAGAGATGTAGGGAATAAAATGCCGGGACATACCGTAATCGGAAGCTAAACTGAAATTCTGAAACGGCACGGCTGTTAGATTCCCACTGATAAAAGGTTCAGTGGCAGAGGCCATTGCTATTCAACCATCTATTTATTTTCCTCTGTGCAAGCTCTTCAATTTTGGCCAAAAGTGGGAAGCAGTGAGCCGCATATGCCAATGTGGTGTGAGATGGTGATGTGGATGCAATGGGGCTCTATTTTTCCATCAGAGCCTCTCCCAAACCCAATCATCATCGGATATGGCTTTGACTTCGCAAAGAGAACAGGATGTTAATATGGCTATTCTCTCAATAAAGGGGAAAATACACAGTAGTCTTTCAAAGATGAGTTCATTCAATTCACAACACAATTCAGTGCCCATCAGTGTGACCCCAATACTTGCTTTTCTTCTTCTGTCATTTCCCTTATTTTTAGCACCATCTCCCCATTTATTTCTCCCTCTTGGCCTTACGTGGACAAACACACACACAAATACCACACAAACACACACTTTATCCTCCTGCCTATTCTAGCTTTTTTCTACATCATTCCTTCTTTTCTCCAAGGTCCTGCCTTTTCACATCTTTGCTCGGAATGCTTTTATTTTGTTTTTGTTTTTGTGAGGTATGTGCCTTTGAGGTCAGCAAACACACTTTTTTTTTTTTTTTACTTTTTATTTATTTTTAAATGTACTCCCTATTTCTCTGGGTATCATGTAACCTGGATAGATTTCAGCAGGGATACCTCTGATCACATCCTGTCACTATGGAGAGATCCCATCTGCAACCCCCTAGAGTGTCATGCTTTGCTCTATAGCAAAGACCATTCCCACCCCGCTGCTGTTTGTTTACGAGCTGCCGCTTAGACATAATTTAGGGCTATTTGAGCAGTAATGTATGTTAGCTTAAATAGATGAAATCAGGGCTGCTGAATTGATGTTGTCTGTTTATCCAAATCAAGGCCTAAAGTGGGATCTCCTGTTGACATTTTCCAGATGAGTATACGCAAGAAGAAAGAAACAGATATGTTGATTTCTTTCTCTCCCTTTTTTTTTTAAAAATCATAAATGTTAATAAAGTGGTGAAGACATGTTGAATGAGGTCTCTGTGGATGTGCGTAGTGCAGCTAAGGTTGGCAATTAATGTGGAGGAGGGTATTCCACTTTGGGATCACACAGACGTGAGAGATGCTGGTGTCAAAGCTTCATGATTAGTTTACTGTGATATTCCTTTTGGGACTGGTAGCCCTACATGCATGTACGTCCCCATGAGGAAGAGATGTACAGTAAATATACTAGATACATTGTTACCATAGAGACAACACTTCAGCCTATAGCAGGCCTTATTGAGTCCTTTAAACCTCAATGAAATATTGATGAAAATCCCTTTTTTTCCGCTCAAAGGCTCCTCTTGATAATTCATTACTTTGTTGTGTAACAGTGACAGCAGGTGATGGGTGGACAAATAATCAGTTTAAAATAAAAAACATTTAAAACAGAGACTGTGATAAAGAAAAGGAAGGAAAAAAAGTAATTGAAGTGTTTTTAAGTTTAATGTGTAATCCTGCACAACATCTTGCAGCATGCACTTAGTAATTTCACTGAGGTGCAAAATCATTTCTTCATTCATAAATGAAAATTAGAATTTAATAGGCTCTTCTTTCTTTTCGAGGGACTTGATTAAAATATCCATTATGAGATCAGCTCTTTAGTTTCTGTGTTGTGGATTACTTTTATCTTGGCAGACATAAATTATGGAACTCTGCTCTCTGAGGTAATTGCCTAAAATATATTCATTGTCCCATTCTTTTCAGCCATATCCCTGCAACATTTCTCCCATAGCTTTGATCCCAACCCAGATTTTTTCATTTTCTCATGATTTTAACACACATTATGACTGAATGTCGACCATTAAACTTTTTATTTTTAATTTCTAGAATTTCATTTTTCTCACTGGGCCAGTTAAGTTGGCTGCTCTGATATTTGTCCAACATGATTTGCACAGGTTTGCATGAGCCAGTGTAACTTGGAAAGTGGCCTAGAGTTTGTTGATGAGAGCGATGGCACCATAACCTGAATTAGACGGATGCTGTTGCCAAATAAGGATGCTGCGACAGAGGCAGGGAAAATACCTTTAATCCCTGACAAACAAGCATCTTTGGCTGTGAGTGTTTTTTGTGTTTGGTGGTGAAGCCATGTGAGTGCCGGGGTTAAACAGAGGCCCCCCGAGTAGCTGGGGGAGCCCAGCTGAACACAGATAAGGGTGATCATGCTGAAAATGACTCATAGGTAAGACCCCTATCTCTGGATACCCAGCTAGAACAAGCTTTATCAAGCCTCGTCCTGATCTGGATCTTTAAGACCAAACTGCATGAATTCCCTCAGCAGAGAGGTTATATAGCGGAGCGATGGATGCTTTGCTGCTTTTCAGATGGAGGGCTTACCTTTAGCCAGATGGACCCTGGGATTGCCAGAAGAGGTCATCTTCAACTTACTGATCCAACTCATTTATCTATTTTGTTTTCTATTTTTTTTCTCCCAGATTCTCCAAGAAGGATCTGGCACTATAAACTTGACTGGCTGGCCAGGAATTTAGATTTTTCATTTCCCCCAATCTGGCACATATGATAAGGTTTTTACAACATGATAATGCCATGTTTGTTTGTCCAAAAAAACTAAAAAAAAAATATATAAATAAGAAATAAAAAGCCATGTTATTTCTAAGCCTCGCTGAGATCTGCTGAGCCCCTTCTCCTGTAATTTCATTTCAGTTAAAAAAGAAGATGGCAGGTAATGATTGAAGGCTTTTACTTTCCATAATATCCCTCTGCTTTACTTGGAACACATTGTACGGCAAAGCACCCGGCTCAGGTCATCTGAGTGTGTGGTGCTTAAGTGCACAAACCTCATTTTCGAATTTATTTCAATAGTGGAGAGGAGATAACAGTGTTTCAGTGAATCAAGAGTATTCCCTTTCAAATCACATCATCCAAGTCCCAACACACTTGACTCTGGATTAGAAGAACCAGATTAAAAAGCTCAATTTAATTAGAGTGAATGGATAGATCTACCACTTGAAAGAGCAATAAGTAAGGTCCCACTTATAGAGAGATATCTGCTGGCCCACTGAGGTCTATACACCCCAGGTAAAATTGAAGATGTAATCTTTCCATTGCAAGAATAAACTCCTCTGGCTGCCAGCCGGGGATACACAGAGCCTCATGATGTGCCCTGCTTTCCAATCACAGGCTGAAACCTTGTAGCCTTAATGTAGATCAATTATAGGGCAGAAGAGTCACTGTCACATATGATTCACAATATCAATTTCATGCTCTTGGAAACTGTTTGGCAAGTGTTCCCTCTTTTTACATCTGCTAACCAATCGGAAGGCAACATGTCAACGTGAAAGACAATTTAATGGTGTGACAGTTAACCAGCGAGTGCAATGTAGAGGAGATTTTCCCAGCAGTCTCTGTCTGTCATGGCCTGATATTTATTTATTTGCTGCATAGCCCCGCACAAATAAAATGTCACATCTCATTTACACATCCCACTCTTTTGTGATGCAAAGATTCGCTTTAAATGCTAACTGTGGGGACCGCTCGGGCTGATTAAAGACCCCTTGAAGCGTGCTCACATAATAGCCTACAACTGTGGCTGTTTTAGAGGGACAGCAGAGATGTTGCATTGGTGAACATCCCCAAATCTTCTGTTCTGAATGCATTTAAATAAATAAATAAGCAACCGACCACTCTTGACTTCATGCAGGTTTGATGGCTAGAAAACTGCCATTGCTTAAAGGAATAATGAGACAATTTGGCGATTTTTTCTTTTTACTTATTTTCTATTTCGCATATGATTGCATAATATGAAGCTAGCGTGATGGTAGCTAACCACAGGTAACGATAACACAACTAGCATGAAATAAACATGTTATAACTGTTAAAATGGGTGATTTATAATTTCTGCTGCTACATAGACAACGTTAGCGTTGGCAACTGTTTACTTAGCAGTTTAGAAGAGATGCTGCAAGTTGACCATCAACCTTTATTCCTTTACTTGCTAGGGGCATTTCCAGCAGTGGAAAGCAACCCTTTTGTTTTGTAAACATGTAACTTATGGATAGTTGCATAACCTTTCACATGACATAAATAGTTTTTTAATCTAACCCCAACCCTAAAAAGATATTACTGTGGTAATCAGGGAGCTAGAGGTCATTTTTTGTTTCCCTTGGTTATTTGTGATAAGCTAACCCGCTGCTAGCCTCAAATGCAGAGGATTTTTTTTTTTTTAATCAAGGCTACAGTAATTATTTTTGAGAAAGCAAGTGTTTCTCTCATCGGGTCAAACTAATACTTCATCTGATCTTTAACCATAACTAGTTAATGGGCATCACCCATACGAAAGCAAAAAACAATAGAAAGAGCAAAGAGAAATCAGAGTGCATAAAAAGAATGAAATGGTAACACTTTGCCTATCAGACGTAGGCTATCATGTATAATGTCAGGGGTTCTGCTGAGCAACAGGAAGGTGTAACATTATTCCTCAGTGTTCACTGGCCTCACTCAGAGAACAGAGGCCGCTGATTTCTATGTGCTTGTATGAGGCCAGGCGGTGGTGCTCTCAAGAAAAGGACAAGATGCTCTCCTCATCCTTGGAGGCACAGGTTTTTGAAAATAAACATGCAGCAGTGCCAAAGCCATTTCACATTCTGAAAAGGCGACAGTCCACTAATCTATGAATAGGGCGCCCAGGAACCCTGGTGACAAATGTTATCTCAGCGTGGCATAGAGGGTTCAAACCCATTCAGCCCTCGACTCACAGGCCACTGCTAAGATTATGTCACCATAATCCCCAAGCAGGCTTTTTGTTGCCTAGATGGGCAGGTGATTCTATGTGTGAGCAAAACAGCACTGCAAGGGCAGCAAGGAGAAATTATTATTTATTCTTGGCATGACAATAGAGGCTTGGACAGTCAGATTGTTGTCATATTGTATGTACACATTTGAGGTTTGGGGAGATGCAATTCCAAAGGTATAAAACTACTGTAGAAGATGGATTTTGTTTTCATATCGGGCCTGGGCTTTTACCAGTATCAGTGCAGGTGTATCTGGGAAGGGAAAACAAACGTTTTGGGAGTTGATTGATAAAGTCTGCGTCTCCTTTTGCCTATCAGTTAGCAAGCAGTTTTGTAGTGCAGCGCGTTGCATGTTCGGACACACGTAATACAAGAAAATGGAGACGCGGGGGAGTGGGAAGAGGTCAGCACAAACGGCACAAACTGCTTTCTGATCCCAAGGGGGCCACATTTTTCTGTGAAAAGGTTGTTTTAATTGATTGCTGTAGAGGTATTGATAACCTAAGAGCAGCTGTTTTTTTCATAATAGCCTGTTTCCACACTGAGAGGAGACATAAAGAAAATTCCCCAGTTCGTGAGCACCCAGAGCACAGTATGTGGGATATACCGTCTGAAACAGCCATTCAGCTGCCGGTGATTTCACCAGACTTATATGATTTAATTGGGTTTGTATTGCCTTTAATTTAAATGATGATGCAGCCTTGGATGAGGTCACTCACAGGGTTGTGATTCACTGCAAAGTAATTGAAGTTCCCTCATTTGGAGGAGGTTTGGGGAATTAATCGCTGGACGCTCAAGGACACAGAACCAAGATGTCCAGAAATAAGACAGGATTAATTGAAAATCTTAATTACTTTCTAAGGGCATAAACATCTCAATATCAATTAAAACGTGTTTCCACTGCACTTAGAGGATATGAGGTGCAGCAGTTAATTAGATGTAGAGACTGACGGGTGAACTCACCGGTTTTCAATATAAGCCCTTCAATTGAACTGCTATGATTTAAGGGCATAAATAATGCATGTGAGGCTTTACTTTCAGACTTTTTTTGAGCATTTTCTCCCTACCTGTTATGTGTAAATGTTCAGAGTCACTAATTCAAAGTTGAACAAAGTTGAAGGTTAGATAGATAATATAAGGCAAGGCGTATTCGGGTTATAATTCAAGTTTCTTAAATTATAGAGTGCATATTAAGCAGAGTTATATGACTGGGGCCAACAGGGAAATAATATCCTCCAGCCGCTTCGCTAGTGCTGTGCGGTTGACTGAGCAGATAAAAGCTTGGGTAAAAATGGCTACTGGATGAGGAAATGTTTTGGAGGTGTAACAGTGATTGTTATTCAAGGGACACTCTTCTACTACAGCCGGCAGTGTGGCCTTGAGGCCTGTCTGTCATCTCACTGAATTTCACACTCTCTATTTTTTCCTCGTATTTATTCATTTATCTATCATTTTTCTTAATTCCAGTTTATCTTTTGGGAATTGTTCAAGGCCCTTTGTTTCACTGAACGTTATTTCCCCTCCCTCCCTCCTCCTCCAGTAGCCACTGCTTTTCTGCTTCAGCTGAGAAAAGGGACCAGTCATGAGCCATTTAACCATGGGAAAAGCAGGAGGGCCCCTCTAAACTGGTATTTCTGAACCAATCTAGGTAGTGTATTCGAATTGCAGAGTAACAAATGGACAGTGGAAGGGGTTTGTAATGGTGATTAGAGTCTGAAATTGGTTCAGATTTACAGTGTCAGTCAGAGATGGAGAGAGAGGAATAAGCAGTCTAAGCGGTCTAATGGATCCATCAGCTTGCTTCGGCTGCTCAGTGGGCCGAGTGGGGTCACCAGCCATCCGCAGGCACCACAAAAGCACTTCAATTTTGTTAGGAAATGTATCAATTTAACTGACTCGAGCGGCACACTGAAAACCTAATGAATCTGGACTCAATTTTCCAGCACACTGCCTCTATGAACCGGAGGAAACAATGTTGGTGGTGAAGGGGTGAAGTCAGGCCATCGTGATTGGCTGGCTCTGACTTCCCAGCCCTCGGCACGACCAGTCAGGAAAACAGGGGCAGGCCTCCGTTTATCTAGCGATAGTGGCAGCACCGACTGCTGTCACTCATCTAACAATCACGTCATTAAAGGTAAATTGGCTTCTATTTCAGCAGGATGATAATGCTAATTGAGTGGCAAAACATAATACCAGGAACTGTTGTGTGCCGTTAAGGGGAGGAGGGGGACAGATTAAATGGCCACACAATAGTGGGCGTCAGGCATGGCAGATGTTGCTTTGTGCTGAGGACTGCATTGACATATCTCTTGCTTGTCAGGCCTGGGCTTTAGAAGAGACTTACAGGACAGGGGACCAGATGGCCTCATACAGAGGCTGAATAAAGCAGTTAAACAGCGGCACTGTTTAAAGACAACTCAGCTACAAGAAATGTGCTAGTTGGTAAATAAAAAAAAAAGAAAGAAAGGAAAGAGTGGCAGTGCTTTATCGATCCAAGTGCTGCGAAACAGACCTGACGGCCGGCTAATGAAGGGACTCTGGTCTGTGGTTAGGAAGCCAGGTCCTGATCACTGCTCACCCTTTACTTTAGCGGAGCTGTCAGCCTTCTTTTTCCTATTGGCTGCGGGACGACAAAACCAGGGGCCAGCTCATAGCCGAGGTCAAGGAATACTGTTAAATGGCTTGTATTCTCTTCACGGGAGTTTAGTCCTTTGATAGATAGAATCTAATGTTGCCTAAGTAGATTAACTAATTCAACTGACACCCATTTGGAGGATTACGTTGACATTTTTTTAATGATACGGCACACCTTGAATGTGCGTATGGTGCATCTGTAGTTTGTAATGTGTAAGGCTGCATATGTCTACGTGCTCTATACTTACAGAGCATAATATAATGCTCGCTGTCAGGCTGTTATGGAGTTGAGAGGCTGCCCCTCCACTTGACCTCACCATTATGGTGAGCACTGATCTCATTTGACAAAGCCGGCTGGAGCAGCCCTCAATGTCTGACAAGTCTTTGGAGAAAATCCTCCTCAATGCAGTATTAATATTAAATGGAATGAGAGTGAAGGTCCAGTTGTAATCAGTGAGCATCAGATCCAAGAGTGTGGAGTAGTGTGGCCCTGTTCCTTTTTAATACCGGCGGAGGAAATAACTGTATTAGAACTTGTTAGCTGAGGTTTTCAGGGACGCTGCGTGTTCTTGACTCAAAGTCAAAGCAAAACGTCCTGATAAATAAATAATAATGTAAAGAATTCACTCAGACTATGACTTTTATGTCTGCTGTATTTGAAATTGATCTTCTATAAACTGTCACACCTGTAGAAAGTCCTTAACGTCAAGGCGATTTGTCTTTGAATCCTCTTTGACAGTGTGTGATTCAGTCAATGTTTCCCTTGCTGTATTTGACTGACTATTATTTATAAGACTGTTACTGGCCAAATTGCACTGAGATTGCTACTGCAAAAAATCACGGTCTCAACAAAGCAATCTGTTTTGATATAAGGGACAGTTAGATTACTTCATGATCTCACCCAACCTGAGCGTGGTGTGGGATTTCTGGATATTTTTTATGCTGTCTTTTCTGTTTTTCCTCAATGTGAACAGAACCGAAGCTTTGTTTATTTCAGCAGGAACAAACATAAACAAGCACATAGATTTGTGTTGAAGCCCCACGGAAAAGAGAAGTTAGAGATGCTATTTTACAGGTTCGCAGCGACTATTTTATTTTTTCTCTCCTGTCCATCCCCTAGGTGTTTGACTGTGAGACATTTAATCGAGGGACTAGCAGTTTCATATCAGTAACAAAAATCAAATAATGCAGGATGATTTACTCCCCCTAGCAACTAGGGAGCGTACTCTTAGCAACCAGCCAAGCCCTGGGCTTCGGTGTAATCAGCTTGAAAATATTTCAATTATTGTGTTGATTTTAGTGGATTTGAGAGGCGGCTGGTGTGCGCCTTAGTACATTCAGCCCATGACCTGCAGAGGAAGGCATTGATTTAAACAGGTGTCAGAAAGGAAACGTAGAGGCAATTTAAATGGGAATAGGATGGCAAAGTCATTGAGCATTGTTCAATGCATGTGTGACATCCACCCGATGCTGCCAAATCAATGCAGCTCAGCTGAACTAAAAAATCTACCTGGAGGAATCATCTATCTGCCATGAGCCACTGGAGCAAAAGGATTGCTTTTCTTTTTCCACGTAGCCTTGTTTCCTCTATTGTTTGTTCAAAACAAAATGAGACTCTTTAGCACATTAAACTGATAATTGATTCTGTCAATACACATTACCAAGATTGTAAAACCTTCATGTTCTCTCTGTTGTTATTGTTCAATAGGAACAACTTAAAGGGTGAAGGGTTACAGACTGTGTGCCTTCTAATTATAATATAATGGATTTTATTCATAGGGCACTTTTCTAAACAGCAGCTCCAACATGCTTCACAATTAGGAATAAAAAAAGCATGAAAATAAACATTAAAAAAGAAAAAAAACATAGCAAACTACACAAAGCCAAATGCAAGATGAAAACCATTTCTAATATTGTATATAAATAGTCAAAAGTTTATTGCAGAGTTGGGATTTATTACTAATAAAACAACCTAAATTATACTTGGGTGTATTGTGAAATTTACACCATATTGGTTTGGACTCTGTTAACAATATTTGTTATATGATAAATTCATCCTGAGTAAAACTATAAGCTTTGTTGGCAAAGGAATATATTTATCCTATTCTGCTGATGAGCAGGTGAGGTTGGTAGATTGAATGTGTCAAAAGTATAAAAAGTTTCAAACATCCCGTGAAGAATATCCAGTGTTTTCCACTCATCAGCTCCGGCTCTCTCGTTTCAAAGCAGAGTTAATAAAAGGCTAATCATTTGTTGTTTTTTTTAAAAGAAAGTGCATTTTCTCACATCGCTTGGTAAAGAATTGCTCGGTCTTTATTTATTTAACATGTCAAAGTTTAACTCCATAAAGTGCTATCATGTCAAGAACTGCTTCTCACGTCCTTTTTGTTCTGTGTGGTTGCTGTGATATTTTCATCTTTGAGGGGGCTTTATTTAGATAACAGGGACTGTTCTGGTTTCTTATAGTGACACCATACCATACAGCAATTAAATGTGTTGCACTTGTTTTGTGCTGCCACTGAATTACTTGGATTTACTGCTTGAATCAAGCCTCGTGTTGATAACAAAGCACCCACTGTTATAATGTGGGCATAATGTGTAGGTGTTATGTGTTATGTGAGCGTGTGTGCTCTTGTGTCTGTGGTTTTATTTATTTATTTATTTGTATTTTTTTTTCTTCATAGAGCTGAAGTATGATTTCTATTCATTTGGAAACAAAGAATTACTACTGTAGCTCAAAGTTCAACTTTTATTGAAAATGTAGAAGCATGTCTTTGAATCGATGATAATCCCTCAGTCCATAGGCTACGACTGCCTGTTCAACTTTATACTGGAAAAAGTCTTAAACCAATTAAAAGACAACAATGCAGCTTTCATCTTTATGTTTACCTTCATGTACTAACTCACACAGCTCTTTTATCTACTGTATTTGCGTGTGTACAATTTCATTTACTTACTGTGTATTAATTATTATTATTTTTTTATAGTTTTTACTTCTGGCTGGACCACAACAAAAGGTGGCAGCCATACAAACGTAAATGTCGCTGTGGGTGAGTGATCAAGTTACACCACTGGTCGGCAACTCAAGTGTTTGAGTTCCCCCATGGGTTGTTGCACTTTCAAAATGAGAACTAACTCAAAACCTGCTCTAGAACAACAAAGGTTAAGAGGTTCTTAAGAGGAAATGGATCAAGGACAGGGTGAAAGATAAAAGTGAGAAAAGCACCCGAAACAATAAACTGCTGCCTCTGGCCTTCTGTGGTGTCTTGCTCAGAAATTAAGACACTTTGGTAAGTATATTATTTACATATTTAAACAAACACTGTTTGTGAAATAAAAACTTTTGTTTAGTGAGTAACAATGCTCACAATGCTCCTGAAGCAGGTGCAAAAAGACTGTACTTGTATGACCTCTTCCTGTCTTCACTTTCATCTTTATTAATTTTTCCCACCAACATACTGTGAGTCTGCATGTTCAACTTGTACAACTTGCCATCATATACGTGAAAACACATGCTGCTTTATGGTTCACCTGCTAACTGTGAGGTTAACTAGTTTTTCACGCTCACAAATGTGAATCATTCACTAATTTGTAAACAAATACAGTAGATTAAAATGTTGTCGCAAGATGTGGATATTGAAAATCACAGCTTAATGCCATCAAAAAAAATGTTTAATGATTGATTTCAGCTGAATTGCAACTGATGAGGTTCATCTGGTGAAGCCAGCCAATGATCTGTCAGCAGGTGTAGTGTAGTTAATTGGTTGCACATTAAAATTTACATGGTCACAACTCCCTTCCATCACTTCATTGAGAGTTCCTTCAACTGTACAGTGGGGAACTGCTGCTCTAGGCAGCCATTTCCATTGGTGTTCAATGTCTTTTAATTTAAGACACCAGTAGTGGGTCTCAATGAAAATACACTGAGTATTCCTAATACGACCCTGAGGTGAAGGGGAGTGTTGAGGCGATACTCCATTGTTATGTGATAAGAGGTCGGGGGTGTCCAGTGTGACATTTTGGCAGGGGAGGCAGAATTTCTAGTAGCACCCCTGCTTGTAAAACCTTGTAAGCTTCTTTGCCTGCATCCACAAGAGAAAAAAGAAAAGAAAAAATCATTACCGGCCACAGCAAAAGGAGAAGAAAATACTTCAGTTTAGTGTTATGGGAAGGGAAGCCTGTACAGAAGCACAATGAAAGACCTCATAACAGCCACATTAGATAGACAAATGAATTTAAATTTTTTTCTAAGTGATTCATTTCTGTTACAGCATTAAATTAAGTTAGCTTATAATTGCAAAATATTTCATACAATAAGTCTAAACCTAATCCTAATAAAGATAAAACTCCTTGCAATTAAAAATTTGTCAAAATTGCTGCAACTAAAAATTTGCTACATTGCAGTTCATTTGGTTTAAAATGTGAACCCTCCTTTTTTTAATGTCTGTTTCTCTTTTTTTGTTAGAGTCCTTTTTTGGGGAACAATGGCCGAACTGTAGATTTTTATAAAAAATGTCAACGTCTGAAAACAATTCACAGATCAGACTTATAATACAAAACTATTTCAAATCTGTCTGGGAATGAGACTTTGGCTCCTGACACCTTCCTCACGTATCTCATGGTTTTCTGTAAGAGCTTTCATTAGTTGGTTTGAAAACACAGTGGGCGCACAGCAGAAGCGGAAAGACGGGGCTGCTTCTGCCTGTAAGCAACTTGCTACCTGCTGAGGGTATGCTCTTGTACTGAGAAAGTGACTTAATAGATACCACATGGAGACATATCAATGCAATAAAATGTGTGTGTGTTGTTTTTTTCCCCCCATTTTCAAAGCTTTAACCATGCACAGATTCTATAGATATCAGTCCTGTTGTCTTCAAAAAAGACAGAAAAAAGAAACATCTTTAAAAAATGTCAAGTTAGATAGGTGCTAATGTGTGTGATCACATTAATCGTCTGACAGGATCTCACTTTCAGCGGTTAGTCCATTATGATTCACACTGATGTGAGGTCTAGGTGTCAGGTGTCATAATTTAATTGTGTTGTTTTCTATTTCTCAGGGATACTTGAGGGACCGGAAAGCAGAGTAATGCAGAGGAGTCCACCTCTGCTCTCCCTCATTCCCTCTCTCTTTCTTTCTCTCTCTCTCTTCTTAATTGGAGACACTGGGGGTTCACATCACTTTTCACTTTAATCTTGACCTTAGAAGATAAACCACTGATAAAGATGAGAATCATTATCTGCCCAGAGAATTCAAGGAATAATTTCCCCAGCTCATGTTCTATTCATTAATGGGAAAGCACTTTTGTAGTGAGGATATCTTGAATTTGCAGACATGCTCTCAGATTTATGACAGTTCAGGCTATTGTCAGACACTGTGTGTTGGCTGGTCAATTATTTCATCTGAAAAAGGTTGTTTTTAACGGGGTTTTGAAATCACATGCCGAGCTATTCAACTTCTAAACACTTGTTTAGAATGGTCTCTGCAGGTATCTCAAATAAAACAATCCTGAAAATAGCTTGAAACATGACCACACATGAAATTAAAGCAACCCTGAGAAATACCTCTATCAATTATGCAACAGAACAAAAACAATTATTTCCCAGTAAGGTTAAAGACTAACAACAAAAAAGCCTTACATCAATAAATAATTAAAGTTTACACCCTGAGAAAGAAGAAATAAAGAAGAAGTTTTAATCTTCATATCTGACAAACTTCTAACACTACAATGTGTTGATTTATCCCTTGGAACTCTTAGTAATATTCAAAGCAGTGGGTTCATAATTTTAATGGCTAGTTGTAAGACAGACACAGGTCTCTCATTTCTAGCCAGTGACTGTGGATCTGTTAGTGTGAAGTGACAGATTTTAGCGTTCAACTATAGGATGGCCTTGTGAGATGGTTGAAAGTGCTTTCTTCAGCATTCTCCCTGATTTTTCCAGCTGACTAAATGTGGAAAGGGTCTTAAATGGACATATATGGATTGACCCTAAAAGACAGAGGCAATAAATAACTACATGTTTAAGACAATAAGTCAGCCAACGTAGGCTACTGGCTGATGATCCATGTAGAAGACCGAATGGATAGAAATGGCAGCTATTTGTTCTTAGTGATACAAGTATAAGGGCAATCACAGGATCTAACTAGTTATAGCATGTTGAGCTGATAGCCTAATTGTTTGTATTGTTAAACTACTGGGTTGAAGACAGCTTACAATACATGGAGGAGGATGTGAATTGATCAATGTGTGAGGTGAACTTAATCCCACCTCAGATCATGTTGGCAGCTCACAAGTCTGCTAACATTAGCCGATATCCTGATGTAGTCCAGGCCTACACAGTGGACATTTGCTGCTAGTACTGTAGTCGCTAGTTTTTTTTTTCTTCTTTTTTTAATGTAAACTGCAACCACACAAAACAATGTTCTGGTAATTTTGTACTCATGTAGGTTGCTAGGTAGCAAGACTTGAGGAAGCGTGTAGCTGACATTAGTGCACAGTCTGTCTGCTGCTGTGTTTTTGGTTTTGAAAAGGGTATAAAAGGAAAACACCAAACACTACTACACCAAAACGAACATGCAGAGAAATCAAAGCTATCAGTGTTGGAAGGAATCAGGGTTGGTGGGCTTAAGTTTAGCCAGGAATCCACCATGGCTATCATACTTTATAAAAAAAAAAAGCTTTAATTTTACATTTACATCATGAACAATCGTTGATATATCCCAGCCTAATGCATCTTCAAATCCTGCTACTTGGGCTTGGCATCGCATGTGCCTGCTCGGAAGGAAACTTGTGTTGTGCTGCAGAGTCCAGCAACTGCCTTCCATCAAGGACAATGTCACCTTCCTCTGGAGGAGAAAATTCAGTCCTCTGAGAAACACTGTGGCTTGTGAGTCTACATTAGACTGCCAGAACTAGGTCAGCTCACCTCTTTGCTGTAAGTTATACTATCGTTTCCTTAATGTTGTCTCCTTCCCAATGTGTGACTTTCCCTGTGATTGACTTGTTTGGTGTATCCTCCAGCCACTGGTGACAAAACCACCAACAAACACTTGTGGCACCGAACAGCAATTTAGCAGCTACAGGTGCAGATGTAACAGCCACAGAGATTAAGCTACACGTGTTGGCTGCTGCACACAACCTCTCGAGGGTCTGCATATCACACTGCTGATGTATCATCAGGTGAGGGAATACATGTCACGTATCCATGAGGATTATATCACCATTACCGAACCCAGATATAGAAACGCTCTGATGCAAAAACACGGACATTCGTAACACGTTGCAGTTTTTGTTTAAAATCCTGTTTTCTTGCCTGACTGTGCTGAACATGACAAGGCACACTCAGTTTCTTTGAAGTATTAAAAGCTCAGGAAAAAAATGTAAAACATCCTCTTAGACAAACTTCACCAAAAATAACATGACTTTTGTGATAATTACACTTCCAGTGTTTAATTGAAAAATGAACTGACTTGACGTCTTTGAAGCTCTGCAGGAAGCTGCATCTCAACAAAACAACAGTTTGGAACAAATTGAACATGTTGACGGAGAGCAAAATAGTGGATTATGCTGCCTTTTCTAGAAATTTTAAACTATAAACAGGGTATTAACATTGCAAATTAGAATGTATACTAGCTATTTTGCACGTTCCTTCACTGGGGAATAATGGTAATGATACGGAAAATGAATAAATGACTCATCATTTTGTATTGATCTAGCATAGTGACCATAGTTAGTGTTTCCATAAATTGGATAAACATCACATTTAGTCATCACCAATATGTGATCGTTTGTAGGAGTAGTTATTGATACCAATGGTTAGATCTAGTATACTGAACACATCGTCTATATTTGTGTTAAAAACACAGATTTAACACTTACCCTTTATTGCATTTATCATTTTTCCTCCTGCTGCTGTCTCTTTTTATAATTATTATCTTGTTTTAAATGTGTCTCCTTTTTATTTTGTAAACATGACGGCTTCTCACTCCCATGTTAAACAAAGGTTTTTTCATGAAAGTGACAATAAATTGAATTGAATCCAGTAAATATGTGCAAAACGAGAACCACATCTATGAAGAGCCAAATCTATATTGGGACTTACTTGCTGTCTATTAGAAAAGAGCACTAACCCTAACCCATGGTTAGTGCTATCTGCCTTTAAAGAAAGGGAGAATGTGATTGTCCTCTCTGCATTTAGCTAATCAGCCAATATATTGGACTTAAGAAGCTATAGGTGTTTTTTTTATTTTTTTTTTATTTCTTCTCTTTCTTAACCGCTTCTTTTGAAAAGCCCTGTCTACTCATCAATATCAGAGAAATTAATGTTATGTCTTGAAATGTTCCTAACTCAGTTCCTCTCCAAGCTGTCAATAACCAGTTGGGAAGAAAGGATCCTCGGCCATCCTCAGGGCTGCTGATGGATATGCTCACACCTCCAAGAGGTAAACAGCATTGATTCTGTCCCACTATCACCTCTAATTTGCTTCCAGCCTCTGCACAATAAGCTCCTTTATGACTAATCACACCCATTTACAGGACTGATACAAAGCATTTTTTATTTTCAGAAGTGTGCCTGAAGCTCTCAGACACACTGTGTCAGTATTGAAATGTTTCTGGGCTGTCACATCTCACCACTTCCTTAGCCCTAATGTGATCGATTGGGACGGCTGCAGAGCCATAACATGCTCCTCTACAGAGCACTTTTATGGCAACATTTCAGGCCCAGTTGAACCCTTTTTCCCCTGGGCCATTAAATGAAAACCGGACCTCAATTGGATCTCTGAGTTTGGTCCATCCCTGAGCTTATAGGCACGTTAATGACAGAAATTGTACATGTCAGTACTACCAGAGAGCCCAAGGATTAAATAATGTGCATGTAATAGTGAGATCTGAGGTCTTGGCCTGGATGTGCTAAGAACATTTGCAATACCACTTTAATGACGAAAAGAAAGAGCTGAGTCTGAGACTGTTGCCTTAGAGGACATGTCAGGCCTTTCATGGGAACCATTTTTAATTGCAACCAAAAATGTCTATTAGTGAAGTCTCCCTTAGGCAGATATTGTATCCATTATTGAGGTCAAACCTTTGGTTTGGATATATCATTGGGAAGATCTTATCAATATATTATTATTGTATTTAAAATCTTATTATTGTCACAGTACTCTTATTAAGTTGTGAAATTAGGGACACTGTGAAATCTGTTGTAAAGGTTAAAGCATTTTCCATTGCTAATATTTGTTTAATTGTGTAACTGTAGTCATTTATCAGGTTAACCTTCTCTTGCCAAATGTTGCATGAATTACTTATATTCCTGGTTTAAGATTTTGATTATGTGGAAAACTCTACCTTATAACCCACATGTGTGTTTATAGTTTTTTAGATTTCTCTTTAAAATGCATCATACGCTTTAGATTTGCAGTCACTTTATGTTTTGAATGTAGTTTTAAACTGCTTTGACTTATTTTTAAAAGTGACATTTATGAGTTATTCTTCAACACTAACTTGCACAACCCTCTACAAAAAGACAGACGGTGTTGGTTTAACTCTGCATGAGATATTTCTCAATATATTTAATATTATAAATACTCAACAGTAAAACAAATGTCTGTAAATTCCATGAATTCAATTCGAACTCTCACTTAGATCTTGTTATTACATGCATTTATGTGGACTGACTGGAACACACAAGACGGCATTAGCCCCAACAGTGGTAGCAGACGGCCCATGGGGCATGTTTGCCAGATTTAAGACTTAGAAAGAACTGACACACACAAATAAATTTGGACAGTGTTGCTTTAACATCTGAGAACACTATTTAACTCATCCCATCTCAGGAAGTTTTCACACTTCACACTTCATTAACCTCTGGGGCACAGATTCCCTGGGAAGTCAAGGAAAGAAAATGCTTGACTTTTTCATATGAATCACCACCCAGCGGTAAGCCCCCAATGACAACATTTACATGCACACTGTATCCCAGATAATAGCTGATATTCTGGTTAAGGTGCAATTCTGTAAATGCTGTTTATATGCGCCTTCACGTCTCGATTACAAATATTCACGTACGTGTGCATAAACAAAAATATTCTAAACAGCACTGTGGAGGGGAAGCTTGCACTAATCGCAAAAAACAACAATAATTTGGATACGGCAAAGTTTACTCCTCTCAGTGTCCCAGATTAAATTGACATATGCCAGCTACCAAATCAAGTGTTTACACAGTAGTCGAACACTCGCATGGATCACAGTTAAATTCATGTTTATTTTTATTGACTGGTGGAGTGTGTACATACAGAATCCTCTGATTCTTACCATGTAGTGTCAGTTTCTGGCTGACTAAATCCAATGGTGAATGAGATTAGGTTTTGTCACTATATACAGATACGATGTTTACTTGTGCCAACACATGAACACAATATCATGAGTATTCCAATTATAACGTCAGCTTCAATTTGGAAAATGAAGACTCAAGACACAAGATGTCTTGCACGATTTTAAACCATTAATAACCTTCCAAAACAAGTAGAAGAAAGAAATTAAACTTGTCAGGTAAGAGGAAATTTTAATGGCTTTTGTATGTTTAGTGTTTCTAACCAAAGGATATGGTTGCAAATGCAGCCTTGTTTTGATTCTTTTGTTTTTATTAATTTATTTACGTGGCGGTTTTTGGCTTTAATATGATGGGGACAGTGAGAGACTGACAGGAGAGTTGGGGGATGACATGGAGCAAAGTGTCATGAGTTGGACAGTTGAGCCTATGAATATCTTTGATTTGGTTACTGTAGTTTCCTAGGCAGGAAGAGCAGGTAGGTCGACATTGTGTATTATATCGTTTCAATTTTTGGTGACGAGTCATCTCAAATCAAAGTTTACTTCTTCCAGCTGGGTGTTACAATAATCACTTTTTGGTGTTTGGAGGATCCTCCAAATATATTTAATGCTGTCAAGACATTGACATTAAAGTCTCTTTTCATAACAGACTATGCGAGCAAAGTGAATAATTTTCAATCCACACATGCACCTTTCTGGGTGACAGCCTGCTACATTTTGACCAACTGTGTAGACACCTTAAATAGCTCAGATTTCTTTTTAAATCTGCCCAGTTGCAGTCAATACATTGTTGTCTGAAAATCTGCCCAACTCCTGATTCTGCTTTCCAGTCCTGTGCTGCTCTGAGAAGTCAACATAGGACTTTGTTCTGGAGCTGAGGCCTCTTCTCTTCTTCCCTGGATCACAGCTGTGTCTTGCCTTGGATGGCACCTCTGCACACCCTTGGGATGTGGTTATTGAACAAAAGACAGTTTCCCTCACCCAAAGCTTTCAGGCAGGAGCTAAGGATGTTCCTCCTCCAGGGCCCGTCTTCTGAGCCACATGCAGCCTGGCGGTGATTCACATAGATCCAACAAGGAAGCATCAGAGAAATTAGAGGCTTATTGAACTATGAAATCCTATACTGGGACCTCTACTGCTGAGGTTACCTGGCTGCACTAATTTGCCCACTGGGTGGGCACTGATGAGTAGCAACTAGTTCCTGCTTGGACAGATGCACAGCCTGAGCAGAAAACCACTTCCCCTTTCTCATCACTAGAAAACAAATGTATTGTTTTGGATGTGAAGTGTAAATGCAGACAAGGCAGTCTGACCACAAAAAAATGATGCAAAGTAGTCTTAACTTGGCCAAATCTGGTGTGCCCAAATGTTACCATCTCTGTTAAATTGAGGTCTGTGGTAGATGTTGTCCTGACAATGAATTTTGATTTCAGGCAGTGAGATCTATATTCAGCCAAACAGCAACATCTGACGATGATGGTGTCCAGCTGCATGCTTACAGTGTTGGGTTTCTTTTCATCATAACATGAGCCATGAAAATGTTCCACACTCTTCTTCTCCTGCCTCCTTGAACTGATTCATCTGGTTAATCATAGCTACTGGTCTTCCCACAACATACCAAACCTTTCAGAAGAAAAAGCGATTGCTGTTATTGCCTGGAGGGTTCTGTCAGTGTCACCCTTCACACCTTCACCTACATCTCACACTTCCTGGCTTGGCCACCAGCACATGGAAGGTCTGGTCTGATTATGTGGTGCCTTATGATCTGGCAGAACCTTGATTTCACTATTTCTTTGTGTATCTCTGATAAGCTATCATGCTTGGCCTTGCAGCAGCTTGTTGCAGGTCTCTTAGGATATCGCCACAACCAACTGATTTTGGTCAAATGTATCTAATAACATTGATGGCATTGTAGGAAGAAGGGGTGGAGGAGAGGTGGATGGGAATATGAAATGCTTAACTTGAGGTCAGCATTTGTGTCCCATCTCAGCATTGAACCATGGCCACATTCCCTTTCTAACCTTTACCAAGCGATTTTACTTGTATCGACCTTGCCGTACCGAAAAATAGAGCCACACATACAGTACACACTTCTTTATCTAACTAAAATCATAAAAACCCTGATTGAGTTACGTTTCTTTCAAAATGTATTTCCAGAGCAGTATAGTTGTACCTGAACATTAAGTATATGCTAGTTGTACCTTTTGTAATGGATTTTTGACAAAGACTTACCAAAGTAAAGAAAGTGTGCATTAACAGTTTAAAAACTGGACTCTAGAGTGCCGCATACTGAAGGGTTTATATTCTGACTGAAAAACCGATCAGGATAATTGAAGACTCAAAATTAATGTGGACACGACTCTGCCAATTAGCCTACACAAATATGAAAATGGAGCCAAATAAAGAGGATTTCATCGTAAATTGTTTTGACCATATTTTTTTCCAAAAATAGAATCACTAGAGAAGGTGATAATTGGTTTGTATGTGCAGATGTATGTATGATATATATGGAGAAAATTGTGTTTAAACATTTTGCCTTTTGGAACATTATCAACATCTTGATACATTAATGCAAGACGGTATTGTTCACATAATTGATGTGTTAATAGCGCTGTAGTTTTGCAAACCTTTCGTCCTCTCTTAAAGAGACCACGTGTCACCAGATTTAATTATCTGCAACAGAAGATTGACCTTTTAGACATCATTTAAGAGCACCTGAGCTCATTCACATTCCATGAACAAACATGTCGGCTATGAGCTAATGCTTACTGTGCTCAGGCAGCCAGACAAAAGTTAGCAGCCTTTGTGTTGTGAGAGTAAACATTTCTGTTTCCTTATATCATTTTTGAATGGCAGCTAATGATAGTCAATTTACAAGACTTTTAGTCTAAGCCTATGTCCAAGTACCAAAATCAACACAGCTGACTAACTGAAACTGTCAAGAACTAAGTATTAATTTAAAGCCTTTACATTTAGCCTCCGTAAGCTTTCCCAACAATACATGCAGTGTGTATTGGGGCTTTTGAACATGCATCTTTGGATTCACCATACAGAGAAATACTTTCCAAATTAGGAGTTTTTGCTTATGTGGTTTACTCTTCCAATTTTGACATTTTGAGATGTGGGATGATGTGATGAACTAATTCACCTACTTGAATAGGTGTACAAACCTCAGGTAGAGAACTGCCACCAGGTTTGTTAACTGTAACAATCGAAGACAATGTTTTTCCTTGAAATGAGTGATCGCTGAAGTACTTTCATGTGGATGATAGCCTACAGAGTCATTTTGGATACTACGGTAGAACATCAGAGCAGGGACTTTGCCAAAACATGTTCAAATATCGCGTCAAATACTGTGATAACTTCAGCATGGCTCTTTGAAAGGAGAGACCTGTCAGCTTTAAAGCCATGAGATTTCAGAAAGAAGTTGTTCATTTGCTTCAAAATGTATACCCAAATATACTTGCTACAGGATAGACCCTCTCATCCTTAAACTACTGAGATTTTTTTAACATTAACAATCTCTGTTTTTCCTTATATTTCCTTTGCCCTTTGAATTGTTGGGTGTTGTTTTAGAAAAGCACATTACAGGTCACTTTAGATAATGAGGCCAGACAGATAGCAACAAGTGAGACCACTTTGAAAAGACTCCCCTAACCTCTCACGTCACCATACAAGGATGTAAGAGCTCTTATTGTGAAGAGGAGTCTAATATCTAATCCTTCCCCGCAGCTATTCCAGGACAATATGGGGCCGGCATAACGCAGAAATGTGCAATATTTAATGAGAAAGACATTGCACTAATGTTATTGCACTTAAGGAAACTGCCAGCACCTTCTTATTGTTCAGTCTTGTGTAAAAAAAGAAAAGAAAAAGACGTTGGTGACTGAGTCATTTTAACCTTCTGTGACCTTAACATTAACGTTTACGTTGTTTGTGGTTTAGACCGTTCCATATAAATACAAAGTGAGGCTAAAAAAAAGTGAATATAACGATGATCAGCGTCACCACCAAATTTATAAGATTGATTATTTATCTTTTTATATAATCTGCTCACAGTTACAGTCTCTGTTCCCTCATTCCCTATAGACCTGTATTTTTCTCTTTAAGTAATATACACATGCACACACAAATATTCTGTGTTTTAGCCTTCATGTTATGGATGTGAAATGCACTTGTTTGCTATAGTGATGTATGTTTAATTTAAAGAACTATTTTGAGGAAGTCAATATGTAAAACCTATTTAATCATCCTGAAGCTGACATTTATATTGTCATGATAATTGGTACATCATAAAGAATAAAATAATTCCTTTATCCTCACTTATAGCTCAAGGCAGATTAACGTACTATATGATTTAAAAAACCTAGTTTTTCTCCAGTTTCATTGTAATCCATGTGTTTTTCATGAACACCCGAATTGTTTTAGTTAGATCTTGGATTTCCTCAGTAAATAAGGAATGTTGTAATGATAACTATAAAAACATAGTATGACTTCTGACGTTTTTATCGTAAGAGCAGTTATAACAAATATAATGTGAAATCTTGATCCTCTTTAAGGCAGCTTTCAGAAGTGGGTGATGAGTAAAATCAATATAAATGTTAGTCCAGCTGTGATGTGAAAATCAGCCACCCTTAGAAAGAAAAGAAAAGAAAAACAGCTTTTTTTTCATGAATGAAAAAGAATAAACCAAACAAAGTCAGAAAGTGTAGATAGTTGAATGGATGAGGTCAAATTAAATTCGCCTACAATTTGAGTATTGTTTTTTTTCTCTCGCGTTAACAGCTCACGTGCAGAAACCTGAGGTGCGAATATTGAAGTGTTATTAACTACATTTTGATTAGAGGGGACTTTTTCGCGAAATACTCCCGAGATAATTAAAATTATTTTAAGGATCGTCCAGAAATCAATGCAGATGGTAATTTCAGGCTTATCCCAGGTATGCACAGGAAAGATAAGAATGATTAAATCCACCGGCGCATTAATGAGTATGAGATGTAAAATAATCCTAAAAGGCATGGCAGAGTTGCTGCAGGAGAAGCCAAATGTCAAGTGCCATTTTATTTTATGGGGGATCCTTTTTTTTTTTTTTTTTTTAAAGGGGACACGGTTCTTTCTTATCCAAACTGAGCCCTCAGAGCCTCTAAGATCTCTTAGAGCAACACAAAGCGCACGAGAGCAGCCTGTACAGACAGACGGATTTATGGGTTTGTTCATCTGAGTTGTCTCCAGCATGAAACTTGTAAAAAACCCTCTTCTCTGTCACAGCTATTTGACAATTCATGACATCACCTGCAAAATATACTAAATATCAACACAAATACTTTTGCTGTTTATTCCATAATAAAGTGACGGTTAGAGCAGCTTTTATAATCGATTTCTGCAAGAAACAGCAACAAATCTACATTTAGGCTAATTCAGTCACCCGGCGCAGTAAAATAGATCAATTCATGTCTAATCTGACTCAGTTTACTTGGATATGATATGGAAAATAAACCGATATGATGATGTCTGTGATGGAAGCTGCTGTAAAAACATTTGGTTAAGTCATTTAGCTTGGAAATTAGAGGCTTATTTCTGAAAGACGCTGCTCGCATTGCTGCAAATGAGACCCTCAATATTATGGCCATAATTAATTGCGCAAATTTGTTTCTATTAAATAAAACTAACACATACTGAGAAAACTCTATTAGCCTTAATTAAGCTTGATATCCTAATTTGGGAAACGTGTCGTTGAAAACAAGGCGTTTTGGTGGATTTTTTTTTTTTCCTCTTGTCTTTTTCTCTCGATAGTGAAAAGCCCTACCAGCTTTCCGCCTTTGGGCTGCTTTTCCTCCTCTGAGAGTTGGAAATGAGAAATGGAAATGGAAATACCAGGAGGTGCTAAATTAGCTGGCTGATCTGCACTTATTGCCGCATACAGGCCCCTATTACTTTGCCAATCTGTGCCTCTCTTTTAGCATTCCGGGCATGGAGAAGCTTCGAGATAGCAGATTTATCAAATGGGAAAATGAATGCATGATGATCAGTTAAATTGAAAATCAGCGTCTGCATGACAGCCCGACCTGACACCTCCGTAATTAGAAAGAAAAATGATGGCGTCCGATGCATAATAGAGCAAAAACAATTTACACTCTCCTATAATGATCCGGCGTTCAAATTGAAAATTTCTCCGGGTATAAATTGAATTCATAAAGTATGATTCATGGACGACACATCTCCTGGAGGCTGCCTGGGCATATCGATTGATAGTTTGTCTTGAATCATGCAGCGTGCAGCTCTCAGGCAAGAAAAGCTTAACTACTTAAGCAAATCGCTAATTTCACCTTAAGGCCACCAATGTGCAGCCAGCGATACTCCTATTCAGTGTGCTAATGAATTATGGATGAACTGGGCATACGTCCCAAATAGCCTAAGAGTAGCATGGAAAAATACACACCGAAGAATCTGAAGGGTTATTTCAAATTGGCCCCGGTTATCCCACAATTTAGTAAATAAACCTTGTATCTGCAGGATTTCTTTAGACCTGACAACCTGGAAGAATTTAACGATTTCACCCTTTGCACAGCGTCAAAGATGTTCCTAATTCACCAAAGGGAGATATTTGTAAGGAAGTGAGAATGAGAAACAAACTGCAAGTCCTCCCCCCTCACAAACTTCACAATTGAGATAGATTATTTATCAGATGCCTGTGTGCTCGCTGGGTTATTATTGGAAAGTTATAGAGATATCATCGGAGATAATAAGAAATAAATCAATAATCATAATAAAAACAAACACCACCGAGAACAACAAAGGCATCTATAAACTCTCCGCACAATAAGCAGCATGCAGACACAGAGGATGCACCTCTAACCCACAACAACACCACGCAGGCCTATATAATCTCCTGCATGTTCACTGTGTGCGCGTGTGTGTGCCATGTTGGCTCGTGCAGTCTGCCCCTGCCCCCCACCCCCGGCCTAATAAGACATTGCTTCCTAGTGCAAACAGCTGCATTTGGGGTTGAAATTTATGTAAATATTTTGAAAGGGACACTGGCTCAGAAATTCATTTGCGCCGGCTCAGACGTAAAGCTCACCCCTCTGATTATTTTCAATTTATTTGCAAATCAAGACCCAAAGAGAACACTAAAGGGCTTGTGGATTTTAACAAGGAGTGTGAGCAGCTCTACATATAGCTGGACAGGATGTGTGTGTTTTATTTTCTTTTTTTTTTAGTTGTTTTGTTTTGTCTTAGTATTTTTTTTTATGTTATTACATGCCTCACAGCAGCCTCGACATTTTCTACCTTAGGTCGACTTGATATTGTGGTCAACACTGCTAATATTGCAAAAGGGGAGCAGATGTCCCAGATCCTGCACGGCTTCCCTGGGGACCACCAACCCTATTAGAACAAATGTGTTCTGCTATTGTAAATAGGCACGTTTGCCTCAGCCCGTCCTATTACAGCCGACGCATGATCAATAGGCTGATAACACAGAAACATCAATGTAAAGCGACAGAACAATGAGGGATATCATCGAACATCTATCTTAATATAGCCCTGCTACAAGGGACCCTGACAAAGTGGAGAGAGAGGGAGAGAGAGAGGGAGAAGAGGAGGATGGAGAAGAAGGAGAAGGGGGGGTATGAAGAGAGAGAGAGAGAGAGAGAAAAAAAAGCTCATGAAAATGCCTCCCCACGAATCTCCATCTCCTATCCAATATGCACAAACACACACACTCCCAGCTGCCGGGGCTATTATTTTCCTATTTCAATTTGACACCCAGGCCTTTTCATGCTAATTCTATTATTCTTGGAAGTTTATGTGATTTCATATCACTAGAAATCGGTAATGTATTATAACCCCCTTTGAGCTAAAATAAACTGAATCCCCCTGCAGTAGCCACCGGGAAAATAATTACTTTCATATCAAAACTCTGCAGGAGTTGAGCGGGTCCTTTTCGCCTCAGGCTCGTAACCTCATTTCAGTGGGGGCTTATAGATGAATAAATTTGTTAAGGCAATATACAAAGTACAACATGAGATTTCTTAAGAAAGCCCTTCCTACTGTACTACTGCACTGTATGTGCTGCTATTTAAGGTCTCACACGGTTTGAGGTGCTTGTATACAATAGATTTATTTAAGAAAAACCTTACATATATAAATAGTATAATACCTTTTTACAGCTCTTGAGGATTTTTGTTGGTCTCGTGGTCTTGTGTGTGTGTTGTTGTTGTTTTTTTTGACAAGTTATCACACATTAAAGGATATCTAGAGACTCCTGACTCGCACACACACTCGCAGAGAGAGAGAGAGGGATAGAGAGAGAGGAGAGAGAGAGAGAGAGGGAGAGAACACACCATTGTCAAATTATGAGCAGAGGGGAAACCTAGAGATTAGATGCAAAGATGTAGTTTCTGTTTAAGCTTTGGCCTAATGAAAGGTGTCGTTTAGAGGCTATATCAGTATGGTTCTGCATTATTATTATTATTATTTATTTTTTTTACCCCCAGGGATTTATTCCATGTCGACATCTTCTTTAGAGTCTGTCTTTGTTTCTGCCGGACTGTCACTGAGGACAGACTCGGGGTGATCGGGGTGGTCCATGGTCTCTAAATACTCTTTTCTGTCTGCATCGACAGGCTTTGTGAGTTGTGGACTGTGTTCGTGGGCGAAAGTCGAATCGCTGCAAATAACCGAGGTCTGAGTACTTTTGCCAGTGGAAAAGGCGGCCCTGGACGGGCTGGTGTGCGGTGAACTGGTCTTGTCCTCTGATCCCACCTGTCCCTTTTGTGTGGCGTCCGCAGAGTCCGGCGAGCTGCTCCTACATCCCGCAGAGCTCGCAGAGACGCTGCAGCGGCCACTGGGCTGGTTTCTCTCCGCCGGGGTGTCACTGTCAGAGTTTGATGCTGCTGCTGCTGCTGATGATGATGCTGATGATGATGATGCTGATGCTGATGCTGCTGTTGTTGTTGATGTAGTCGTCTTCAGAGCAGTTTGAGGAACAATGAATCCAAGCGGCTGTGTGATGGGATAGAGCAGGAAGTGTCCTTTCCCTATCAAAGGCCGTGAGGAGGGTAAGGCCGCGGGGTTGCGCCTCGGTCTGTCCGAAAGGAGGCTCTCTACGCTAAAAGGGTTGAGTTTCTGCAGGCTGGAGGCTCTGGTACTGTTGGAGCACAGGCTGCTGGACCGGTGGCTCATGGCCTCGGCCGAGTCCAGCTCGGATCCGCCACCAGCATCCCGGTCCAAGTGTCTTTGGTTCTGGTTTTGGGTTTGGAGAGGGTGGAGAGGTGTTTGGTCGCTGCTCGACGGCGTTTTGCTTCCCGATCCGACACAGTCAAAAGCCTGGCTGGAGCCGAAGTCACTGTCGGTGACGTGCGACACTCCGCTGTCGCTGTCCGATCCCGGGGTGTGATATAAATCCCCGGCAGCGAGCTTGTTCTGGGACTTGAGCAGCCGCCGCTCCTGCTTCCGCTTCTTCTTCTCCAGCCTGTCCAGCTCTCTCCGGGCGATCTCCTCCGGGTCCATGGGCTCTCCGCTGCACGTGGTGGGGTGGGCGTTGTGAGCAGGTCGACCCGGACCTTTCTTTGTGTTCTCCTTTTTCCTCCACTTGGCTCTGCGGTTCTGAAACCATACCTGCAGAGAGGGAGAGGAAGGGGGAGAGAGAGAGGGAGAGAAACACGTGAAAACATGTGTAATGTGCAGTTCTGTCACTGCGAGGGGAAAATTAATTAGAGCAAAAATTTGTCTGTGTCTTAACTCCATGGTAATTAAATAAATAGAGGTTACATCTTGCTCTGGCTGTTTTGTGTGCAGGCCCTTAATTAGGCCTTTCATTAAAAATCTGTGCATCAGGCAGGAAAAAGTTGGACTGAGGAACAAAAGAAGCGTTGGTTTGACATGATAACTGAACTCTGGGTCAGTTCTGAGAGTTTTTAATAATTATCTCTTTTCCCCAATGCACCTGCACTAAAACTTTGCAAGCTTCCACGTCATCAACAGCTCACAGCCTAATCAAATCAAATACAAAATCATTGGCGCATATTAAACAAGTCTACTTCTCCTTGTTTATGCAGGATTGTCAATAAATGTGAAAAATATTAAATAAATACCCAATATTAATTCTTTATAAAAGTAAATCAAAAATGTAAATATCAAGCGGTATTAAGGGCTTCAATATTTTTCAAAAAAAATGAAAGGGCAATTAAAATTGATTGATTTGACTGACATAAGCCATGGAAGGTCAGACAATACACACATGTGCAGCGAGTCATATCAATTATTTTTAAAAATGATTCCAAGTGTATATAATGACACAAAATTGATCTTTGCTACTTGGAGATTTATTCTACTTTTATATATATATTATAGGCTACAGAAATGTAAAAACAGCCATCACCATGAATAATCAAATAAAAACAAAAGGAACAGAGATACACAAATGAAATGAATATTTACCTGGACCCTCGATTCTATCAAGTCCAATCGGAGAGCCAGAGCCTCCCTCATGAACACGTCCGGATAGTGGCTCTCATTAAAAGCCTTTTCTAATTCCTCCAGCTGCCAACCAGTGAAATTTGTGCGAGTTCTTCGTCTCTTGCAACCAGGGCTATCTTTGTCTGGGTCCACCGAGTCTGACAGCAGGATGAGAATAAATGTAAACAAAAGGAGACATTTTTTTTGTTTCTTGCTAAATTAAACCAATCAATCAATAAATAAACACATTTTAATACAATTTTAACAAGATGGGTTTCGTGTGTGGGGCTGAGCATTTTACAAACTTTAGAGCAGAAAAGGGAGATTGCGTTTGGAAACGTTGTAGTTTATTGTAGCCTATACACACATGCAGCCCTGCAGCCTCTGGTCTGGATGAAGAGGGAATCCTCCTCAGATCTTAACACAAGCATTTACTAGCTCTAGTATTTACTGACTGACAGGGACATTGTTGTTGCTGTTGTTTTTTTGTTTTTTTTTGCTTGGTTGCATCTTTCGTTTTTGCTGATCGAAATGAAGTAGGGAGGCGAACAAAACGCTCTCTGTGCTGTGGCTGTGGCTGTGTGCGAGAGGCTGAGGCTTGGCATGTCCTCTAAAAAAAACAACAACACATACACACTACCGAGAGGAGAACTTGTACCGCAATATCCTGTCTTTGTTTCTGTCTATTTTGTTTGTCTCTGTGCAAGCAGCCAGCCAGCCTTGATGAGAGGTTATTGTGCAGCATATAATGTGGCTTACCTGACAGTTTGTACTGCTGATTATCTCCATTCATCCCGCAGCCCGAAGACAAGAGGGGGTTGGAATTACCCACTGAAGCCGTGCAGGAACCATTAAGTAATCCGTCTATTGAGAAAGGAACCGCGGACGCAGATTGAAGTTGATGCCCGGCTAATTCGTAAACGTGATGGTGGCTCAGATGGTACGGGAAGCCCACCATCCCGCCGAGAGAGCCTCCGAACTGGGCGTGAGGTGCATCCAGTATCCTGCTGTCCATCATCCCGCAGGCAAAAGGAAACGACGTCTGGAGGCCGGTGATGGGAATTTAAAAAGCATGCAGTGAGTGTGGCCAACGAGTAGGGGACATGATGTGAAGGGAGGGATGAGCTGTACTTTATCCACATGAACCTCCCAATAATTAGCCCAGGCTCTGGGAATATGAGACCCAATGAGAAGCGGTAATGGACTCTGACGTCAGAGACGCACTCTGCAAACGCTCCCCGTATCGATTGCTAATTAAAGCTGACATCCACCTCAATAAACAATATCAGAGCTGTCACAACAAGACAGGAGGGCTTTGATAAGAACTACATCGCAACTACACGGGGGACCCACCGGGAGGAAGGGCTCACTGAATCCCGGAAAGGGGAGGCTACAGGCGGATAGGTTAGGCCAGGGGCTCCGGGACTTTTTTGTGCACAGGAAGACCAGCAAGCAGCTGAATATTAGACAGATTACATACTAAATTCACCACATTTATCAATTTTTATTTTTATTTATTATTAATAATTTTTTTTATTGTGTTTTCTTATTTAACCTATGCACATTTGGATATTGTTAAATCTATAAGGGCTGGCAGAAAAAAGTGAAAGCTGATTTATTTCTTTTTTCTTTTTTGAAATCTGTAAAAAAAAGAAAGAAAGGATATTAAAACTGATTGTTGAAATAAAATATTCCTCTCCCCAGGGATGTTTTCGACCCTCTGTGGGCTGTGCGACCCTTCCACGTCCCTCAGCCCCACTTTGGGAACCACCGAGTTAAGATAACACCCCTACTACCCCCCTACCCTCGCCCCCCCAAACCCACACCCACCCCTCCCTCTCTCTTTCCACTCCCATGTTAGTTATGGATCATGATTTAAATACATTAAACCTTTACAATCAGACAGGTTCACGCGCAGGGGCGTAAAACAAATAGGGTGAGTGCTGAAATATGGCTGTTTGAGGGGGAGCTGAGACACCGCTGAAGGCACAAAGCGAGAGTGAAACTATAATATTTTACTGTTACAAGGCGAAAGCTTCAGTTACGAGCAGCGCTACGTTATGAGCAAAATATATGACCAAATAAAGGGAGGTTGCAACTACTATGTAGACTGAGACACAATACAAGAGGAGAGGATGAAATAACAAAAAGAAAAAGAAAAAAAAAGTAACACTCTCATATATAGTGCATTAGAGGCATTCACAACATTTCCTGTCAGGAAACCAAATTGGAAAGCTCCTCCACTTGTGCAACCCCATGCACTCAATATGTGACTCGCCTAAATCCTATCTGCTCATTAAGGTTTTCAAATAATTAATTCGACTTTATTTATCCCAAGTCTGGCGCTGTCATAATGTTAATCAGAGTTGAAATTTCGCACCCCACTCACTCCCTGACCCTTGGCACCCGGATTGGCATGTTGTAATAACCTGAATCTCTCAACAGAAGCTGCGATAATTGTTACCCTATTAGCATGCAAATTGTTTAATTAATATTATTATGAGGAAGTATATAATCCGCTCGTCACTTGACCCCCAAGCCCAAATAACAACCCTCTGTATTTCAATGTGTAGCCCTACATTTTAATGAACTCCTCAGAAATGATCTCGCCTATTTATCCATCTTCCTTTTTAGCAGTCTCGTCTTTGAAGCCCCCCCCACCCACCACCACCCCACCGACCCCCCCACCACCCTCTGTATTCCCTCCTTCTCTCTCTCTCTCTCTCTCTCTGTATTTTAACTTTAATTCTAACGCACACGGACAAGATCTTATGAATAATTCCTCCCCATTCATTTTCTTTTTTGAACATCTAAAATTCAATAATTGCTTTTCGTCAATTCCAAGCATATATATAAGACTGCCCCCCCCACACACACCCCCAACTCGGGCACACGCGCACACACACATACACACACACACACACACACACACACACACACATGCAGGAGCTCAATGAAAAGCAGCCCTTGACACAGTCTCCAGAGACATTGCATTTAAATCCGTTTTTCTACAAGCGGGTGACATTGTCAGATTCTAGCTTTAATTAACCCGATAATAAGGCGAACAAGGCCAGCATTCAGTCGCGCTGTTGCCCTGCCTTGTTACCTTCTTTATAACTGGCCCTTCTGGCAGCTGTTCAGAGGGGGAAAGTCATAATAAATATATATATACACACACTTTCCCCCTCATTCAGAGTCTTTGCAGCAGGACGCATGGTCTTTATTGCGTTTATGTTGTGTGTGAATCGATAAGAGTACGGGGGCCTATGGACTAATTGATTAACTTTCCATCTATAAACGAGAGAAATTCCAGGGCAAATAAATGGTGGAGGGCGCTGACAGATGCACACACACCTCAAAACATCTCACTATCCTTTACAGAAAAGAAGTGCATTTGATGTCTCTTAAAAAGAGGATACAAGAACTTCCTTCTTTCAATATAAACGCCAAAAGTGTACACATCTGTAGAGTTTCATAACTGTTTCATGTTAAAACAACTTGTCCTTTCTAAAACAACTGCCTATGAGTTAAATATTCATTCTTTATAACTTTATCATGTGGCATATGACTGTTTTTAAAGCTCCAGTGACCCATCACCTCAAAGTCAGTTTACAAGATAAACCAGCCTGTTCCTCTATCACCGTTAACATGTAAATTCATCCTGAAGACTGGGTGATAGCAGCATCAGCACCACACGCTGAAGCCTGGAGAGGGTTGTGTCATATCAATGATAAGATGATGTTTATCTCTCACAGACACGTGTGTTATTGTTGTTTCCTCTGCTGTTACTGGGGAGTGTGGCACTGATCGTTTCCATGAAGTTGGCTGCTAGAAGGCCACGGGTCCACTGTACACTGACTGACCACGGTGATGAATGAGGTATAGGAGCACTGATGGAGCACATGGAAAAGCCCACCCACTCCAACACAAACTCTCCACCCACACTTAAGAAGCCCAGACACACAACAGCCTGTTACTACAAAGCCAAGCACCCGTCTCTTGACTTTTTACATGCATCACAGTTACTTTTATCACCTAAACAAACACTTCTACTTGCACTTAACCCCCCCACCCTCACCCTCACCCCACCCCTCTCTAAATAAGTCTCTCTAATGCCAACTTTTTGTGTTGTTTGTCTGTTTGGCTGAGTCTCCTAAGAGGATTTCGCAGCTGCACACTCACCTGACTCCAGATAACCAGATAAGTGTGCCAACATAATACTGGTGTTGAAATGATACACCCCATTCCCTCCACCACCCCCCTCCCCCAAAAAAGGGGGAAAAAAAGACACAGGGCCTTATCAACATGCCCATCCAACACTGATGCCCACTTTAGCAGCACAGAATCAAATTCATTTTTAATTAGGCAGGCAAATTAATAGGCAGCAGTTTAGGAGTTTAATTACTCAATTAACTTCACGCACGTTAATTTTTAACTATCTAAATTAGGTTGCACATTATTCGATTTGATGATAATTATAGAATTAAATCTAAATTAATTGTTTTGGATGATTTGGATGAACTAGATGCAATTCCAATTAAACAGTAGAAGAAGAAAAAAAGGGAGCTGGTTGCCATTTTAAGCTCGCAAATCCTTTGATTCGATTTTAAGCAAGAAAACTCTGCCTGGAAAATTTTTCCCTCTGATCCTACAAATTCTCTCTCCCTCTAATCCCACAATTAAAAGTTTCCTCCCATCTAATTATCTGTAATTGTGCCGCTGTCAAAGTAGAATGGAGAAGTGAAAGCGATTGATTTGGACTTTTAATTCAGTTCATTTCTGATAGAAGAGAAAGTAATTCCCTTCAAATTACCTCATTCAATCCTGACACCCTAATGCCCTTCAAAATCTTTTTTTTTTTTTTTTTTTTTTACTCCCCAGCATTTATATATTAAAAATGAAGCTAGAATGACTAGTGCCTCCTAATAATAATAACCAAACTTCCATTAGAATAATAATTTCATTTCAATTAAAACTGACTTATCACCTTTTGCTAAAACGTGCTTAATATGCCGAAAATTATCAATGCTTGAAGGAGCCCAAACTGGGGAGTCTAATTGTAATCAGCAAATCAGAGGTGCTTGTCGCTGCCGTGCCTTTGCAGAGAGGCAGTCTCGGAAATAGAACTAATTTACTCAACTCCCCCGGGAAATCCGCTCAACAGATTAACATTTTCAAAATATAGTAATGATATAATTTGAGAAATGGTGACGCCAATTTGTGAGGAGCCTTTGTGCAGAATAATTTGCATTTTTTTTTCCTCCCTTCGCCACCGCCTGCATTTTGCCCCCGTTAATTACAGCTCCGCAGATGAAGGGTGTGCTGTTTGACTCAGTGCTTATTATTCAACTTCAATCTAATAATTCAACTCTACAGGAATATATGAAGAAGAAGAGGAAGAAGAGAAAAAAAAGTGTTTGCCTATCCAAATTTTTAAGCCATCCTCCATATAATCCCAAATGGTTTTGGATGGGTGAAAATGTGAATAGGTGCATATATAGTCTCCCTGTCACTGTGGGTGTCTTGTTATTGCAGCTCATATGGCTTCTGTGCATGACTGCCTGTGTGTGTGTTTAGGAGAAATTATGGGTTTGTTTGGCTTGAAAAGCTGCGTGGACGACATCAAACTCCCTTCAACGACATCACAGCTTCCTGAGAGATGATAACTAACCCCCCCACCCCCCCACCCCGCTGCCCTTCAGGTCACCTTCTACCTATATAGGCAACATCATAAAGAGGTGTATTCAGCTGCATGGTGACTGTACAAACTAGAAGAGTTTTGGAGACTTATCCAAGTGCGTAAAGTTGAAACACGGCCTGAGAAACATAGCTATTTATTATCAGCAGACACTAACTAGTTGCTATGGCTTGTGTGGTTTATTTTGGCTGCAGCCAAATTGGAAGTGATGGCAGGATAGCCAGCAAGTCCCTCGCTATTTCCTCACATTGCACAAAAAAAAAAGCTGGTATAGAGAGAGAAAGAGAGAGAGAGTGGTGAGTGTTCTCTGCAGCCCGGCCATCTGCCGCTGTACCAAAAAACAAAATAGCCTACATTTAAAAAAAAGCAAACCAAAAAACAAAAGAGAGAAAACCCCAGAGATATTTACGGTGGAACTACGCTGCAGTGAAAACCAGGCAACACGTTCTCACACAAAAAGACAAACTGAAGCTTACTGTGAACTTTTGAGATGCACGATCAACAAATTTAAAGCGTATGTTTTTACCACTGGTGTTGCTGCTCTTTCTCATAGCTGCAAATAACTGCACACTGGTCATCCGTGGTTGTTCTGGAGGTGATGGTGTGGTCCACCTCCTCAACACCAACTTCAATTGACTGTCCTCTTCTGGCCTGATGACAAACATACTACCACATTTTGCATGATACACTTTGTGCTCACACACACACAGACACACACACAGTGTAGAAGGGATGGGACACACCAGTGCTACACACAGACCTTCAGGCCCTCTTGACCCTGCACTATAGGGCTTCACCAAACCCAAATCTGCACAGTCTGTGTCCATAATAGACCTGTGGTGCCCTCTAGTGGCCGTTTCCCTTCCTTTGTTTATTCTATTCAATCTGCCACCAACAACAGACATATGACCACAATAAACAAATGTTTAACGGGAACTATAATATGTGGCGGGGTGGAGAAATCATTGGAGAGGACAAACGACACAGATTGATGATTCTGTTAAGAAATCATTCAGTTTGTCATTCTTCTTGAGCGAGAGCCGACCTCTGACCTGTTCTCCTCACCTCTGACCTCTTCATTCCCCTCCAGAAATCAATAAGGTGTATTATTATTACTGTATTATTCATATGGATGTTAGGGTGAAAGAAAATCATTGCAACTTTCCAATATTATCATAATACTTATCGAGTTGTGAACCACGCATATCTGCAGTCAAAGCAGGTTAAAAACAAAACTCAATAATCCACAAACATAATGATAAGTCAGATAATCATGCAGAGATCAAATACTGTAGATAATGAGGCCAAAAATAAGTCACAGGTCCTTAGTAGACACACACTTAAAGTAAGGATGTAGGAAAAATATTAAGTTTGACAAGAGTGAAATTTGTTTGACAGTGCATTTAGTATACAGTTTGTATTTTTGAACATCCCCCTCCTTGTTTTAAGGTGAACTTGAAGCTCATTACTAATGAAAAACACACATTTAAAAAGAGTTTTCTTTAGCTCCTTCCTCCTCTTCTGAATTCAACACCACTGCCGAGAGCTCCCGTAATCCTTTTAATACGCCTTGATAATCTGAAATTGCATCCTTAACAACAATTAAAGACGAGGGCCGGGTCTGCAGCACGTGAGGAAGCTTCAGGGGCGTGCGCGGAGGGCCAGGTGTTTCCAGAGCGGTGCCATCTGGCCGCAGCGGTAGCAGCTTACGAGGCAGGTGTTGCAGAACAGGAGAGGCATTTATGCTCTCTAACTGCCTCCGTCGGCTCCCGATGATGCACTCTTCCATTACATTTAACATCTCAGAGGAGGAATACGTTGTAGCCGTGTCATTTAAATCAGTTACTTTATTGATCCCTTCTCAATAACCTTGTTCCTTATTAGCAGAACAAGTAGAGCAGTGGAAATCATTACTATCCTTCATAAATACCCTGTTTGTTCATCAGCTGAAACTTGTTTTTTATTTACATGTGATTATATACACAGAGATCTAGGCTTTATTTGCAGTATGTTTACCGTCCTCCATGATCCATCTGTATTCACAGTCTCTCCATAGTTCACTGAGCAGTCTGTAGAAGAATCCTGCTGCCATCAACTGGTAAAGTCTGCAAAGACACCACTCAGCCTGTGGCAACATTAAACCAAGCACTCGTCTGCTCTAAGAAATTAACATTTAAAGCCATCCGTTTGCAAGAGATTTAGCCTGTGTGCCATCTAAAACAATGTTGAGGTCAATTTCACCCCATTACACTCACTCACACAAGAGTCCAAACTTAAACTCAAGAACATAATCTAAGATCTGTTCTCGGTAAATTGTCAAAAGATTGGATGATTGGACTTGAGTTTAAATAATTCATGTCAGTGTGTGATGGTGGAATTATGTGGCTCTATCTCACTTTTTAATAAAATTGAGTTACACACATTTCCGTGAGAGCCGAATATTACTTTCAAAGACTCTTCCGGGGATAAATATTTCAAAAGGACGGAAAGTACATAACTATTTTTCTGGATGGCACGTCATATCTTCAGTGATCAGTTTATCAGAGCTGCTGTCGACCCACCAGAGAACCTTATATTTCCAGCCTTACAAGAGTGAATTTATTATGACTCCTATTAAGTCTAAATCAGCCCTCAACTTAGCTCAAGATACTGGCGGGCATATTTAAGCTAAAACCTTAAGGTAAAAGACACTGTGATTATGATTTTATTCAGGGAAAATTCACATGAAACAGTCAGGAGAGAATGGGGAACCATAAAGACAAAGAGCGATTTAAAATAATAAATGCAGCATTTAGTAAGTAGTTTGTAAATCAATTCAAAAACTAGAGATACTGTATAGATTACAATGCTAAGCCACATGCATGACAGTACTTCAGCGTTGTGTTGAAGCTGTGCAAATATGTGCAGAGGAGTCTGGCAGTGTAACTCTGCAGGTCTCAATGAGGTAGAACTGTAATAACGGAGCTATTTGTACGTTTTCTCTTCCTCTGACCTTGATTACTTGCCAGGAGTGGGTGGTGGTGTCTGTGGCTCGACAAGAACTTCAGCAATCGTCTTTAATGCAAGATGTTATAATACGACCTCCGAGCAACACTACGTCTTCAGGGCAGATTGAGATCTACAGTGAGTAGTTGCTATGGCTGATACAAGTTGATACAAGCACGGTCCAGCTGATTAGTATGCTAACTTCTGTAGCAAAAACAAGATAAAAAGCTCCTCTAACAGTCACACTGAATAAGTATAGATTGTGTCACAGGCATATTGACATATTAATGAATACAAAATAGGAAGTAGAACTCAAAATAGCCGTAAGTTCTCACCATTTTTGTGCAGAGGACTGGAAATTATGTACAAAAAATGCATTATGGAAACTGCAAGATCATGGTTAAGAACAATATGTAAATCACAGCAGCTGCATTTTTTGTTGTTAAAAGTAAAATGTGTCAGAACATATACCGTAAATGAGAGAAATGGCCAAATGTACAAATTCTCCAGAACTAAAGGAACATGTTTGATTTGTAAAGACTCCTTTCTTCATTCCCTTTAGTCACAGCCCTGGTGTCCTTTACAAGATAAAAGATACAATATTTCATCATGTTGTAATATCTTATGCACCAAAAAATGAAATACTGTTCACCCAACAAGTACTAGTACCACAGTGAATGTAAAGAGGTATTCAACACAAAACAATAGCAAATCAACATAAAAACTCTAAAAACAAACAAAGCTGCTACCTGAGCACAGTGAGTGAAAGTGCTGAGATCAGATCAGAGGTGGGGCATGGCAGTAGGGGGACACTGACCATTAATAATTCTGAATTGTGACAGTTTAAATTTTACTACCAAATAAAACCCTGAACGTCGAACCAAAAATACTGGTATATGTAACCAAGGTAGAAATTAAAGTTTGGTTTGCCTCATCTTTGCTTTTAGAGAAGTCATATTAACTCTCAACCAATGATGTATCAACAGCTCTTACTGTCCTGATCTTAAAATCCTTTGCATAGGTAGGAACAGACGTCTTTAGACCTTTACACCAATATGTCATTTGTCAAGGTTGTGTGAAGAGTCCAGTCAAAGATCAAAGCACACAGTGCCAAGGAGATAAGTGCATGGGATGGTGCAATTCAAAAGGTTAAAATCTATTTAAACTAATACCAACAGATTTCCCATGGCAGCTGACAATCTAATGTGGAGGACACCTGGAATCTAGGCAGGGATCAGGGAAGTACAGCTTTGGGAGGACATTTTTAGGAATTAAATTTCATCCATGATCCAAGTCAAATACTTTCCTCAGTCTATTAACTTCAGTGCTGTGGACTGAAGAAATCTCATATCAAACAGATAAAAAAAGAGCGATAAAACACATGCTGAACTGGAAATGATCATCCACACCTTTGTGTCATCACACATTGACGACTGTAATTCTCTTTTTCTGTGTCTTAGCATAACCTCTGTAGATTTCCTTCAACTGGTGCAGAATACCTGTTAACCAAATCAACTAAAACCTCCCACATCACCCCTGTCTTGGAACGAGGGGTGACGGAGCCTTCGAGTCCGCTGCGCCCAGACTGTGAAACGCTCTTCCACAGAATCTGAGAGCTGCAGAATCTGAAGAGTACTGAAGCACCTGAAAGCCACCTGTATAGACAGCCATTCCCTGACTTTCTTCTTCATTCAGCCCTACATAGAGCTGCTGCTGTTTTATTTTTGTGCCATTGAATGTACTGTATTGTTCTGTATTTTAACCCTGTAAAGCACTTTGTGAGTTCTCTCTGTGAGAACTGCCATAAATAAATGTTAGAAGACAAGTTAAAGTTTTTGACCATGGTTAAAGCATATTTCTCTTCACTCCCTCAATATACATCCCTTGTGGTGCAGTAGCTACAAAAGGTGATTACTGGCATGACATATCTCCCACAGTGCAACATCCACATGCTGTCCAGCAAATGATAACAAGAAAAAGATTAATTAGAGAGTTCAACAAGAAATGTACCTCCACAAACAAACCAGCAGGAGCCCACAGGCACATGCAGAGGCCGCTTGAGCTTTTATTATGCAACAACCTCAGCTGTCAAACTTCACTAAAGCAGCATCTTGGTGGCATCTGAATGGAAAACTGTCTCTCTAAATGCCTTCACACTCACACTTTACCATGAAGAGAATGATAGCATACAGTACTAGAAACAAACCAGAAGTTAAAGCATTAAACTTATTATGTTTACTTAAAGCAGAGCAAATGTGAGTGCAGCAACAAAACCAAACCAAACAATTCTGACTCATGTCCTCTTACTGTCTGAGCCTCGCTGTCCACAAATTCATCTCCAGCAGAATTGAGCCGACTCCATTGTTGAATACCTCATGATATAATAAAAAGCTTAGGCAAACTAGTAAATGGCTAGTTGTGTTTTGTTTTTAGAAATGTACGGGATTACAGCAGTTTTGCATGTGGCCCTCCTCACTGAGGGTGGGCAACAAGAGCGAGTGATTAATGAGCACAATACAACACAAGCATCTTTCAGAGAGCAATCAGCTGGTAGTAGGATGAGGCTAAAATAAAAAAAATATGACAACTGGCATAGTCTTGATTGTATCTCTAGTAAGAAAAAAAGGTCATCTGCATTTAAAATGAAAATGCTGGGGATTTGAAGTGCCATTCTGTTGCCCTACACTTGAGAGAAGCCCATATGGGAGTCATTTGTTGGATTCAAACCTAATTTATCGCTGAGATCTTTGGGAGTTATTAATGAGAAATATATGATTTGTTGTTCATTTCTGCTGGATCTCTTGAAGTACATCACAAAGCACTGTCTAGTTGTAGTTCTAATGTGTAGTTGGTTGTGGCACTTACCTGGAGCATTTCTTGTCCGGTCACTGAAGGATGGTCATCATGTGTTGCAGTTCCACGGGACCACTAGTGAGAGGCAAATAGATCAAAACATGAGTGTAAAATCATATAAAAGTTCTATGTTTCACAAATACAGTATGTACCAAAAAATATGTTTCGCCAAACTTGAGTAACTTCATTAGCTTTTTCTTCACCTGCCCCCTTTTTTGGATTAGGCCTGCCCTACAGTATCTGCATTTGGGTCCTAACTCAAAATCCTGACAGATGCAGGTGGAGTGTGTCATTTAATGGAAACATAAGAAATACAGCTACAGCAAACGCAAACTATTTATAGGAGGCCTTGATTAGTCCTTCATGTAATGCTGTGCATATTCTATCAGTCCATCATTGCAGGTGTTACATTCTTTGCCATTGTCTGCCGGGGTAACAACATCAGGGTCAGGGACAGGAACAGACTGGACAAGCTCATGGAGAAATGTAGCTGTGTGATGGGAGTGGGAGTGGAGCTGGTTGAGGCTGTGGTTAAGTGGAGGATGGGGTGTAAGCTAAAGGCCATCCTGGATGACCCCTGCGTACACCGTCTACACAAGACTCTCACAGGTCAGAGGAGCAGCCACAGTAACAGGCATGATCTCCCTGACCTGCAGAACAGAAAGATTCAGGAAATGATCAGAATGCAGTGCACAACGCCATTTGTTAGGCCATGTACTTTTACTTTCATGATATTTAGCCTACATCATTGTAGGTATTTTTTTTTGCTCTGTGTTGTGTTTTTGTCTATTTTGTCATGTGTTCTTGTAAGCTTTTTTCTTTTCTTCATCAGACAATTTGAGTTATCACAGCAGGCCTATTATTCATGGGCGATTAGGACCGGGGAAAGGTTACCTGTGGAGTATAAATGCTTGTTTTCACCTTCAGTAACTTCGTATTTGGTTGTAGGGTAACTCCTGTAGGCCTATCATGTCAGGCCTAGCTACATTTATGTAAAAGATCAACAGTGCTTTTTAAAAGTTTAAAAAGCTGTTTAAAAAGCTCTGGTCATGTTGAAAAAACTCTGAAACACTTACAGTGATCCATTTCGAGACTCTTCTTATCTGGTTGGAAAATATTCAGTCCAATGATGAAATAATTTTAATCCGTTTTCCAAGTTTTCTCCATGGTTTTCCCTCCAGGTAGCAGAGAGCTGCCATCTTTGTTTTTTCATCCGGAAGGGGCGGTTTACAGGTAATTTATAAAAAAAAAAAAAAAAAGTAAAAGAAAAAGGAAAAGAAAACGTTAACATAGTGTTTACCAACACTAATGACAGTGTTGTTTTTCATAATTATGGCACTGATAACAATACCGACATTTAAAACTTTGTGAATACTACTGCAATGCATCCCCGTGGCCACTAGAGGTCAGCGAAGACTTCCAATTTACTGTCACAATCCCGATTAAACCTTTCAAAATAAAACAAATGAGGCAATATCAGCGTTTCTCTTTTCATGTTTAGCACATGAAAATAAACATACTGATACTATTAAAGTAAACCATTCGTGATTGATGCCTGATACCTCTAAATATTACCATTATCACTGTTGAAAATACAGTAAGGTTGTCTAGTCTAGATCTTTCCAGACTTCACCTGTCTTTTCTACGCTCTACACTTGGGGTGACGTGATTTTTCTTGACGTCGGGTTACGTAACAGACGTGGGAGGAGCTTGCGTGACACATCAAAACTTGACGACAACAGCCCAACGAAGCAAACAGAGACAGACAGTTGTGTTCGGGTCCATTACGGTTTAACTACTATCAAAGGAGTACGGTAAATCGCTGTTAACCGGAATAATTGAAGACAACACCGTCTCTTTTTACTTCTCCACAGGAGGCTGGAAGAAAAACGGGACTTGGTGAGTCAAAAAAACAACCAAATGTCAGATGTATCTCGCTAGCTTGAGTCAGCTAACAGCACAATTTGACGAGGCACCTATAGAAAACAAATCCGACATGTTGATGGGGATTTCTGTGTTTATCTTAGAGATTTTTGGCGAGAGAGGTAGCTACATATTGTTTTAACATACTTAGATAATGCTTCTACACGAGCTAGCATCGACTTTAACGTTGGCCCATTGTGTAACAAACATACAGGCTAACTGTTAGCATTTGTAGTAACATGTTAGTAGTGATTTTTTAAAAACACCTTGCTCTCATTCTGTGGTTAGAGGAACATAGACTGCTGTTTACGGCTTACAGGCACGTTATATGCCTGCCAAACGACCGTAAACATCCTGTACTGTAGTTATGTAATCTGCCTAATCGTATAAATTAGCCTGGCCTAGCTAGCTCTTCCTGAGCGACAAATAACAGGTTTGTTTCCACAGCGGAACCATGACAACAACGCCTAAAAGCCAAAAACTACCACCGCTTCTAGATGATCTTGGATGTAAAGTTGCCTCGTCATGATGCTAGTAGCAACAACAACAAAGTTGTGAATGACTTAGCTAATTTCAAAGGCTAACGTTAGCTAGCATACTGTGAATCCTCCCCTGTTTATGGTATTGACACAGTCAGCACTTTATCTGCTACAGTGTTAAGTGAAAACACCAACCCTCTCTGCCTCCTGTAGGTCGTTGAGGTTTCACCGCTGTCAGCTGTGCAGGTATTTCTGAGATGGAGTTTCCAGATTTAGGTGAACACTGCTCTGAGAAGACCTGCAAACGTTTAGGTGAGTACAGCTTTGGAAAAGAGGACCATCATTTCCTGATTGTTTACAGTGTGATTTTTTTTTCTTACCTCCAAATCTAAAACCCTGTTGTTTGAAACTACAGATTTTCTTCCTATGAGATGTGATGCCTGTCAGGAGATTTTCTGCAAGGACCACATAACCTATGCAAACCACAAATGCATGTCATCCTACAAGAAGGTAAACCGTAATGTTTCAATTTGAATACTCCTATTTTAAATCTAGTTATTTGCACTTTACTGCAAGAATGCACTTAAATCAGAATAATTCACATTTTTATTCATGTTTTAAACTTTATTGAAACTGTATTTCAAGTTGCAGACAAAAACATAAAGAAAATGCTCACCAAAATAAGTCTCATTGAGGATTATTGATCTGTCTTACTTCTACATTTTGGTTCCCAATTGTATTTTTCATCAAGAAATAAGCAGATTCAACGAGTGATGATTGCTTTCATGTTTTGGTTTTACTTCAATGTTTAAAGTTAGAGTTGTCAACAGTGTGGCTGCATTACATTGATTCACCTGTTAAAAAAAATCTTAAATCCTGTGTTTGTTTAATATCTAATTTTATAGGATGTCCAGGTCCCAGTATGTCCTTTGTGCAACATCCCCATTCCCATCAAGAGAGGGGAGATGCCTGACATCAAAGTCGGAGAACACATTGATCGGGACTGCAAATCGGACCCTGCGCAAAGAAAGAGAAAAGTATGTATTTAATACACATGAATCAAATAAATGTGGTGTGGCTTTATCTACCGGTAAATCTCATTTTAACTTTTTTTTTTTTTTTAAGATTTTCACAAATAAATGTTCTAAAGGAGGCTGTAAGCAGAAGGAAATGATGCGAGTGACCTGTGACCAGTGCCATTTAAATTACTGTCTTAAACATCGGCACCCACTAGACCATGATTGTAAGACTGATGGGAAACCTCTGTCCAAATCTGGGTGGGTACAGTTACATTTACCCAGTTACCTTTAAGACGCTGCCATAATTTCATCTGAAGTGTCAGTGTGTGCATGTCTGTATTCTTATTGTAATTTTCCAAATCCTAGACATGCTGCTTTATCGAGGAACCAAGGTGCTTCTTCCACCTCCACTTCTGCCTCCAGCTCTAGTTCCTCTGCTTCAGGAAATCCTAGACCTGTTTCTAATGGTGTGAGGGCAAACACCAGAAACCATAACAGTGGGTAAGGACCATTACTCTAAATGCTCATGCGGATGGTTATATTTAAATGGACCCCTAAAATAGTAATCACTTATGTCCCCTGGTCCTATTTTTACCTCCTCTTTACAGCACTGCCCCGCGGATCCCTACTTCTGTTTCTGCACAGAATGTAATACCACCCTCCGCTTCATTTCAGGCTGGCCTGGTATGCACATGATTTCTGATTTCCTAATTTCTAAACATTTCCCCATGTGAGTAAAATATATACTCATGAGTGTGCTGCTTGTTTACAGACAGAGGAGCAGGCTTTGCAAAGGGCTCTGGAGATGTCTTTGGCTGAGTCAAGGCCGGCGGTTCAGCCGACCCTCAGGTGAGTCAACCTCAACCTGTAACCTGAGAAATATCCTATAATCAGCTTCACATGAGTCCTAAGCCACTTGTGTCTGTGTGCTGCTGCTGAGAGTGGATGAGTGTAACACTCATTGGGCCTCAGCTTAAAACAGCAGAGGGAGAGTGTGTAAACAACAGGGAGAAACATGAAGTGTAACTAATATTCACTGAATCTGGTGCCGTAAAAAACAGTCTTCTGTTGCAAGTAAGGCTATTGACATTCATATTATTCAGGTTTATTATTTATGAGAAAGAAAAAATCATTTAAACTGTGCTGCAATTGTTATTTTATTTACCAATTAATCTACTGGGTATTTTTTGTTAGACCTGTAAATCATACTGTGCAACATGCAAGCACAGCAGTTAAGACAGGGTCAGGAGTTTGGCTTGTGTCACAAATTAAAAGTAGCTTGAAGGGCTTTCATGGAGCTATAGACTCCTTCTTTCACTGTAAATATTTAATAACACGATCTATGATCAGATCTACTCTAATGTGCATTATGGGAATATCAATTGACTGGGAGAAACGCCTTGGCTGGCAGAGTGCCCACAGCAGTAGGCGTTTCAGAATGGGCTGGTTTTATTGTAAGATATGAAAAAGCAAAGAAAAGACCCTGCTCTGCAAAGTTTTCAATCTCAACTAATGGAAAGGCAAGGAAACCTACACTTATTTCCCCATCAGGTAAAACTGCTGTACTGGAAAGGTAAATTGTGTTTAGAGACAAACAGCAGTGATATAGCACCACAATAAACCCAGGATTCTTCTTCTTTGCGTCTCAGCCCTCAGGAGCAGGAGGATCTGGCTCTGGCTCAGGCTCTGGCTGCCAGTGAAGAAGAATACAGACGCCAGCAGCAGAGACAACAGGTACCCGGAAAGCTTAGGCGTCAGTAGCATGCTAAGAGGAAGACATGTAGGTACACAGTTGTCATGGCAACCCATGCTCATTGAAGTTTCTTAAGTGGCAGAAGATGAAAAACTAATTTGCCTTTTATATATTTTTAATTAATATGTGGAGAAAACAAAGAGGCTTTGTTTTTGACTGTGCTTTTTCTCTTTGTTTAGGGACGAGACTCCAAACAGTCCAACTGTAGCCTTTCTTAATCACAGATCACCATCGAAAACTTCAAGCTGTGCTAATTATCTCCTAGAAACTGCACATCTGGGATCTCAATAACCAGGATCAATGATTGTTACATGAAGAAATCCTCTCGGAAGTTGCTGAGATATTACCGCCTTCTACAATAAAAAGCACATACTTTCCCAGCAGGATCAGTCATTTTTACTAATGATTTGCTTTGTACATATTTTATATGCTATGATCATGTTGAACCCATTATATTACCATATATGAATATTGAATAAATTATTTCAAAGATGCACCCTGAGTTTTGGAACTGCTTAATTCATTCACATGTGATGACACGCACTAGACCAGTGGTTGGCTCGTGACCCCATTTTGACACCACAAATTTCTGGCAACCAATCAAGATGCGCCAGCTCAGATATTTTTATATGCTGCATTTTATTTAGATTTGGTTTATATTCAAGAAAGTGAAAGTATAGAATACACTTGTTTAAAGGTGTACAGAAATGGCCGTTTGTCCTGTTTGTCGCGCCAAGTTGTCACAAGGTGCAACACGAGTTTACCCGAGTAAGGAAAACGAATTTGATTGGTCATTATCGAGCTGGCGGGATATTCAAAGCTTGGGGCGATACCGAGCTCCGTGTGTGTGTTGTCTAAGACGTTTGAATGACGGATGACGGATCCAATATCAGTGGCTGGTGAATCGTGAGCAGGCTGAGGTATAATCCGTGCGCCTGCATTATCCAATGCGAAAAAAAAAATACACACTTTCATCCCGGATTTACTCAAAAATAGAATTTTGCACAAAGTTTGGCCTACATCGTCTGATAGATGAGTAATTTTATGACCCAGAGTGGGCTTAAATTCAATTTTCTTTTCTGTACACCTTTAACATTGTGTGTGGTGTTTTAATCATAATTTAAAAAAGAATAATAAGAAAATATTTTTTATCAGTAATCTTTTTATCAATTACTAGACATTTAGTCGACCCCATTTGAATTCCAGGTGACCCCACATGGGGTCCCAACCCCAAGGTTGAAAAACACTGCACTAGACTCTTGAGAGGTGAAGCCTGTTATTTAGGCAAATCAGCAAGTCCATTAGAGTTGTGAGTCAAATCATTAATTCAGCCTTTCAGTAGGAAGGTTTGGGTTTGTTTACAGATCACGCTCACATTTCACAGGCAGGTTTGGATGAATATGGGCCAGCTTTATTCACAAAATGATGTAGGCAATGCCAGTGCAGCTAAAATTGAGGAATATTAAACCACTTACATAAATTGTAGATGATTTATTCTCCTTTTATTTCCAATGTTTTTTGTGCTCAAACCTCCATCAGACAAAAATCATCACAATGAAGGTCTGAGGACAATGACAACACATTTTCAGTCAGCTTTAAATCTCATACACACACCTCCTGGTATTGATAGATTGTTAATTGTAGGAGAATATTACCAACTGAGGATTTAGATCAGAACTACTCTGAGTAGACAGTTTAAATGGTAACACTTTAACAAGGACCCCTTAAAATAAAGTGTTACCAAATAAATCAACATTTCACACAAGGAACAAAAGGAAGGAACTGGAGTCATCCATGCTAGGAACAGCAGAGGGCAGTAAAGCCTCATAGATATTTAATCTGTGAAAGCAGTGTGTTTACTTTACTGGTGTTGGTCTGGAAACACTTCTACCCCTTCCTACAGAGAACGAATTGAACGTTCTTAATATTCTATTACATTTTCATGTTTACTGCTATGTACAAAATGAACAGATGCTATCAAAGTCCACTGAGGACCAGCAATGCCAGCAGCTGGCACAGAGCGTGTTGTGGCATTAGCTGACCAAATACATTTACATAACAATAATTAATAAAGCAGAAACTGAAGCGGGCACAGTGGCTGGAGGAGACCTCCTCTGTCCAATGTAAAGAGGCTATCACACAAAACACCTGATTACCTTTATCAGACGCCGGGGTGTGGTCATTGGTCACTTCATTCATTTCACACTTTGTTAGAATACATCAAAGTATTCTGCTCCACTGCACCACCAGTGCCTTATTATCACACATAGTGGTGTACTCTGATCTCACAGTTGATGCATCTTTTTGCATTCATTTGCATATTGATGAGGAAAGTAATTTTAAACTAGAAGCACTAAATGTTTGGAATTCATACTTGAACGATCTAGTAAAACATAAACAACCTTATGATCGTAACGTGTATGTTTATGTTTTATTATGGATAAATGGATGTTTTTGATATATGTGAAAAAACCCAAAACTTGTATTTGTTTTTGTCTTTTAACCTTTTTCTCACTTAAGTAATTTCCCAGTTTCACCAGAGAAGGTTACTCAACACACTCCACAGGAATAGTGTTACCTGTGTTATTGTAATGATTATTATTGTTATCATTGACACAGTTTCTAAGCGCTTGTATTCAAAATTAAATTTAGATATAGAAACTGGATATTTGCACCCAACACTGCCGAACACCTTTGTGTTTCCCTGATGGGGCGCAGTCTTTTGTTTGCTGTGTGAATGCCAGTTTCACAGTTATCAAAAGGAAGCAATCTGTGGGTAGTGTTAAAAACACAGAGACTGATTCTGCTCTGATTTAGACATACTTTATTTCTAAGCAATTACTGCACATAAAGCAGAGCGACGCTGCACTCCTTACACCCCTCCTGTGTCAAGAGAGGCTGATTATAACTCTGTGCTAAAAGGGTTTATAGATAGAGGGTCAAAATAGAAAATTACATTAAAAAAATAATAATTTTCTCACTGTGGTGGTTGAAAATGTGAAATTTCTCTAGTTGTGGAAAACATGCAGCCTCTGATGTGTTTAGGGACAGTGGTTTTTTCACTCATGCTGCCTTCTGTCACTGAGGATTTCAGTCCAGGTCGTGACAAGCTTGTTGAAGCGTGAGCTCAGTGCACCTGGTCCCTGTGAAACAACAGCCTCCACACCAGCGAGACGAACGAAGTATCCCGTCCATCTCAGTGATGAATGGCGAACATGATCTACCTTGTGTGGTTTGAATTTGTTTTGAGGCTGTTCTGATTCTCTGTTATTGTGTCAGCTGAGGGGAAACTGACAAAGTGCTGATGATTCAGTCCTGTTGGCCATGAAATGTCGCCATGAATCCACTGAATGTCGACACAGTAACTGGTTCAATATAATATCACCTTGCCTGACAGTGTTTTGTTACTAGTGCTGAGACTCTTCACCACATCTATATACAAATGAGGAGCATGGATGGAAAAATCAAGGTTCGTTTTTATAGTATTTTACTAAGATGAAATTGATTTTTTTTTTCCTTTTCTGTTTTTAGGGTATTGGAAAAACTCGAGTCATGGATTATGGGTGTATTAGTATGGATTGATGATATGCAAACAACAGGTGTCGGTGCCACAGGTGAGGACACGCTTCCCAGCTGGAGATTGATGCGGGGGGTTGGTGGCTGTCTGGCTGAGGAGCAAAACATGGAGCTCTAACACGTCTTCAATTTCCTAGTATCACAAATGTCATTTTGCGGCACAGCAGGAAAACAGGAGAGGAGACCGGGATGTGCCATCATCGGTTGTGTCAGCGCTAATGGAAAAGTTGTGTGAGATGCAGGTGAACAGAGGCAAGAACTTTGTGCTAAAAAGCTTCATGGTAAAAAAACAAAACAACAACTACACAAAAGTAGTTTTCATGACCACAGCTGAAATGCACATTTTCACAAGAAGACTCTTTGTACACAATGGATCGCCATTGCAATGCAGGCGTGAAAGAGATTATCCAATGCAAAGTGCATAATGTAAATTGCAGCAACATAGTCATAGTTACTCATTGTTTTCTGTGGGTGAAAAAGTCACCATGCTCAGGTTCTTGAAGTCAATTTTTTCATTATTCAAGTCGTGCACAGAATCTCCCACGACAGAGTCATGAGAGAGGAGCTCCCCGAACTGAGAAAATCATCAGTATTAAAGCACAATGCAGAGTACTCGTAAGACACGTTGCAGACATTGCAAGGAAGATGTTTTTCGAAACTTAACCTCTCAAAGCCGTTTGCACACCTCCACTATCTTCAAGGCCACTTTGCTTATTAAAACTGGACAGCTTCTCACCAAACTTTCTAGCAAGACAGGACATATGATCAACTTAGTTAAATGAACACTCAGTATTGAGCCATCATTCTCCCAAGCAGCAAGCAGGAAAAAAGACTATTGAAAACACTATTAAACATTATTGTTCATTTAATCATATACCACAGTCCATGCCTGCAGTTATTCTTCCTGCCTTTATTCAGAACTGCAGTGTCCTCCAAATCTGGATATTATTATGAATTTAAAAGCAATGGATAAAGCCATTAATTACAGCCATGAAAATAGGCCACTAGCTCCATGACTGTGAGAGCACTAGTATGATTTTATTCTAAGTATTGAGAATACTTGACACTCGTTGGGGGCTGAGAGGGAACCGAGCCGATGAGAACGGCTCTGGCTGAGTATATGGGACAGAGTAACACAAAAAAAAGAAGAAAAAAAAAAGAAAAAAGCCCTTGCATGTAAAATGTGCCCACAATGCTCAAGTAAAATGGCCTTGACTATAATGAAATTGAATTGCTTGGATTGCATATATCTTTTCGCAAAATGAGATGAGTCAAGGGAGCCGAGGCTGACGTCATGCTTCACTCTCATCACTTTCAATACAATGGACTGAAGATAAAAAGATCTGTGCAATTGCTGGATGTTGGGGAGCAAATACGCAACAGACCAGTAGGAGAACTATTTGAGTCAAACAAGCAAGAACAAAATGCTGTCTATTACACGGCCAGTTTCCCTTACTTTAATGAGAAAATCAGTGTTCCCACTCATTAAAACCGCCTCTGCTTGACAGCATCATTAAATACCAAGCAACTATTCGATCAGTTTCTCTATACAGTCAATGCCTGCAGACAGGCTGACAAAAACAGGCCACTCATCCCCGGCCAAACACCACAGCCAAGTGTTGGTGGCTTTTTTATGAGCTTGCTGACTTTCTAATTAGGCACATGTTATCTCTGTGGGTTTGTTATGAATGTCAACTTCAGTTGACTTGAGTCTTGAGCTAAAAGAGGTCTTAAATATATGCACAGGGTGCTGAATGTTGTGCTACAAAGAGCTGCAAGTCACTTAATTATGGTAGGCAACGGGCTCAGACAACACAAAACAAAGTATTCTGCTCATTAATGAATATTTGCCTTAAAGCAGAAGTAAGTGATATATTTGTGTTAATATAAGTCTTAAATAGTTATATCTTCCGACAGCAATCACTTACATAGAGTGTTTGGACTGAAACACGGGTCTGTCAGTCACTCTGCTCTGCTCTGAGCCGAGGAGAAAACATTTATCGTATCCTACAGTTTTTATCCAATGAGGAGAGAGAACGGCATGCAGGGCTGTGTGTGCAGCCAAGGGACGCCGTGAATGTGGCGACGTAGGGACGAGGACTGTTATGGTGCGTTCAAGGAAACTCGTATTTTTCCGACCGTGAAGTTCACCGGTCGGAAGTTACGAGTGGCCGTTATAGTGACTTTCACCGGTAAAACAGGTCGGAAAAACACAAGTGGGTTGCCTGGAACGCTACAAAGTCGTAAGTTGTGACTTGAAGCTGTAATTTACGATTTCAAAAGCCTGCCTGGAACGCAGCATTAGCGAAAACGACCGGACCACTTACTTCTGCTTTAAGCATCAGTATCTCTGAAAGTGTAAAGAAGGAAATGTAGCACAGTTGTTTCTGTTCACCACAGGATCAATCCAGTGATTTTTTCATGAATGTTTATAGCTATCATGGTGAGTTTATGAACCTCTTTCATACCTTGAAAATGTCTCTATTGACTGTTTAATTACTTTCATTTTGAGAATAAGTCAATAGTCAGTTGGATTTTTTTCCAGCTCTTTCTTCTGAAATAAATTCCACAAAAGGATCACCTTGAAAATGAGATGGTATATCTCAAGAGGATGTCCTTTGAAAATAAAGTCTCAATAAAAATGAATTCATACACATTTATATTGTTTAATATGTTAGATTGGAGGTCACTGATTGTCAAGCAGAAGCAAAGACTGTTGTAAAGATTTAATTTCATCTGTGAGTAGCTTTTTAAGGAACTTTACAGAAATGTAATTTATTTAACCCGTTAGTGACCATTTTCTCATTTTTTCCCCAGTCAGGTCATATAATCATCCTGGTATAAGCTACCTGTCAGGTCGATATTATTAGATTCCATTAGAGCCTTTCCGCACACTGCCTATTTTGCGACTTGAGCTTCCATCAATAGAGTTGTCATTCTCTCATGCTGTGGCTTTGTAATCACCTCTGCTTCTTATTTAACCAACACTAGATTCATATTTCAACAAGCCCAAGGATACATGGGGCTTGTCAATGAGAAGCCACTCCTCTCTGTGTGGACACAAATATATTTTAGGCGCTGACATTCTGCTAGCGCCGCGGTGGATAAACACACTCTTCTGACATTAAAATTTTAAAGCAAAAGCTATATCAAAAATAATTTCTTTTTTTTTCTTACAGTACTTCTTTTTTTTTTTGTAAATGCTTAAATCTTTCAGGTGTTGTATCTGATAGAGACAGTTGTTCTGTTTGTTTGGCAGGAGCTCAAACCATATGATTACTTGCATGTTCACACACAGAAAGCCACCTCTTTTAAATGATTACATTCAAGAACATCAATTTGAGCATTTTCCATATGTAAACATACAGTACAGCACCACAAATCACATATTCATCAGTCTTCTTTCTCATTCCAAGGGCAGACGTCACCAGTGGGCTCACATGTCTGAAAAATGTTACCCAGAGGCAGGGAGGGGAGTTATAATTTCTACATCAACAATGAAGTCAGAAAATAATATCTGTAACATAACAATGTTTTATTCCCCTCCAATAATGAAAGTGACTTTAGATCCAAACCAAACAAACTCTATTTTCCCTTCTTTCCGTTTGTCCTTCTTTCTTTCAGTGTGTTGATCATGCAGAAGCAATAACTGGCTCATGGCACATCCATCTGTTGTTTTGACGTTGTTTTGTTTGAAGTGGTGTTTCAGAGGGAAATGAATACTTCCCTCATCCGCCGATCAATTATGTCAGTCAGCTGTTTGTTGAAGGATTCTCCATGGAGTCTGGGGTTCTTTGCTGAGAGGCAGCGCGGCTTTATAGATTGGGGTCAAAACAAACTCGCTCATATCTGTATTGACAGCAGGATACAACACTCCACTTTTTAAATCAAGGTCTTTTTGAAAAGAGGCTGCCAAATCCATTCAATCAATGCTCTGGAGTCAATACGTGAAATTATGTCTGGATCACACAAAAGAGGACTTGAATTTGGAGCTGGGTGTTTGAACATATACCTGTAATTGTGTTTGCTGTATAAGGAAAAAGGTCAATATACTGTGCCTTTAATCCCAATGAGGTATTACTGCTCCAGTATGAAGTACTAGATGCTTTTCTCCTGCTTCCTCCAGCTCAGTGTGGCCACCGCGGAGCGAGCAACAATGTGGTTTCATATTACCTGGCACATCTAAACTGTCAGTGTGCATGAAGTGCTCACAGCTTAAATTCTGACAAGTTGAAATATTGCCAACTGCAGGTACCTTCAGAATCTGCACAGAGCTTTTGAAGGAGGTACCTGCATTCACACTCGCTGCCCAGCTCCTCTCTACAAAGTAAAAAAACAAACAAGCCCTGTGGATGCACACCCCAAGACAAATTTGTCATGTTCTGTGTTAAGAAGACACGACATCATCTGCATTGGTTTCTATGACAACCAGGGGATAATGACATACGCTGTGTGGCCAGGACTCGGACGGACCCACGGTGCAAATTGCAGTGTAACACTATTTTACTATTTTCTGCATTTTCTATAATCTGCAATCAAACCATTTTCCACTGCTGCGATGAGTGTTCTGATGAGGCTAAATCACTGTTTTGCTACAGTCTTCTTCCTCTTCTTTTTTTTTTTTTTTTCATCAAGCACAGCCCTCTGACTCACAGTCCCAGAGCTCACTGCAGCTTTCAGTGTTTGTGCACCCACTGATGATTTGGTCCGACATCCTAATCATTTTGAAAGTGCCCCTAAAAACGACTCGTTTGACGTCAGACTGCACATGGGAAAGTTGATGCTAATCTTTGGCCCAATCCCATCCTTCATTTATACGCATTCACCCATTGCCTCTCTGTTGCAAGAGGTAAGAAATGAGACATCATTATACGGCACATCATCATATACAGTAATATCAGATAAAAGTCCAACTAATTTGCTTCTACTGGACACATGAAATACTGTATATAAAAACAGTCAGCAGTTGTCAAATGAGCAACAATATAACATTAGCGGACGTAATTACCTCACAGCCTTTTTTGTGTTATTTGTTTTTTACTTTTCTGTGAAGAACAGGATTGTAACATGGACACAAGTATCTCAAGGAAATTTAAATCGAATGCAACTGGGCTTGGTTATTTGTCTAGGAAGATGTTTCACCTCTCCTCCAAGAGGCTTCATCCTCAATTTCAATTTCCTTGAGATAACTATGACCTGGACAAATGAGAATATTCACAGGCATATGGACACAAGATTAAATGTAACATAAAATGGTTGTTGTAATTTTTTGAAATCCCTGTTAATAATGGTGCAAATATTTACTTTTATTAGGCTTGTGTAGCCATGTTCCTGGTGGATCCAGTGTATTTTCTGGAATTTGTCACCATTTTGGTCAATATTTAATTATTTGTGTCCTTGTTTATCTCTTAATGTTTGTTTTTGTTGTTTCTGAACTGTTATGTTTGATTGTTTCCCAATTAAAGCCGAACAAACTGACAATGTGGTAAACTGAATGTATGTGGTTGAATTAAGGACATTAGAATTGATTGTCCTCTGAAAAGCGGAACACATGGAGGGATTCATTTCCAACGTTTAATTCAATCTAATTCAGAAAGGCGCTGTTAAATATTATACCAAGGGTAAACCACTCAGAGGTGTGCTGGCATTGTTGTGGATAAATTAGCAGTCAATATGTCTCTTCCCTATGGTGACTGATTCCCTCCCTCCCACGTATACTGAACATAATTGCTTGGCCTGTTGTACGTGCATTATAATCATGTTGTTTTAGCTGCCCTGGCTGCAAAAAGAGAGACAGATTAACCAAAAGACACATGAACCAAGATTATGACATAACATGCCATGTCGCCAGAGGTAGTAACTAAGTACATTTACTAAGAATTGCAATACAATTTTGAGGTACTTCTATATTACACTTATATCCTATAGTTTTCAGAGGGAAATTAATGTGCTTTGTTATGGTGTTCAAGGCCAAACAAAATATGTTTCACTATAAAAGTATATTACATACCAAAGGCATCATTACAAATTTGTGTTGCAAAAGAAAGATTTCTTTCATACTCCATTAATATCTCATAACTTCTCTGATCTACCATATTTTGTGGAGGATTTGGAGGGTCCCTAACCCTAACTGAAGTATACAGCACATACAGAGAAAAAACATCTGTCATATAGAGCACGCTATTTTACTTTTGATATTTCCTCTATCAGATATACTTCTGTATCTTATCTCAGAGGGTATACACATTTTTTATTTTTTATGTGCTATTTCCACATTGTTGTGTGGCTGCATAAAAGATCAGGGTGCCATTAGCGCCACCAGCCTCAGCTGGTTGATCCATCAGCATCAGCTCAGTGCAGACTCTTCTTGTTCATTCCACTTGAGTCATTGCACAGCAGGTACCCGCTAATGTAAATGCTCCAGCATTTATGAGCCAAGGTGAACATGTGAGTTTAAACACTTCACCTTAGGTAACACCTCAGAGGTTTTTGCAATAATTAGGCTCCTCCACTGAGAGGGGACCATTAGACATCGGATCACATGCAGCATATAAGCCATTCACTCACACCCTAATTGATTTCTACTGTAAAACATCAATACTGAAGGCTTGTTATTTTGCACCTATGCAGAGGACTAATTGATGAGTAATTTAGCGGGGAACGTGACATTTTTTCAGAGACGTAGCGTCTTCAAGTTAATGAGTCAATCAGTACTTTTGTCACACTTTTATTATAGGGGCTATTTGATTGCTTACCACACAGGGCACATGCACAATAGTTTCACTTCCCTGTGCATAAATCAGATGAGAAATGGTGTCAGCAAATGCAACCGCGACACTGCATAACATTCGGCATTTCTTTGAAGACTGTGAACCCATATTAGTGCTAATGAATAAAACATTTGTCAAACAGCAGCGATCTTGCTATGGTCTTAATATTGAAAGGAGGTTCAAGTGGAGGCAAAACAATTGATGGTTGTTCTCATTAGGGGAGTCTAGATTGATCAGTTTTATTTTGGTATGTTGACAGAAGAAATATCTTTGATAGCTTCACGGATCGCCTCAAGCCTCCCTTTTTAATAATTCACTAATTCACTGTAGTTCTTCAAGGACCGCTCTAGAAAATATCAAGCTAGCTTCTTGTGTTCTGGGTGCAAATCAATTCCGTGTTTTCACCACCCGTTCAAAGTGATCCATCTGTGGTTGCCATGGAAATGTTCGCATGAAACAACACCCAGAGGTATTCCTGAATGTTAATCTGCCCTACACCGGAGCCAGAATCTGTCAGTGTCCAAACTAAGCCATTTCCTTTGGCTCCAGTTTTCAAACCATCCTTTTTGAATAAAGGTGGTCCTGTTCCCTAAGGAACCAGTGGGGAACCAAAATCAGGAGTTTTCACTCTATAAATCATCTGAAGCAGTGCAGGAATTTATACTGCGCATACGATATAAATGAATAGAAGTGTTTATGGCCTTGAGTTTCAAAAACCACTGCATCACTGTAAGTAGGACACAAATAGCAAAAACCTGAGAGTGATTATAAATGACAGCAGGATAAGTAGTGTATACTAATGGATGTAGGGACATGTTGTTGCTTTCCACAGGTGGTTGCTCACTGATGCTCCATAGTTTGGTCTGACCGCGGTGTCGTGCAGGTTATTGATGGATGAAGGCTGACAGCAGTGGAGACAGCATGTCAGGGTTTGTGTTTGGTACAGGAGGAGGCAGACACGTGTCAGACGCGAAGGCTGTGAGACTGCACCTGAATGTTTCTTGATTCACGATCCAGGATCGAAGCCACGACTTCCGTCTCTGCAGCAGGGAAAGCATCCCTACGTGAGACGCCTATTGATTTGGCAAACTTTTTTTTTTCCTTCGCTCTCCAGGATGCTGCAGAAGGTGATGATCCACAGGACTTAAGTTTGAAGGATGCTGAACAAGGGAGGAAATAAATGGGGAAGAACTCAGTTGTTGACCCAACAGCTGGTATTCAGCACCAAGTTGTTATAGGGCCTCTCCAGGATCCATCCATGTGTTTCTAGAGGCGACAGCAACCAGCAGGAGATGTTGAGTGCAGACTTGGCAGTTTGATGGATGGTGGGTGGTTAAAGGAGAAGTGCCGTTTTTTAGAACCTGGACCTTATTTCTGGCAGAAAATACAGTCGTGTACAACTTTGGTGTCATTAGGAGTCCTTCGGACGATATTTAGATCCATTCAAGAGCCACGTATATCCATATAGTGGGAGTGATCGGGGCACAGAGAATGCAGCCTCTAAATAACACATTATCTGCCGCGAAACTCGTGCATTTCACCCATATTTTGTTATCATTCACTAGTGCTATTCCACAAGAACACCACCAGTTACTATCTATTCAAGGACATGCAGCGGTTTGTTGTTCTCTGGCCAGCTGATCTTCTCTCTGCCTCTGCATCCTCCTTACAATCTGTATACTCAAAACAGCAAGGAGATCCATCAAGTCATCATCCACAACTTCAAAATCTGACAAATATTCAGCCATGTTGCTCAAAACTAGCAAAACCATTGCCAGAAATAAGGTCCAGGTTGTAAAAAAGGGCACTTCTACTTTAAAGGTACAATGACTGGGTTTAGAATAAGCAGGAGAAGGCATGAGGAGCCCACATTTACATGTAGATACAAGAACCTCACTACTGTTTTTTACCATATAAAGAGTGTAAACATTAAAAACCTACACTGAATATACCCGTGGTTTCATTCGTTTAGGTCACAGACTGAAACAATTTACCATTAAGAGGTTTTTTATTTAGCAAATGTATTGGTCATGAGCAGATGAATCATAGCTCTGAATGATGGCCCTGACTTCTGTAGCATGAATCACTCTGGACCCTTGCCGACTCTTCAATTATATGAATGACAAAAAGTCAGCTTGACCCTTTACCAGTCCAACCTTTTAGTTTCCCTCTGATATAATGTGATTCTGATTTTATGTGGTTTATACAAAAATAATCCAAGAGGAGAGACACAGATGGGCTCTGATAACAACAAATACTGCAATACACAAGTTACACAAGTGCAACAATATAAATACAAATTGAACCACAGAGCAGAAGTGAATGGTGGTTCATCTATACTATAACTTTAAGAATAAACATAAATACATTAAAAAAAACATTGACTATTTGAGGGTGAATCCCTTGTTGTTACAGGTTGGATTGATGAAAATTGCATAATTGTGGTTAAATGAGCAGTTGTTTGGCTTGAAAGAGACACAGGGCATCTGTGATATTGAACAATAGTAGTTACCAGTCGCTCTCCCTTTCACTATACACAACAATCTAGTGTTAAAGATGGACGTATTGTGCATGTGTAAACACCTTGTGAGGGTGATCAGTGTTGCCCTGAGGTTATGAGGCAACAAGCCTCCTGATTATGCACTGATTGTGAATAGATTGCCTGGCGCCGCAGCGTCCGTCCATACCTCCACTTGCAATCCGTTTCTGCAGTGAGGTGTGAAAATTAAAGTGAATGTGGAGGAGGAGGAGGAGGAGGAGGAGGGGGAGGAGTCCTCACGAGGAGGGGGTGGGAGGGGTGGGGGAGGAGGAGGAGGAGGAGGAGGAGGAGAAAGAGTTGGATAGCAGCAACACAAGCAGATAGCGTAGCTCACTGTGAGAAGAGCAGAGGCATCAGTGTAAAGAGCAGCATGAGCATCTTGACGGAGCAGCTCTGCTGGGAGCGTCGTTTCTTAATCTGAGTGGAGCGCACAATCTTTGGATACTGATCATCAGCCTGGTAGGTTTATCACACTGCATCTGCCTGATCTGCATGTCCATCCTGCTGTTGTGCAGTGTAAAGATATCTGAAATGATCTGTATAAAAATATATTGAAATGTATGACACACAATGAGAATTTTCCTTTTAATCATGTAATTAAAGGATGCAGAAATGTCATCACTGCTTGGCTGCTATCTAAAGTTTGCCTGTTTATCTTCATCCCAGCAACAGCAGAGAGAGACAGATCTGAGATCATGTGTCTTATTCTATAGCTCTGCTGCTTATTGATAAAGATGCAAAACAATGCTGATGCAGCGTGTTGCCTTATCTGTGCCGGATCATCAGTTTAAAGGCTGAAGCCTCCCCTGTCAAAATGTTTTCCCACACAGTCTGGTTTAGACTGTGCTACATCCCCATTACCCCCCTCCCTCCTCCTCCTCCTCCTCCTTCTCCTCCTCCTCCTCCTCCTCCTCTGTGGGCACTGCTGTTTTCATTACCCATTGTTTCGTCTATAAAAATTCTAATTATACCCTCACACCCGTCATGCAGCCGAGTTCAGCTAAAGTCTGGAAATTCCACAACCTGTCAGGTCCTACAACCACACGCTGTCTATTAGCAGCTCAAGAAGCTCCTGCAGGTCTATCCCTGTTTTCTCTGATCTACCCAGGGTGCCTCACACATTCTGCTCTGCATTGGATTGGGTCTTGAGCACTGATATCCCACTGCAGTCAGAGATTTAATATCAGTCCAGCATTGTCTTCCTAGGTGGGGAAAAAAAGAGCGGGTGGAGGGGAATCAGCTCCACTGGTGAAAAGGGGGCTGCTGAAGTGAGGCATGGAAACAAAGCAATGAGGACAATTCCTCTGCAGCGATTTCTATGGCTATAACCTTGTCTCTTTAATAGACTAAGACTACAATAAGAACACATTTCCAGGTCTATTATCTCCACTTTAGATTGTCATTTACTTGCCATTGACCGTGATAAGTACATCCTCTTAATTCTGCTCTTAGTCACGATTCTGATTATGCAGCCAGAATGGCGGCATGAGTTCACACTCAAGGGATATTGAAACTTTAATAATGTTTAATAATTCATTTTAAAAGGTGGGTATTGCTGAGATTCGAGGAATAGCAGCACAAACGCCTGAGGGTGACTTCAAAAGAATGTCACAACATTGTGCACTGTGATTTAGCTTTTCTTGTCTTTTGCTTTTATCATTTTCTGCAGAGACAGCTGCCAAAATGAAATCAGATCTGTCAATCTACAATAATGTTATGTTGCAGTCTGAGCTCCTAATTGTTGCAACGTCATTTCAGCTCCATGAATTTTACCATCACATTTTCACTGCAACAGATATGAGGCAATATTTAATCTTGCATTTTATGCAAGTCTGTTAAACTAGGATAATTTCAAACCTTGAGTTTTGCTTTAAGGTGATTTTTCATTTTTGAATCTCAAAAATTGTGTTTGGAGGTTCAGCTTGACATTGTACGATGTTGTATCTGTGGGTTGAACCTTTTTTCTTTATTTGTCATGGCTGATTTTACAATAGCAACACAAATTGAAATCTGTTTCTGCACCAAAAAAAAAAAAGCTATAACAAAAAGTGTCATGTCTAAATATAGCCTGTGTTTGGAGCTGCAGAGATTTGTTTGCAATACAGGAGACGGCAGCAGTCAATGAGCAAGATTTACAAGTGTCTGCATGTGAATGAAATCAGCTTGAAATACACTTGAACCCAATACGTTACATCGACTCACAGCTGCCCATCATTATATGTGGTATTCTACTCCAAAGCCTCTGGTCTGTCAGGAAGTTGCTTGTTGAATGCAAAAGGTGGTCTCTTGGATTATGTGGAATGTAGTACAAATGTGAGCAAAAAAAGGTTGATCCAGCTGCCTCCAAGAAATTACATATATGTGCCAGTGAAATATGATGTGGTTAAACTCCACAGAAACCAACCAACAGATTAAGATTGGAAAAAAAAACAGACAATCAAGTACAGCTCATTAGGCAAAATTCAACACGATAACCCTGAACTGAACTCTGATGGAACTGGTAGATAGATGGGGTTGAATCCAGTGTTCGGAAACCTTACTTTGTGTGAGAGAGAGAGCGAGTGTGTGTGTCCTTACTATGACTCATCAACTTCACCATCCCATGCAGCTCTTTACTGTCAAGTCCCAATTTTTTTTGCACTGCTTACCATGCCAGCAATATGACAGAAAATTGAGAGCGTGTGCTGACGTCATTGGAGAGTTCGCTTCATGTACGTCAGAGGCTCTAATCGGTCAAAAACCATCTGAGATAAAAAAAAATAAATAAAAAAAACCTCAACCCACTTCACTCTGTGAATGGTTGATCACCCCGTGGTAAAGATGGACCTCTGCTCTTTCCATTTTCACCCAGCGAATCTAATAACATGACAGCACTCAGACAGCTCTGACTTTAAAACACCATTTCTCAGATTGGAGCGGTAAGTGGCCAGCTCCACTTTTCTGAAAACTTGTTTGAAACCAGCAAATTGCTGTACTGTATTGTGTTATGGAACCCCCACTTGAAAGCTGACCCCCTCTCTCTCTTATGTAATTTTAAACATGAACCCAAGCATCGGTGACATTATGATGCAGTGGTTAGCACTGTGGCCTCACAGCAAGACAGTCCTATGTGAGTTTTCTGGCTTCCTCCCTCATGAAAAATGAAAATTTGTTTAAATGGCAACTCTAAATTGCCCGTTGGTGTACCCATACCTACACCCTATGACAACTGGCACTGGCTCCTGCAACACTGCACAGATAAGAGGTATAGTGTATGAATGCAATCAAATAATAACCACATGATTATAGTGAGTGAAAACATTTCCAGTACACATTTGACAAAGCTACACAAGCCAATTAGATACAGCTTCTTATTAGTATGCTTGACATGATTTGACTATGGGGAATAATTGGATAAAGAAATCTTTCAGTGCATGCAGCTCTCTTAACTTTCAGTGATTTGCGAAGTTGCAAAGACAAACTCGTCATCAAAAGCTCCTCTGAGTCCACCACCACTGGTGCACTGGGACACGGTATTCTCAGTTGATGTGAGTTAAAAGTTCCCCAGCAACACAGTCCAATAAGTGATTATAATTTGCCTGATACGTGTGTCTTCTCTCTTCTCTCATTGCAGACTTTCAAAATGTCTGACTTTGAGGATTTCAGCAGACCAGGGGGACAGGCCAACGCGTCTGAGAGCTACCAGCTCAACCCCACCAGTGTGATTGTGTCAGTGGTCTTCTCCCTCATCTTCCTGCTGGGCACCGTCGGTAACAGCCTGGTGCTCGCCGTGCTCCTGCGGAGCGGACAGGTCGGGTACAACACCACCAACCTGTTCATACTCAATCTGAGCGTGGCCGACTTCTTCTTCATCATCTTCTGCGTCCCTTTCCAAGCCACCATCTACTCCCTGGAGGGATGGGTGTTCGGCTCCTTCATGTGCAAAGTGGTGCACTTCTTCATGAACCTCGCCATGTACGCAAGCAGCTTCACACTCGCTGCTGTCTCCGTTGACAGGTAAATTGCTTATAGCTATACAGTAAGCCTATTTTAAGGAGACTTATACTATGTGACATTTAAAACTGTTTCATAAGTTCAGAGTGCTTTTTTTTTTTTTTTCCAAATGGGGGAATCATTTCCCATGAAGCAGTTTCTTTTCGCTACCATTTCCATTATTTCCATTAGAATGAATCAGACAATTATCCTAGCAATAAACCACTTTTGTTCAAAAATGACAGAAATGATGACTAATAATTAGGATTAATTATGTATCTCTTAACTTTATTTTCCATATAATACTAAAATTAGAGACTGCATCCCTAGCCAGATTTATTGAAAAAGCATGAGCATCAAGACAATTAAACACTATCCTATTACCATTTATGAATATTGTTTTATATATTCTGGAAAATTTGCCTGGTATACTCTGAATTTCTTGTTGCATAAGTCTATGAATACGTACTTTTGAGAAGACTTTTTAGCCATCTTTGAATTTTTGTATTTATATTGTTTAGTGTCTTGTAAGCACATATGGGCTGGGTTCAATAATGTGCATGCATGACACTTAAACCAACCAATCAACCAATCAATCAATCAACAAAGCTTTGTGCATCCTATTACAGTATCAACAACTAATGGTACAGCCTGTTTGATTCCCAGCTCTCCCTGCCTGCATGTTGTCTATGGGCGACATCCTGAATTGTGTGGATTTGAGCCTGCTGTAGAAACGTTGTGTGAATATGTGAATGTGGCCAAAGTGCTTTGAGTGGTCAAAGTGCAGACCATTTATCCCACACTAATATAAGTAATTCATGCACCCAACTGTCTGTTTTGATGAATAAATCTTGCCATCCCTCAAAATGAACCCATGCTTTCCCCTAAAATTAATATTCATGGAAGTGGATGACTAACTACCCCCTCATTTGTCTAAATCAAGTAGTAGTAGTAGTAGTAGTAGTCACCTTTACTCCCTTTTCCTTTGTCTTCTCTACACTAACAGTTTTCATTTCAACCTCTCATACATGGATGTATTGTTCATATCTGGCTTCCAAGCATATTTATAATCTGCTGTGGAAACTTTGGTGAAATTGTCTGAAAATAAATAATCATAATACACTGAGTAATCAGTGATTCAAGGGCACAAATGATTAATCCAAGGGAATGAAATAAGATGTTCAAGAGTATGAATCACTTAGGAGACAAAAAGTTGTTTAATGATTGTGCAAACTAATAATTAAAGGGCAGAAATATTGATCTAAGAGAGGGATTGTGAAGGTTTTGTCTGCTCTTGAGGGTCCTTACTTTCCTGCTGTTTGGTGTCATAAAAGCATCAAGCTGATTCTCTAGTGGAAAAATTAGACACAGCGCAGAGGCTGCTAGAAATTTATTGGGGAACAATATGTATAGCAATTCTTGTTTTCTGTTCAACCAAAGTCATCAACAAATACAAACAATGTTTGTGTTGGCTCCACTGGTTTTTGTCACACTTGAAAGCTAAAATGAGGTATAAATCCAAATACCAAAGACATAGCTGGTGGCAACTGACACATCAGTGAAGGTTAAACAATTAGTCATGTGGTGACAAACACCAATGTGTTGTGCTGCAACAGGTAGACGTTTTCGTCATCAGTCATGCATTAGTTAGCATAAACTAAAGCGTAAATTAATTACCGTATATGTTTTGAGTGTTACAATTTGGAGTTTTGGTGTTTATTAATGGGATACATAATTATATACGGTAACAACTAAGGATCAAATATCTAAGGCACTTGGTAGTCTACACAGTGTCTGTTCGTGGTCTGATTTCTTTGATTTTATACTTCATGATCAGGTTCCCTTTACATTCATTTTACTCATTTGAAGATTTGAAAAATACAGCTCTGGGAACATCAAGGAGAGCAAGACCCCCGAGGTCCACATTAATGAGTCTGAGACCTCTAAGACCTCATGGAGATGCTGAATCTGTAATTGACTATTTTATGAGTCACGCAATATCCCTGGCTGAACAGTAGATCCCTGAGTAAGCTCTAAGGCGGCATTATAGCTGTGGCCAACACAGTCAACTCAGTCAATATGGACAGTGTCAGTGAGCAGCTGCCCTCTGCTGCAGACCCTCTCCGCTCACACCGGCTATGTTTACACTTTAGAGGATTCAATGATTTTTTTTCTTTTCTTTTAACTCAACAGCCAAATGTCTCTTCCTGTGTCTGGAGAAGAGAGTCGGGAGGTTAAAAGATTTTTGCTGTTCAGTTCCTGTGTAACAAGCAGAAAGAAGAAAAAAAAAGCAGCAGCTTAGAGTTACACTTTGACCAGGGATCCCCTGCAGGAATTAAATCACAGCTCCGCCTGAATGAACACCACATACACACACACACACACACACATACACACATATACTCTCCTTTAATGGAAAGTATTTGTGGTGCATCGTGCTACCTTTGCAGCAGATCATGGGCCAACTGTGATTTTATATCAGAGAACTTTCCACTGAGAAAATGATTTCATATGAATCATCAGGGATCAGGGAGTTCAGTTTGAACTTGCTGTTTGAAGTGTGCAACTCACTGCATCTTAAGAAAACATACACAAATAAACAAGCGTATACTGCAAATTCAGAAAACATCCTCATCAAGGCCACTAGTATGGATATGCCTCCACCACCCTGACCATGACCCTGACCTTAACCTCTGACCTTTAACCACCAAAATCTATACAGTTCATCCTTGAGTGTAGTGGACAATTGTGCCAAAGGGGATTTCATTGAGGAGCTCTTGTTATATTGCACCCAGAAGGCCATGATATTGTTTTGTGAGGCCACTAGACTTTTGACCTCCAAACTCTTAACAGTTCTTCCTTGAGTCCAGGTCCATGTTATATATACTGCACCAGAGGTATACATGCAGTCTTCAACACCTAGAAATAAAGAAATCTATATAGTGATTTTGTAACCTGTGTTGAGGCTGTGAGTCATACATAATGGATATAGCAGTCCATGCATTGTATAAATTCAAAGTCCCATATAATCAGTGTGAGGTCTTTGCTGACCATTGGAAAGAAAACACAAAAAACAAACAAAAAAAGCTGTAATTTCATTAAATATACTTCTGAGAGTCTGTTTTTTCAGAGTAATTGCTTTCTGATTCACACAAAAAAGCAAAACATCTTGTCAGACAGACGGTCCATTAGCACATAACTTTCAAATTCATCTGCTAATTCCAGCCAGGCATACAGAGTAATGTCTAAGTACTTGTATATCCCCAAACCACTGAGCCTCCATATGTGACAAGTAGGCTTTTTTTCTCTTTCATGTTGAGCATAAGTGTCTTTGGCCCCATTTCAATGAGGTCTCAAAAAGCAGGGAGGCTGTTTTCGCAGTTTCTGGAGAGCTGGCTGAAGTGTCCTCTAAATGGAGATAGACAGTATGGGAGGACAAGGATTTGCGACATTAGTTGGGATCCCTGCCTTGGGCAAAAGAATCTTCAACATCTGAAACACTCCTAAGCCATTGGAGAAAATGTTCTCATATGGCAGCATTTTGAAAATGGCCATTATATTACAGCTGTGAATGTTCAAAGATGAACAAAGCAGGTATCTGTGAGAAAAAAACAAAACAAAACAAAACAGTGTGTGGTGTTATTATTGAGAGAGACTGGTGCCATAAAAACATCAGGCTCTTTCCTCACCGACGCATGTGCTGTGTGCTGGGATTTGCGCCTTTATCGCCTACCTGTTCGGCTTCATCAAAAGCCAGACACAAGGCACATTCATGTTCTGTGCCATTGTTAAGATCACATCCCATTGAGAAGCCAGAAAAAAAAGAAACCTCTGTGGATGCTGCAACCAGTTTGACATATTTCCCTACGGGGTTTTTTATTCAATAAAACCCACACGCAGCTGCAGCGTAAATGACTATCATTCAGTGCAGAACCTTAAGTATGAGCCGTGACGCTTGTAAGACTGAGTGTGGAGGCGGCTGCTTCTTTAGTGGATATTCCCGTCATGTGATCAAACTGCTGGTGAATTGATTGTTTGTATGTAAACAGGCAATTGGTGAGATGGATTGGTTTTTAAAGTGGTCTAATATTGCACTGTCCTTCCTTTTCTTTTGGATTAAACAAAAGCAGGATTTTGGGTCAAAAATCTAGACCTTAATTGCTCTAATGAAAGAATGGATTAGAATAATTATAGCCTTATTATATAGCCTAACCATTACCTCACTAGCTCAGCATGACTAATTATCTTATTTCAAGTGGTTTTGATTACATGTTGTATTATTATTTTCTCCCTTTCAAGGTATCTGGCCATTCGCTACCCACTCCGCTCCAGGGAGCTGCGAACCCCTTGTAATGCAGTGGTTGCCATGGTGATCATCTGGGGTCTCTCTCTGGTGTTTGCGGGCCCGTATCTCAGCTACTACGACCTGATTGATTACGACAACAGCACCGTATGCATCCCCGGCTGGGAGGAGCAGAACCGCAAAGTGCTGGACACGTGCACCTTCGTGTTCGGCTACGTCATCCCCGTGCTGATCGTGAGCCTCTCGTACACTCGAACCATCAAGTACCTGTGGACCGCCGTCGACCCTCTGGACGGCATGTCGGAATCCAAGAGGGCCAAACGCAAAGTCACCAAAATGATCATCATCGTCACCGTGCTTTTCTGCATATGCTGGCTGCCCTACCACGTGGTGATCCTGTGCTACCTGTACGGAGACTTCCCTTTCAACCAGACCACGTACGCCTTCAGGCTTCTCTCTCACTGCATGGCCTACGCCAACTCATGCGTCAATCCCATCGTGTACGCTCTGGTGTCCAAGCACTTTCGCAAGGGCTTCAAGAAAGTGTTCAGCTGCATCCTCAGTAAAAAAGGGAGAAATAAGGTTCACGTAGTTCATGTGGCCAACACTGTGCCTGGGTTTGAAGCAGGCTCCACAGAGGTGTCACAGATGAACGAGGAGAATATGAGACAGAATGAATGTGAGATGATTAACAGGCCCATTGCAGAGCCAAGAGAAGCGACAGTGACACTGAATTTGCCCTTTCAGCGGCAGACTTGACAAGTGATTCAGGCTTAGCACAGATTGCCTTTTGTAAAAGACATTGCAGCAAATATTTTTAAAAGAAACATGTAAACGTCTAATTATAATAATCACATGTTTAGTGGCAAATGAAAACTACAAACAGATCAGAGAGAAATGTTTTCTAAAAAGGGAAAACTTCTCAGTATTTCTTGTTCCACAATTTGCCTTAACCATGGCTTGCACTTTGGTATTTATTGAAGTTTTTTGCAGTAACTGAGAATCCACATCATTCTCGCACTTTGTCAGAGCAGCACAGAATGTGTCTCGTAATGTTACGGTATCTTTCATCATTTTCAAATAGTCCCAAAGATGCTTCTCCGCTGATGTGAAGTCCAAATCATCGACGGTCTTCTCCAACACTGTGCAGACTGTTGGTTTAATGATCTCTTGCTTCAGCCTCTTTCCACATAAGCTCTCATCTTCACAGTCCGATCAAACTTTAACGGCTAGTTTGGAACCTGCTAGTCTTTCATTTAAGCTGTTTTTAAAGCAGAGGACATTTGTTTTGTATCTTGCATGCAGATGCTGTTCTGTCTTGTCAAGATATTACTGGTATATTCGAATTATGTATGTTTAAACTTTCAGAAAATTGTTTGCAAACAGTGTTATTCAGTTACAGCTTAAATTCATATCAACATGTAAAATGTCAAAATATGGACAGGGCTCATTGCTGTGTTGGGGGTTGAAGAATCAGGTGTGAAAATGTAAGAATTTGGTTAAATATATATATATATATTTATTTGTCTTTGATAATTAATAGCAGTTAACAGTAGAAGACTGAGTCTTTTGGTAGCCTAATTAAAAACTGAAAACATTTTCTTGCTTTATAAATATTTTGCACAAATTGTTTCCCATGGCATGTTTCTCTTTGTTGTAAAATAGTACATAATAACTTTGTTTATCAATGAGTGCACTTGAACATTTAAGAGTTGTGTATTATATTAGATAATTTGTATTTTGTGTATTTAAAACTAAAAGCTGAAAGAGTAGAGAAAGCTGAAAGAGCTGAGAGCTGAAAAGGTTATGATAATGTCATGCATAGCTTCTCTCTTCAGATGACAAGACCTTCACTCACTATCTCTCCCTGTTGTGTCCTACCTCAGAGCTGTAAAAAGAACATTTCTTGCCCCTTGGTTGTGTTTTCTTCTGGTTGCATAAGATGCAATTTTCCTCCTGGGAGACTCGTTTCGAACAGAACATTTGTTGTCACACCAACTAATTTTTCCAGTTTGCTGTGCCCTGTGCATTGTGTACTTGAGTGTCTCTGTCATGTTCTACATGTAAAATGTGACAAGCCTGTAGATTTTAAAAACATATATATATATACATATATATATTTAAATCAATATTAATGGGAAGATGTTTTAGAACACACTGTAACTCTCACATTAATGACCAAATAAAATATTTTCTGCTGTGAGTGTGTGTTTTAGTGGAGTTTTCATTCAATTCACAAAGTGCATAAATGTGAACTGCGTGAAATAAGATGCCAAGAAACCAAATACTTTATCATCAAAAACACCATCTCACACTTGAACACTAAAGGTATCCAGGATATTTGTCAGGGTAGCAGGCTAGCTATCAGTTTTGGTAGCCAGCCTAGTTTTATGGCCCTTTTCCACTAGCACTACTTGGCTTGACTTGACTCGAGATGTTTTAGATGTTTGTTTGTTTTTTCCCCCTTCTATGGATAATACCTGGTGGGCCTACCTGGTACTTTTTTTGGTATCAGCTCTGGCAAGGTTCCAAGCGAGCTGAGCCAATACTAAAATGTGACGTCAACCAACTGCCAGCCAATGATTGCAATGGGCTCTATGCACAGCTCCACTTACTTCCTGAACTTAAGGCTGTTTCTTAATTTCCTGTGTTACATTATTGGACAAACTGATTAATCCAGGTGTGTCTGGCCATTGTGACTACTCAGACACACCTGGATTAATCAGTTTGTCCAATAATGTAAGACAGGAAATAAAGGAGCTGCCTTAAATTCAGGAAGTAAGTGGAGCTGTGCATAGAGCCCATTGCAGACGTTTGTGTTTGGTGGCTTAACAGAGGATCCAAAAAAGAGAGCAAGACCGTATAGCAGCCGTGCTATGATGACCCCGCTCCAAGTAGAGTGCAGTCAAGTTGAGCTGTAACTGTGTAATGGAGAAGGGCTATTACTAGCTACATAGCTAGCTACTAAATCTTTTGGAAACTATGCAAAATTAGACAGGTAGCCCAACATTATTTTTACCAGTGTAAATGAAACATTGTGAATTTAACATCAAATTTAATTTCTTTACTCACCATGAGCTGGCTCCAGCGGTGGAAAGCTCTTCCACATCTTGTCTTACTGAAGTTTCTGCTGTTTTTCTCTGCTGCATGTGGTTTCTCTCTGTGAGCGGGGAGTGGTGACTGTCGCGTCATGAGCGCTTCGGCCATCTTTGTTTTTATACTAATCTTAATGCTAATGTTGCCAATGTAGCAAAACAAATAGGATACAAATATCTCTTAAAATCATGAGTTTGTTTTAGATTTATCACTACTGACAGCTAAGCCTTAAAGCCAAACACCTGAACAAATTGGTTGTTTGCCTAAGCGATCTGGTCGTTTTGGCTAACTTCTTGTCAGCCGATGGAGTTAGCAGCCCCCGCCCTCGTCATGGATCTATTGGTCCTCGTCCCTACGTCACCACATTCACGCGCATCCCTTGGCTGCACACACAGAGAGGACCGCGCCTTTATGCTGTTCTCTCTCCTCATTGGATAAAGGTTGTAGGATACAAGGAAAGTTTTCTCCTCGGCTTACAGCAGAGCAGAGTGACTGACAGACCCGTGTTTCGGACCAAACACTCTATAGAAGTGATTGCTGTCGAAAGATATAACTATTTAAGACTTATATTGACACAAATATTCCGCTTACTTCTGCTTTAATTTATTCCATGTGTGGTAGCTGACTGGCATGCACAGTTTCGAAGTTTCTTTAATCTTAAATTCTGTCTCTGAAACACCAGGTATAGTTTCTTCTTATTGCATGTTTCTGCTGCCTTACATTGCTGCAGTTTTCTAGTGCAGGAGTGAGGGATGATATGAGAAGAGCACATAGGCTATGTTACACATCAGAGCAAATCCCCAAGAGATTACTGCTTCTGTGGGAGGTGAGAGCAGAGTTGGCAGCATTACAGGTCATGCTGCACTTTAAAAGAAGGCACTAATGAATAATTAAAGTCATAAAAAGATAACTGAATTAATCCTGGTAGCTAATGATGTTCAAACTTATTCTTTAATTGATTTTTTGTAGAAAGAAGAAAGAAATCAATAACCTGTTATGTTGCACAAACAAATAACCAATCTAACAATTGTTAATCCGTAGCCTATCACATAAACAAGCTTTGGTCCAAGACAATGATAACATGTATTATAATTAAGATGACGTACACTATTAATGGAAGACCAGAGAAAAAGTCAAGACACTAATTGGCTTGAAATGTAAAGCTGCATCATGAACAAGCACATTCATTAATGTATACAAAAGGGATGTTTGGTGCAACACTTTCATGTGGTTCCACCAATGTGGAGTCCAAGGGCTACACTGAGGAATATACACCTTTGCTAATGGTTGATCAGTCAATGAATTTATTTCATCTAAGTTCCTTAATCACTCTTTATGATGCACTGTTACAGTTCTCAAAACACTTAGAGCAACACCTTCAAAGTTTCACATCATCTCAAAAAATCTCATTTACAGCTTAATGCAAAAACATGTGTGTACATGTGATACAGTAATACTCATGTAAACCTCCAAAATGTGGTTGGGAACCTCATCAGCCTTAGACAAACAACAACAACAACAACAACAACAACAACAACAACAACAACAACAACAACAACAACAACAACAGCAGTAGCTGTTTGTTTTTTGATTATGTGTGATTTCATAAGTCATGTTGTGTTTTGTATTTTTATACTACACACAAAAATTGTTGATTTTCAAAATGACTTTATTGTAATTGTCACACAAAAGTTATTATCAAAAGTAAATTCCAAATTTGATTGAAAAATGATTCATGGTGGTGGTTTTATGGTTATTTTGATGGTTATTTTGTCATTATGGCCTCTTCAGCCTTCCGTAGCTTAGAGAACAGAATGGAAAAACACATTTACTGGCACCAACAACATCTCCATTATCAGAGAAGTTAGATGTACTATTATTCAAGGAACAAAGCTTTTACTGAAACACACATCTTACTTGACTTAATGTGAATCCACGAATTGGGGCTAGAGTACAGTATGTGTTGCTTTTTGGAAATGTTAATGTCTTATGGGAGGTAGCGGCAGAAATTACACCTGTTAGGTTATGAGTGAGTGGGATATTTGTACAAACGTCACTGATGACCTTGATGTGTTGGTTCTATGGTTACTCTGGAAACCACGCTGCAATTTATTTTAAATATCATAAAAGCACAGGGAAGTTGAAGGTTCATCATCGGTTGCGCTACAAAAGACACCTGTTAAACAAGTAGGAGTTTGCAGATGCTCCTTTATGTCCTGCAATTACTACTCCAGACACAATTATCGGAGCAGCCAAGGAAGATTTGAGAAGTGGATCAAAGAGGGTAGCTGGAAGATCTGAATTGTTATTGAGCTCTTCAGGACTGACTTGGTTAAGTAGCAGGAGAGGAAATTAGATTTCTTAGGTGAGTATTCTACCAGATGTGAATCCTACTGAAAATGCTTTTTCTTTTTCTTTTCTTTCTTTTTTTTTTTTTTTACCTCAGTGTTAAGGGTTTGATGAAAGACTGAGCCAATCTATAGCAGCTATAGCCATGGCTAATAGCCAAAGGTCATAAGATCAATGAGAGAAACATTGGGGAATGCAATTGAAAGACCTGATGCAACTGCAGCTATAGATCCCTTGTTTGTAACATAGTTGGCACTAATGGAGTCAGAAGGGGCATGCTGTTATTATCCAAGATGACTCTACAAGCATTATGCATAAAGAAAATGTTCTTGTTTCAACAGCAGTTTCTGATATAGACAATAAAAAACAGCATTTATTGTATCAGGATAAGTTATTGTTAGACAAATGGAAAAAGCAGACACGCTGTTAAATATCAAAGTCCAACAGGTGAAGCATTAGTCTCTCTCTGCGTGGCTGGATCCCTCTCTACGCACCGAGCGACCACACAGAGCAACAGGAGAGGTCATTTCAACATGTCTGATGGACGACTTCTGCTCTGAGATTCTTGCTGTTAATTGGCAATTTGTATCGATTTCCATTGACAGGCACGTAAACAAACATATGACATTCTCGACTAGATATGAAAGAGTTTTACCTGAAATTTAATTTGTGAGGGGATCTGTTTTCAATTTAGTGTCACATGCGGTAAAATTTCTACCAGAGAAACAGCCTCTAATAAATGTCTCCTTCCTCCAAACATAAGTCTTCTTGGTGTTTGACTGTTTGAGGGATTTTGGGATGGGATGTCTTAAGGTAAACTGAGATGGATTTCTTCTCCAGTGTACACTGTGGATACTGATACTAATAATTCCTTTACTACAATATGCAACAAAACAGTGTTCGTTTTTTTTTTCAATCAAATTAGCTACATACTATCATGACATTAGAATTATTCTAATTAATAGACATATCGTATATACAGAAAAAAATATATTCAGAGATTTCTGTTTAAGTTTGAGCAGTGGAAATTAAAAGCATAATTACAGGTTAAAAGTTACCGAATTTAAAATGAAATGATTGAATCCAGTCACCTCCGGGTGGCTTCTCTCTCATTTATTTAAGGTCTGTGTTTGATGAGGCACCATGAGGCAGCTAAGTAGCTAATATTGTGTACTTTACCACACTCAGTGAGGATCAGCACCTGACATTTTCTCTATTTGCATCACCTTCTTTTAATAACATCACAGAATTCATTAGCACACAGTAATAGTAATAAAAAAAAGGCAATGGTCCAAAGTGGTTTGATGTTTAAGCATTTGCATAAACGTTTAGTAGTGAAGTTTACCATTTGATTTATGTTCTTTAGCCTATAAAGTGTAATATTCTGTCTCTTATATTAGTTAATATTAGTTAATTGAATAATGCTATTTCATTATTAGTTTCAGCACTTTATTATTTCATAGTCTCATCTTATCTTTTATTTGAGTTAATAGTGATTAACATTTTGACTGACTCAACCCATTATTCATTTGGCAGACAACGTGATTTACAATGACAGTGTGGGTTGTTGGATCCCCGATAATTGGCCCCTTAGTAAGGCTTGTTACTGGACCAGCTCTCCGTTTAAAGGGTCCTTTCTATCCACCTTTTTCTGAACGTCAAAAACGTAAACTGGTTTTACTCTTCTGGTGGAATTGAATGTTTACGTTTCCATGGTTTCAGTAGTCTTTTTTTTTCTTCCATTGAAAATCTGTAAAACGCATGGATCATCACGCCAGCTTTTAACAATGGATATCACACAAATGGACATCCATTGTTAAAAGCCAGCATTAATAGATCTATGCGTTTACCACAACTATGACAACTACTGAAACCATGGAAATGTAAACATACAATTCCACCGGAAGAGCAAAACCAGCTTCCGCTTTTTGACGTTCGGAAACTTGTGGATAGTTCTAACAGGTTCTGACCTGAGTAGAAATTCTAAAGAATGTTTAAGCTGGTGACAAGGAAACCCACCTTCATCCAGATGTCTATCCCACTTCCCCAAGCCACTACCCCTGGTAGAGCAGCCCAGCCCAGAAAGGTTACCTGACACGTCCATTAACGGCAGCTTTCTGTTTATGATCTGGGCTCTTGTTTTTGCTATGTTAAAATTAAGGGTTTGGAAGATAACTCTAGGGACCTGTTTAACTCTCTCAAGTGGACACAAAACTAGATGTTGTGCATGCCAAAGCCTAGCCTTTTACTACCATGAACAGCTTCTCAGTGTGTAGGGGATCAGATTCCATTTCAAACCTTTGTAAATAGTTAGGTGCAAGACTGGGGATTGTTGTGTCGCAGACCGCTAATATAACCAATATCTTGCAAACCTCACTCTCACTCACTCTGTTTCAAGCGGAAGTGCATTTCCTGTTCTAAGTTTAGCTGCCACTGCTAGACACAGGGCCCTGGTGACCTCGACCTCAGCAGATTGGAAAAGTTAAGAATCTGAATTTTCCCTAGTCTCAATAAAAGGGAATGTTCTCTTGTCTTTTGATTGAATTTTTATTGCAGGAATTTAGCAATGACAAAGCAGCATCAGAGAATATGAACTCATTACATCTCATCAATCACACAGCCTATCAATTTAACCCTGACCCTAATGAATAATAATAAGGGGGGTTTGATCTGGCTGAGGGGCTTGGCCCTGGTCTAAGGGAAACCAATCTTTACTGGGCTGAAAAAACCCAAAGAGGGATCTGGACTTAAAAACCCTGTCTTCACCAGGCTGGAGTAACCCCCAAAGGGTAATTGCAGCTCTGGACCCAGAGGGCTTCTCTTCACCAGGCTGATGAATCCTCCGAGAGGAAAAACCCTCTCTGGACTCAGTAGCTCGATCTTCACCAGGAGGAGAAAACCTCAGAGGGATAGATTCAGCTCCGGGTTCAGAAAGATCATGTTCACCAGGCTCAGCCAACCCCAGTGGCAGGGAGACCCAGTTCTTGGGGTCCTCGCAGGTGGATGGTCCGTCCAACGCTGTACACTCAGCTCCAAGTGCAAAGGATTTAATAGACAACGTTTCGGCCAGCACAGGGCCTTTGTCAACTCATGATATGACTTGACAAAGGCCTGTCTATTAAATCCTTTGCACTTGGAGCTGAGTGTGCAGCGTCTTCCCTTTCTTACAATTACCCCATATGCCCCAACCTTTGCCACACTACTCTCACTACTACCTCTAATGGTTACAGCCATCATTTCATCATCTCATGGGTTTCAACACAAATCTTGTAATAATAAAAATCACATAAGACTTTATCACCCTAACCTTACCATTAGTTACAATTGTAAATCACACATGACTATCTTTCCCTAGCCTTACCATTGGTTGCATTAAGCAAAAATCACATATTGATTATATTACTCCGAGCTGCTCCCTCTCTCCTCCTTGAGGCCAAGCCCCAGAACCTCAATTTTACTTGACTCCCCCTCCTTGAGGTCCAGTGCTTCTTCTCCTTGGTCAGTGGGGGCCAGGCTGATGCAAGGCTGGGGTGAGGCCGATCCTTGCTTCCTCTCTTCCCTCTGTGGGTAGGTGACCCACTCCCTCCTTACCCTGCCTGGGTAACCATGCCTCCTTCCCTCCTCGCGCCGTGGATAAGCATACCACTTTCTTCCTCCACCTGGTGGGAAGTTGAACTTCCTTCTCTCCTCTCTTGGTGGAGAAGCATGCCGCTCTCTTTTTCTGACTCTCCCTTGTTCTTCAACTGGGTTTGCTCTGGGATAACGCTCCCCCTTCCAGATACATTTCCCATCCATCAGATGCGCGGTTATAACAGCATACCCCTCAGGATGATCCCACCTGACGTGGTAGAGTTGGTAGAATACTCCCCCTCCTTCAAGTCCCCACTCCATGGCACCTTCTATTATATTTGGAACTGCAACCTCGTTCATTGTAGCTCCTCTTGATTGCCCAACCCATCCTCCAAAGCATACGTCTGGCAGATCCTTGGGACTGAGACACCTGAGGGATGTTGGCGGTACCCCAGGGGATGCCTTCTGGCGACATGAAGTGCACCAATAATTCAAGACCAGGCCCCACAAGATCCTGGCCTCCTGCAGGGAGCCCTTACAGACCAGGCAGGTAACTTGGCTCATGGTTGGGCAGGATTCAGGTCTTGGCTGAGCAGTCATGAACTCCCTGGTATTTTTCAGTTGGATTCTTCTCTTGCTGACAATTCTTGGTGTCCTTGCAGGTGGATGGTCTGTCCAACAACGCTCTTGTACCCGGTCCTGATCACACCAAACCCCCTGCCGACTGGCCTTTAATCTGACAGAATCAGCCAACATCCTTCCACAGTTTCACAGATTGATTTCTCCATCAGCCTGCACTAGATACCACCCCTTATATGGTCAATCATCTCTTCATCTCTCCATTGCTCCATTGTCTAAACCCCCCCCCCCCCCAAGATTTTCAAGTGCTGCCACCATCAGTCACAGTCCATCTCATGTCACAATTACCTTATGCCTCAACCTTTGCTCAACCCTCTAATAGTTACAGCCATCATTTCATCATCTCACAGGTTTCAACACATATCTCACAATAGCAAAAAGACTTTCTCACCCTAACCTTACCATTAGTTACAATTGTAAATCACACGTGGCTATCTCTCCCTATCCTTACCATTGGTTACATAAAGCAAAAATGACATATTGATTATATCACCCCTCTCTTCTCCTGGAGGCCAAGCCCCAGAACCTCAGTCTTACTTGAAAGGGTCAATGCCCCAACTTCCTGTGTGTCAAAAGTGCATGAACCAGTAGGCTACATTCACTGCAGAGAAAGCTGTGGCCTGGTGGACTGAGGTCAGAAACACATGCCGCTGTGACAGCAGCATACAAAACAAATGGTGTTTACTGGCAGGTCGGCGTGCTGCATAGAGATCTTATCAACAGTACCACAAAGAAACAACAGGCAGTGGGGTGAAGTCACACTGTGTCTTTGAGAGTATAGACTTTAAAAGAATTGCATCAAAACACCAGTGCTTGTACTTTTGGCTGCAGCAAATAACTGAGCAGAGACATTTTAATAATGTGAAAAAAAACCAACCCAATTAATGGTCATTTACTTGAGTGAACTTCATGAGCTAGCTATAGATATTAACAGTGTGGGTGAACAATCATTAGTCCCATATCAGGTTTACACGAGTATGAAAAAGCACTGATCTAAGACAACATACTGTAGCAGCAGCAGCGTGGCCTTGTTTGCTCTGAGAATCCTGTCAGAGGTAAGTCTTGATTAGCTTGTATGAGCCAAGGTAAAAGCAGCAGAATTCCCGGTAAACGCTGCAGGAAACGATCATTGCAGGAAATCATTATTTATTCCAAATCAATACGTAACAGCCAGAGAAAGAAAGAGCTGTATGTACAGCGCTGTTTCTCTCAGATGATGGATCAGTGCAGGTTGTTCAAGAGGATTTCTGTTCTACAGCATCAGATCTCTAATGTTAAGAAAACACATTATCAGCAGTTCATTTTTTTCTAGCATATCTTTCAATAGTTGATACACATTAGTGTATCTATTGTTAGAAAACTAACAGCTCCATCTCCTGTTTGCAGCAACACACTGCAGTTATGCTCAGCTTTACAAAACTAAAACATACAGAGCTCACCATGATGTAAACACATATGAGGAGCTGTTGAATTCTGATATAAATTAATATATTTTAATTAAGACAAGTCACCACCACCATCACTGCACAGACCCATAGACACAGACACAACTCAAACGCTGGTTTATTGCATGTATTTATTGTCCAGGTACCTTTAAACGGTAACCATGCTAGTTAGTTAACAGAAACAGGTCCAGGGGACTGAATGTGCTGACTTGGTCTGCTGGTTGACGACAATTTCAAATTGTACATATTTACACAGATAAGGTGGAAGATAGTGACAATCGTTGAACAGGAATAACATTGCAAAAAACAATAATACAAAGAAAAAAAAAAGAGAGACATCTAAACAAACATAAAGCTATTCCCTGGCTTTTATGTCCCCACATCTGTCAAACTGCAGACATCATTAGCATAATAATAAAAGGCACTCTGATGTTTTATGTACATTTCAATGCTCTTAAATAAGGGAAGTTCGCTTTTGGGGCTTTCACAGTAAGAATCATAACAGATTTGACACTAAAAGAAATAAACAATGAAAATTAAAATAAGTATATAACTTGATCATATACTTAAAAAATGTATAACTAAACAGGCAAAGAAACAAAAGGTAAATGCACTATATTAAACTGTTTTAACTTAGGGGAATCTCAACAACAATGATCGTTTAAAAAAAAAAAAGATTCTCTTTACACTGGGTTTCTGTGCAACAACACATACAATACAGCACTCTGGATTGAAGGTTCACTCATCTCTGTCTATTATTCCATCACAAAAAAGGCTTCTATTAGAGCACATTCCTCACTATGGGCTCTGGCACAATGATGAGGTGCACAAACAAAAAATGAGAGGTGGCCTTGAATCTTAATATCATGTTACACCCAACGCAGCAACACCGTACCCGTGCTTTCAATCTCATTCCGTGTGCTATTCCAATGCAGAAGTGTTATTTATATTGTCAAATGGAGTAGGCAGCAAATTTAAATTGGCTGTGACATTTATGTTTATTTTTCTGCTCTTGCAATAATAAAAAGATGTGAATGACCTGTGAACTTCATGGAGCGTTTCATCTGAATGTTGATGATGTTTTCAAAACTGATGCTCGTATCCTGTTGCATCACAAAAACCTGCAATCATACACAACTTACTGCAAAAAAAAGAAAAAAAAACATTCTGTCCTTTTTAATACAAGAGCATCAATGATTTCACATAAAAAATAATAACAATAAGTGCGGAGAACTATCAGTGTGAAAAGGGTCACTCAAAACTGTACCCACAATCTACTTGTTTTTCTCTTTGGTGTAACATGATCCATCAAAGGTAGATCGTTTGCACTTGACAATTCATTTCTGCCAGGCACGAGATGTAGCTGTGGTAAGCTAGAGAAGGCTACAGAGCAGAAACCAGTTCTTAGCACAGCCCTTTCTTAACAGATCCATCATCTAAGCAGTGATTTAGAGGTTTAAGATGGTAAGTCTTGGGGAATAGCAGAAATGCATGTGTGCGGATCTGAACGTCGGAAAAAGAAAGTGGCTGTAAACATAACTTTGATTTGTCAGTGTCTGTTGCTTCTCATCAGTTCCCATAGATAATATGGAGAAATCCATGTCTCAACCCTCCTGCACACTGTCAGGGGGTGGGGGTGGGGAGCGAGAGAGCACTTCCAGTGTGTTGAAATAAGCCTTTATGTGGTCTTCATTGCACAAATGGGATGACATTCACTGGCCTTCTCATTCAAATGCTGTGAGCTCAGGTCCAACGACATTTCTGTGCTACAAGCATGACCTTGGATCTATAGGAGGACAATCTGCTCTTCTGTTGCAACATAACAACAGCTCTAACCTCTGATGCTAAATGTGGCACTTGACGTGAGAGACTGAAAATGTAGTCACTTAGTGTTATAAGGGAAATCATTAAATAAGCTGATGGGATGGCGGGGAATCAACCATTGTCTTTGCACAACAAGCGCAACGTCTTCAGGGCACGTTAAAGGCTGCAGTGACTCGCTATCGGAAATTACAAGGCTAGCTGGTTAGCATGCTAACTTCAAGATTCTTCAAGTTTGAGGATTCTTCTAGATTAGCAAGTTGACGATAATGTTAGTTAAGTAGTGACAGCTGAACTTACAAATAACTTGTTTATGAGAAGGTCAAATTAGTGATCCATAATCAGAAATCAGGATTCTTCCCTAAAACTCGACAGAATCCCAAAGGAAACCTAAACCCAAAGGAAATTTCAAGATGTTGAGTAAACAAACAAATTTGAACACTGTTCAAATATTAATGCACTGTTACTTTGATTTAACAAACAAGTGAGTAAACCGATACCACAGTCTGTTGTGGGACTCTCCATTTTCAGTGCAAGAGTTTCTCCCACTCTTCCTGCAGGTAACTTAAAGGTTCAGACACACACGTTTGAAAGATTCACCCACAGGCTTTCAGTGATGTTCAGGTCAGGTGAGTGTGACAGCTGCTTTTTGAAGGGGGTTTTGAGGTCTGCTTTGCATCACTGTTGAAGTTCTGAAGAAAGAAAAAGCTTATTTTCGGTTTCAATTTCTTCACTGGCTGGAGGACATTTGTATGTTGATATTCAGTGCAATCCCTTCTTCTTCCCTCTGCCTGTGCAATGTTTCCTGTGCCACTAGATGCCACACAACCCTGGAGCTCAATTTTTCCACCCTGGTGTGTAACACTTGACAAGGTGTTCGTTTCTTCAAATGCTGCATAGCTCTAACACAAGTTCTCCAGACAGTTCCATGCAAGACTTCTGTTTGTATCTGTAGTCTGTGCTATACACTAAACTCCTAGGTCAGATAAAACCTTCCTGCAGTTTTTTTTTTGTGGTCATGGTGTTGTTTTGCAGATCCTCCAACACATTGATATCTGCTTATAGTCTCCCCTGAGTCCATAGCCCAAAGGAGTCTAAGTATTTAAGCAGCAATAGGCTCATTAGACTTTTGTGCACATCACAATTGCATTTTATTTTTTGAGATGCATGAAAAAAACAAACAGTAACAGTGCATTAACCTTTGAAGAAAGATAATTTTTTTCTTAAATTGTCTTGGCTGGAGGGACTGTATTCACCTTTTAGTTCAAATCAGCACAATATATGGATACTTGTGTGTATAGACTACTTATTTTAAACGTTACTTGGGGCATACTATCAATGTATGATGTAGATTTCGGATTAGGGCTACAAAATTAAAAAATCATCTTGCATAGATATTCACCTGGTGATTTCATATCATCATCATATATCTTTTTTTTTTCACTGCATCGTCTCATCTTCCGTTTTATTCCGAAAGTTTGCTTGACACTTCATATGAGTGGGGTAAAAACAATCCAGTTGAACACTGCAGCTATCTGCTACATTTACACATAGAATAAGCCAAATTACCAGAAGAATACAATAATCTGTGCAGTACATGCAGTAATGCAACCTAATAAAACAGCCTTGGAATAAATAATAGCTCTGTGAACTTATAATGAAACTGATTCCACTCTTAGATTGGATTATACTTTAATGTCTCAAAGACACTGTGCTGTTTTAGTAGATTGCACTGGCCTGTACAGAGGTTTCTAATGTTCTGGTCACTCAGTGTTTAGTGCTTTAGAAACTCATGTAGCAGCCTAAACTGAGACATAGTCAGTGGTTTACAGTGGAATAAGCGTGCCATAATTTCCATAAATTAAGAATTGGTGAGCGAAGCGATAAAACACTAAGAAGAGCATAAATATTAGAGTCCATTGAACTCTCACGATAAATGGAACAAACAAACAAAAATTAAAATAGCCCTATAAAGGATCTTGATCGTCTTTAACAGGGGCGACACTCCTGCTTCCATAGGATTGAAAATGAGCATTTTAAATACTTAAATAGATATAAAATTTTTGTTATCTTTTAACACAAACTGTACACATCTGGTACCAATACATATAAAAATTACAAGTGCGATTACTTTAGAAAGGACACCTTCTGATACATCATATCAAAAATATGTAGCTTTAGTAGCACTTTTGTTCTCCTTTCATCTAGTAAACTTTACAGTTCTACATTACACTCCAAAGACGTGAATGAGGTCTTTTTTTTTCTCCTTGTCGCTGCAGTGGAGTTACACACCATCAAAAATGTCACAGGTCGCCTGCTCTGACCGTCACCTTCACTTGTATCACCTTCTTCTCTGCTCCTCTGTTCTTCATCTCATATCACTTCCTCTTCACCATCTGATCACTTCTGTGTCCGTCACACATGGGTTTTTTCAGCCACTTCCTCTTCCTATGTGCACTTCAATCTATTTTTTCCACTTTCCCGATAATCTTCTCCTCGAAGATGGGCAAGATGGCGTCATCTTCACGTACCTCTTCGAACACAACCCCACAGTCAAACTCGTCGCTCACCTTCTTGAAATAATACCTGAAAAGATGAAAAAACAAAGTTTAGGTCGGCACCTGATCTTCACTTAAAGTGTCTCCAGCACCAGTTGATCACATTTACTGATTGATTTTTAAAAAATAAAATTGAATAAGTTAATATTAAAGCAGATAACAGCGGCACGGCCGTTTCGGCTAATGCTGTGTTCAAGGCAGGCTTTTGAAACCGTAAGTTACAGCTTCAAGTCACAACTACGACTTGGTAGCGTTCCAGGTAACCCGTAGCTCGTGTTTTTACCGTCCTGTTGTCTGTGAAAGTTCCCTATAACGGCCACTCGTAACTTCCGACCCGTGAACTCGTACCAGTTCGATCTGGTACGAGTTCACGGGAAGGAAAAACACAAAGTACGAGTTTCCTTGAACGCACCATGAGTTAGCAGCCCCCGCCCTTGTCAGGCATCAATTGGTCCTCGTGCTACGTCACCACATTCACGCGCATCCCTTGGCTGCACACACAGCCCTTCATGCCGTTCTCTCCCCTCATTGGATAACACTTGTATCCCACAAGGAAAATTTTCTCCTCGGGTTACAGCAGAGCAGAGTGACGGAGAGACTCGTGTTTAGGCTGAAATACTTCATGTAAGTGATTGCTGACGGAAAATAGGACTATTTAGGACTTATATTAACAAAAACATTCCACTGATATCTGCTTTAAGTTAGTATTATATTATTATATTTTTTCATGAGTAGATTAACACACACCGATCATAGTGACCATCTTCAAAGTGCATCTTCACAGCTTTATTGAAATTCCTCAAGAAGTGAAAATTCAGACCTTTAACTAAAACACTGTTCCTCTGGGTTTTCACCCTGAGATACACCCAAACCACACTTCAGCATCATTCAAGGTTTTTGAAGGATAATTTTTTATGAACACCTGTTTTTTTATAAGCTCGGGAATAGCAACAGTTCCCAAGGAATTAAACCTTGGGAGCTCACACACTGTCAAATTTGTTAGTGAAAATGGGACATTTTAAAATAGAAAATATTTTTACACAGTGTGCCTGTCATTCAGGATGCACATGAACCCAAGGGCTCTCACCTGTAATTTCCTTTCTTTGTTAGCAGCTCCTTGAACTGGCCCAGAGTGACGACTCTCCCTTTGACCGACGTCCTGTACGGTATCTGCTCCTCACAGAAGTAATACGCCACCACAGTGTTTTCACAGGGCTGCTTCTTACTGGCTTTGTGTCTGCAAAAGGACAAAAAAAACACAACACAACTTAGAAAACCTGAGACCTTCCCATGTGCAGATACATTTAGAATCAATGGGAATAGGTTCATATAGACAAGAGTTTGCTAAAGGGAACCACAGTTATATGCTCAAAGTGTGTGACTGTGTAGGAGGGGAGATGCTGACAATGATGCAAAATCTCACTGTGCTTTCAAAAATAACTCAGAAAATGAGAGGAATAAATAAACACATGGAAATGATATGAAGACTGAGGGTTGAGGTCATTCCATACTTTGCATCTTGAAGGGTGAACTTTGAAATCAATATCTACAATTACAAGCGGGAGGAGTGAAAAGACAAGAGGCTAATGTCATCCTGGTTCACATGCTTTTGAACAGGTTAGACGGGTTATGAGTTTTTGATCAAAACCGGACCAGTGAACAGAAAACAATGTCTTTTAATAATCAATTGTAGCATAAACAGCACTGAGGCTATCTCAGGATAGACTACATGGGAAGTAAAGAGGAAAAACAGCCAAGAATGGTAAAATCGAAAAAAGAAAAGAAATTGATTAGCGCTGTATCAACAGGATTTGTGGCAGAAAAGACAAGAAATTAACTGAAATGAAGCATAAAAAAACTCTCTACAGATTGTGCAGCGGACGGTTTTTCACATTTTCTCCCAGTTTTGAAAGTAGCTTAAAATGCAGCATTGAGAGAAGGTCAGTGGATTATTGTGAGCATGTGGAACACTGTTCCTGGAAAGCCATGCTGCTGCTGCTGCTGCTGCTGCTACTGAGTTCAAACGCTATTTTTAGACAGTTAAAGCACCGAAATCGAGGTCCTGTAGTCGAGTGCATTGAGGTAGCGCTGAAAATTGAATGAGCAGACACATAGCTCCTATTCTCATGGAATATTGATCAAGCAGAGAGGTTATTTAGTATTTGGGTGAACTTTAAAAATGCTCGCAATCTGTTAGTGCAGGCTGGGTAAATGTTTCAGCTAAATGGGTGTACTCTCTATCACTTCCTCTGCCTGGGAGAGGCTCCGCTCTGAAATAATGGTGCTGGGTGTGCCAGGATGCACAGCCAGATAACGTTATCTAACCAACTTGAACGGCTGCGTAAATGCATCTGCTTCTGTCACCGGAAAGTAAACCCATCTGTGCTGAAATTACCAGGTGAACAATGGGTTCAGCGGAGAGCGATGGAGCTACTTAAAGTACCGCCATCCAAAGTGGTGGCCAGCCAGCCAGCCAGCCAGCCAGCCAGCGGTGAGGCGGTCTGGGTTCAGCCGAGTTAAAGAGACAGCTGAGTGATGTCAGTGGAAGTCAATTAGTCAACGTATTATGCAACAATTACATCCATCTGTCCTGGAAATTAAAGCTGACAGCCATCAGGAGGTGTCCAATTTTGCTGCTGGCCTAAAAAGGGCACACCATTTTCACGAGAGAACATTATGGTAGAAATTCTGCTCAAATTTAGATAAAAACAACCTTGTGTGACACACAGCTTGTGGAGGCAATTACGTTCCTTTAACACTCTCCATCAGCTCTCACTTTCTGCGAAAGTCCAAATTGAACACGTCACACACACACATACACAAGGTGTAAATGTCCATCTACTTTGAAAATATGAATTAAAGATGCTGTTTATGAGTCCATGTTTTTATGTTTCCTGCAGCATCAGAGCGATGTGAGGGTTGTTTATACGTCAGGGTGTCGACTGCAAACAGGCACTGCTGATGGCTAATTTAGCAGACTTTAGACTACACCTGGTAAATGGACTATACTTACAGTATATCACACTTTTCTAGTCTTATTGACCAATAACAGCACTTCATCCATTCACACAACACGTTTTCTTCCCCACATAAACGCAAAATCACACACTGACGTTACATCAGGGGTGGTAAAACGACTGATAGGACAGATCCTTCTTGGGGTAAAAAAATACTTTACCCGAGGGTACTTTGACATGGAGCTGGGAGAGGTGGGAATTTAACCACCAACCTTCAGGTTAGTGGACAAAACCTAACTACAGAGCTGCCCCTTCTTCTTCTGAGGGCAGAATCTACACTCCAACGCCCCCGGGTGCAGATCAATAGAATAAAATAATACATAAATAAATAATTGTTTATTGTTTCTACATTTTTAAGTTGCCTTGCTGGACTGGCGCCCTGTGTCTTTTTTGTTTTTGCTACTGTTGCTACACGTATTCAAATATATTTTTTATATCTCACACTGACTCTTTCTTGTCAATTTCTGTCCAAACAAACAAACACCACCACTGTGTCTTTTTATCCAAATTCCACTCTCTCAGCTGTGCTTTTTTTCCTGACATCTCAGAGTGCGGATGCTGGAGGTGGTGTGAGGTTCAGACGGTCTTTTGTGATCCGAGCGCTGAAGGACCGACCCCTCGGTGCTCGCAGGGTCTGACCGGAGGCTTCGCCCACTGGCACGGCCACGTAACCTGCCTTTCATCTGCCTCTTACACAGTTCCCCTCCATCTGTTAAGTACCCATCCTAGACGGCAGTCAAACATCAAACAGAAAACATGTTTCTGACAAAACATCAAAAAATAATCCTCTGGCCGGTCCTGCCTCTGCATGAGCACAGAAAATATCCACTTCTCCTTAGTCTGTGATCATTTCTTTGGGATATAACAAGCCAGAGATCTGACGTGTTGTTATTCATACTGATTCTACGTTCGTTAAAAGTAGCTTTTTCTCAGCTGTTGCCAGATGTGTGTTAAAATCAGACAAGATTTATTATCAAGTAGTTATGTCAGAGATGTAAAAAATAATGATGCAACCAACCAAAGTCTATTGCAAGATGATTAATGTTAAGTATAGCAAAAATAACAAAAACTTAGTGAATTGAATCTCTAGAGTTTGATGTTTTTTTTCCATATTCCTTACTAAGACTGACTCAACCTGCATCTCACCTTAGACACACGATTACACACACACACGGCACCTACGATTGCATCTTGTGTGTTTACAAATTTATGGCCATATTCAAATTCAACCCTTTTGAATCTCGCCCCTGACAAAAAAAAAGAAAAACTAATGCTGAAACTAATGAAAACTAAACTAAAATTATGCATTCTAAAAAAAATAAAATGTAAATTATACAACCAAACTGGCATGAAATTCAAATTGAAAACAAAAAGTCAAAATGAAATGTCCTGGGTGACTAATCTACCAGTAATGAGAATGGGAGGGAGGGTGGGATGCTGTGACTATGCGGTGGGGGTGGGGAGAGAAGTTACTGGTAAAACACAGTGGACATACTCGGGCTCGGAGAGCTCGCTGTCAGAAACGGCGGGCACCACGCTGAGTGGAGGGAACAGTGGAGGCCTGACCGCGGTGCGACCCCTCTGGATCACCTCCATCACATACCTGAGGGACCCAACAACCCCAGCAGTTAGACACAGAGCGGCGCTAAGGAGCACAAAGGCTAAAGAACAAAAGGCGTTACTCTTTTATTTTGGTTAAATAACTAACTGACAGGACAGATCATCGTTCCCCTGCACTGGTATCTATGACGATGGCGCACGTCTGTCTAACTATTACCTTTGCTTGGGCTGTAAAGTTCCTGACTTGATCTTCTCCTCTTCCAGCCGCCGGCAGACCTCCTCCAGCTGGGTGAGGGGGCTGGGAGCCGGGTTGGGGGGCATGGTGGGATCCTGGATGAAGGGGTGAGACGGCTGCACGTTGTTCCGCAGCTGAGCGCTGACGCCTGGGAACGCCGAGCCCGACCTCTCCGCCGAGCTGAGACGGGATCCCTCGTGGCCCGTGGTCCTTTTGGACCCTGTGACGCTCCTGAAAAAAAAAAAAAGACATGAGACACGTTCATGGATGTTTGGAGAAAACACAGAAACTGAACTGTTGCAATAGAAGAAGAAAACTACTCTCCAAGGTGACACACCCAGTAATGTTTCAGAGAACAGACAGTGATGAAAAGAAAAAGAAAAGATAGATAGACGAGCTGTGTCCACTGCTATTTTGCTTGTTTGTTTACTATTTACTTATTATTTAACTATTTTGTTTATTATATGTTTCATCATTATTTTGATATAGTGTATAATATTGGTGTTGATACTAAGCCAATGCAATTATAACTATAGAAAGGGGCAGGTACTATAAGTTTTTCTTCATCCTGCTCCTTTTCATTTATGGTGACTTAGTGTACATTATGTAAATATGTGCAACCATGTTAAGTATGTAAACCATGAATGGAATAAATCAAAATGAAATGAAATGAATACACTCAGATAAAGTCGACTGTCACCACTGACCCATATGGGCTCCTCTTGTGTTGAACCATTTCCTTCTGTCCCTCCATCAGCCACAACAGGATCTTCTGGTTCTTCTCGATCTCCTCTCCAGGCCCCAGCATGTCATAAGGCCGCACATCCTCTCCTTTCTTGTACACTCTTTTACACTGAGCGCCGCCTTTGCTACTGGAAGAAAACAACTTGTGTAAAAAAAGAAAAAGCATTCTGGATGCATTCATGCCACAACAGGAAGTTAATCCTCCTTCATACCTATACCCTGGATGCTCCATGGGGCTGGATCCCATGCCATCGGCGTAGCTGCGAGACTTTGATCCATAATGACTCGTCTCCGCGCCCCAGGGAAAGCCGCCGTGCACGCGCATGGCCGCCTCAGCCTCCACCTGTTCTTTGGGCTTCCCTGCGCCCGCGTGGTGGATGTGGTGCACGTGCTTGTGGTGGTACAGGTGGCTGCTGTCTCCTTTAACACCATGCCTGGACGGGTGTTTACCCTGGCCCGACGACAGCGGCCAACTCCCGACTCCCGGCGCTTTCCCACCCGGGAAACTGTCCGGTGAGCGCGACTTGGGAGAATGGCGCCCCGTCCCTGGCGACTGACAGCCGGGAGTCCTCATGACCCGCTGGACGTGGTCGTCCAGGATGCTCTCGGGGTTTTCCTCGTGTGCATCTCTGAGAATGGGACCACTGTAGGAGGTGTCAGCGTAGCGGGGGTTGTAATTCTGCGGATAAGCACCAGGGGGGAACCTGTGACCAGGTAATGATGAGGCTGTGGCCATGACGACTTCATCGCCTTCCTCTTCCTTCAATACAGAAAAACACAAAACATCAGTGCGAGAAAAAGAAATGACCCTGGATAAAAAAAACCTGGAATAACAAACCTGTTCATGTGAGTAGGGCATGAATACCGGTTCATATACACTGTGCTGTTATCTTTATATGTTCCATTCACAATCTGATGAATACCTACACTATATAAAATATGTTTACATAATATTTTGTCTTTATAAACTGATTTCCTGATGCATTTGACAAAACTGATTTTTTTCCTATGGGTGCATGTTGTTCTCATTTCAACCTGCAGGTGGCAGCTTTTCTCTGCATGTCCGCTCTCATTCTCACTGCAGAGGTTTGCAGACAAACCCAACAATACAACGGTATGGGTTAGATTCAGGGCAGCACGCATGCACACAGCACATTCTCGTCCATGTAATGACAAGTGAAAACCAATATAGCCTCGGCTTTGACAGAATCTGCCCCGGGGGGTGGGGGGTGGGTGAAATCATGGGGTCGGCTGCTGCAGGCATTCAGAGCAGGTTTTTTGATAAGCAGGGCCTGTGGGAGTGGAGGATGTGCAGTGATGAAATAAAACGCAGCGGTGGATGGAGAAGTGCAGCCGGTCAGATTAGTGTTTGCTGACAAAATTATGAGAAAATGAAATTCCAAAGCAAACTTTTTTTTTTTCTTCCCCACAGCTAAATATTTCCTCCATGTTTTTTTAAAAAAAATACAGCTGGAGTAGTGAGCACCATACGGCGGAGCTTTTATCTGAGCTGCGTCCTGTGTAAAGTTAGGAACACTTTGGCAGAGAGGGAGGAAGGGGAGAGAACAAAGAGGTATAGTGGAAAGACAACAGTAGGTAGGGCTTTCACTTTTATTTTCCAGCCAGCTCATGGCCAAACTTTTCATGTCAGTGATGTTAATAATGAAATAAATCTTCACTTGTGAACGTGCCAAAAAAAACACAACAACCCAGAGTTTGTGATTGCCCTGCACTCACTGTCCATTTGCTATAACCACATCAAAGAGGAGGTATTCTCAGCACTGTTCCTATAATCTGAACTTCCCTGTTCTCTCACTGCTTTCTTAAATCCAAGAAACGCTCTGAAAGACGCAGCTCGCAGCCAAATGTTTTTTCATTTTTTGGCATGTTTTTTAATAACTGATGCGTCTTTGTATCTCTGCACCGGCTCCAGATATCTGCATTCGCTGAAGCCCACTGGAAGATATTCATGGAACCGTGACATCTTCATTTGAACACATTTTCTGTCCTCTCTCCCCATCTGAACATAAAATTAAAATAATAAAAAACAAACCTTGCCAAACAATAGCTCTACAAGTCATCTTAGGTGGTGCACAGGGATTTACTGATGATATGCTAGCTCGTCTCCACAATGCTATGCCTCATTATGAAGCAGCAACAGTGCACATGCTTGCATGCTCCGTTATCTTGTTAACACCAAATAATAAAAGCGATTCAGAACGAGCGTCGGACATCCTGTTCACATGATCTTTCCGTCATTCATTTATTTATGTGAATAGCGAACTGCTGCTGCTCTTTGTGTGTGTGAATTATCCAGGGCAGAGCTGAACCACAGGGGCCCTTGTTCCACAGAATGATGTTAGGTGAAGCTGTAATTTCCTCCCTAGCCGAGCTGAGTTCCTCTCGTCGCCCTGATCGTTTTCTCCTGGCTGTAAAATGATAACATCAATCTTTGACCGGATGATGGATTTTTATGCAGCAGCAGAAATCCTTGGTGGATTATACCCATATTATTTTAATACCGCTGATATTACGGTTAAAGAGCTGAGCCCTGAGTTCACGTCCTGTTCCAGATGCACAGAGTGTCACTTGATGAAGGCAGTCGGTTTTCAAGCGTGCCTCCAGGTTTAATAAAGCAAACCTCTAACTGTGCGATGGCAGCTTTCGCTCCGTTTCGGGGGCCAAACCGCACGGACCGTCCGCCTTGAGACTTGATACTTGGCTCGGCGCACTGACGGAGTTTTCGTTTGTGGCTGCAGCGACCATTTCATCGCCGTTCAAGTGACATCAAACAGGCGGCGCATTGTTCCAGGCTTACAAGTGGGCGAGTGTGCAGGTGCTCCATCCGACTGATCCGCGTAGCCAGATCGCTGACAGGCCAAGGACGGCGTCCTCCAAGTGATTCATGTGTTTTTACTCCCCATTCAAATGGCTGGCCTCATTAATTTCATTAAGGCCAGACGGATTTAAGTGTCCTTTGTTGGTGGAAACTTTAAGCCCAGCGGCCAGGCACACATCTCACTCTCTGGCTTTGGAGGCACCTACTGATACTCCACAACCCAAACCGGCTCCTATTCATCTAGCCGTGGTCACATTTTTTATTATATCATTCTTTTATTAAAGCATATTAAAGTAAAAAAAAAAAAAAAAGTCCTCTGATATTAACATTTGAAGAATGAGTTTTTTAAAATGAGATCACAACAGCTCTGAGCAGAAGCTTTCCACTCAATTTGACTTTCATCATAAAACCTGTTCTTGAGCTACAGAGCTACATTTTTAATGATCAGTTAATTGTTTTGGTCATTTTTCCAAGCAGGAAATGGTCAAAATCTGAAGACGCCACCATGGGCTATGGGATATTGTGATTATTTTAACAGTTTTCCACTATTTTCTTAACAATATGATCAATTTATCAAGAAAATATTGTGGAAAATCTAATTCTTCTTCAAGGATGCACACTTTAATTTCCTTTTCCCCCCTCTGGCCTTTAATATTATTCAGCCTGTGTCACCAAAGTTAATATGGTGTCAGTAACATTTAAATCCTGATCCTATCAGAGAGAAACAGACACACACATCCTCCTTCTGTTTTCACAGACAGTTCACACATTAACCCAGCGGTCGCCCTGGTTTACACTAACAACGGCCAACGTACCAGTCGAACTCTCTTCAGCCGCTCCTCCAGCTTCTCCTGAGCCTCCCTCTCCCTCAGAACGCCCTCCAGTCTGCTGATCAGCTGTGCAGCGAACTTCTCTGGCTCCACATGAATGTCCTTTGGAATCCGGTTTGTGCGCTGAGGGGGAGAGAGAGATGTCGTACTGTTAAACGTGTTTCTGCCACCGCTGCATTACAGTCGACGCCATATGGGCCGTTTTACCACCCTGTCCTCTTGACATCCTGTCATTCTGCGTCTCTTCTGTCTGTGCGACTGTGTTAATATGTAACTCAAGCCACTGAAAACCGTTTATAGACCATTATCACATCAAATTGATTTTTTCCCTTCATCTCTCCTGCAGATGACCCTATTCTAGATGTTTATACATTTATTACATGAATATAAAGCAATAAAACAGACCCATAGTCCTCTCCTGCTGTAAGCCTGGTGTGGAAGGATCAGAGTGAAAGCATTACACACAGACTGTGAAAAGTCCCAGGAGGAGGAGGAGGGAAAAACAGGCAGCTGATCAATGCAAAGTGATCACTATGAGACGGTTTATCCATTTGATGTGCGAGAAGAATTCAACCCAGATTTGACACTGAGCTTTTTGTCCTCAAGAACGAAAGAGAACCTAATCTAAAACACACACGTAATCTCATTACTAAGGCCACCAGTGATATTTATTGCCTCTCCTGATAGCAGGAGTCAATGTGCTGCAGTAGAGTCAATTCACAGCTGTTACTTCATTTGGTACCAGTATATAATAATATTAATAATAATAATAAAAGGTTGAAAAACAAGGTGACATTTAAAAAAAAAAAAAGACCTTAAAGCCTCGTCAATCTTTTTACTGCCACTGAAGTGCAGTCATGATTAATTTGTTGGGGCAGGGAAACGTGAGAGTTATGCTTAGGGGATTTGTACTCTACTATACAGCCAATTCATGCATCCTAATAGGATGCTACGTGTGGAGTTTTAATTTGACTCTTTACTCTGCGGCCTAATTAGGGCCGGGGTTTTCCTACCAAGAGACAGCCTAAGCTGCAAAGGGAGGCATCGGGCTGTCACAGGGGAGGATTCATGTCTGCTAGGCTTCAGCACACACAGCTTATGAAAGCATCAAGCTGCATTTAGACAGCCTTCTCTTTCACCATCAGCTATTCTTATACTCCATCACAGGCCCCTGCGACACAGCAGAGCTTAAATATGCACATCTCCGATGGAGGGAGCCGAGAAAAATAAGGCAGAGACAGACAGTTAAAGAGTGGGGGAGAGAGGTGTGGAGGCAGAAAGTGAGAGGAAGAGGGAAATAACCCATGAATAACTCACTGGTATATGAGGTAGTGGCACTCGCCCATTTGCTTTGGCACTTTCGTGCATCTCCCGGCGATGCTGCCTGCGGTATCTGTGGGGTGGGACCCCATCTCTAGAATGAACAACAAAGACATTTTCATAAAACATCCTCATGAATAAACAACACAGGCGGCTTTGAAGCTCGACGCCTTTCGCTGCATTTCTGCCTAAAAAAAAAAAAAAACGAACACATAGTAAGTCTTGATTAATCAGTGCAGGACAGGTATTCTCACGGGCTTACAGCGTCCCTCCTACACCACAAGTGGTCTGGCAGATTACAGCTACACGCTACCTCGTCCACAAGTCTGTAATTCCATGTGGTATTGGCCATGCTGGGTTTTACACTCTCCTGTGCTGGAAGCTCTGGACCAATTAGCTGATAACAGCCTCTAATCCATTCAGCTTCAAACACATTTTTCGTCCAGTTGTTGCGAGCTTTGAAGTTCCTTTGGCTTAATTCACCAGTGCCATCTCTGCACCTTTAAAACACTTTTTTTTTTTTTTTTACAAATCTTCTTCCACCAGCACATGCCTGGTTTCATGTCTGGCAACTGAAAAACAAATCCTGCTTCAAGTGATCCCATATGGTTAGAAGACGTTGCCTTTGGCTCTCTCTGCTCGTGGACTAACAAAGTTGTCTGTGAAAGAGAGAAATCGTTCGCTTTGTTCGCCGCAAATTAAGAAGTGTAACTATAAAGAATCACTTTGGAAACATCTCAAATCTGCTCTCGTCTCATGTTTTCAAAAGAGGTCAGTAGGTTAGGATTTCCATTTAAATGCATTCTATCAGAAAAGGCTTAATGTCTGCTACCAGAGTGTTTTTAGGATTCCTAATTAGCATTAGAGATCAATTCAAACAGCTCTTACTGGTGTGGCTAATGAGCAGAAGAGATTTCAGTTGCTGCTCTTGTTGTAAAGTTTGAGCGCAGGGTAAATGGGCAAGAAGTGCAGTTTTGAAGCCAATTAAATCTTTATTTCTGTCCTCCAGCGATGCAAACCTACACAACAGGCCTTCCCTTTAAAGAACAAGTGGGGATACTCGGTCCAGACTTTGGTCCGTTCTTTCATTTTCATGATTAAGCGGCGCTGCTGCAGCCTTTATGACCCAGCGTTTCAACTTTATGCACTAAAAGCCAGTTGTATTTATTTGTGGTTGTGTGTGAGATGAGACGATATGATATGATACGTACACACTGCTGTCGGTGAGGGAAATCGTGTCGGCGTCACTGGACATACTCTGCTGCTCACTGTCGTTGGCGCTGGTTGCGGGAGCCATGGCGTAACCGGTGTTGACATAGTACGGGTTGATGGGCTCCCGAGATGGTGCGTGCCTGGAAGAGAAGAAAGACAAACAGAAGATGCTGAAAACCCACGTAACAAGCCGTGGCTCATAAGAACACATATATGTAAATAGATATAAAAGTATCATCTTAAATTCAGAACATTGAGTCCTGTTAGACCACGAACAGTTGGATGTTGCAACAGAAAGTCTGTGCAGGAGCCAAAATGTTGATATATTCAGCGCTATAGCAAAAGATTATTCACTTTGTTTCATGATTTAACAGCCAAGTGTATTTTCCACCTCTGTTGTTTTTTTTTTTTTGCTTTGGTCGGAGAACTACGAGGGAGCTGATGCAAGTTCAACTGCAACTGACGGTTTATTTTCACGATCAAATGATGTGGTTATTTTTCTCAATCACCTTTTGTTTAAGATAGATTATACTTTATTTATCCCCGAGAGGAAATTAGCAGCCTTAAAAGCAGAAAAAGCAGGACATTGAATACTAAATAAATATATACATTGCTTTGCAAGAAATTATACAAAGAATAAAATACACAATTATAAAAAATACTTAAAAAAGAAGCTACTGTGCATCAAAACATCAAAAATGCGATAAATGTCCTTTACAAGTCACCACATCCCAAGGTGCTCTCCTCTGATGCCATGTTTCCTTCCACCCGAAACTTAACACTTAATTCACTCTCATTCATGACGAAGAAAAGCATTAAAGACCTGGAGCCACATTCATTTTCTGTTGATCTGCTTTATAAAAGCCATGACAGATACAGCACTATGTATGTGACATATATGCTGCAGCTAAGGGGATACCAAGGAAACCACCAATATCCTAGGGCGACGGTGAGAACTCGGCTGTTTTGCGGTAAAATAGGATTTCTGATGAACATGCAATGGATGTGGATGTAATGTGCCCACATCTTTCCACACACACACACACACACACACCCCTCCCCACTCCCAATAGTCTATTTCCTGCAGCTGGTCAATCTCGGCGACTCACACCAGAGTATTGAGAAGTGAAGTTTGACCGGCAGCCTCATCACGATGCACATCCTCCAGAGAGCATCCACCGAGTGATGGGGAAACTTCATTTGACACCATTTACATTCTCAGTCGTTGACTTTGCTGAACACGTTTCTTACAGGGCTTTGCACACATGAATTATAGATGTTAGGCATCATCTTTTTCTTTTTCTTTTTTTTTTTCTTAATTCAAATTGGAATTCCCTGAAGCATTTATCCCGAGCGTTTCCCCCCTGTTTTGAATGCAGAAGCACGCCGAGTTCAAAATGAAACCTTTGTGACCAACTGATTTTCATTAGCATCTACACGCAACAACAATGAATAATTTCTGTGGATGGTTGGAGAAGAGTTGAGACGAATAAAAAAAGAAAGAAAGAAAGAAAGAAAGAAAAAGGAAAGAAAGAAAGAAAAAGTGCACTCTGCGTGAAAACGATTTTAAAGTCGCGATTGTCTGCGGCAGCGGAAATGACAAAGGAGGGGGAAGAATGAGAAGACGCCATGAGGCAATCTTGTTATGTGATGCACATGACACATGAGATGATTCCCGGAGCAAAGCTCTTCCTGCAACACTGCTCACTGTTCCCAGACAATTAATGAGAACAATAACTTCTCATAACCACAAATGAGTGCTATCAGCAGTGCAAGTGCAGTTTCAGCGCTCGTGTTAAAATCGCTCCACCCTCGCTCGGTTCAGGATTGTTTTCCTCATCTGGTTCAACATCATGTTTCTGTCACACTTATCTCTTCATTGCATGTTATCAAGAATTGAAATATATTATTAATGTAACAAAGCTTTAAAAAAAAATCCAGTTAAGACAGCACAAGTGCATCTGTTTTTACTCCATAAACACTTTCCATTCAGTGCTTTTTCCATTTAAGAAAATGCCACTGGGAATTAGATTTGCAACTCTTCATATCGATTTGTATTCACTTTTCTTTCACAGGCAAAGTGTGTCTTTGTCTCTGAATCCTCCTGACCATGAGCAACACAGAGGTTCATGAGGCCACAATACCAGATTGTGAGAGAGGTATCACACAAGCTGTGTAGAAGTGAATTCATGAGGAAGCTGTTGTGTTAAAGGCATCTCTGTTTGCGGTACAAAGTCTCTTCTTTGTGTGACAGTAACTCAGCTGCTGCTCAGCAAATCAACACTGCAGGGAAAAAAAGTCACCCTCTACTAAAGAGACAGTGCATTTGGAAGAAACCCCTGCTGATCTGATGCCCCATATTCCAATGGTTACTGTTGTTTTGTTTTTATCTCCCATAATCACTTGCAATGGAAGCATGCTGGGATATCTCTTAATGACCAGTATGGACAGGACCAGTGATTACAGTAACCAAAAACTGTTTCATCGTTCATGTGGCAGGAATCGTCTTGAAAAATTCTTGAATACTTGTAATTAGGAATGCACCGATAAATCGGCTGAACATCAGTATTGGTCGATATTCGCCTCGTTGAATTTGACCAATGATTAGCTGTTAGGTGGCGTATTGTGCTGACTCACAAGAGAAGCCTGTTTTTGTTTCTTGTTTTTTGGGGATTTGCCGAGACGCCAGAGGGGGATTTACATTGAATTTCTTAAAGTTAAAGCCTCAGTATGTAACTTATTTGGCTTTTTATTAGCAAAAATCGAATATTGCTTTCATAAATACGTATTTCACTGAAGTCGAATCACACCCACATACAAATGAAATTCCTACATATTATACCTTGGAGTGAGCAGAAATGTTGTTTTTTGCAAGTAATGAAAGTTTCTGGCTTCCTTTACACAAAAGAGGAATAAACAAAAGAGAATAAACATCGGTACCAGCATTGGCCAAATTGTTATTTTAAACATCGGTATCAGGATTTTCCCAGAACAAATTAATACATTTCACTATGGGAGCACAGTCCTTCATGTCAGCTACATGTATTATTTCCTTTCCTGAAACAAAAGGTCTGACTCCAAACTCAGCTTTATCAGTGGTCATGGTTCTAACTTCTTCTACTCCAGAAAATGAATATAGAACTTTTCTTTTAGACGTGACATATCATAGTATCAACCGAGCAGTAACTGTGCATATTTACTATTTTTTTCATGATTCTCACAACTTTAGTCTGGCTTGCAGACTGTTTAAGGCCCCCCCGCAGATCACTGGTGGGCAACAACAACTTTTATTAATATTACACGGACGATGAAGTCTGGCCTTTGAAGTATACATCTCACTTGAATGAGAACAAAACAGACGATGTTCACACTTGAAAAAGCATCTTCCTAAACATTAATGAATGTACGGGTCATTCTGTTTCAAGTCATTTGGTTGGTTTAAAGCCGATCTGAAAGACTGTTTAATGTCTTTGTTGCCCGTCTCTGTAGGGATCAGACAAGTGATGTAAAATTTAGTTTTGCAAAAAACCCTAACGGCTGAGGCTGGGAAGCTGTTTAAAAATGAAGCATTTCTTTCTGTAATCCCAGCAAAAATGCTTCATTGCTGAAATAATGATGAGAAAATCAACTGAAATGGCTGAAAAGCCTGTGGTGTTTTTGTTGTCTCAACTTTCTCTTTTCCCCTTTATATTTTCATGGAGATTTCGAACAAACATCGAACTCCAACAAAACTGCCTTTGGTTAGTTTTTTCTTCTTTTTCTTCTTTCAACGAATAGTTCTCACACTGAACAAGGATTTGCCTCCTGATGTGTTCTGTGAATATCTATCAGAAAAGCTGCATGCAAACACTGAAGAATGTGGTGAGACACAACAGGACTAAATCATAGAAAGATGCGGCAGAAGAAGCATCAGACTTCTGTATCTGCTCTGTCTATTGACACGATACATTCACTGATCGAACTGTAATCACGACCTTTCTGTCTCCGCTGTCTGGACGGCACCGGAGGGTGCTGTCTGTCTTGTCGGCCTGTGGGAGTCCCTGTCCGTCCTCTGATGCTGCAGCAGTAGAGGTCAAATATTATGTCTACAGTATTTCTGTTGTGGCTCAAAATGGCTGTAAACTAAAAAATATCTGTAATCGTATCAGTGCATCATGAATTTCCGTCATTGGGTTTATTACATTTACAAAATTGACCACTAAAAGATGAACTAATGTGTTGTTATTGGGATTTTTTTTCCCCAGCAGGCAACAATTATCCTCAATTGGAGATGTAACCTCATTATATATAACAAGCTCTATAAGTCTAAATCAGCAGTGATATAACTTAAATGGTGGCAGTGAGCAGTTACTTTTGATTTAATTTGGTCTTTCATTCCTACTGTCACTTTTCATTTAACATCATTGCAATTGTAATATACTGTAGGATCACAGTCTGCATAATGTCAGAGCCCCAGAAAGTCAATGTCTGTACTTCGGTCACTTGAGTCACAGCAAGAAATGCCCTTCAAATGCCCCAAAACACTCTCATTCAGGAGATACCTTATCTACTCACACCAGCTCAGAAAGATTAATTTGACATGAACAAGCTGCCTTATTCACACAGGTGTAACAATGGTGCGTTCCATTGTAACTCAGAGGTCGGATTTCCTGAGTTTGGACTTCCAGTTGGCCAGTGTCAGAGAGAAACATCCCCTGAGGTTCAAGACAACTTCAGTAACCCTGAGGCTCATGCAAGACGGCTGCTCTGTGCATCAACTGTAAATAAAGCTGTTGAACTGTTCCACCTGTATGACTGTTATGTTACTGTACGTTGCTGTCACATGCAACAAGCATGTTGGCATCGGCTGGAACTGGATAACGACGACGATATCCAACAAATTGGTTGTTTTTCCAACTTGCTTTTCACTTGTTGTTACCAACTTATTGTGTGTTTTCTTTGTTACTGAACATGGCTTAGAGCCCAGAGCAGGTGGTCGTGACTAGCATGGTAGCTCTCAGTGGAAGGTGTGTTAGAGACAGTGCTTAAAAGGATTTTGGCAACATTTTGGCAAATTTGCCTATTGCCATAATCCCTATAGTAGCATAGCAGTTAGGTTCATTACATTTAATTATCGGTGCATGTTGTTTTGAGATCAGCGGGGCAGAGATGTGAGCTGCTTAGTGAACACAACGGAGGTAACCGCACTGATCCCCTGTCTCTCATCAAACTCATCAAATACACAATCCAACAACTCCAAAACACTGGTGTGGAGAAGTTGTGACTTCCACATTCGGTATTAAATATGTCATGTAACATTATGAGACAGAGTTGTTTTCGAGGCAAATGCATAGACTGAACTACATTTCAGACACGGCTGTTGGGCGGAGTGATTTCAAAAGCTCAAGTAGTTCAGAGTATTTGCTTTGTGTGCTGTAATGTTACATAATTATATGATTATAATAATATGATAATGATATGATTATTTCATAATAACACTCTCCACAAGAGCGTTTTGGAGTTGTTGGATTGTGTATTTGATGAGGGACAGGGGACCTGTACCATTCACCTCCATTGTGTTCGCTGAGCAGCTCGCGTCTCTCAAAACAACATGCACCGATAATTAGTTTAGTTTAGTTTAGTATGTTTATTTCGGTCTCATAAAAACAAATACAGTAGACAAATATAAAGGTATAAATACAAAACAAAATAAATCAGAACAAAAAACACAACAAGCAAATCAATTTACTTTGACCGAAAAGGTGTAGGCTGAAGCATCAGCTTATTTTGCCTACCCTTCTTAAATTAACATTTTTCGTTCACTCAACATTAAACAACAACATTAAATCAACCTATCCTATGACTATGGGGATTATGGCAATAGGGGAATTTGCCAAAATGTTGAACTATCCCTTTAACATTACTGTTGCTTTCTACCGGGTGAATGAAAGAATAAAAGTTTGATGCTGGACTGGCAGCATTTCTCAACTGTGGCTGTTAATGTTATATTAACAGGCATTTAATCTAACACTTGCTAAGTAGCCATAGCAAAACAGACAAATGGCTCCTTCAAGGTAATTCAACTGTCAATTTAACTATATACAACTGTGTTCAAACATCATCCATGACAAAAACGGTGTTGAGACTTTCTTCCCCACTTTGTATCTCACCACGTTTCTGTTGTCTGTGTGTATTTTTATGAAGCTGCTCCTTGTGATCATTCAAACACAGCCAGATTGCAGGATTATCGTTTGTGAAAATACAAAATCAGGACATAAAATGATATTAACCCATGTAGATCAGTTTTTCTATCAACGTTTCCAGTCACACACTTGGCAGCACTATCAGAGATCCCTTTACTCACAGTCTGAGACAAAATTACGCTTTGAAAAGAAAAGGACAAATTAAAAGCAGGTTTGTTCGACTGGTTGGACAAGCTAACGACACCAGAAATGATCTTCTATCTTGAGGAGGTCGACATGGCCAAGACTTTTTGTTTGAGATAACGCACAGCTGCACTGATGAATCTACTGAACAGAGTAAATACAGGATGCAGGTGTCGCCTACTGTTTACATTGTAGAATGTCCCACTGTATGAATGTAAACACTATATACGGTAATAAAGACTGCTTCACACTAAATCATTTTCAAATCCAGCCTTGGAAGGAGGAAGAAGGGCATGTTTACACCAACCTTATCCCTTCAATCTATCTGTCACTTCAAAGACGACAAAAGGTAGCAAATATGCAAAGCATCAGCCGTGACATCTGTTAGCACAGTGACATTCTGACATGATAAACATGACTGACATTAACAGATGATAATAATACGTTATAACATACATACTCATAAATGTCAGACCACACCCATCTTTAAAATGGATCATACTTACACACCTGCAGAGTTATTTGACATTATCCCTGTGACTAAAATCCACCCAAACTTATGAACACCTGCCAAAGAACTTAAAAGGCCGGGATAACAAAGAACTACAAACACCAATGACTCAGTGATCTCAGGAGGAGGAACGGTGAAGAAGCAGGAGAGACGCTGGTCATTCAACTGAGGAGCTGCGATAAAAAAAGTCAACCTCAATGTTCTGTCAAGGAGAACTGGCTCTAGATCAGACAAAAAAAACAACTGATTGCTGGAGTTAAATCTGGATACAGCCCTCTAATTAAGCCTTTTACAGGCACATTAAAATGACAAAACACTTAATGTTTCTCAGCATCAATCAGCAGGCACCAGCAGATTTGGCACTGCAGAGATTATAACAGCATCTGATTTACTCTACTTTTGACAGAACACGCTGGAAATGAAAACCATTTCAAAGCCAGAGATGCCATTGATTGAGCGGCGGCGCTGTTACACAAACATCGCCGGCCGGGCCGACACGGTCCACCACTGCACTGCAGCACAAACATCTAAAAACTTTCTAAAGTACCAGAATTTGTCGGCTGAAAACATTGGTTCTAATGCAAAGGAGCATAAAAGACATTTCTAAGTTTAAGGAGCGTTGTCTTTTATTTTAAATAGTGCATCAGGAAGCTCACAAATAGATACCATTTATATGATGCGGCTTAGAAATCCAGAATCAGAGAAATAGTTGTTAAATTTGTGGCTAGTTAGCAAAAAAAAAAAAGGGAGCTGGTCAGTTCATTACAGAGAAAGATTTTCTCCATAAATGCAGACCTCATATACAAGAGGAAGAGGACGGCAAAGATTATAGTGATTTTAAAAAGCTCCACTTTAAACAAACTAGAGTTGAGTTCTTTCAGTACAAACCCCCATCCAGCGGGAAGAAAACATTATTTCCCAAACAAGAAAAACAAAGAACACTTCTCCAGCCTTCTAACAGCAAGTTAACTTGGATTCACCTCACGCACCCTCTCTCCCTCTTATCTCAGCTGTCTCTTGTGCTACACTCTGTTTTCTTTTCAAACTTGAGGCAGTGCTCGTGGTGGTGTGGGGTTTCAGGTTTATTTCTAGTTCAGCAGTTTGCCGTGAAAAGCTGCGTAGTTTGGAGCTGAAGTGAAGCTTTCTAGATTACTGGGGAGGATTTACCTGTACTCGTGACTCTCCTGGAATCTCGCACTGCTGCTGGCGACACGCTGTGGTGCCGTCTCCATTAGCAGCTTCTGGGTAAGCCGGTTGCTCGGCGTGGGGTCGCACTCCGGCTGCTCCTCCGACTCGCGGTCGCATCTCCACTCCTCGTCTTCGTTTAAAGTCGGTAAGTAACCCGACAGTCCCTTTCCGTTCCCGGAGACAGAGCTCTGGTCGCTGTACGGCTTAGGGCTCTCTCCTCCTGTCCGCGTATATTCCAAATAAATGTCAGACTTTAGGAATAAAGGGTAGGTGTTTTCCTCCATCATCGTCTGTATCTCAGTCTGAGCCTGGTCAAACATTGCAGGATCAATGTGAAGCTTCATCACACAGTCTTTGATGAAGGACTTGGTAGCAGGTTTGATCTGTCTGGAAACAATCCCATTGTTGTCCAGGATGTATTTCTTATAGATAGCTTTCGCGAGTTTAACCTTCTTCTCCTCGTTCCCCTCGTTGGCCTCCAGCTTGCGGAAACCGCTGCACGCAAACCAGAAGTCCAACATGTCGGCGCACTCCTCCTGCTTGAGGAACGTCCTGAACAGATGGATGCCGTCCTGGTCATCCAGGAGGGAGTGGAGAGACTCCGCCCACTTTAGGTAGGGCGGCGTCGGAGAGGCGCTGCCCTCCGGCTCGTAGCCCAGGTCCAGGTCGGGTCGCCTGGGCGTGGCCACCGACGCCTCGCATTTGATGCTCTCGCTCTTGGAGGAGAAACCGAGGTTGGTGCATTGGCGTCCATCGCTGCACACCAGCTCGCCCTCTTCTCCTGGGACTGGAGGTCTGGGAGCATCCTCAGTGAAGCTGCCTCCCAGGTCTGCTAGGTAGCCCCTGTTGTCGCTTATGCTCATAGTCCCAGCATCCATAAACCACCACGTCCCCGTAGAGCCCACACTGCACAACTCTTAGATCCACTCCTCTACTTATGCCACTGCAAAAAAACTCCTGCAAGAAGGGAAAAACACATAATGAGACACAGCTTCATCACATCACTGGAAAGCAGCCTATCCACAGTCTTGACAGGGAAGTATTATTGTAAAGTACTTATTCTCTGAAACGAATGGCAAAAAGGTCTATGCAGCAGTTTACTGACACCAAGTGCATGCAAATCCAAATGAACATCTAGCGCTGGCAAAAAGTTGATCGATTATGTGCCATAAGCTCGGTTTAGCAGAGGACTGGTACCTTGTGGGGGAATTTTAGAATTCTGCACATTTTGCATTTTTATCTGGTTTTCATGAAAAACTCATCATGTGGCCAATTTCCAGCTGAACATTAAAATTAATGCAAATTCTACAGAAATCCAGGGGATTGGAAAAAAAAAACACGAGACAAGCTATACTGTAAGACTTTAAAATCTTCCGGTTCTGCCCCGTACAGAGGGGCCGATAATGTCATCTGTGTTATTACGTTTCCATAATAACACAACACAATCACTCAGGAAGCAGCGGCAAGAATGAAGTGGGGAAACATCCGTGCACTGGTGGCCACAGATTCTGCACAGCATCAGAAAACCTGTGCATAAAATTTAAAAACCGACATCATTAGGCCTTTTAATGTGGTTTGATTGAGTCTAGAGGCAGCTTTCTACAAGACGGCAGCGTGAATGTGGTGCAGTGTTAATGGAGTATCCAGTAATATCCTGCTGGTTTATATGCACAAGCATATCATTACCTCTACACGGCTACTCCAGTTACATCCAGATTAGCATTAGTGCTTTATCACAGTGATAAATTCCCTTGGGTTTATAAACTCATCAAGAAAGCTGACTCCATGTCTCTACTATTAACTTATATGAGTGGCACTGTAAATGATACTTTATTGATCCTTCCCTCATATCCTCTCCTTATTTCCTTCCTCTGCTACCACAGTGAAAGGTCAGCAACAGAATAGCATATGCAATGGTTTTAGGGAGTGAGTGTCTTGTTCAAGGACATGTCCATGTATTGTTCCTGTGCTGTCCCGCTGAGCAAAAATCACAGTGGTCCACCTCAATGGACTGCATTTGTTTGACTGGATGTTGTATGACTGTTTTTAGTCAAGATTTGTGATCATTTCAGTGCCAAATGGCGAGCAGTAAAGGTTCTGACCAATCAAAACAGACGCTGTAAATGGCAAATTAAATGAAATTTTAAACAAATTGCCCTGACTTCAATCTAAATTACATCTCAACTCACAGCTCTGTGCACAGTTGACTCTAATGGTTTAGGGATTAGAAATAAATCTTTGAAAGAAAAAAAAAAAAAGTAGGTTAATAATTTCAAAAAGGACCAGCTTTTTTTACTGTGATTTCACAAGAAATATATATTTTAATGGTTGCCATCACATCATTCCCTTTAGGGCACACCCACTCTCTTGTCTTGTCCAATACACATACTAATCATTTTTACTGATTGCACAAAGACACCACAGTCTAAATAATGCCAACAGTGTTATTATCTGCACAATCCATAAGTGTGAGCAGCACGTGCACCGTGCAGAAGGCCTGGAAATGATAATAACAATAATGCAAATGTTAACACAAACATGATAAATACGGAGGCGTTAATCATGTGGTCAACCGAGCCCCTCGCTACCTGTAATGATGATGCTGATGCATCGGCACGAGAGATGTTCGGTTAGCGCATTAATATTTAGATGAGCCGTTCTGCGGTCACAGGTGTGTGTCTGTGTGTGTTTGTTATGTGTGCGGCGTGATTTTCGCCGGTCGCAGCCGAGTTCAGGTTCATTTTTTTTATGCCAGTTTCTTTTTGTATTCTTTTTTTTTTTTATCTGAAATATTAGAACCAGTTTGCTCCTTTTGAAGAGAGCCTCTCATCACATTCATGTCTTGGCCTCTCCAGAATGAGAAACAAGCAGCGGCGAGTGGGGGAGGGGAGCCAGAAACAAACTCCGTACACACACATTCACATACACACATAGGGAGAGAGAGAGTGGGAGAGCCAGGCCTCTCTGTAGCCGACCGACAAGTGCACAACTTTGTCACACTATTCACCTTTCCCCAGTGTGTGTGTGCGCGCTGTATCCGCTCAGAGCCGCTAAACTAGACGCATAAACATGACGACCGCAAAGCTTCCTCCTCCTACCGTCAGCGGACACGCAGGGAATCCCGCATCAACCCCCGAACAGACTCTCAGATCCAAGCAAAGCGATGGCAACAACATATCTCTCCCGACTACCGCAATCCCAATCTGTGAGCAGAGCCTGAGCTGACGGGAGGAGGAGGAGGAGGAGGAGAAGAAGAGAAGAGAAGAGGAGGAGGAGGAGGAGGAAAAAAAAGTGACATATACTTAACCGGTGGAAATCTTGTCGCTGCTTTCGGGTGCACCGGGCGGTAGGAAGGACGCGGGTCACCGCCGGCAGTGTCATTGTGGCGAAGTGCAGGACTTTAAAAATAACAAAGAGGACAGTCCGCTCTCCACCTCCTCTCCATGGCTGTCTCTGTCTCTCACTCTCGCTGTCCGTGCCGAGCTCGGGCTACACTGTTGGTTGGTTGAGGCGGGGACAGCGCCTCGCCCGTTCACTACACAAACTACCGCTGTTTAGTTTTTGGTACATGTGGTACACTCATTTTTTCCCCCTCCTCCTCCTTCACTACTCCCTGTCTCTGAAGTATTGAAAGGAATATCTTAATTTGGCCTGTCTCTGTCATGCTTTAGTGCATTTACAACCCACAAAAATATGGATAACATACAATAGCCTAATAATACATGTCACAAAATAAATCCACCCACCTCCATCTCAATATATGAGCGATTAATATGGATTGATGTTATTGGAATTTCTATATAAAAAAAATGCTGTGTATAGATGATAAAAATGACCATGCTAATGGAAATTAGATTATTGATTTGTAATGTACAGTTTTTGATACAGGTGTACAGTTTTTGATTTCTTATGTCTCAATTTAAAATGTATTATCATCTATTGTTTTTTATCTTGCACTGTTTTTACATTAACATTGTCGTCTTTTATCCTGTGGTGCATGGTGGCTCTGTGGGAGCACCCTCAATTTTGTTGGACCTTATGTAATGACAATAAAGGCTATATCTACCGTATCTATCAAGATAGATTAAATGTGTAGTTCTGCCATTTAATATTGTATCTCCATTAATCTGATGCAGCTGTGCCCTCATGTTTTATTAAAATCCACACAGTGGATCAAGTCCCAGAGATGACATTTCCCATAATACAACTGATGAATATATTTTATTAGACTTCATCCCTCTTGGGAATCATCATAATCTGCCAAAAGCTCATAACATATACATTATATATTTTATGTTCAACCAGGTTCTTTTTTTTTTAACATTGTTAATAGTCGTCATAATGGGGCAACTGAATGTCACAGAGACATTAGAATATCCTCTGTCACAGTACAGCCTTGATCACAGCTGACATTAACATTTCCAATGTAAACAGTGATGAAATGTGACCTATTCTATACTACTCCACTGTGTAAATTTGACAACTATAGTGCAAGGTACTTCCCCTACCACTAAACTTTATATATGCAAAGCATATGGCCTATTCATTTGTTTTCATATACAGTATACTGTACAGGATGTTGGAATTAGTTCCATCTTAACCACATTGATGACGTCAATGAATCTACTGCTTTACACGCACCTGTCAGAGAATTGGTGATACTATTGCTACGTTGTAATGAAACAAAACTTTTACCTGCAATGTTACTTTGAAAAAAACATAAATATTGACAGCAAAATGTACTCACTTAGGTATGGTTTTAACTGCAGTAATTTGACTTGTAATGGAATATTGTTTATTGTGTTATTGTTACTTTTATTAAAGTTAGCCCTTGATCCACCAGCATTACCCACATTCAGTACTTCTATGATTTGGTCGTTACAAGTGCACCACCGTTTGAAGATGAAAAGCGTTTATAGAGCAGGTTGGACAACAATGTGCTTTGGAGGCAGAAAGTCTGCATGTCTCATTCCAGACCACACTAGATGACTTCACTGATTACTTTACTGAGGGCGCTTTGATCAGTTAAATCAGCGTACCATGGCACAAGCTGTACTCGCCCTGTTAGACGGTGCATTCAGGCGGCCTTTGTCACAAATTTTACCACCAGGAAGTTTCATTGCAACAGCCGACAAGCAGTAAATACCTGCGACAAACTTCGGGAAACTCCACGATACCCGAGTTTATGAGTTATGATGTTATATTTCAGCACGTACTGGACAACCAGTCAGCGCCACACCAGCTTAACAGTGAATTCACACAACATGAATCACTTGAGCAAACAGTGGATTCAAATATATGCCTTCAATGTAAACATTTTTTGCACCTATTTGTAACATAAAACTATTTCAATGATGTGTTTCCTAGCTCCCAATTTTCAAACAGTCTTTGAGAAATATATTTGCTCATGTTTTGGTTGTGTTTATACCAATTCATCTGTGGTGAAAGCTAAACGAAGCAGTGGCGTGCCTCCACTGTGTAAACACTACAGTGTTAGAAAAAGCCATAAACATGCCACTTTGTGAAGTTAGAAAAAAAACTAAATCTTATTTTGACAGTTCAGGCTGAGAATAAGTCACTAAATGGCTACACAAAAGTACATTAACACTTTTAAGCTGGGAATTTAAAGCCGCAATGTTTCAGGTCACCTGAACATTTCACCGGCACCATCACACACGTTTGACTGTGTTATTACTTTATGACTTTACAGTACAAAGAGTACGGGGAAGACCAAACGTAGCCATACGTGCTTGTTGTCAGTGTCTGTGCTTTCATGGCAGGCAATCACTGAGCAGTCACGCGGCTGTACTGAGTCTGAGATGAAAGGCCAGTGGAACATCATAAAAACATAAACACATTTGATCACGTAATTACACCAAACCATTTAAGAGCACCAGAATGAACAGGAATATACATTTCACACTCTGTCTCATCATATCGCCTGAATTGCCTGCTCACATTTTGAAACCTGTTAAAGTGTGAAATGCACACACAGAGCTTACAATATTCATGCCAGTATCATTAAAGATGGAAAAGACCCAACACACTTCAGCTTCCTGAGGGCACAATTGATTTTGGGCAGCAACAATTTAAGCATCTTGATGCTGAAACACTCTTCTTTTATTTGAGCATCAATCATTTTCTCTGCCCAGCTACTGCCTTTCTATTATTCTTTAATATCGTTATTTCCAACTGCGTCTCAGAGTTCTCACAACACAGATGTCAAATTCTCTGGATTTCATCCACCAGAAACTCCTGAGAGTGTCTCAGAAACTCAAACCAAAGACGTGTCAGCCTACAAAACATATCACAGCATCATTCATGACTCACTGTTATGGCACTGATCTCTCTACAACCCCCTGTTGTGCCCCATTATACTCAAACAATATGCAAGTAGCTCAGTCAGTGTGTCAGTTGGTTAGTTATTTGACAGAAATTTAATTTTGCAACTACTTTGATAACCGATTAACCATTTAAATTGTTTTTGACAGTAATTTCTTTATTAAAAAGAATGAAAAACATCTCTGGTTCCAGCTTTATAATTGTGACTGGTTCATGGTTTTTAACTGTTGGTCACACAAAATTACAATTTTTTACCATCTATTGACATTTTATGGACAAAAAACTGATTATTTGAGAAAATGAGTATTGAAAATAATCACCAGATGCAACCACACAAAAAAACCATGAAAACTTTTGAGAAAAGTTTCTAACTATGAAAAAGGAGACCCAGAACTAAGGATGAGACGCCTCTTCTCTGTCATCTTGATGCCAAACAGTTCACAGTTTGCAGATCAACTCAGTCTGCTGTTTTAGGATAAACACATCACCTCTTCCAATTTATTCCCATCCAACTATTCTGATGAAACACACCAGCCATCACACTGCTTCGGCTGAGCTTGGATAAAACCGTGCAAAGCTTCTCTATTCAATTTTCACGGCAGAGAACAATCAACATGTTTTGCTTCCACGTCGCATTCAAATTTCACTGATTCCAGCACATCAAGTGCATTAAGTGTCACCATCAAAAGACAAATTGCATGGTTGCAGATGATGAAGTGAAGTGATGCAAAGGGAAGAATCGTAATTTAGTGGCTTTGTGAAAGAATAGCATCTGTATGCACATGTGCTCCATCTCTTTTCGTGCTTTTGTAAATGTTTTATATGAAGATGATGATGAACGTGCTGGTTTACATGCAAATGAACCAGTTTTACCTTGAGTCTGATTGTCTTCCTCACGCATCCTCCAGCACTGTGTCCATTTAAACCTATGGATCCCATTGCGCAGTCATCAAACACACTGGCCTGTAGTACTGGTAACATCCCCGTCTCCTCCAGGACATGGAAACGCCGGGCCAAAGCAAAACATTGCCATAATTGTTTGTCTTTGCCATCCATTTGCTCCTGAAAGGGAATACGTATTTATTAACCTTTCCTTACACACAGCAGAGAAAAAGCTAATAAACATAAAAATAAAGTAGGTATATTCTGTATTAAAGGTTTTACTTTAATATTTGTGGCTAACATTTCATTATCAGTGCAGAAACGCAGGTCAAACTCCCAAACCTTTAATGCCATACGTTATAAAGCAGCATGGTGCCCTCTACTGAAACTAGGTTTTCCCAACAGTGGCTTCCTGAAAATAACCATTTGAAAGAGAGGAAATCTTTCCCTCTCACCCTCTCCTGACAGTGTTGCCGTTAGAAATACACACAAAGACTAGACACAATCAAACCTGGAGCAGCACCCAAGATGACCGACTTTCTGTTTTATAACTAGTACAAAAGACAAACTAGTGGAGACAATTACTACTTAACATCAGTGCTTTAGACTTTGTATCTGATTAGACATAAAACAGTAGTTTAGAGCCTGAGAGAAGAATTAATTCACTCATTACTTCCAGGTGTCTGGGCCTATAGTGAATCATCAGCTGCCTAACTTAATATGATGAGGCTAATTAAAGAGCTGGAACGACCAAGTGAGAATTGTTGCAGTGTGAAGTGAATGAAAGCGTCTCCAGACCAGCAGCTACAAAACTATAACACAGAGCAGACGTGGCTTCAGAGGGCTGCACAACCACAAGTAATCAAAGTTTCATCAGTCAAGTGATGAGACGACTCACACTCAAAGGTTCAAGGTTACACTATTTACACTTATATGCACTGTAATCTTTAAATAGCACTGGCGCAACACTATTATTGATGATCTACACCATGGAGGACAAGACATCCCCATCCCTAAGTATGATACATATGACTGTAAATAAACTAAATTTATTATAACATAGGTATAAATAGCAATAGGACAATCAATAGTTTACCAAAGAACATTACTCTACTCCCCGCAGCAATAAAAATCTGCATTTCAAAATGTTACGATAAACTTTTATAGACCTTTTCCCCCAGTTTTGCAATAATCAGGGATAATGGCCTCCTATTTAAATAAACTTCCTTCATTCACATATATTTTGCGGTTTCAGTGGAGTAGAGTTCCTGTAATACTAGATCAAGACATCCTATGGCCAGAAGGGTGGTCATTTGAATCTTTTGAAGGGATAGAAACATCTGAGTGGGGAGAGCGAATGAAAAATACTCTCCCCTTGCTCAACAACTACAAAAAGGAGCCCTTAAGCAACTGGCCCAGTGGAGCAGCTCAGCAGACAGAGGAACAATGGAAGACGTGTCTCTGTTCAGCTCTGAGGTGTAACTGTATGAAGCAGAGATGGTTATTTGTGAAATCAGCTAATGCCTATATGCAAAAGCTGCTTCCTGTGACAGAATAGTTTCAATTAAAGCCTTTAGTGAGCACTAGGGCGTTTTATTGCTAATTCCTCTGCGTTTTCATTCATCATTCAAACAAATTTCTAGTTATGGAAAAATGCAAATTCACCATTTTGTGGCTTTCCTCCCATAGTAATCCAATCATGGCTCCTGAAGCAGGAGGATGAACAAAAATATGTGGATGATTTCAAAGCTGCCTTTTAAACATTATTCTCAACTTTTAAAATACTTTCAAATTCTTGAACATCCTGCTGCAGTTAAAGTGTTAGCGGAGGACAACTTCATGTTTCCCGATTCAGCCCTTTCAGACGTCTTTTGTTCCACCTGTCAGTGTGGATTTAGATTCCCTTGTAGGCCTTGGCTGAAATAGGCTTATCTCTGCTGAGGACTCTCTGATGAACAAAAGCCCATTAAGACGTTTAAATGAATGCTCCCATTCTGAGCCCACACAATAGAGATTTCTATATTTTTTCCCAAATTGGCTGTCTTGAAAGAATTCACAGAAAGTTAAAAAAAGAACAAAAGAAAAAACAATAAGGACATTTTTCAGAACTAAAAAGGGAATACATATATATACACTAGATATGTACATTATGTATAGGACCTGTAGACAAAACCAGAACCATTGATTTGAGTTATATAGATATCAGGGTTTTAATAAAAGTGTGACAGGAATATAATAGCCATCCATTGTTTGTTTTAAGTTCTGAAATAGGATAGGAACTGGATAGTCATATCAAACGACTGTCAGAGAATGTATTCTGGAGTCCTGCTGATGTCCTTTGTCCTGGCTGAATATATCATGACTAACAAGCCTTGGACTGGATTAGGCACAGAGGATTGAGCAATTTTCAGACTTTAGTTTATTTTGCTGGATATTCTAGCTCCCACAGCGCCATATTCCCACAAGAAGGGGAAAAAATCGTATTAAAAAAGGGCCTATATTTCCTACGGTGACATAATACCAAAGACATACATCCGTATCCACGTACCAAATGGCGAAAGTACATTGTCAGACATCTGCCGGCTTGAAGACATTCAAATTAATTTAAGCTCTCAGTCTATCGGGGTCTTCAGTAGTCTGGTCATGGGATGCACATTCAGTGGTCAAATCAAATGATGTGCTTTGGTTTTGATGAGAAGGAGGACACAACAAAACCAGTATGGCACTGACATGAAAACCGATGAGACATAATAGAACGATAAACAATACAAAGGAAAGTTACTGGTAACCGTAGTTTTCATCCTCAGAGATTGAAAAGCAGACGTACCTGCTGATGTACCTTACTGTGTGCTTCTTGGTTTTGTAGTGCTGAATCGCAGACTACTCCCACCGCTTTTCTATGGATCGAGTGTAGTCCTTCGTAGTCTGCAGTAAAGACTGCCGCCATCTTTAATCACAACAGAGTCCATCTGTCGATGGTTCTTCCCTTTCTACCCTCTCTTTCTCTGTTCCAGTCTCTCTGTTCCAGCCCTCTCTCTGTTTGTTGTGGGGGGTTCTTATTTTCCATCCAACATCAAACCACCATATCGACAGGCTCATGGGCCGCCCAGTAGGGGGGCAGCTTGAACATGCTGCATTGGCTGTTGTCCTTTTCCAAGCCGGAGATTAACTGACCACATTTATTTCTCCCAGAATGATATGGATAGCTCGCAAAAAAAATATTTCAGCACCCAGGCCTTTGATTTCAACAAAACTGGCCTCAAAGCTCTTCCGTGATTGTCCCTGAATGCATCTTTTCCTCAGATGTTCTGATTGATGGCATTTGAAGCTCTCTTTGATTGAGGCCACATCTGTATAACTACTTTCAACAACGTAAATTTGTCTACTAGAGATTTTGATAATTTAAACAAAAAAAGACAGTTTTGACTGTTTTTTTTCCATTTCCAGCTCTCCTGTTACATGTATCGTAAGAATAAAAACAAGCTCCTTTTATACAAAGCTGAGCTGCACTTCTTTGATCTTACCATTTCTAACTAAATGTGACCCGTGCAGCCTCGCAATACATTTCTAAGTATGAGCAGACTCTGTCCGTCTGCTCTCATCTAACTAATGCATTTCATTTAACATGACACTTTCTTATTGTTCCCCCTGCTCCCTTTTGACATCCAAAGCTTTAACGTAAAGGCGTATCTTGTTTACCGCCACTGTTTTGTTCCGCCAAACTCTTTCAACGGACAATAAGAGGAGTTGAATTTCAAAATGGTAGATGCTCTCACCTTCCTCTCCTGCTGTGCGGCTCGTCGTATCTTGTGTCTGTGGTCCGCCATGACTGGGCGCAGTCCCCTGTCTGCCACTCTGCAATACTTTTTCACACTCAAGAACCTGTTTCTGATTCTTAGTAGTCTGTTGCTGAAAGATGAGCATCTTTACTTTATATTGCAGCTTCAGCCGTGCGACCCTATTGGAGGAAACAAGGACCAGATGATTGCACAATCGTATTGTAGCTATGGTAACGTACCCAACAGGCATGAGTGATGTGCACCTAATTGCTCCGTACACATTAAGCAACAGAAAAAAAAAATGGAAACATAAACTAAGCAGCATTGCGCCAAATCAAATTAGATTCTTAGACATTACACATTGCAGTTACCGATGCTTTCAGCGGTGTCACAAGATATTTTATTAAAACTTACATCTGCTCTATGAAGTTGTGAAAACAGCCCAGTGAATGAGACGAATTCAAAGAACGGGGGAGAAATTTTGGAGAAAGGGGGAGAGATGATATTGCTTTTGTTATGTAGCTTCATCAGCTGCTTACCTTTCAACTGGATTTCACACTTGCATGTCTTGTTGTGACCAGGGTCAGATCCAGCATACCCCTCTCACAATGACCAATTTTCTTCTCACACTGCGCCACCAAAGACCCACAGCATTGGCCGACACCTGCATTTCTGCATTTGCCTAAATTGTGATGCATTAAAGCACATTTTATTTCCAGAATTGAACTTGTCAGAGATCTGTACAAACATGCAAGTATTTTACCATTATATTCAGACAAAGCCAGAAAGTGGCAAAAGACTATGAGAGATCATAAGATAAAGAGCAAGATACCAAAGAGATAAATCTGATCAAATAATCAGAATGATATGAGGATGGCTGATAATGTTCTTCAGATGGACAGCATTAATATTGTTAATGATAACATTATCATTATTTAGCTGATAGCATTTGGTCTAGCTCAAGAATGATTTCATACAAGTTTATCACAGCACACTCTGTAGCTGTAGCAAAACTGCAATAACATTAAAATAAATTAAAAGATTATACCGATAATGCTCCCTCAGTAGGTTTAAAATGCTATGTTGTTCTCGAGCCTCTCTCTAAATTATTATTTCCTTAATGTTCTTTGCTATAGGTAATTTTACACTAGTAGCCCTTTGCTAGCACAAAACAGTTAGCCTGGTTCTGTCTAAAAGTAAGATGGCCGCCTAATGATACATAATATGAATCTGAATCAAAAGCAAGAAGTGATTGACTGTACCTGCGGAGGTGTAGAGATGTTCTGGTGAGATGTGTGAATGGTTGATAAAGTTTTGAAGCTATGTAAAATAAAAAAGAAACATAGCATTGGTTTTCCTCATTATAGCTGCCATGCAATATTTGTGACAGTGTGAAATGGCATTAGTATGATATTGAATATGTGCAAGTAGGCTACACTCAATATGGCTAATCATTTATGACATTTGATACTTGTTATAGTGATTTAATTCATCACAGTAAACATCATCTCTATGTTTAATCTTAGTTGTGGTTGTTGATCAGTTTTCCAATGCAGATTTTGACATCATTGTGCTGCTTTACCATGGAAACTGAACTGAATTATGGATGTAAAATATATCAAGCACCTACTCTGCCTGACTATTTTCAATTTTTGTGGCAGTAACTACACAATCTAGATAATTACATTTAGATTGTTAGAAAACACTGCCTTCGGGATGTCTCACAGAAATAAATCTGATTATTTTAAGAATAAGTAAACACGCCTAATAATACAAAACCAACATGGCTACACTAAGATGCAAACCGAAATGCATGTATAAAGCAGCAACAAGAGGCTTACTACATTTGTGCAGTGCATCATTTTGCTGGTCAGAAATCAGTATTCAGACAAAGCAAATCTACTACAGTCTCACTCTTGTTTACATAACAAAAGCCTGAGCTCTGTACAGACAAAGTCTGCTCAACAGAAAAAAAAGAAAAAAAATTCTCACAGCTTCAGGGGAGGCAGGAGTGAGCACAGCAAAATAAGATGATTTTTCAGAGCAATACACCAATAAATAATTAAATAGATGCTACAGTAATACCTATTATTCTCTCAGGGAGTGAGATGCTTGGTGTTCCCCACATGAACAAAAATGCCCCAGATCCATGTGACTGGAACATAGTGTATCTCTCAGGTTAAGATGTTGCAGGGGTTTATGATATAAAAAAGTAGAGCTCCTAAAAAGAATCAATTATAAAATGTGCCGGAAACTGCAAGATTCACTCAAGGGTGCTTTTCTTATTTAATCATGGATGGTAACTCAAAGACATCAGAAGACTTACACTATGCATGGTTAGTATAAAAGCTAAATATCAAGAAGAACAAACATACATTCTCTATAGAAAATAGAGCTCAGATGGAGTCATTTGTCCTTTTGTTAATGTTTCATATGACAATGACAAAGAAAATGCTGATTTACATATGCTTTACCTTGAGTCTCATTGTTTTCCTGCAACAATTGCCGTCATCAAAAGCAGGATGTTGCAATAATTGTGTCTTTTCCATGCATTTGCCCCTGAAAAGAAAGAAATAGTTTAAAAACATATACTCGACATTCCTTTACTTTATGTTGACAGCAGTAACACAGGTCAAAATCCCAAACCTTTAATGCCATAAGCTGATAAAAGCAGCACGGTATCCCCCCCCCCCCCTTCTTGTAAATAAATTAGTGGAGTGATTTCTTGGAAAGACATGTGACACTGCTGCACAAATCTGCCTTGAGAGAGGAATTAATTCACTCATTACTTCAAGTTGTGTGGGCCAGTGGTGAATCAGCAGCAGGCAAACTTAATATGATGAAGCTGAATGAAGAGCTCATGAATGAAAAAGTCACCAGACCAGCAGCAACATTGTCTCAGTCAATCAAAAGAGGACGGCCATGAAAACTACAACGCAGGCTGTAAACACAGTGTCAGAAACAGATGTTTTACTCAAGAGGACTGATGTGACACCATATAACCACCCAATGATTGCATGACCAGTCTGAAGCAGCATCTGATGCCTAGAAATGGCATCACTAATCAAATACAGTAGAAAAATGTGTATATTCATGAATTTGTCTGTAACTACAATCAATTATCAACCACAAGCCAGCAAAAAAACAGCACAACTGTCGGTTAATGTCTTCATGTATAAAGATGAGCTATTAACATCATCTCACCTATTGTTTTAAGTTGTGGATAGCTTCACTAAAGCGAGACTGGACTTGGAGCGAAATACTGGTCACATTTCAAGGGGCTGCGAATTAAATCCGTCTATGTGCTTTATTCAGGAGGAGCTCCTGTCTTGGTCCATGTGCTGACAATGTGCTCTAAGCAGGTCAAGGTGAATACTCCACATCTGTGATTTTCACTGCTAACTCATTCCCAATGGAAATGAGTCTTATTCATTTTTCAAACAGCCTCTAGGATATCTGATCCAAAAAAAAGGGAGGGAAAAAAAGAAAAAATAAAGCCCCTCGGGCTGGTATTCATCTTTGATGTTTTGAAAAGAAAGACAGTGAAAAGCTGCAGTCTGGCTTCATGCATATTGTATTGCTGAGAAAAGAATTACAAGCAGCCTTACTGGTTCTCATAGTGATTAGCTATGCAAGTTCCCACTCAATCTGCTCAATTCTGATTTTTACAGCAAAACATTCAGAAGGTGCTGCAGATTGTCATAAATTCATTTTAGTTTAGGTATCTATGGTCCCCTGAAGATCTGACCCCTTCCTCCCTCTCACTTTTCTCAGGCAGAATTATTAGACCATGATTTCTCCTGTAAACTTTGACTGCATTGTTTTGCATTTGGTTTTTCCTCACCCAGCTATGTAGATTCCACTTGAACTATCATCATGAACACCCGCCATAATCTCAGTAGGCTATTATAAATTTTCATACATGGTGGTAGCCTTACTGAATTATAATTTTCTCATCATATTAAGTGACCCATTGAATTTCCTTTCATTGCCAACCATTTACATATGGCTGAGGTTAGGCCTCTTTGTATAGCAGCACCACACACCATGCTAGCAGCGCCCCCTCCCAAGTGATCACACAGGTGATTTAACACCTTTCCAACACTGTTTCGACAAAAGACTCAACATTATAGCGTAAGCGCCATGAGATTTATAAGCTTGGTGCACTGTGCAGATGCTGCTGTCTATCCCTATCATATCCCACTACTTACTTTGCATTGTGACTGTGTCGTCATTATACAGCGTGTAAGCAGCGCCACCTTTGGTTTCTGCAGAAAACTTGGCTGCAGAAACACCAACACTTCAAATCAAACAAAGTGAGGCGTGAGGAAGCTCAGTGGGACCTCACCTTCTTTGTGCTTCTTTGTTGCTAACAGCAGCAGCAGGAGAGCTGCGACCTCCGCTCACTGCTGCAACCTGCTTCAGACTGGAGGCCATTGTTCTCACGTGATGGGCAGCAGCGCCCCCGTGTGTCCTAATGATATACTGCCGTTTGTAAACTAAACAGCTTCTACGGCCTGTGTGCGCGTGGAGGAAGGACCGCGAGCCATGGCGGTGTGCGCGAGACAACAATTCGTCATGAAATCTTGCGCTGGTTGAATAGAAACACTGAAAACATGACTAACCGGTGAATATATTGCATTGTGTCGAGAAGCAGGGCGCAGGCGCGGTGGCCAAGTGGTAAGGCGTCGGTCTCGTAAACCGAAGATCGCGGGTTCGAACCCCGTCCGTGCCTTTTACTGTCAGGCTCCCTATCCTCTCTCTCAGTTAAAAAAAAAATAGATCCAATCTACTCCACTCTTTCAGACACCAGTCACAGCAACACCATTCATAAATCATGTCAAGAGTATTAGGCTGCTGTTTCCTCAACGGTTTTGATGGGACAGAAAACAATAGGCTACATTTTAATTCTTGTACCACTCCTATCCATGTCATGGTCAAGACAAAGAAGTTAGCTGTGGTGCAGCAGGAGCTCCACAAGATGTCAATGTTTCACACAAAAGCCTGCATCGCAATGATCCACTCATTTAACACAATATAAGACACAGGCTTGATTTTAGTTTAATGCTCTTTCCTAACTCCACTCAGAGCAGATTTTCAGCCCAGATGAGGGCTGTATACAGTGTTGTAATTGTTTCAAATGGACAACACTGCTCCACAATACTTCATGATGTATTAAAAAGCAAATTTTGGCAAAGTTTCACAAACTAAAGGATGACTCGGGATGCTGCATACAAATACTTGCTTTAGTAGTTTTACATATGCACCTTTGATTTTGAAATATAGGCCTACTGTCTGAAAGAAATTATAGAGATACATTGATTTGCATCTAAGTTATTTTGGTTGTTTTGCATCATGGTGTGATTGAAAATTGCTGCTGCTCCATGCATGATTTTGAAAGTATATTTCCTTGAAACACAGCTGCTATGTTTTGAAACAGCTGATTGCCGCAGTTCAGGATAAATGTACTCCCCTCTTTATTTATTTATTTCCTGTGAAAATATGTTTTCACATCACACCGTAATTATGCATACTCAGCTGACACCAATGTGGCGGACCAGTGCAGTTTCCTGGGTAACACTCCACGTCGCAGCATCATCAATGATTCATATCTGGTTCATGATGAAGCAGCGTATCATCATACTCCAACTGTCCAAGTGACCCCTTGTGAAACAGTTGGTTGATGGGCAAAATTGTCACAATGGCATAAAATTTGTATTATTATTTTTAACTTTTTGACACAAGGAGCTGTGTAAACAAATCTAATGCATGAAGGTCTGATGTTGACTGTGAAAGATAATTTCATGTTGTCGGAAAGAATCAGGCAAAGCAGGTTGTTTACAAGAATATCCACTCAGAAAGATACACACTATTATTTTTCACATGAATACAAATGAATGGGTCATACAGGAGGCTATGTAACATGCAGCCAAGGCCATCACAATTGACTTCAGGAAGCTGCCACGGTAGTGACGTCATCCTATCTCCATGGCAACCTGAATGATTTCTTTTATGGACTGCATCAATGATAACAAAAAAACACTATTCTCATAATACAAGAAGCGTATATAAGTGAAAGTACTTGCTGTTTATCGTTTGATCCCCAGACTCAGGTTGTGTGGAGTTTGCATGTTCTTCCTGTGCCTGTGTGAGTTTTCTCAAGGTTCTCTGTTTTTTTTGCTTTGTTTTGTTTTTTACACAATTCAAAGACATGCACACTGTACGGAAAATAACCCATAAGTGTGAATATGAGTATGTGAGATCTATGCTGGTCCTGTGACAGACTGATGATATATCCAGGGCGTAGCCTCTGTCCTTGCCCTGTATCTGCTGGAATAGGCTCCATCATCTCGAAAGTATATGTATAGTATAGTATATACTGTGCCTACATGAGCACGATGATACCATCTCACATCAGTGAAAATGAGTGACACACAGAACATTTCCTCCAACAAGCATAGGAAAGCAATTGTCAGTCGCCTCCTACATAGCTTTGACGTTCACACTTGCTCTTTAAATTCCATATATAGCGGCAGAATAAGTGTCTGCATTCCTTATGTTTTAAATAGTCGTACTTTTATTGCCTTTACCCCCACATTTCAGTAGCAGAAGGGGCCATGTGACGGAGGCCTGGGGAAACAGATTTACTTCTCCTAGATGGTTTTTAAAAAAACACAGCATATTTTTCAATTATGAAACAACATAATATGAAATTTGCATATGCATTGAATATTAGACCTAATTGGCCAGATGGGGTTGCTCGAAGGAAAACTAAGATTCTTTCGTCTTCATTCTCAAATGCTTTTCGACCATATTATTCCCCACACGTCGCCATCCTGTCTCCAAGCACCCGAGGGCGTCCTCTGGCTGCTGCCTTTTCTTGAGCATCTCATAAAATAGTGTAAATTCAGCCCTCTGGTGGAATCATCAGGTAATGACAGATGATGCCCAAATCACACTGTATAAAAACACCTTTGTGTATCAGCCTGTAGCACTGGTCTAAAGGCTTAACTAGAGACAGATCACATTCTGCACAGCATATGTGTTGCTCTTTCCATTGGTATACTCATAATCATCACTGATCATTACACATAACAAGCTCTAATATTGTGTCTTCTCCCTTTAAATATTTACTGGTGAGAGGTTAAATATTTTATCCACATAAATATTTCTTTTGTGGTTGAACTGCTGGACTTTCTTTGTTATTTCTTATTTAATTTAATACCACTTGAGAGCAGTATATAATAAAATAAAATAAAAAGACTGGGAGGAGGAAGACAAAAGAGTCTGTAACATGCGGTGTATTAGCAGCAGGTCCAAGTTTGCTGTGGGCTGCACACACATTGATTTTCTCCTTTGTGTGGGCAGCAGTACTCTGAGCTCAAAGGAGATTTTTTTTTTCAATAAATGCAGGGGAATGTTGTCCATTCATATCCTGCTTTGCTTGTTATTAATTAATTACCTAATGTACAATTTAAAGAACAAACAAACAAAGCGTATACATGGTATTCCCGGACTTCTATAGCTATAAAGGCATCCAAATCAAATATTGCTAATGTACATACTTCAGTCCGCACATGATAGCTATGGTTTATGTTTGTTCTGTTAAAGCCAAGACTTCATTGTGTGCCATCTGGCTCTCGGCTGGGGAGCAAAACAGTTGATTAAAGGACGCAATTAGCGTGGAACCGGTTCTGTCAACTCACCCGGCAGGGATTAAAGAGTGGGCTCATTCACTGTGACAACCACGCTGTCATGCAGTAGGATGGACAACCTGCACTTCCTCTAACGCCAGACTTCTGCAGGAGCTCGACGCTTCCCCAGAAATGATAATATGGGGGTCAGCAAGTCAGTTTTGATCTCTGGAGTATCATGGCAAAATCTAGATGAAATGCACTGACAATGTCCTACTAAAGTGTGTCGCAATGAAAGAAATATCAAGGTCACCACTGACACTAAAAAATAAAGTAACAAGACACAAGACATAATATCATCAAATAGCAGCTATTTGTAACTCCAAATACCCTACAACCATTCCTGAATAGGAGAAGAAATTGTTGTTTTACAACTGTGGCAGATTTGTATCTCATTTTGTGTTTTGCTGTGTGTCTTGTGGTTACGTTGTCTGTCTCTTTGGAGTAGATTGTATCATACTCTGGTTGATTTTTCTCTTCTTAGTCATGCTATGTCTCTTTGGAGCCGTTTTGTGTCGTCCTTTGTTTCCAGCACGTGTCTCTCTGAGGTCATTCTGTAATGTTGAGCTGCTATTTAATTGACTTTCCTGGACTGACCTCATACAGAGGTTCTGGTTCAGGCCTGTGCCACCGTCGGCCAACACTCTGACCCCACCCCTGGGCACAGAGTCTGGACGAAGTGAACTTTCCTAACCTTCAAGTCGGTAGAGGCAGAGAGATGGGTTTGGTCTTATGAAGGTTATGAAGGTGTTTTTAAAGTTATATCAGACTCAAATAGACAGGATCTATGATGAAGACAGTTGGGAATAGTACATTTGGGGCAACAGAGAGATTAACGGCAAAGTCAAGAGCTGGAACCACTGAAATGAGGCTTCAAGGCAGCGGGAACAGACGAGAGCAGTGTGTTCTCAGAAAACCACTCTGAGGGGAAAAGCCTCATCAACCTTCACAGGCAGCACCGGGATCCAGGCTGCTTTCAAAACAGTCTCAGAAGTTTCAGGAGTTCATGAGGCAGATAACTGGGCTGGACTTGAATGGAAAGTCCTGTGATTGTTATCAGGAATGGTGGATAGATGGTGGTAACTGTTAAGCAGGTTTTCAGTTTCTGGTCTCATGAACTCAGAGCTGCAGCACTGACCCACTCTGCACCACAGTCAAGGAACATTTAAAAAGTTATTTTAAAATTTTAGCACAAGGAAAACATGCTGTGCATTTTCCTTTCTTCTTATCCAGCACAAGATGTTTAAATAATTTTAAATGAAATAAACCACCTATGTAAATGGTGCACTTTCTCTGCTCTGTCTGCCAAGTGTTTGACTTCCATAACTTCAGAGCTCATACCCTGTGAAGGCTGGACACAATCAGGCAAGTGTTTGTGGGCCATGACCCAGATACTTATTTCCAGTCCTGGGCTTTTGGACACTGCAGCAGCATCATCTCCCATTTCAGTCCGCGCTCATGATCCTGCACTGGTTCAACAAAGAAACTGTGTTTTTACTCGGTGAACTCGTAGACGGGGCTCAGGAGGAGCGGAAAAGCTCAAGAAAGCAGCAACATCTGGGAGGGTTTTGATTACAGGCATGACAGTGATAGCCGTTTTACTGCGCGTCAGATCCAAACCAAACCCAAAGATGTGCTGCATCTCAGACATTTAAAGCCATATAGTTACAGGCGCCTCATCTCCAGGCAGGTCAGTAAATAGAATCAGTTCTCTGATCAAAATAACATCAATGTCAGCGATGATTTCTAAGCACAGACTCTCATTGTCTGAGTGTGCATCCATAAATCCTATGGGCTCCTGTTTTATCACTGGGCTTCAAGATTTGTGATTGTGAATGTGGCACCATCTACAGGAAATATCTGGACATAATAGAGACCGGGCAATTTCCTGCTTCCCTCACTAAAAAGCAGCCAATGAGATCATGCACATGACAGGTTTTCTCACACCCTGGTCATAATCTTAGTATAAGAGTATGAGTTCACTTTATAACAATCCAGTGACTGCATCTTATTCTGTAGACTCCATAAGTTCTTTTTTTAAACACAACAATCTGTGACCATGATGTGATGCTTTCACAACCATAAAAGGAGCAAAAAAAAAACTTAATTTGTTTCTTTACATGCAACAGTTTAAGGTCTGAATTGGTTTGTTGGCTTTCTAAGTAAACATTTGCTGAGTTACAGTGACACAGAAATAAAAATGAATTTCATACTTTAAAAAAACAAGGCTTTAAATAGAAAAGCAGAAAACCCTCAGTTTGTCTATTAGCTCAATAAATGTCCCAATGCTTTATTTTTAGAGTGCAGTGAAGTTTAGTCAGGGACATTTACCAGGGCACAAGGACTCAGCTTCAGGTGGGCGCTGCCCTTCAGTGTTTCAACAAATCCTGCTGCTGTGAGGAGCCTCTGTCCCTCACTGATTAACATTTGACCCTGGTCCGAGCCGCTGTAAGCAGCACCACTCTCCACACTGTCACGTTTGGCAAACATCAGGAGTTTATTTGCTGTAAAACCTTTGTAATTCAATAATAATAATAAAAAAAGAACCTGAAAGTGATGTAAATTAAAACAGTTTTTTTTTACTTGTATTTACAGAAGGCACACAGGACATGTGGATGCATTTATTGCGTCAGTAAATATTACACGTTGGGTGTTCGTATCCACACATAAAGTCTGGCCATACGGCGTATTTTCGGATGAAGGGTGCTTTTCTCAAACACTTGGCCGCGTTTCTGTCGCACTTACACAGCATCTTCTCACATCTGTCGTTCAAATCCTCTGCAACGAAGAACACACACGTCTTTTTTTCAGTGACAAGCCGCAAAATTGATTTTTTTTGACAAAACATTACATGTTTTTGTGTGTGTTCCCCATTAACAATGTGAAATGTGTAGTTGTGATCCAATATTGTGACTTGTTAATGTTAATTTTGCTTCCTAATGGTCGATTTGGTGCAATTCCTTGGGAAATGAGAGAAACCTCCTGAGAACCGAGCAATTATGAATATTATACACTGTTTTCACATTGATTTATTTAAAGAACAACCACAAACAACCCACTATTCTTGGTACTTTATCGTGTAAAGCTCATTAAGCTTTCTGTTGATAAATCGCAGTGGTTTACAGGATCTTAAAATACCATGAAATAAAAACACCCAGGTTCCCACCCAATGTGCTGACTGTTACTGCTCATAGTTTTCAGATTTAACCATTTCATTGTGTTATATAGCACAGATAAACATCACATTTCCATGTGCAACCACTAAAGAGAAGAACCAGTTTCATTTAGAGTCAAATGCATTAAATTAAAAAGGAAAAAGTAATACCACACTCAGGTGTCTTGTCCTCACACGTCCAACGATACTGGTCTGTTTTGGTGTAGCAGCCGTAACGTTCTGCATCTCCATAACAGCAATCATGTCTGTGGCAACACCTATGTATAATAAAAAAAAAAGTAAAAGTTACATAATAACAGCACATGTGTGTCTTATTTTGAAGGCTGCACCAGTCAAAACACCAGCCTGCACACAAGGTCAAGACAGCAGTAAGGGGGGTATAGTCAGAGCGGTGTGGTTTGAGTCACACCACTGCTATTTTAAAGGCAGGGTAGGATCAACCACATGAGTTTTCTCAACAGATAGTTAGCAGTTAACTGGTTTGCGGGGGTTCAGTGTCTTGCGGCGGAGGTGGAGGAAAAAGAAGGAGACGGCAATTAGGATTTGGGTGTGGAATTTTTTGGGCCTATTTTGAAGCAACCAATGGAGCGTGTGAGTCTGCTGAATTTGACCATTATTCCCACCCTACCATCCCATCGCGCAGCATTTTGTGGTCATTCGTCTCATTAACAGACGGAAACTGTGCGCACATATGAGGATGTAGGATGACTGGGAGGAACCAAAGGCATCCAGGAGGAGGGAATCATGTTGCACACACCAGCCCCAGAGTAGAGGGCTAAAACACCACCAGAGGAGGCTGAATTATATCTTTGGCACCATATAATGTATAGGTGGGTGCCATATATAGAGTGTTTACATTTTGACACACACTGTTATCAGGCATGCAGTATTGGGGAGGAGTGTGATTGTAATTGCTGCCTCACCAGTCGACCTTGTCTCTGGGCCAGCCCTGACCACCCAGGCCACAGTAGCATCCATACATCATGTAAGCCAAAGCTGATCTGCCCGTGCTGCATTTGATGACCCCGGCCAGCTCGATTAACCCTCTCTTTGTGCGCTGGGAGCTGCGTGCTGCCACAGAGGCCACGGCCACTGCAAAGAGCAAAACACAACAAAAGAAGAGGAACAAACTCGGCTTTATCCACGGAAACAAACCTGAGTTTTCTTGTTTTTTTTAAATGCTTGGTGTTCTTCTAATCTGATATGTTTGATGTGCATTAAGTCAGGATTGTCACACAGCTTTCTATTAGATCCTGATTTGTATTTACATGTGAGTCCTGGCTATTTTTAACAGGTTTCAAGATCTAAGAAATCCATAAAGGTGCATGCGTTTAAAGATCAAAGCTACACACTGTTTGAACCTCAACCAGCTTCAGATTTGAAGCGATGAGACAGTGGATAATACTGCAGAGCACCATCATCAGTTCTGTGTATTTGCACTTGCTGCCTTAGAACAACACTCTCACTGAATCACCAGACATAAGTAAACACAAGAAGTTCCTGTTCAAGGCTGTTACCTGCTCCGCTCCGACTCTCCTCTGCCTCTTTAAATTACTTTTTAAGCCTGCGTGTCATCACAAGTTGGAGCTGCACTTGAGAATAAATGAGCAAACTCACCAGATAACAGGAGAAGTATCCGGTAAAACCCAGTCATGGCATGCAACAGGCAGCTCAGCTCCACACCAAGTGTTGTTCACTTCCACTCTGTGAGTGTGAGTGGGGCATTGAGTGGAGAGCTTTTTTTAGATGCTGTTTGAATAATCTCCTGAGCATCACTATTGGCCAGAGGCTAATCCAGTGTTTGTAAAACTGAACGCCTCCTAGAGGAAGTCGTCTAACTTTTTTTTTTTTTACTACATCTTCTCAGGTCTCAGTGTTTGCAACACTATGTGTGGTGCTACAGATAAATAAGAATATTTTTACTTTACAAAATAAAATATACACAGGTCCAATGAAATACTCTTCTCATTTATTCATAAACTTTTGTATTAATACTTTACTTTAACTTTCTTTTTGACCTTGCCAGGATAAGTCCACACATTAATTACACCACAATGTTCATAATAGTTAGAAACAACAGTCAAATACATACATTTAACAGACAGAGTTTATATAAATATAATTCATTAAAAATCAGATACAGAATCTATAATATAAATGCACCTTTTATGGTTTAGTAGATTATAAAGGGTTCTTAAAGTTCAGAGGAATGTCAAAACAGGTGTAACTGTTGCTGACATGACACATTCCCAGTTGCTTAAACACAATATAGACTGACTATAGACTCAACACAATAAAGACTGACTATGGACTCAACACAGCCATAACACAAGGTAACTGTCATGACTGATTGGTGTATATCTTATTCAGAAGAACACATTCTGAGTAATTCACAATTTGTTGGGAAACTTAATCTCTAATTTGACTTTTTTTCCTCAGTTTCTTGTCTTGAAAAAAAAATCATACATCTGCTTTAATGTCTCGTCTGATCAGTGCGTGGCTACAGCTCCACTAAGCAAAGGCAACCAGACCTTATAATTATGACAATCACACTCTAATAACATAGATTTCTCCTCCATAATCAAGGAGACATCTACTCATGCCGCCCATCCGTCTTCTCCTCTTTTAAATAAACACATCAGAGGAGTAAACACATCAAACCATCTCCCTATAAAACAAACACACGGGACACATTGTAGCTATCATTATTGTCAGTATGATTTACTGAGCAGCACTCCAAGTGCCGTAAGTTGTAAGTGTGTTAGGGTGCAAGTTTAACAGCTGAGGTTGTTTATAAGACAAATTGTAGACTTGAGCTAGAAATGGCATGAATTGTGTCATATCTTTGCTTTTCATCTTTTTATTATGGCTTCTCAGGGTGTATTTTCAGCTCTGTCACGCTGGTCTCCATTGTCATCCATAACGTGCTAATGTCAGGGCAGCTAAATCACAAAAGACACACGCTCCGGGTTTTTGATAACAGGGGGACATATTCACAGTCCTTTTTTTTCTGTTTTCTTTTTGATTCAGTTCTTCAGCGATGCCGCTGCACAATGTGAGATAAGCGCCTCCTCCTGGCAGGCACTATGGCTGCCAGGATGCCTGCACTGCATGAGGAGACACATCCCTCGATCCCTGCATATCTGATTATTCCCAGCTCAGTCGACCCGCTGCCACAAAACATCAGGCCAACGTTAAGATCATATCGAGCTGAACACACCCCGTCTGAAAAGTTTAATGTCAACAATTTGAAGCCTGGATGAGCCACAGATGAGCATTGAACTGAGCAGAGAGACAAACCCCAGGTTTTACTGCTATCTGCGTCAACTCAGAAGGGTGGGGATGAGTAATATGTGAATGTGATTATGGCTGTAAATTATGCCAAAATACATATTTCACACTAAATGGGAAAGACAAAAGGCAAAATGAGTTTCAGTCGGAGAAACAACCAGAGGATTATGTTGGTATCAAACTTTATGTCCTCCTCAGTGTTGATTTAAAAACAAAGCAAGTGTGCTCAGGGGGTGAAAAAAAAAAGAAATATCTGAGTTACACAAAATAGATTATAAAACAGCCGTCTGTTCCAATGCTGCAGACTGGCTAAACTTTGTACTGTTGTTTTCACATCAGGATTATGGATTTAACAATTCACACAACACTGGCAAAAGGCAGAAAAAAGAAGGTGCTCCAATTTGTGCTAGTTCATTTTGATTACATCCAGGGGGTAAAAAAAGAACAATTAGACATTAATGGTTTATGTCATCCAAAATCTGAAGCACATTATGTTCCAGATGTGTTGCTGAATATCAGCATCTGCACATACATAAACAGTGACTATCTTCCCTGATGTTCTGCCAATGTTGATGATGCACACGCTCTGTCTTTGAGACTCTAAGGCCCCTTGTGTTAAATGTTAAATGTTCACATCTCCTTTCATTCACTATACCAGGCCTGCTGCAACCTTGGTTACTACGGCAACTGCGGATGGGAGCGGAGCGGCTGCACACTCACAAGGCCGGAGATAAACAAAAGGTGATGATGACCCGGGGCCGACCTTGTATGTACTGTAGACACTAGAATGAAGGAGGGAGTAAAAAGGCAGAAATTCCTCCACAGACGGTCCACCTGTGAATCTGTGGGTGGCTTCTACCTGAAAAAGAAATCGGTGAATGATGAAAATAAGGAAGAAGAAGGGAAACAGCTGGCGCTCTGCCTCCTGACTCAGATCTGTATATTTGTCTATGTCTGCTGCTCTAAAGTTAAGTGTTTATGCTTGTTTTGAAGACACTCATTGAACCATGCACCTAATCTGTAGCCTACATGACAAAATGAAACTGAATTATGAAGAGCGAAAGAAAATAGAATGAATTTATTTCTGAATATATTATTGTTGTGTTTTGTTGCTGTGTTCTTGTCCTTTTGTGCAAATTAAAATAATGTCCTCACTTGACATGGAAGTATAAACTCTCTTTCTTTTTAAAAATCTAATTGTGTTCACTGCAGGTTAAGAGCAACTTTCACTATTGAATGAATGAATGAATGAATTTATTTATTTCAGTATATATCAAGCTTATATAACCGAAAGGGTGTAGGTTGAAGCCAAAGCTTATATACCCCTACCCCTTTTACCTTAATTTTTTTTTTTTAATTATACGCATTAATACAAAAGGATCAGATTACAGACATTTGAAATTAATCAGTACACTTACATTTCTGATCATAACAAAATAAAGAATTGTACACAGCGCATAATAGTACAAAATCATTTAACTTAATTTTACGTACTGTAACAAGAAATTATGTTGTTCTTATAAAGTCTTTTAAAGCTGACTAGAGTACAGCATAATTTAATATTTTCAGGACAATTATTCCAGATGTTAACCCCTCTAACAGAAAGACAGTGATTTTTTTTTTTTTTTACAGTAGTTTGAGTCTTTGGTTTCTCAAATAATAGTGGTCTTCTCAGGTTATAACTGGAATCCTTCATTTTAAACAGATTCTGGATATCTTGAGGAAGAAGTTTATCTTTTGCTTTGTACATTCATTCATACATACATTTGTAACTTCACAAATAGGTGCGCAAGGTTCCCTGAGCTCGGTTTGGTATTTTTTTTTTTTTTTCATTTGATTCTTCTTATCACTTGTTTCTTAATCATGTAAAATGATTAACAACTGTTACAACTTTACAGCAGAGGAGTGAGACACTCAGCAGTGGTGATTAAATCATATATAGGCTAAATGAAAGAACCAGAAAGGAAAGAGAGTTCAGAGTGAGAAGTTAAAGGTTACTTCAGACTTAAAAAAACTGTGAGTAGCATGGATGTGATTGAATTGACGGAAACAATGTCTATGACAAACGGGTCAACAAGATAACAAGATAACATCCATTGTTCAAAGTTGCCCTCTGTGCGATAGAAAAGGAAAAACTGCGGAAATGTCCAAACAAATTCATTCCTGGAAAGTAAAAGGCTAAATGAAAGGAGTAGGGAAGACACTTCTACTGTAAATGATGTGGTCACTTCTGACTTGACTATTATAGGCTATTATATGACTTTTGGTTTCATTAACTTGATTTGACAGTTTGGTATGACAGGTTATTGCTTACTGTTTCCTTTGTAAATAACAAAGCAAGTAGATAGGGTTTGGCACGAGCTGGGGCTGGATGGTGATGAAATGAAACTGAATTATCAGTATGCTCACGCAACTTTGAAAACCTTTTGTATTTCTGTGTGTGGAGTGAAATTGTGGAACAGATTGACGGGGGAGCTCATAGGCAATGTCCAACCGGTACAAACACACGGTAAGGTTCTTACATTTTGTATACTTGTTATTTATTCTATTTATTTTGTATTGTCAACACAAGCAATGTTGTTGTTTGTGTTGAGAGTATGTAATTTAAAAAAAGAAACAGGACACACAGGAAGTGTAGGCAAAACAAATGGAGAAGGTGTAGGACTAAATAAGCTAGTGTTTCTTCCCACTCCTTTTCAAACATGCAAAGTTGTATTATGTAAATGTACTTATTCTGTTATCTACTGGTCCTCTGTCTTTATAGACTTTTTATGTCAATTGTTGTATAGTTTTTGGGGACTATGGATGTAATTTAGCACCAGTGCTAAATCCGGTGTACAGTGGGTAGCCTACTCTTGCACTCACTGTCCCGACTAAATAAACAAATAAAGTAAAGTAAAGTAAAATAGCTAAAATGCTTTAAATATGATAGGCTATAGGCTATATTACTCACATGTTTGAAATAAAGCCTTCATTAAAGCAGAAATAAGTGATATATTTGTGTTAATATAAGTCTTAAATAATTATATCTTCCGACAGCAATCACTTACATAGAGTGTTTGGACCGAAACACGGGTCTCTCAGTCCCTCTGCTCTGCTCTGAGCCGAAGAGAAAACATTTATCGTATCCTACAGTTTTTATCCAATGGGCATGCAGGGCTGTGTGTGCAGCCATGGAACGCCGTGAATGTGGCGACGTAGGGACGAGGACTGTTATGGTGCGTTCAAGGAAACTCGTATTTTTCCGACCGTGAAGTCGTACCAGTTCGATCTGGTACGAGTTCACAGGTCAGAAGTTACGAGTGGCCGTTATAGTGACTTTCACCGGTAAAACAGGTCGGAAAAACACGAGTGGGTTGCCTGAAACGCTACAAAGTCGTAAGTTGTGACTTGAAGCTGTAATTTACGATTTCAAAAGCCTGCCTGGAACGCAGCATTAGCGAAAACGACCGGACCACTTACTTCTGCTTTAATTGATTACATTTTATTCATTCATAAAAACAAGTCTATCCAGTTTTTGGTCAGTATTTTAATCAAATGTATTTACATGTATTTGTCTCTTCGTTTTCTTTATTCAAGTAGTTTATTTACAATTTATAGGTGTGGTGCTTTACTGTATTGATTGTGATTTCCTATGTGATGTCGTACCCCTCCGCTGCCTGTGGGGGGCAGCAGCGCGGTGGAGTCGGTGTTGGCTCTCCCTCCAATCACGGCAGAAGAAGAGCCAAAGGGCGGCCTTCGGCGATACAGCACATCTAGCTAAGTTATTTTAGCTAAAACGAAAAATCAATTTCCCTCCTTTTCGATAACCGACACAGGGTTTGTTGGGAATAAAGATCCATTCATGTAAGTATGCACAGCGTCCGCCGGCGCCTCTCGGACGCGTGGTGACTTCGGCGGCTCTCAGCCAGGAGCTATACAACATGTAAAGCTCGCTATTGTTTGCGTTGGGGGAACTAGTTTAACTTGGACATGCCTTCGCTTTGTTAGGTTCAGGCTAACTTACTTCCCAGAAACTTGGTGGCGTAGCGTCGCGTAGCCGCTGAAGTCCCTGTGTTTTCCAGCACCGGAGAAAACATGTGAATATTATTTATGTGTGTGTGTGTGTAGTGTTAGCAGCGGTCAAACCGTGTGTGTGTGTGTGTGTATGTGTGTGTGTGTGTGAGTGAATCGCTATCCTTTGCTAGCAGATGATGGTTTGTCTCCTCGGTGGTCCACGGCCGCGGGTAACACACGTGCGCTAAATGACATGCGCCCATTATCGGACACCCTCTTCTCTCGCCGCAAAACTTCACAAAAATGATATATTTTTATATAGTTTGGTGCGTGGTCGCGACGCAAACGTGATAGCAAGCGTCTGGACACACGAATGGTCATTGTATGAAGTTAATTGTGGCTTTGCTGACCGAAGCAGGACAGGCACACCCGCCTAAAAGCTAACATGAAGTTACCACCATCTTTATTACCTCAAGAGTTTATCTTTGTAAGGTTGTGCAACTCAAATCGTCATCTGATGAAGAAGTAGATGTAAAGAAAGATAAAGTTAAATGGGCAGATTTGTTCTAGCCAGTAAACATTTGTTGTGACGAAGCATTGCAAGACAGCTGCAACTTGGCGGCTTTTACGCGCTGTGATTGCCAATGTTTCATTGCAAAACACGATAAACAGCTGACAGGAATGTAATATGATCCAGCAGGAACAGTCTTGGCCTTTCGACATAAATGGCGTGTATTGGTTTCTTCCTGAAACACTTGGATTTGTTTGAGAGGAGTCTCTGATAACTAACGAGAGTTATCAGCCATCCAAATATGTCCGATAATGGACCCACCGCTTTCAGATGCTAAGTTTATACACTTCCCCTGGGCTATTACCCGCACTGATTCTTATCCACAGCTTTCCGATATGTAGTTTTCAGTCCAACTTTTGACGCTAAGCAGTGGACACGTCTGTCTTCCCGTTGACACCATTAGCTCTCAGGCTAATAAAAAAAAAAAGGAGTTGATTTCCGGAACTACAGTGCAGTCGTCATAAGCAAATGCGGAAGTAATAAAAAAACAGAAGCCAAGCAGGATGAACCTCATGAAGAATTTGTAAAATAGTGACTCAACACAATGAGCGAGTGTGGTTGTGGTGTACTGCTGCTGCTGCTGCTGCTGCTGCTGCTAGTCAACCAGTTGGACAACCTGTAGATGTCATTAATGATAAGGCAGTGTGTGTGGAGGTGTGTCCATACTGGCACTGTGACTTTTGACCGGTAAATAAAACAATTTGTGTACTGTACCATCATTTCAGGTGCTGTCTGAGGAGGAGTGTATACTAAAACACGCAAACATGTCCGGAGCGTGTCAGGACAGAAGGAGTCGCTGGCAGGAGATCCAGAAAGGCTTGCAGTTCATCCAGTAAGTGACACAGTTGTTGTGACAGATCTGACCTAGTTTTGTCCCTTTTGCATATTGGCAAACATTTTAAACAACCTTGTGGGTTTTTCCTTAAACACTGTTGCTGTTTAAATGCCAGACAGATTAGCTGATGGTTAACACACAACTACAACACTATGATGTGGTGTTAGCTAATATATATGAGAGGTACGGCTGGGTTTGGGTCCCTGGTTCGTTGTGTATCTCCACGTCAGAGGTTCCCACAGTAACCAGTATTCACATGTTTGACATCACACATTTTTATCAGCAATACTGATCAACTCATGGGGAAGTGAACAAGATGGGATACACTACACAGACAGCATACTGTACTTCTCTCAGCAGCAGACATCAGAAAGGACCGACTTTAAGGCGATTGGTGAAATCAACCATTCATTTAAACATACCAATCTAGGGATGTCACGATTATGCTTGTTTTCACAATTAATCGCGGTATTAAACGCCACAATTAATTAATCGTAAAGATTCCTAAATACCGTCTCTTCCCAAAAAAGATTATGTCGGAACCGTATCGGCAGATGTGCGCCAAAATAAAGGTAAACGCACAGATACTGGTCCATTTATTTAACGTAACTTTGAATTGGTAGGAATTTAAATGTCAGCGTGTCATTTGTAATAACGTAAACATTTGGTATCAATGACAATTAATGACTTAAATATTTCAAACACTTCCCCTGGGGGATTAATAAGTGGTCCTATATTAATACTTTGTGTAATCGTGACATATAATGACAGCACCCCTAATAACTTTACTTGAATTAAGTCAAATGACAGCTTTGATTTAATAGCAGAATAGTTTCTTCTGGAAGATAAGTAAAATATCAGCAGGGGGTTCTGAAGATGAAGAGTTTTGTTGACTATATGAGTACATATTTGCTGCTGCTGCCTGTGTGTGTGTGCGGGAGAGAGAGTCCTGTTATTGAAAAAGCTTAGTCACTTCAATGGACTGAACAGAGCAAGAATGATTTGTCATCCTTGCATCATGTATTGTTGTTCAGATCAGCTGCCGTGTCAGTGAGACAGCTGATTCCTGGCTTTACTTTAGTTTTGTTGTTAATGTGGCTCATTATGTTGTCATGCATCAGGTGGAGACTTATTGTCCACATATTGCTATAGAGCCGTGCCAGGCAGCGCAGTGTTGCATTTCATCTAATCTGACGAGGCCCTTTTTATTCTTAAAACAAAAGTAATACTTAAAACACTGCAATGCGTTAACTGTGCAGTCAATGTGAAACTTGATGTCGTGGTGTGCAAAGTTTGAGATTTATGATGGATCCCACTTTAATGAGTCATATTTAGTAAATGTCTAAGTATCAATTCAAATGCTATCATACATCAACCTAAACAGAGAACTAATGAGGCCAGAAAGAGAAGGCAAAGTGCTTTAAGACAATTAAAAACATGAATCAAGTTTAGATACATTTAGCTGTAAGTGTAATGGGTTTGTGTACAGTCCTGCACGTTGCTGCTGCCGCTGTTATCTGTAAGATAAGGCTCTTATATCCAGACAGCCTTTGTGCTCCGGCTGTTTTGTCCATTAACTGTAATAAGAGCCCAGCATGCCTCAGTGGAAGTGTGATGGTCTAAACTCAAACTTAGTTTCCCTCATAGTCCAATGCACAAAAGAGGAAAGACGACTGAAAATGCCAGACTGCTGCTGAACTAGAAACCTTCGTAACAAAACAACCTCGCTGCCTCTCTGTGACTAAAGCAGAATTTTCCATGATGACACTTAATGGCAAACCATTAGCAGTGCACTGAATGAGTAATAACTCTAGCATCTATTAATCCTAACAGTAGGTATGGTTCTGTGAGGCAGGAAGAGATGTGGCTTTATTATTTTAGTTGCCTGTTCAACCAGCGATCGATCAGTAATGTATAATTTGCCCTTTTTATATAAAAAAAATACTTTAGCGACTGGAATAATTTAATAATTGGCTTCACACCAATGAATTTGCATCATACCTTGCATTACACACCATGGTTATTTAATATAACTAGACACAACGATCAAACAGAGCATACAATGGAACAATTTGCAGTATATCATGGACATTTTCTGTTAATTTGGGTTGATTTCTGTGGAGGATGATGTGGTTTGTTGACACAGAGTTGGGTTTGCTGACTTGGTTGCATTGAACAGTCAATGCAGTCAGCACCTCACACACTGCAAATGATCAAACCAATGACACGTATAGACACCCCTGCACCACTTTCACACACTCTCTTACACATCTTCCTGTTGTGATGCCTCTGTCAGGTCTGTGATATAATATATCAGCTGAAGTGCTATAGAATGAAACCAAAATGGTAATACCAACAATATTACTACTATAATGACATTTATTGTTGTGGTAATTAAAATAAATTGACCATTATAATATTTTCCTTTTTTTCCTTCATATTTATCAAAGACTGACCAGAAATTGTTATTTACCTCACTTTTTATTGAAGTGAACTGACTGTCTCTTCTTGTAACTTGAACCTGTTTTTGTTTTTTCTCTTCATCAGATCAACCCTTCCATTTCCTGGAAGTCAAGAGCAGTATGAGGTAAGCTATGCAAATTTGAATGTGCTTTTTCCATTCTCCTATTTGAAACACTTGCCCTGTACTGAGTTAAACTTCAGGTGCAACGACAGGGTTAAGAAAACCTGTAACTTTCCTTCTTTCCAATCAAAGCCGGATCAGATGCTCCTTGTCGTTTACATCTGTTTCTTTCCCATCTCCAGGTTTTCATTAAGGAGCTCGTGTGGAATCTTTTTGGAGAAGGAAATGACGTTTTTAAAGAGGGGGAATGGACAAAGTCCATCGAGATGTACACTGAGGCCTTGAGCATAGCAGAGTACGCCGACTCTGAAGAAATCTGTGTTCCAACAGGTTTACTGGAAAAGCTGTATGCAAACCGGGCTGCAGCCTATCTAAATGTTGTTCCGGTAAGTAGGTGGCAGCCGTCCCACTCTCATCTTTCAGTTTCAGCCTTAACCACCTTAAATTCCCACTCTAGGGGGGAAGAGGGGGGGGTCTTCCACTTTGCGCATTAACACTGAATAGAAAATAAACAATTAAAGGAAACAAGGAAAGTCCAAAATACAAAATGCGGTCTTTGGTTTTGTAGAATCATTTCTGAAAACCATTGTGTTTCCAGGGCCCAGGATGCCCCACCAGTTTTATTACCTCTTCTCTATCAAACAAACCGCCTGTATCAAAACACAATAAACTAAATGTCAAAATAAAACAGGAAGTGGGGACAAGTCCTTTTACTTATTTTGCCATGACCATACAACTGAGCAGGGTTCATTAATTCTTCTTGTCGGTCACTCTGCATCACTGTACAGTTCTCCTGCTCTCATCTCTGCTGTTGATGTTGTGTAAAAAACATTTAACCATCTTTGAAGTGCCAGTTTTTGTAGCAAAGCACCAGGTGTTTTGTCTTTTCCATAAAATCTTCATGATCATTATAGTTTGTCAAGAATACTAACAAAACTGTGATGGACTTTTCTCACAGTAGACATTTTTGCTTGAATTACAAAGGCGCATCAGTTCGTATTAGTAATAATAGTTACGTTAATGATTGGATCGTTAAAAAAATATTCAGTTAAAAACATACAGTCTTGATTTATCCAACAGTTGCTTCAAAAAAAAGAATAGGCTCTGCTGCTTTCTGTCAGATATCACAACCACTATGTGAAGCACTGGAATCTCCCGTTGCATCACCCGTCACGACTCACAGCCGTTTCAGCTTGTGTTTGCAGTTATTATTCTTCATTTTCAGCATCTGACATCATAGAGAGACCAAAAAGAGGATCTCTATCCCAGCTCTACTTTCAGAGCTGCCAAGTCTTCCCGTGAAACACAACACTGTAGCATATTTGTGTCCACAACTGTCCACTTTGACACACCCCCGCACTACCAGCTTAACGGTCTTATTGAGCCTTTACAGCAGGCAGACACAGCGGGGTAGAGCACGATACTCTATTGACCTCGTTTTTGTCACGAGATTCATTGGTTCTACTTTAAGCTACTCCTCATGTCATGTCGTAACTCTTAATTGCTATTTGTATAAACCAGTTTAGTTGCTTTGCAGTCAGGAATCTCATTCTCTGACAGCATATTTGGCAACATGGGATGCTTTCTGATTTAATAGGTGTCAAGCAAAAGTGACCAATGACAAATGCCTTGTAATGGTAGAAACTAGAAAGTTGATAAATTGTTGGTGCTCTTTTGTGTTAATAAGCAAAGTTAGAATTTAGCATTTTTAGTTTGGTAAGATTTAATGTTATATGATACATGGCGAACAGCTTGCAAGCTTTGCTGGTCAATTGGATCTCTATAAGACTCCAAAATGACGTTTATACCAGGAGTATCTGACACATTTAATTTCTAAGAGTCAGTCTCGATGTTGTCAGGGGTCACAGTTGTATACTCTCCTTTCCTCCAAGTGCTTTGTTGTGGTTAATTACTGAAACACTGTTAGTTTTTTTTTTTTTTTTCCTCATGTCAAATTCTGAGACTGAGCTGAAAAACTTGTATCCAGTAAAAGAAAACTTTGATTTTGGGAAGAAGTGCTGCTCTCAGAGGAACATCCAGTCTCGCCTCCCTGTCAGAGCCCGTCCGCATAGTCATGTTGCACGTCAGTGAAGAACACTAGGCTGCTGTCTTCAGGGAGGATACACACCACACCCATATGTGATGTAACTCGCTGAACACGCAAAGTCAATTTATGATCAAAGAGCAGCCTCTTTGTTATCTGTTCTCACTGCAGCTCTGTGGTCAAGTTCAGCTTTTCTAACTCTTGTGACAACTGTGTTTGTTTCTTTCTCAGGGACTGTATGACCAAGCATTAGAAGACTGTGAAAAGGCTCTCCATCTGAACGAGGGGAACTACAAAGCACTGTACAGAAAAGCAAAATCCTTGAAGGAGATGGGGAGACATCAAGAGGCCTATGAGACTGTTGCCAAATGCTCTCTAGCAGTGCCTCAGGTAGGCTGCCACATCAGTCTTTAAATGCATTTATCCAGATGTGCAGGCACTTCCCTCTCGTTTCATTTTAACAAATTGGACCGAAAAAAAATAAATAAAGGCGAAGTGAAATGTCATCCAGTCCACAGTCCATATTTTATATGTGCATTGGAACACACAAGTTAAAGCAACCTTTACCTTTCTGGAGCTTTTACACTTTTCTTTGTAAATTGCTAAAAAGAGGTGGGGAAGGAGCTGGAGCTGTTGATTTTCAAATTGTTGTGCTGTGCTGTGTGAAATGCCAGAAAGGTAAGGGTTGCTTTAATTAATTTTCGTCATGAGTTTATTTCCTTGTCAGCCACATTTAATTTGGATTACAAATGTTTGCATCAGGTTTGACACTTGTTGCTATTGCAAAGGTTGATCCAATCCAACTCTATTTGTTTTTCTGTATTGAATACACACATTAGAATCACAAATACTGTTCGTTAAGATAACTGTGTAGCTCTGTTGTGAGAATTAATGGCCTCACAGTGCATACAATTATGTTTGCATGAAGATCCATACAGGTGTAACATAATGCATTTGCATAATTTTCTCTGACATCATAGCACAGTAAAATGTACAAAGATTAAAGGCGATGTTTGTGTTTTTAATAATTTCTTTTCTGTGTGTGTTGTCTCCCCAGGATCCCAGCGTCACACAGCTGACTCAGGACCTTGCCAAAATTTTGGGATTAAAAATCCGTAAAGCTTATGTGAGGAGTAAGGTGTGTGATCTCAACCCCCCATGACACTTGAAGCAAAATTGTTCTTCCTAAGAACCAGTTTCACATGTTTGTAGTTGTTATAGGTGTTATAACAGGATTGGGTTGGTCCTCTCAGGTTCACGTTTGATATCTTACTATATAATGGACACAAAGTCATCATTTAACCATGTTGATTGGGTTTTTATTTATATTTGAACAGCCTGCCTTGAATGTTTTGCGTGGATCTAATTACCAAGATGCATCATGTGAAAAGGTAAATAAAAGAACCCCCCTCACAGTCCTGTCTAGTATCTGTTCTCTCTTTGCCTCTCATTGTTCAATGAATTTCTTTTATTTGCAGTTTTCCCATGGCTCGTCTTCAGTTGAAGATATAGAAATTGGTAAGTTAAATACTTAAATGCAGCTTTTTATTCGATATTCAAGACAGAACAGAAGTCACTCATCCCGTTTACCCCCCTTGCTGTGTTTCAGAAGTGCCTCAGTTGACCCAGGATAGCAGTGTTTTGGCTCCGGTCCCAGCCCCCATCCAAGCTCCAGTGGCAGTGCACCCGCCTCTGAGCGAAGCAGTGGTGGTGGATGAATTTCCTTCAAACAACAGTATCTCATCCGTGACGCCGTCTGAGCCTCCGGGCTTCGAGTCCATTTCCCTGCCCGTGTCCGTGCCCACGTCGGTCGCCCTTCCTGCGCTCACATTTGTAAACGGGTGCAGAACCGCGAAGCCTTGTCCCATGCTTGAAACCAGTCAAGATTTTGACGGCGACATCATGGACGGTGACCTAGATGACCTGCTGGACCAAGTCCGTGACGAATCGGGCCTGGTGAGTGAACGGATACGACAGCGGGGGGGATCATTGATGAACATAATGTGACGTTTCTGAACAGAAGGGTGATTATTCCTATCTCTTTGTTTAGGTTATTCCCACAGTGAAGGGGCCTCTTCCCTTGCCTACCAGTATTTCCTCGGGCAGTTCCATGTCCAGTCCATTCCTGATGCCATCTCACATCAACCCATTTCTGCACAGTGGTGCTCAGCAGTGCACTGTGAATCTGCCCCCACTGTATCACAAGTCGGGGTCAAGTACGTATTTTGGTATGGACACTTTTGACCCCCTGCCCCCACCGCTGGACTCTCTGGACAGCCTCAGCATGACAGACTTTAAAACAGGTACAACGCAGTGCTACCTCTCCTGGTTTAGTTATGTGATGTTACTTTGGTTTGTTGGTTAATGTTGATGATATTCAATCAGTAAATTTTGTGTTTTTGTTTTTTCTCCCTTTTCAGATTATGCCAGTCCAGTTAGTCCATTCATTCCACAGGTAAATTACTTAAGATGTTATTAATTATTAAAACATTTTCAGCCCAGACACTATTTTAGAGGCTCATGTTTTGTCATATTTGTTCTTTTTTTTTCTAACAGCTTAACAATAAAGAAACCCCAATGGGGATGGCTGTGGGTATGCCTGAGGTGAAGGGTCTACCTGCTGCTGTGGATTTAGCAAAAAACCCATTAGCTGAAACACATGAATTCAAACAAGCCTGTTCACTCTGCTACGTCAAAACTGGTGAGGAAAAGGGTTTTGGTTTTGTGTCTTTTCCAGTAAAGGGAAGTAGTGTTGGGTCTAATGTTTCTTTCTTTTTTTTTTTTTCCAATTTCATATCCACAGGGCCTGGTGTGTTGGATTACACACTACATACTGAAGAGCATAAATGCAAAAAGGACGCTTTACTGGGCAGAATCAAACATTCACTAGACAAAACGTGGAAGCTCATTCGGCCCAGACCAACAAAAACTCAATATGTTGGACCATATTACATTTGCAAAGGTAACATTTAGAAAATGTGCAAATATTAAATACTTAATTCACACTTAGGTAGGAGAGAGAGAGAGAGAGAGAGAAAAATCATAAATGGCTGCCTTATTTTGTAAGAAGGATTATTAATAAAAGAAAAAAATAACAGTGCAGTTCCTACGGCATGTTTTTCTTTTTTACATTTTACCATCACTTCCTCTATGTGTGGCTATTTCTGCCTGGTGTGTATTTGTGTTTGTTTCTGGGACTTTTTACTCTTCACTCGCTAGTCAAGGTCTGGCCGAGAGCTAAAACTAGAATGTGTCGTTTCAGAGGTGGCTGTAGGAAAAGAGTGCCTGTACCCTGGTCACTGCACATTTGCATACTGCCAGGAAGAGATTGATGTTTGGACTCTGGAGCGAAAAGGGTTCATCTCCAGAGAACTGCTCTTTGACCCTTTTGGACCCAACTCCAACATCAGGTTGACCGTCCCCAAGATCTTACAGGAGCATCATGGGATATTCATGTTTCTCTGTGGGGTGAGCATTTCACTGTAAACATCAAGAGTTGTGCATGTTCCAGTGGTTAAAGTGCTGGTTGAAAAACATTGTTTTTCATTTGCGTGTAAGGGGGGAAAATATATTTGTCTTAGTGTAAATTAATGTTTTCTTCCTCAGAGATTTTTCTCATAAGAAACAATCTTCCACTGTCAAGACAACAGATGATTGTTCCAAATGAGACGCATCATTTTTCAGCACTTTAAACAACAAAATATGAAAAATAAGGCAATTACGTGTAGTAAAAAAAAGAAAAGAAAAAAGTGATGAGGGGGGATGTGGGAAATGGTTTGTCTGTTTTGTTTTTAGGCTTTTTCTTTTCTCCTGTGTAATTTTTTTCTTCTTTTTTCCCCCCGCTGCTTATTAGAAGTTGGCAGACTTTTTTTTAAGACGACACAAGAATAGAAGAATATAATACGAAATGATTCCTACTGCACGGCTGGTTTTAATCTGCTAGCCTCTCTGCTCATGTTAAAACAAAAAGCTACTATGGTGGCAGAACCTCTGTGGTGACTCATGCTGCAGCACAGGAGCCCAAGAGACCAATCCAGAGAGTTCCTATCAATGTCAGGCCCCGTCAGCCTTTTGTTGCTACCATAATAAAACTCGCAAAGGTTTAAATTGAATGTGATCTGCAGGTGTGCTTCGACCACAAACCCAGAATAATCAGCAAAACCAACAAAGATGACCCCTCGCTCTGCTCTCATCCAGTGACAAAGCATGACTTTGAGGATCATAAGTAAGTCATTTCACATCTCATCACCCTGAAACTGTCATTTGTTTGAGTAAAGCATTTAACCTAATGGTGTCTATGAAAGACAGACTTGAATTTCTACTGTAGTTGAAATAATGATAAGCTAAAAGCATACAAGACCTTGTGGGGGAATAAGATTGGGAAATAAGAGCAGGATAAGATTGCGTGTTTATCTTTTTAGGTGCCTGGTCCACATTTTGAAGGAGAATACAGTTCGTTATTCCAAAATCAGACCCCTGAGAACTCAGTGCCAGCTGGATCTCTGTCGCCATGAAGTCCGCTACGGCTGCGTGAGAGAGGACGACTGCTTCTACGCCCACAGCCTCATCGAGCTCAAGGTCTGGATGATGCAGCACGAGCTTGGTAAGACTTCCTCTGCCAGTCTTTTCTTTTCCCACAGTTTGCAGTACTTTTCACTGTGAAAAAATAACTCTTTTTTTTAATCTGCTAGGTATCACACATGAAAGTATTGTCCAAGAGGCAAGGAAGTTTTGGAGTGCCACCGCTTCATTGCAGGGAGTCCAGGTAAGACTTCAGGAGTGTGGTCACTGATTGGTTTATTGATTTATTTACTGGTTTATTGTTTGGTGCTGGCATATGATTATGCTGTTTTTTTTCATGGTTATTCAAAATAGAAATAAGCTGATGTGTCTGTTATGTCCTTCTGGGTCAAATTGACCAAATCTGTTCCCTTCCTCCATCCTTCCTTCTTTCCACAATCCTTTTTTCCTTCCTCTTTTGATCCAATTGACCTGATCTGTTCCCTCCCTCCATCTTTCTTTCCTTCCTTCTTTCCTCCCTTCTTCCTTCCTTGATCAAATCTGTTCCCTTTTCCCTTCCTTCTTTCCACAATCCTTTTCCATCCTTTTTTGACCCAGTTGACCCAATCTGTTCCCTCCCTCCTTCTATTTTTTCTTCCTTTTTCCCTCCCTTCTTTCCTCCCATCTTTCCCTTTGTCCTTCCTGCCTTCTTTCTTTCCTTCCTTCCCTTCGTCCTTCCTTCCTTGACCCAGAAGGACAACAGGAGGGTTAAGTACAAATTTTATTAAATGTAGGAAATATTTGTCAGCTACAAAGATTTTAAAATGTCTCTTAAATCTCATTAGCAGCTTTCCAGCGTTCAGAGGAGGTTCGGGCCTCCAAACCTTAAGATGATGTTTGTCTGTGGCCAGTGCTGGAGAAATGGCCAACTCAGTGAAGCTGACAAAAACAAGAAGTATTGCTCGGCCAAGGCGAGACACACGTGAGTATTCAGCTCATCTAAAAATATCAAATCTCACACTTCGAAGACGCAATTTACATCTTATTCACAAATGTGTGTAAATCTGTGTTAATGAGCATTTCTCCTTTTGCCAAGATAATCCGTCCACCTGACAGGTGTTGCATATTAAGATGCGGATTGTGAGCATGATAAAATAAAACGGTGCGGTTTTATCACACAACACAAAGCTACAGATGCTGCATGCTGCTGCAGAGAGCGTGTGGTTGGCGTGAGCTGTTGCCCATGAAGTCACATGACATCCATAGCTCAGCATGTCTTATCAAAATAAAACTCCAAATTTTCGAATGGCCTTTCACTGTGAGCAGCTCAAAGCACACGTGTGTGGAGTTATAAGCATCCTGGTATCACCACACCTGTCAGGTGGAGGGACAATCTTGGCAAAGGAGGAGTGTTTGTTAAAACTGATTTAAATACATTTGTAAAAGGTTTTTTAATATATTTTTTTATGTCAATACTAAGCCGTTCTTTTTCTGTCTCAGGTGGGCAAAGGACAGGCGGGTGGTGCTTGTAAGTTCCCATGAAAGGAAAAAGTGGACGACAGTTAGACCGCTTCCAACCAAAAAGCCAATCCCATCTCAGTTTGAGGTTTGTCAAATGTTCCTCTGTCTGTACGTTGCCTAAAAACTTCTTGCATCTCTGAAGACAAATCCTTGCCAAGATCACCAAACGCTATTTTTTTTTTTCCTTTATTAGATTTGCATGCATGTGACAGCTGGCAAGAAGTGTCAGTACATCGGGAATTGCACATTTGCTCACAGTGTAGAAGAACGGGACCTTTGGACCTACATGAAGGAAAACAACAGTGAGTTCTGACAGAGTCTTATTGGTTGACTCTAATTAGCATGTGATGCACACTTCATCTTATTATTATTATTTCTTTTTTAATCCCCTCATTTAGTTCCAGATATGGATCAGCTTTATGAGCAGTGGCTGCAGTCTCAGAAGCCTGGCTGGGGTGAAGAGACCTCCAGTAACTCAGTCAGGGAGAACGGCAAACAGATCCACATGCCAACAGACTACGCTGAGGAAGTGGTGAGTTTAAGAGCTCAGAAAATGACAGTTCTTTTGTCTGGCCGTGCATTCAGTGTGTGAACTGCTCTGTGGTGTTATGTTTAGAGCCTACAGCTCCGTTTTGGTTCCACATGGCACAATGCTGCAGTCTCTTGTTTTACCAGGACAGGATCTTCAGCCGTTACAGAAATCCAGCAGTGTTGCTTTGCTTTGGACTTGAATGTTGACGTATTAAAATCTGTTATTGCTTAGTGGTTAAATAATGATAGAACACATTTTAATAGAATCCTTTATTTATCTGTAAAGTGATTAAAATAAACGCTGATAAATATGAGCGATTTAGAAAACAGATGGTAATTAGTCGTCTGTGTAAATGAGATCCTTTTTTTTTTTTTGTTTGTTTCGCAGGCTGGCAATCACTGTTGGCTGTGTGGTAAAAACTGCAACAGCGAGAAGCAATGGCAGCAGCATATCACTTCAGAAAAACACAAAGACAGAGTTTTCAACTCTGAGGATGATCAGAATTGCTGGCAGTATCGATTTCCCACAGGCACTTTCAAAGTTTGTGAGAGGTAAGATTATCTGCCACGGCATATGGCTCGTCTCTGGTTCCCAGTTTGATTCCAGTGCGTTTTTTGATGGTTGACATCTGATCTGGTGTTTTTGACAGGTTCCTCAAAGGCACGTGTACGGAGGACGAGTTGTGTAAGCTGGCGCACGGGGAGCAGGAGCTAAAAGAGTGGATGGAGCGCAGGGAATTCCTTTTGATGAAACTTGCCAAAGCCCGAAAAGATCATCTTATAGCACCAAATGACAATGACTTTGGAAAATACAGTTTTCTGCTTAAAGACATTAAATAATATGGTGACAATATTCATGCTTACTTGCAAATAATGCAGTATTCAGTCTTGAGACAGGTGATCCTAAAGGGCCTCTGAGGTACACAGGAAATAGCCTGATCACAGCATGATTTTAAAGGGGGCGTTCAGGACCAGCCCTCTGATTGGTGGCTGGTTTACTCTGATCAGAACTACACGAGTGTTATCGTTAACAGCAAATACTGTGTGTAAGACACCTGAAGCTCTGCTATGCACCTTTTCAGTAGAATATCTGAAACCGGTGATGAAAATAGCATGTGTAAAGCTTGATCAGAGACGTGTTCAGATAAGTTGACCTAAAAAAAAAAACTAATTTCTTTTCATAAACAGTTTGTATATGTTAATGGCCTTTTACTTTTCAATAAGTTTTAGGTATGGAAAACTTAAATTGAGTTCAGTTGACATTCTTTTATTTTAATCCATCAACTCATTTTTCCATTTATCCATTAGTGTTACCAGTGTAATGGGCACCACACCAAATAAAGCTTCTTTTATAACCAGTGTTTGATCTGTTTTATTAATTACACATCTGGAACCAGTGGTGACAGAAGTACTTGGATCTTTTCAAGTAGTAATACACTACTAAAAAAAGCTCAATTACAAGTGATCAAGTACAGTAGGCCATACTCACCAACTCCCTGTAGTTAAATCACACATGGCACATATAAGCTTATGTAATTTATATACAACACAGTTGAGAAAAAAACATCCTTGTAAAATATAGTGAAACTGAAATATAAGACAAAGTTTTAGTTGGTAAATGTACATGAAAGGCACTGCTGAGCATGTCACAGGTGTAGAAACATTTCGTATTTGGCCCTTTGAAGGTCATCTTTCATCTGCCAACACCGACCTCCTCAGAGCAGGGAAGGACATGCCTCCAGAAATGTTATTTCTGTGCCATGTTTCAGGATTAAAACGTGCACAAATACACGTCCATCTCACGTCTGAGTCACTCTTCTTGAAGAATCCTCTCCCTCCGCCCCACTGAGTTAAGTTTTTCACTTGTCAATAGCCACTTAATGTGCTGCACAGCCAGCTGGATGCACACCAACAGCAGCAGGTCATCCAGCCACCAGCAGCTGCTGCAGGTCCTCCACCTCCAGCCTCCACATCTGTCTGTGCAGCGCGGCGCGCTCAGAGAGGTCTGCCATCTTCACTGCACGGATAACTGGCTCCGGGGAGACGGCCTGGATGACACCCATCACCATGACATACTTGCCTGTAACAACAGCAGCAGGTGGTGGATTGTTCAGTGACAATGGATTCAAAGGAACAGGGATGGCGATGGGAGAGAAATACAGGGGGATGTGGGTGTTTTTCATTCATGTGCAGTCATTATTTTCAGGCCTAATGCGCCTGCTTTAGGGAAACAATTTGCAATTCTCAGGGCTGGCTGCTGTGAATTTTCATGTAAATAAGCCACGGATCATGCACTGACTGAGAAACAATATACCGCTGCCGTGTGTGGTCTCAGTGCTCAACAATAATATACAAACAATGGGGAATTGGCAGAGGTGGAGTTTTGCCATAAGGTGAAAAGAAAAAAAACAACTCTCCATTTATTTGTCAAAAATACACTTACACCAGAGTGTTAGAGCTGTAACAGCTTAACACATCCCACTGCAGATAATCTTGTCGACCACAGGTGCAAGTAATAACACTAATGATGGCTGCATGCCACCGAGTTGCTGTGGATACGGGCTCCATGCATGGCATGGCCACACTTAACATGGCCCAGAGCCATGGTTTGTGTTATTAGTTACACCTGTTGTATTCTAATATCTGCTGTATGAACGGTCTACAGTCTCATTTACTGATGAGGAATATTTACATATTTTGACGTCGTCATTTAAAATGAAGAGACACTGGGTATTATAAGGAGCAGCCTAGAGACAGGCTTCGTACCAGTCTTTCTTTGAATTTAAAAATGTACATATTTCTCTCTAAAGAGACAGCAAATGAGCAGTAAAAAAACACAGATTGAAGCACACTGATCTTGATGGATAATTTAATGAATTCAGTGAAAAATCACCCTTTATTTTCCCCTTAACTTAAAAAAATAGAGATTTCACCAATACATCTATTTAAGTTTAACTGGTCACAAAACAACAGTTTTGACATGAAAATTTATAAAATAATATTAAAGCAAAGGTTTAGACCAGTTGTTTAAGTCTAACTGTAAACTGAAATGATTAGTTAATCAAATGATTGACAGAGTATTAGCCTAATGTATTTGATACCCAGAAAATGATCACTTTGTCAAATATTTCTTTCTCAGTTGCAGGAATGACCTCTTCTCATCTTAATCCAAACTTTCACACATGACACATCTAAAAAACTGACTGACATGTTGCAGACAAATCAGTTCATGAGATAACTAAGAAATGTTTTGAACATTTTATAAAGGCACTGACAGACAGTGCTTACTGTAGGTGCAGCCCTATGATACCTAACCAATGATAGTTTTTGTAAGCAAAGTTGGGTGGAAACACTACATTAACACTCATCTTGGTGCAGCATATTGTCTTGATTTTAACATTTGGTTATGGGAATAATACAAACATAATTATGCCTCATGATCATTGGCAAATTATTTAGTGGAAAATAAAAATGCAATTAGGAAGCCTATTGAAAACTAATTGTAATAGTATCAGTTTACCCATAATAAAGTACTCATAACCAGATTTATTCTACAGTTGGTGAATCAGACACCAACTTCATTAAAGTGTAATTACCTTGGGACAAACATGGCTTCCCTCTGGGGATGTTGTTGACGCCCTGAACCGCAAACGTCCCCGTTTCATCAAGGAGTAACACGGTGTTTCGGTCCTGCTGCACCTCCAGGACGGTTCCCTGCATCCACACCAGTGAGACCGTCAGAGAGCGACCCCTGCTCGGTCTGATAACGTAGCCATCCCCGCTGCTAGCAGGGCCCTGGCTCTCTGCCGTCCTCAGCTGGCCGGACAGCACCTTCACGGGCGGAGGACGTTTCTTGTCGGCGAGTGTTTTCTCCAGGTTATTCATTGGGGACTGATAATGTCGTAAGTAACCCGGTGGTTCACTTCGCGGTGGTCTACGGCTGGAAATATTATTTGCATTACCCGCCTCTCTTCAAGCGTGATGTTTCACCGGAAGACGTGGCGGTGTTTTGCAGGAAGTGACAACTATCAGTTCCCGCCTGTAACCCTTCAAAGTAAAAGCATGACCTCAAGTTCTGAATCATAGGCTGTAAAGAGGGTATCTCATGGGTTTTGAACGTTTTTCAGTCCAAGGACCCCCAAACTGATGGAGAGATGGAGCAGGGACCCCTACTATATTAAAGAAATGTGTATTATATTAAACTGGGCCCAGTGCCATGTATAAACGTACCTTGTTATTGTGCATTCAATACTAAGCTATTCAAATAATACTCTTACTCTTTTAAACATGCAAGGTCCAGTGAGTATGGCGGCCATGCCTCTGCCATTGTTAACTGATACCAATGCTGATATCATGCACACAAGCTATTCAGATTGACCTTTTTTATTTGAAGCACAAATGTGGAAACCGCCATAGACTGTATATAAAAAGGAATATCCACATACTCAAGAGATACTATATCTCCAACTGACCATCACTGATGAGAGTTTAGTTATTTTACCACACACCTAGAAACTAACCAGTTGTCAGTAGGAAATAACTGGCAATGATTTGCAGAAATTGTATTTTTGAAGGGTAAATGTCCCAAAAAATATACATACTGCTAGGACCTCAACAGATGTTATTTGAAAAATAATCTGATATGTCTAATATTTTCACCATTTTCTATGATGAACACTCAGCTCTCTGAGTGTTTGACTGTCAGACAAACAAAGCAATTTGGATACGCTAAGGCTCATTTTCAGTGGTTCAATATTTTATGCATTGAAAAGAATCACTCATTCCAGCACTCAGCCTTTTTTATTCAAGAACAAAATTATTGGATGCACTGATGATAATTGTGGGTTGCAGCATTACACTTCTCCTATGATGGAATAATACAGCCATGTCCGAGGTCTGGGTTCATTGTTGACACAACAGTTGCCTGCTTAATCCACCCTTGGCAATTTGCAGTTTCTTTCTGAGAATAAAATACTAGTATATTTGGACAAACTGTGCAATAAGAATTACATTAATTAGCAGCATAGCGTAACACAAGCTGGCAGAGATTTCAGTTTTTTTCGCTAATAGCAAGCTATGTTACAAGCTATGACTTTGGATTTTGACTTCAATACATTTGATAAAAGAAAATATATATAAGCCAAAAAGACTCCGCATCCGACACAGGAAAAGTTTTTTCATGTTAAGTATACATATCAGAAATAGCACCAGCTTAATGTACTGTCTTATTTGTCATCAGTACCAATGGTGTCGTGAACTGGATATAACAAGTATCACTTTGATGAAAAACATTAAGTACAATCCTGCTGCAAATACAAAAAAAGAAAAAAAAGAAAAGATGGATAGGTTTGGCGTTGGTGTAATGTTCCCATTTTGAAATAGAGGGCTGTCAATCTTTCATGCTGTATTGAAATAATAGAATATGCTGTTGCCTGCAAGAAACCCTGGGAGATTTATTTTTCTGTGAGACAACAGCAGCCCAAGACATAAAACCAAAACTCCACAAGGATTGCTTTATAAAACCAGTGTTAAGATCGTGTGGTGGCCAAGTCCAGACTTCAATCTAATCCAGAATTTGTGCCAGGGCCAGAAAATTGCCGTCCACTCACAGTTGCTGTGCAATCAGACAGAGTTTGAGCAGTTTTGCAAACAGAAATAGTCTTGGACTGTTGAGAAGTGCAACACTTGTGGTTCCACACAAGAAGGATCAAAAATAAATGTCTGGGGTGGATTCGACACTGAACACAGAGACAAGAACAAACAACACTGTCCCAGTGGTTTTATTTCATTAAATAAGTTTTATTTCTTTAAGAATAACTGAGGAAAAGTGTTAGCAATTTCTGTACAATTGTTTCATTGTTTTCCCTTGCATTTGCTGCAAACTTTGAATGATCAACAGGGCTGAGAAATGTTATGCTGCCACATAGTGCACTTTTAACCTAAAAAGAATATGATTAGTCCACAGGCATCCGTCCGTTTCCTTCAAATATATTCCAAGAAGTTCTTTAAGCTTCACTATTGACTCCAGTTTCATTTGTCATTGGCTCCTCCACTCAATCCCAGTTCATCATTGTCAAAAAAAGAGGCACATTAGAAATACTGCCATTTTCCAAGGACTGTGTCTTTGATTGCATCAACAAACTGTGCAGGCACCCAGTAGACCCAATATTGAGAAGCTTCTGTCGGACCCAACTGAAAAGCCTATGAAAGCAAGAAACAATGGTAAGCACATTAGATGGTGTCACATCTGTTCTAATGCTAAAAACAAGTCTATAAATATAAACAATAGGTTATAAAGTATGTCTCTAATAACAAGAGACCTTCCAATGAATAAATAAAAGAAATTCCTTTACACTAGCCAACTCAGACACTCAACAGCCATTCAGCAATCCATAATCTACTGAATTTCACTTCCACTCATGCTGCAGTTCCCTCAGGGTGAATCACTGATACCAATAGCTGGAATAAAAGCGTCCTGCCCACTGACATTTTAAACCACCCTCATCTCCTCCTCTTACAGTCTCAACTCCATAGAGATGCAGCAATATGTTCTGACTGAGTACCTGACATCATGTCTCTTTGTTGAACCAAAACAATACATGGACTGATTTTAGGAGCTAATGTCTCAGTGCTACAGGTGTTAACACTGCATTGATCCAGATCAGTAAAGAACTTAACTACTCACAATTGTGTTGACTACTCGGTTCAGTTCAAAACTATCATGTGACAGTGATTAGCCTCAATGGCAAGGAAGCAGGAGCATGTGGAAACTCCCTCAAATGTATCTTCACAGCAGACAGAAGACATTAGTCTGTAGTAAGCTGACATGGAATTCACACCATTTTACAGATATCGCTTTTTCATTTTCCTCTTTTCATTATCGGATTACTTATATGTACAATACAATGTTCTGGTTTGACTTCACTTCTTTCATATATAATGAATAGAACTATCAATATGGAAGAGATACATAAGATGATGTTGTATAATGATTATAGGTCCTCCAGTGAAACAACCAGTTTAAAAAGAAGCCATTCAGGTGACATAATATTTAACTGAGCTTTTCCTCTTTTGAAACAGAGACATTTTGATCCTTTTGAAACTACATGATAAAGCAACTGAAGCTACTTCTCTCATGACTTCTGTCTCTCTGACACTGACAAACAGAACTGCCTTTGGACATAAAGGTTAATCTAGAGAACGCACTGACATTTACCGCTCCACTGCACAACCCAAAACAGCGGATGATGACCTCATCACTCTAATGTACACACATCACAGTGACTTCAGCCACCAGCTCAACCTGCACCGTTTACCTTTGTATCAATTACAGCAATTTTGCGAATTGTGATGTATTCAAACTTATGGTGATTTTAAGCTTGGTTCAGTGACATGACTCAAATGTACAAATATTTTGGTCTCTGAGCATTTGGCATTTTGATTCAAGCAGGCCCTATTTGCACTCAGGGTGGGTAACCAATATGGCTTTAAGTCACATGGTCGAATGTCTGCTTTATGCTGTGAAAGAATCTATTTACCCAAAGACCTAACCAAGTAGTTTTGCTGCCTACACCCAACCAAACTGCAACTGAATAAAAAAAATAAGTCAACTCAGATGAGACTAAAATAACTAAGTATTAATTCTGATTTCTCATGGGGATTTAACCCTTGTCTACTGCAGGAGAGTCCTGTGTTTGACCCAATAATTCCTTTCAACCTCTCTAAAAATGTTCTATTTATACCATCTCGCCTGACTTCATAAATCCTTGCTACTGTAGCTGTGTGTAATAAGCAACTAACAGCAGCAGACATCCAGAATGCATCATACACAGTGTATGATGCTTATTAAAAGGCAGTTGGCAACTATACAATTTGTGCCATCCTGTATAACTCACTTGTGACTATTTCCACCTGGGTGCAAATAGTCGCACTGTTTGATTTTTCATAAAACAAATATGTGAGACATGTGGGTAGTAGAATGAACAGTTACCATCATGTGATAGTCCTCATGGCCTTCAATGATCTCAGACACTACGTTTTTAATGGAGCCCATCGGGACTTTCTCTGTTCTCTCTGTAGAAAAATATAAACAAACAAAAAAAAAAACATCAGGAAATTTCATCATCATCATTGTCTGGAGAGGACCTAACAATCTGAGAGCAGCTGTAATCTCACCTTTCGTGCCAATCCACAACTGATCCTGCTCCAGTTTGAATGTGAGTCTAACTTTTCCTCCGGACTTGTTATACATTCCGGATAAAGGCACTGTTGGTAATCGTTCCTGTTGGCGGGACAAAGCAGTTGCTCACCATGTCTGGTTACATATTCAACATGTATCAGTGGTGACCGCTTTGAACTGCTGTGGCAGTCAATACAAGGCAAACAACAATGAGGATTGATCTTCCTCGATCTTCTCTCACCTTTGTTCCTTTAATAGCTGGCATTATGTCATCTGGTTTACCTTTGTCCAAAACCTTCCTGTGTTGCTGAAAACAACAGTGCAGACTCAAAAAATTAACATCCATACCTCCATAAACATTATACTGTTGTATAGAAATGTTATTTAAGTTACCTTTTGCCTGCATAAAGGCTCTTTCTTGTTTTCTTCAGCTTTAACTTCCTGCTGAATGACCTCTTTGGGTGTATTCACAGCTAAAACATCATTTATTGTTGATCCTACCACCATAATTTTTGCACCATTTGTAATCTTTATTTCGCGTAGCGTCTTGTCCTCTGGAAGTAATCCTTTGTACATCACTTTCTGCATTGCAGGTGGAAGACCTAAAATTGACACAAGGCAGACAGTCATTAAGCTCCAAGTAACATGTATAGTCTAAGGTAAACTACTGGTGTGGTCTTACCAGTGATGGAATGGATCCTCTCTTTTAGTTTGGCTCCGGTGCTATCAACAGGAATTTTCAGATCATATTTATTCTTGTTCCAGATAATCTTCAAATCCACCGTCTCCTGCTTATCATCAGCGTCGTCCCCATTGCTAATACTAGAGTCCTGAGTTGTGGCGTTTCCTGCATCTGTGTGAGACGTAGCTTCTGCGTCACCTTTTTCAGCGTCCTCTCCCGGTGGCTCGACTTCTTTTGGCTTTGCCTCAGTCTCCATTATGACTTCTTCACTTCCTGGTAGAGCATGAAAAACCTGAATTAGATCCAGTACATTGAATTATGTGTAGCTGCTAGCTGAATGTTTTTTAGGTCTCTGAAAAGCATCTCTCATATTTTGTATTGATAGAATATTCAGGAGAATTATTTTCAAAATCTTCAAAGTAAAAAAATACATTTAGAGTATCTGCTCTTGTGCTATAGTCACCACTAATATATATATATAGCCCAGAGATATAACATTTTGGTTTCACTTTTTAAAGTGACAATGAAATATATCTCAATGTCTAACTTCTTACACAAACAATTAGTTAAAGCAATATAGTAAAATCCAACACAACAGCAAAACATCACAACATCATGTCAATATATTTTTGTGTTTATGAAATACTATTATACTATGGCTACAGTTTCAATGATCTTAGTCGTCTTTATTGGTGCAGTGTTTTATAGCAGAGGTGGACCACCTTGAGTAATAACACAACAGCTGAGTGTGTTTACTGTTTAAGCTGTAATATCCTAACTAAACTGATATAAAGTTGTGTCAGGCTCGAAGGGGATTGCCACCTCTACTGTTTTACAGGGGAAAACCCAGCTCCCTCAAACATGCACCTTCCTTGCAAGTTTTATTACCTCTCTATGAATTTCCCACTGATCAAGTATTTTTGCCATCATACAGTTGTTGTTTTGTTTTTTTTACCATTTAAAATATGTATAATTTTTTTTAAATGTTAGAGCTATTGCCTTAGAAAACAGTAGTTTCTAGTGTTGTGACGTTCACGAACGAACCGATTCTATTGAACGGCTCGTTAACATGAACGATGGGAACCGAGTCACACCTGGGAACCGTTCGTTTTTTTTTTAACATCTCTGTGTGTTCATAACAGTCAATTGAAGCTGCTCCATTGGCTACGTAAGTGGCGTGCAAACTCAGATATTAGTGGGATATCTAATTTTGTATTATTTTGTTCCAAATCCCACTCCATTATTTCCAAGATAAAATGAGTTACCACCAGGCTGGCTTCTTAAAACTTAATAAATATGTAAAAAATCAGTCAAATGAGCCAGTTTTTTGAACAGCTCTTTGAAAGGAACGGCTCACCAAGATCCGGCTCCCCTCAAAGAGCCATAAATCCCATCTCTAGTAGTTTCCTTATTTACTGGAAAATAGTTGGGTTATAATAGGCTACTTGTGACTTTCTTTAGAAGAATGAAAATATAGAATAATTTAATCCATTTCCCAGCAGTTCAGTTCACACAATGAACAGCATTAGTGCGTAGATATGTCTAAACTCAACTGCACCAAGTGTGTGTACTTGAGTCTAGTTTCGCTTTTCTGCTCACCTCTCTCTCTCTCTCTCGTGGTCTTTCTAGTTCTTTCCATCGCTTACTTTTTCACACAGGGAGCATAACGTTATTATTTGACCCGTGTATTAAACGGAGGGGCTAAACAAGAGCGGACTATGCCTCAACCAATACACGTTAATTTTTTTTTAAATCAAAAATATGCACCTTTAAAAAAAACACTGGTTCATGTCATACGGTTGGCCTTACTTGGTTACAAAACTGATAACGTTAACGTAACACAACATGTTGGTACTTCGTCGTTACCGTTCGTTAACTTGACTAAATTTATTTAGCATATGAGCAGCTAAAGTGAAAACAGCTAAGCCACAACATTGATTCAAGCTGCTCATGAACCGTAGCCTTCCTGCAACCTAGATACATTTGACTGATGTTAGCAAGCGTTAACGTTAGCTTGCGACAACACTGGTGAACACTTCAGGAATAACGCTGCGCACAGACACCAATTTACATTACACTGTACTAATAGCATCGTATATTAACACATCGGTTAGAAGTAAGTGTTACTTCATTAACAGCGTTTAAGCCAAATCTAAAAATATGAAGGAAAAACTGCTATATTCTACTCAATACCCACCATCCTGCGTCGCCATGATGATTGTGTACAATCTGTTGTAGGTTGTAGGCAAAGAGATTACAGAGAGCAGGATGAGACCAGCCCCGATACTCGGGAAGTCTAAAGTCCACAAGAGCCGCAGTAGCGCTCAAACGTAGGTTAATGTGTAAGAAAATACAAAACAAAGGAAAAAACTGTAGGTAAAATACAATGACACAGTGAGTGAAGCTTTACTTACCGATAAAACGTTAAAACGGTTGTAGTTGCAGTCAGCCGGTTAGCAGACAGACAGTACGGAAGTGCGCATGCGTCAACGACAAACAACTGCAGATAAAGTTGTTTCACGATAAAAGCGGTTGAATATGCGGTAAATTGAATACGACGCAGATATAATCTAGTCAAATAAGCCTGGCGTAAAATAAATGTTTACACTGACATTACTAATTGGGTGCCATAGCCACAAATGGGACTTTTAACAAACACGGAAGTGACTGGTGGTAACTCCTCTTGATTCGCCATGGGCCTTTGTTTTTTGTGGCAGCAGAAGTAGGCACCGAGAGGTGGCACTTTTGTCAATGGCTATTGGCTATGTTTTTTTCTTCTTTTACATTGTATGGCGTTTTGGATTTGACGTGGTTCATTACCGCCAACTATTGGATTCTGTGAAACATCTCCAACTGTCCTATGACGTGGATGAAATGAAGGACAGAGCACTATGATGTAATCTAGGCCTATTAAATTCATCTTTAAAGGCACTCATTATTGCTGTAATTTGGTGAGATTAATTCACGTTCTCAGTTTCCATGTAGCCAAACAAACTCACGGTAAAACCCTTTCTTAGGTTCACCACACTAATAGCCTAACTAAATCTGAAAAATGATGAATGACAGAACGTGCTTCCTGTGGTCATTGTCTACTCACCATTATTTTGTGATTCACTTGATGATACCTAATTATAGTTTTTGAATGACTCTTTTGAGATTGCAACTCATTATCAGTCAATCAGTGAGACTGCAATTAATATAATAATAGTCATGATGAACACAGAGAAACAGCAGCACTTCAGTGTCTATGTGCATTTGAACATATACATAGGTTAGGCTACAGTATAATTCCTCATATTAGTCATATGTGTAATTTGTTTTTCAAAATTCCAGTTTATTTAGACTTATTTACTGTATTAACATATTTACAGTTTAGTGATGTTGAAGCACTGTATGAAGTAGCCTAACAGTATTATATTTATTGACCCCAGTGTAGGCTACAACAAAATTAAAATGCCAAACCAGTCAGTGCATCAGTCAAGGTCACAGAAAAAAACAACTATAAAGGGGCATAAAAAGTAGCTAAAATAAAAAATGTTAAAAAATAAATAAGACAAAGACCAAATACACAACCATGCATTATTTCTATTTCATTAATTACATCTGCCAATTGTACAATCCCTTATTGCACTCTAACTGTAACACTGTGTAATATCACTCTGTTACAAATGCCTGCATTGAAATATATATATACAGCAGGGAAAATAAGCACTGAACGCGTCAATGGACTTGAATGGTGAGCATGCGTAGAGGCCATGGCAGTTGACTGCATTACTCATTGTTTTTTTGTTGTTGTTTTACAACTGTATTCTGTCAGAAATCTTACGATGAGCACCTGGTCGTGGCCAGTTCATGGTGAAATCATGTTATTTTCAGCTCTGGATAATGACACTAACAGATAAAACGGTGCATTCAGACACATCTGTAACCGATGCCATCATGTTCTGCAACATAAGTTTCTGAAGGTCTTGAGAGAGCTCTTTGCTTTTCCCAGTCATGAGATGCCTCTTGTGTGACACGTTGGTGATGAGAAACCTTTTTATAGGCGTCAACTGGACTAAACCAGCTGATATTACTTTGCACTGATAGGGGACAGGATTACTTTCTAAATACTGACAGACTCCAGCTGCTTTCTTGACTTTCCATACCTTTTCATGCATTATTATTCCCTGTGTCATTTCACTTTATTCCACATTACTTAATTTATGGACATAAATGTTTGGATTTCTTTGTATGTGTCCATTACTTGGGTTGTTGCCGACATCTTGTGAAAATTTCATGTCAGTAGCTTGATTAGAAATAAATATTCTAAGAAAAATGTTGACGCGTTCAATACTTATTTTCCCAACTGTATATTTTTATACCAAAATAGCCTATAGTTAAAAGCAGAATATTTATGTGATAAGTGTCATATTGCTGAGGGTTCACTAGCGCATCTTTTCTGGTTCTGTCCCAAGTTGCACAATTTTTGGTCAGCTATTTTTGAACACTTGTCAAAAGCCTACTCCAGAGCCATTCAGCCTAACCATGAGCTGGCCATCCTTGGATGCTCGGCTGAGACTTCTGATCTTCTGCATGACACTCAGGTCGCTCTACACCTTGGGATGGTGGTGGCCCAGAAACTTATTCCCTTAACTTGGAAGTCTACCACTCCTCCCATCTTCACTCACTGGCAGGGCCGTTGCTAGGAATTCTGGGCCCCCTTAAAGAATACTAAAGTGGGCCCCTCCCCCTAACTTTTCCAGTTTTTTTTTTAGACTACTTATATATTATCATTTTTTATTCAGCCTACCTTGTTTTGATGCTAATGCAGCATTACACTGCAAAAACCCAAGTATCTTACCAAGAATATTTGTCTTATTTCCAGCCAAAATAGTCAAAACAAATCTCATTAAACTTCAAATAAGTCACATCATATTAAAAGTAGCTTGTTTTTAGACACGTTTTTACTTCTTTCAAGCATATTTTCACTTGGAATAAGTAGAAAAAATCTGATAGTGGAACAAGTTTTTCTTCCTTATTACAAGCACAAAAAACTTGCTTTCACTGGCAGATTTTTCTACTTATTTCAAGTGAAAATTAGTTGGAAACAAGTGAAAATTATCTAAAAAAACAAGTTAATTTTTAGGTTATGAGTCTTATTTTAAGTGGAAAGAGATTAGCTTTGACTAGAAATTAGACATTTGGACAAGAAATAAGACAAATATTCTTGGAAAGATGTTGAGTTTTTACAGTGTACTATGAGTATTAGTCAGGGTCTTACAGAGAATAAATCAGTCATAGAAAGATTATTCTACTGGTTTTTTTTATGGGCCCCATTGGGCGCTGGGCCCCTAGAATTATCATCACCTTTCTCCCCTATACAACGGCCCTGCTCACTGGCTCAGCGAGATGTTATTCAAATGGAAAGACTGCGCCTGCACAAACCCAATGAACAGAACAGATTCGAGAGAATTTGGGGACCCTTCCTGCCCCAATGTCAGGTTTTTCCTCTGTTTTCTTTTATGTTTGACTGTTCCTTTACTGTGGTATGTTTTCTACAATTTTGTAAAGTTAAAAAAAGCAGAATATTGAAAGTAATAAGATCGCTCACTGCAGAGTAGCCTACTATTTTTGCTCCTTTTTTTGCATAGAAAAATGACTTGACAAATCAAACTTACACACAAAACAAATCCCAAATTTGTAGAGAAATTTAAGCTGTTGAATCATTAGTGAAAGTGCAAAACATGCATGTTCCTCCTCTCGCCGCTGGGGGGCAGCAGAGATGAATGAGCGTAAATCACTGAAATCCACCGCATAAATACAACGAGAAGAAGAAGATGAGCCAGGAGGATGACGACAACCGTGACGGAGACGAAGGGAAAGGAAGACTGACCTTAAAAAAAAGTGATCATAATTAAAGTCACAAGTTGTCATGCGTACTTGGTATGATAGGAGGGAAGTCGTTTTTCTCCGTGTCCACTCCACTGCTCCTCCTCTCCGGCTGTTTGCGCTTTAACCTGTTACTGAACAGCCAGGAAAGTCAACTTTAGTGGCGCGACTTTGTTGAAGGAAGAAAAAAAAACAAAAAAACAAAACACACATGCATTGATCCGACAGTGCGTCCTGGTCCTATACAGTTTGTAGCTCATGTTGAGTGGACAGCACAACAGAAACTTACAATGTATTAATAGGACGCTCCAGAGGAAACACCATGGCAGACAGAAGGACTTTCAACGTTGTGATTCTGGGTGTGGGATTTCTGTTCATTTTCACCGCCTTCACCACTTGTGGGAACATTGAAGTAAGTTAACAAAAAAGAAAACAACAAAACACAACCACATGACTGAGCTGTAACACATTCAAACCTGCTAACATCTGTTTCCTCCTATTTGAACCATTTGAACAGAGCACATAGCACAGTTAGTTCACAGTAGAAATGTGGTTTGTTTTAATGGATTGCACAGATTTCCTGCCTCCCAGCTCTGTGAAACACACCAAGATAATCCCTTCCTGCTCTTATACATGTGTAACTAACTTTATCACGTGTGTATTTCTATATTTAGGTGACACACTTAGAACTTATAAACATCTTATGGATTTATTGCTTTTTTAAAATCACATTTCCATGTTGTGTATGTTTACACTCTCCTGGAGATTAGGATAACTTCTTGTAAAAAAACAAACAAAACCTAATGCTTTATTTATTTTATTTAGTTATTTATTTTGGACATGGTTATTATGATTTTAAAATTTAACAGCAGATGTCTGATGTGGAGGAGGAAACGGGGCAGTCGGAGCTGTGTCATGTGCATCTCGTGTTTCTAATTTTCCCCAATGGTCAGAAATGATCAAACCGGATGAATGACATGAGGACATAATTATGTCTCGTTTGTCTTGTCTAACCCTGTGCTTTCCAGTTTCATTTGGTTAATTATTATGTTTTATTTCAGCAAACTGTTGTGAAAAGCCTGGACAATGGCACTTTTGCTGGAAGTGGGTACCACAGGTAGGCCAGGCAGGCTCACATCCTCAGCTCAGCAAAAGATCCATTTTGTTGTTCATCATCAGTATTTATGTGAATTATTTTTTTTTTGCTTCCTTTACAGTCTTGGAATCATCTATGGCGTCTTTTCCTTCTCAAATTTACTTGCACCGACAGTCGTTACAGTCGTCGGACCAAAGATTACCATGTTCTTAAGTGGCTTGCTTTACAGGTAAATGTTTTTATAGTAATAGTCATGAAGGTTTGTACCAGATGAATGAATGTCTCTGTTGACTGCTCCTCTTGTCTTGTGTCTAGTGGGTACATTGCTGTGTTCATCATACCTTCAACATGGTCCTTTTACTTCACCTCTGTGCTCATCGGCGTAGGAGCAGCCAGTAAGTACCTCCTTCATACACTGTGCTGGAAACGAGAGGGAAAGAGTTGTAGAGTCTTGTTATCCAAGTATTATTTACCCCCCATCTTCCTTTTCAACAGTAAACTCAAAATATGGAAACTGTAAAGGCCATGCACATTCCCAAATGACAGAAAGTTACATACATTATTTGGCTCTGGAGCCACTACGATACAAGGAGGAGAAACCAGGGTTATAATTTCAACTAATATATTTTATTTGTAATATTAGTAGTTGCATTGTTTCCAATTGATCAATGTGCTGGTAATTTAACTTTAATAAATCTTATTTTTGCTCACAGAAGGGAGATAACCAGTGAATATTTTCATTGTCAATCAGCGTTGGTTGTTTTCTGGGTTAATCATTACTATTAACCAGGAAATCTGTAGCAAACAGTGGTTGATTATCAGAGTAGTTGTTCATTTCCTTTTCTGATTTATTGAATATTTATTTAATTGCTTCTGGCAGTTTATCTACTTAACATTTTAGTCGTAATTGACAGGTTTATCTTTTGGTTAGGTTTATTCTGTTTTATTTACCGACTCGGCCATATCAACATTTGTGCAGGAGACAGTGTATTAACAATAGCTGAAGATACTGCGGCACAGCGCTTTGTTTGCCTCCTGTTGGTTATTTCAGCCTATATGCAAGCTCAGTTTCTGTGTTAAAATCCAAATTGTGTTTAATCATGCATACAGGGATTATCATGGCTGGGATGTGATGATGCATATAAACATTATATCCCAAATTAGACCTTAAACAGGCGAGGAGCTGTTTCTGTAAATACTGTGCAGCACCTTGAGCTGGTCCAAAGATGTTAGTGTGAATACAGAGAAAGCGGCTCTTTGCTGAACTTTTTACAGAGAGAAAAAAATAAAATGAAGAGAAATGATTCGGGGGCTGTTTTTAATGCAGCCTGAAATCGCTGCAGTGCGATGAATTTTTATCACGTCCCTGTGTTCCGTGGGGTGGACGTATTAGTTACCAACATGGAAAGATAATTTTTCACTTCATGTGGGCAATTAACTGACTGGTTAATTTCATTTCCCCCCCCATCGGACTGACCCCCCTCCTCTGCTTCACTTTCCCACAGTGCTGTGGACGGCTCAAGGACACTTTCTGGTGGAAAACTCCGAGGCCTCCACCATCAACAGGAACACTGGGATGTTCTGGGCTCTCTTACAGTGCAGGTACGCAGCACACTGGTGCTAACGTTAAACTCCAGTTGTAATAGCGGTCTTGAAGTCTTGAAGGTATTGTATTTGGATTTTTTTGGATTTTTTATTAGCATATGAAAGATATATAAAACAGAATATTAAAAAGTGGAACAACAACAACAAAAAAAACATACAAAGTATACAGTTAATAAGCAAATGTCCAGGAGAAACCAAACCTTGTCAAGTGGTCCTCCTAAAGATAAACATTCAACATGAATTAAATTTACAGGGGCAGTGCGTGGCGCAGTGGTTAAAGTGGCCACCCCACGTAGAGGCTACAGTCCTCAACGCAGGCGTCCCCGGTTCGAATCCCGTGTCGGGCAGACCTTTCCTGCATGTCATTCCCCCTCTCTCTGCCTCCCCCTTTCCTGTCTATCTCACTATGTGCTATCAAATAAAGGCAAAAAAGCCAAAAAATATACAAAAAAAATAAATACATCAATTTACAGTAATGTGAAGAACAACATAAAACAATTAGAAAAGAGAGAGAGAGAAAGAAAATCAATATTGTGTACTGCAAGTGAGTTGATAAATCTTATGAAAAACAGTGGATAATAAATCAAATAGACATAGGAAATTTTCGACATATTTTAAAGTGAAATGATCTCGTCAAAAAACTCAAAGCCTGTCACTGTGACAGGAGTTGTTATGCTGATGCTGGCCTAACTACATGATATACATTCTGTAAGATTACAGCAAAAATGCATAGTATCTGGTTAGCAACAGGAAGAATTAAAAGAAATGTATCTTCCCATGGTTTCGGCTCATCCCTGAATGTTCAGTCGTTATCATTACAATAAAAAGTGCTCAGAGAACAGATTGTTAGGCCACTGTTGGAGGAGAGGACTATAGCAATACTTCACTGAAAAGCTTCATTTAAACCACACTGAATTTAATACTTGGATTAGACTGAATATGATTCTCCGAAATGATTGGAGGCTCTAAAAATCTTTCATTAGCTGCTGATGAATTACCTGTGTCGTATCATTTCCTTCCCATTATTACATTCAGTGCATAAAACACAATCCATCACCGTGTGTTTTTCATGTTTTGTTTTCTCACTTTGTTTGATGCAACTATTCCCGTTGATCAAATCCACAGCTTCACTGCAGCAGCCAAACTCTGGTACTGTTTGTATTCTCAGCCTGACAGGGTATTATCATATGCTTTATTTTAAAATATATTTAATAAATCGTGTCCCAACTTATCGGATCTGCCTGGAAGTCATTAGTTCCTCTGCAAAATATAAAAAAACACACAGCCTATTAAACCGGAGCTTCTGCAGGTGGGAGTTTTAGCCTTTTCATCTCTTTTATTTGGCCCACATGCTCTTGCACACTGGCTTGGACAACTAATTTGTATTTGCTAAAATATGCAAATTGAATTAGTATAATAATTACATTGGCTGTCACCTGTGCCAAAGCTCACAATAGGGCAATGCTAATCTGACTCTGCAGTGGTTATCCCTGCCACAGTAAACTTATGCATCTTCACAGCCTGCAGACACACACTCACTCGCACATACACAAACACACATAGACAGAAAGCAGTCCGTGTTATCTTTTATGAATAACCCCTGTTATCCCTCGCCGAGGCTTTGGGACAGAATAATTGCACATCTACATTTTCTTAGTGTAGTTGATATGTCATTGAAGACGAATAGATCAGAGCGTTTTACAGGAGTGCGCTGTTAAACACAAAAGGCAAATGAGCAGCTTCGGGAAATGAAAGCAGCTTCTCCTCAGAGGCACAAATGTAGATTACTGTGTTTATAAAGTCAGTGCTTGATCCAGCAAAGACAAAATAATAAAAATACAATACAAAGGACCATCCGCAGTGTTTTCTGTCCATCAAACATGTTTCCTCTGCCGACATCTCCGATAGCACTGTGTTCCCAGTGGTTTTTAATTACAATGATTGTCCTAACGGGGGCACTTTAATTAAAGGTCAAAATTTTAAGCTCTTAAAGGCCCCAAGAGGATTTATACACATAAATCCGGCTGTCCACAACAAATTGCGCTGCAGGTGTTGTAATTAAATGTTAAAAGAAAAAAGAAAAGTCACATAGTCTTAGAGGATGTTTTTTTTTTTCTTTTCTCCCAGTCGGTCGACTCAGTGGGAGCAGAATTCAACTTAGTGTCAGAGCTCAGAGGTAGTGATGGGTGGGTCTCCAAAGTGTTCATGGTAGCAAGACATGCAGCATTGTGTTATCTATCTAAAATATTCACCAAAGGCAAAAAGTTACAGAGTTCATTCTTAATGTTTGAAACAGCAGTTGACACAACAACTTCAACACAAGCTGCTGTGGACTATAGATCATCATAGTATGTGAATAAATATGGAAGGAGCTTTCCCATCATCCTCCATCCATTCAAACTTGCAGTATCTGATTTTATTTTTGGCCTTTAGGGGGCAGCAGAAACAAATTATGAAGATGTTTCACTACCATTTTGAGTTAATATGGCAAGTTTCTGAGCAGACAGCTTCTTATTTACACATCTACCAGCTATACAGCAACATTCACCTGGCTAATGTAGGTCCAAAATTTGGCCTTTTTAAAAAAAAACAAAAAAACACCTATTGTTTGTCTCTAGAAATGAGACTCCTGAGGGGAATATCTGGCTCTATAGCCGCTGAATGCTCTGCTCTGCTCACCAGCTCGTTGCTAAAGTAGAGTGGTAGCAGAGCAGAAAGTGAACAAGTTTTCAGAGCTGCCTGTTGCTCACTGTGACAAAACGAGAGTAATGAGAGCAGAGAGTAATGCTTTATTTATTTATTTAGAGAATGAAATGTTGCAGGATGGCCAGCCAAACAATGAGCTGGAACTTTCTATAAAGCAGAGATGAATGTAATCCCATGGCAGTGAGAGAATTCAGCCTTCTGATGAAGATCATGTATTATGACTTAAAGTAGCGAAACAGCTGCTAAATTGACCTTGAAGTGAGAGTTTTGAAAGGGTTTTTTATTATGCAAAGGCAGCGTTCACAGTTTTGAAAATACAAGGATTTCATCTAGCAGCCATGAAATGCGATTTCATGTTTGTTATTTACACAATTAATTTACCAGTATTATCTCACCTACAGCATGTTCTTCGGCAATCTTTACATTTACCTGGACTGGAATGGAAGAGCAGAGATAACAGGTAGGGTTAACTTTGAATGAGAGCGCTCAATGACTCTTCATTGAAAAACATAATGTGATGATGAAAGTAAAATATCAAGAGGATTATAAGAGCGATTGGCTATTCTGAATGTGCCCTTGCTTGGTGTTGTTAATATATCTGGTGTGTTTTAATTAAAGCGGTTTATTTTAATCTCCCTCTCTCAGACAGCAGCAGGAAAAACATCTTTCTCTCCCTGTTGGTCGCCTCCATACTCGGCACACTCAGCTTCCTGGTGTTGAGAAAGAGCCATCAAGAAGAGGAGATACTCTCTGAAGAGGAAGGGCGGTCGCTGCTCTCCACTCGCATGATGTAAATCCTTTAGATAATTACACCTTTTTCCCCGTAGTCTCGGAAATTACTCCGAATATATAAAAATGTCTGAACCACCACTCAAAGGACACAGAGGGTACAGGCCTAAAATGATTTTAAAAGAAGTGACTAGACTTTAATTGTAATGAACACATTTTTGTCAACACCACAGAAATAGTTAATTTACCTTTTAGCTATAACTAAACCAGCAAAGTCATTATAACAAAATAGCTTCATGGCTTACATGGAAGTTTCAAGATGAGAGTTCTGCAGGAGTTTTTCAACCACTCTTGTCCTTCACAAAAATGACACCGAGCATTTTTCTATCCCAGATCACTGCAATTCTGTCATAGTCAAGCATAATCATAGCACTTCATACAAGTAGGGTGCAATCAGGAAGATCTAGGATGGTTGGGACGGAGACTATCTCTTTGACAGTGACAGCGGTTAAAGACCTCAACCTCTCCAGACATGGCCCTTCACATTGTTTCAGACATATTTTAAATTTCTGCGACTTGAAGCTGGACAGAGGAGATGAAAATAAAAACATGGCTGTTATCAACGACCAAATGACCATTAAAAAAAAGAAAAGAAGAAAAGATGCAAAACGGTTGTATCAGACAGGAAATCTTCTCTGTGAAAAACATGATGAGATTAAAATAGAAATCCTGTTAGCGTCCTAATTTTGGACCAAACGTATTCTGTCAGCCCGTCTCATGGTAGCAGATTGTGTTTGGAAGGTGTGTTGTGTATCTGCTACTTGCAGGTATTTGATCCTTGCGTACTGGCTGAGTTTTACTTTGTGCATAACTCTGGCAGTGTAACAAGGATTCCTATAGGGAGCAATCATTTTCTGTGGAAGTGCTGGTTTTTCACTCACTTGGGATTTGGCTGTTAAAGTCCTGTGATCTCTTTGCAGCTAAAGTTTCTTAGATTTCTAAATTACTTTACCTGTTCTTCACTCAAACGAGACTGTGTCATTGTTTATATGCACTGATTATTTCTACTGATTACACTTCAGCTTTGTAGGAGTTTAAATTGATTGCTTTTCTGTTGTTTAGGTATAAGCACAGAGCAAGCACAGCCGTGCAAGATGCCAAGTCGGAATTCAGTAAGTTTCATCCATGGTTTCCAAACATCACTATTGTTATTATTATTGCTATTGTTATCACCTGCTTTGAGGAAAAGGCACTTTGGATTTGCCCATTTACATTTTGCATGGCAAATGAAATTAATTGTGTGCTCACAAGTGGAAGCTCCAGAAAACAAAACACAAAACAAAAAAGTAATTTATTAAATAGCGTTGATACACTTTAACAGGTACTGATGAGAGACAGTTTATAGCTATCGCAAACTTTCAGCTCTTGACCCTGGATGAGTGTTAACTTAACATGCACAATGTAATTAAACCATTCTGTCGTCATTTACCTAAAACCACAATATACAGATACGAAAGTAAAACAACATTATATTGATGATGTACAGTCCAAGACGACACAGCCATAGCAAAAACTAAACAAAACAGATTTGCAGTTTAACCAAGATCTGATGTTGTACATTTTGCATCATGCCCTTATTAAAGCAGATATCAGTGGAATGTTTTTGTTAATATAAGTCCTAAATAGTCCTATTTTCCGTCAGCAATCACTTACATGAAGTATTTCAGCCTAAACACGAGTCTCTCCGTCACTCTGCTCTGCTGTAACCCGAGGAGAAAATTTTCCTTGTGGGATACAAGTGTTATCCAATGAGGGGAGAGAACGGCATGAAGGGCTGTGTGTGCAGCCAAGGGATGCGCGTGAATGTGGTGACGTAGCACGAGGACCAATTGATGCCTGACAAGGGCGGGGGCTGCTAACTCATGGTGCGTTCAAGGAAACTCGTACTTTGTGTTTTTCCTTCCTGTGAAGTCATACCAGTTCGATCTGGTACGAGTTCACGGGTCGGAAGTTACGAGTGGCCGTTATAGGGAACTTTCACAGACAACAGGACGGTAAAAACACGAGCTACGGGTTACCTGGAACGCTACCAAGTCGTAGTTGTGACTTGAAGCTGTAACTTACGGTTTCAAAAGCCTGCCTTGAACACAGCATTAGCCGAAACGGCCGTGCCACTGATATCTGCTTTAACTAACTTGGTTTAATGTGTCTACATTCTTACATTTGCTAATGTAAGCAAAAATGATTTACAGCTGACAGGAAAGTCATTTACCACGAAGGACAATGGCGCCAGATCAATAGTGAGAGGATCGTCAGCATTATATTAATCATCAATAGCAATCCTAGTCGTGGTGACACTGCACCCAAAACCACAAATGTGAATTTCGTGGTGGAACAAGAGAAATCTCTCTGGATCACCAAGTCCATTTAGATACATACATCATATAGGGATCATAAATGCCCGTACAAAATTTAAAGGAGACATATTCTGCCCCCTTTCCACAAATTAAAATAGTTCCCAGGTGTCTTTAAGACATATCTGTGACATGCTTTGGTCAAAATACCCCAAGGATCAAACATCACAGCTCTATTTTCATACTCTCATAACAGCCCTGTTCAGAACGGCTGGTTTCAGTGCCTGTCCCTTTAAATGCAAATGAACCACTGCTTGCCCCGCCCCTTCTACCGGTCCCAGGTAGGGGTGGTAGTATGCAAATTCGAATGCTAGTTACATCACTGGAAGACAACTGAGGGAACAGCTCATAAAACCACGTGGATTTCAACCTAGGCAGCCTGCACATTACAGATTTTTTTGTCAATTCTCACATTGTGGGGGGCCAGAAGGCAAGACAAACACCCAAATATATGTTAAAGAGCCTTCAAAAAGTGATATTTCCATAATATGTCCCCTTTAATTAATATTCAAGGTGGAGTTGTGATTGACTAAGCAGCCGTCACTACCGCCCACTGAGCTGTGCTGCTAGCCTGGCTGTAAAAGCACATGCAGTGGAAGTGTAACTGCACTTTCTGTCTTGCAGTGTTTATGATCTGAGGTACAGATATTTCACAGGTGAGATAGGAACTAAAGACCTTCCAGAGGTGTTGCTTTGCTGTTCCTTTGGTTATTCGGCATACTGCAGGTAACCTCTATGGTCCACATTTCACAGCTGTTTGTCTTAAACTAGCGGGCGGTCACAGGCAGTTTTGTTTTTCCCTCAACCGAGAATTGCTTTCATGTGGATAAAAATCTTCCAGCGTAACAACTGAGTACACACAAACTGTCTGCGTGAGACTTTATTTCAGATTATATCTCTGTTTGTCAACTGGAAACTCTGCTGCACTTGCACCTGCCATCAGTGCAGCAAAGATGCATGCTGATTTATGTCAAGAAAGGGCAAGCCCGCATATATAAACAAACCCACTGGGATTTCTTCACTTAAAATCTGAATTTCCCTCTTCGCCTTAGTAAAAGTGTCTCTTGGGTGTTTTTCCCACTTGCCTTTAAATGTGCCTTTTTGGCTTATTGAGGCAGAATATTTTCTCACATTGTACCTGCATTGAACTTTAATTGTCAGAGGGAAGTGCGGCTTTAACGTCTGCATTTTTATCTGAGCCCAATAGAAAGGTAAAGGAAGAGTATTGGCACCATGAATATATTCTTTATTAGCAATTCATATCAGTGTTTTGGTCTCCTGTTCAGAAACTATCCTGCAACTTGTGAAGACTAAAACTATACTGCTGCTGAGTCCCTGCATGGCATACAGCGGTAAGTACGATGGAGAATGCATTCACATATTAAGTATTTTACCCCCCAGTGAAGGCTTGCATCTACAGCACACCCTCTTTGCTTTCCAGGCCTGGAGCTATCCTTCTACAGTGGTGTGTATGGGACATGTATTGGAGCAACCACACAGTTTGGAGAGGCAGCTAAGGGCTTGATTGGGATCTCTGGGATCGTGGTAGGCATTGGAGAAATAGTGGGTAAGTTTAAATCTCTCTATCAAAACTTGTTCGGCTGATTTGAAGTCACTGAATGTCTCTGGGTTAATGTCCTCTTTCATCAGGCGGAGGCTTGTTTGGGTTGTTGTGTAAGAACAACCGCTTCAGACGGACCTCTGTGGTGTTTCTTGGAATGGTCGTCCACTTCGTTGCTTTCTATTTGATCTTCCTGAACATCCCGGACGATGCTCCTGTTGTGTTCAAAACCACCTCCCAAAAGAAGCCATATCTAACTCCCAGGTATTTAATTTATGTGATAATTCAACAGAAAAATACAACATGAACATCAGGAAGGCCTCTCGCGGCTCTGTTTTGCTTTAATGAGAACTATATTTTCTCTGTCAGTGTATCCATTGCCCTGCTGTGCAGCTTCCTGCTTGGACTTGGGGACAGTTGTTTCAACACACAGCTCTACAGCATATTAGGCCGTGTTTATGCGGAACACAGCACGCCCGCATTTGCCATCTTCAAATTCATCCAGGTAATCCTGAGTTGCCAATTCTCAGACGTTGTTAGAAGAGCCGAGAAAAGATGGGTAAAATGTTGTCTTGTCAAGTGTGAAATAAATTCACCTGAAGCCCCATTAAAAAGGAAAAAAAACAAGACCCACACATACCTCCTAATCTCCCCCTTTCTCTTTCCTGCAAAATTGGTCTCTAACCAGAAATAAACCCCAGAAACTCTGGTACTTTTCTGTTTTCATAAATATTAATGAGCGTGATAGAAATTCTGATGTAGTATTTCTAGTAAAAACAAATACTTGCATGTCGCTACTTGGGTCTGGTGAATGAATCAGAGTAATCGCACAGAACAATTAAAATTCAATGCTGGAATTTGTTCAATCTTCTTATCTCCAAAATCCCAGTTAGTAAGCTAATTCCAGCTAATTAACTCTAATAATCCACTATTACACAGCTTTACTCAATCTAAAATAACCTTTGGATGGTTTGGAAGTGAACATGTACTTTGTGAAGCAGCGCAGTAGTAAGATTTCTGCTTTAATGTTTGTATTTTTAACAATATGCTCCATTTTTTGCTAGAAAAAAGACTGAGGATGAGGAATAACCAACAAGCTTTGCAGATTTAACACAAGAAGCTGAAGTAGCTTAACTTTTTTAAACCAAACATTCATGGTTAAACTATAATATTCTGGCATCTGAATCCCATTTTTGTAGTTATTGTTATTTTTCAAGCTTTGTGTTTCGGATTTTGTACAGGATATTGCAAGACACTGGTTAGATTGATTGTAGAATTAAGTAAACACATCAGTTTAAAATGAAAAATCACATTAAATGATCTTATTAGATTGTTAATATATATTTATATTAGCTAGAGGAGCCAGTTTTAGTGTGAAATCAAATAGAGCATGGGAACTGCAACACTGATTGGACTACTCAATGTAATGTCCTACTTTCTATTAGCCTTAATTCAAAAAACAGATATTAAATCTTAATATATCTCCCACTTGATAATAATAGTCATTTTCTGGAGGCTTTGGCAGAGTTGTTTTGTCCATTACAATACTGAGTATTTCTCATACTAGAGCCCTAAGAACAAAGCTTGACAGACCTGCCATGTCTAGTTAAAGTCGCTGAGCTGTGATTGACTGATTGCTGTTGGCTGAGGTTAAGTGAGTGGTCATCTGACAATAAAGACACAACTGGGATCTGTTAGTTTAAGGAAGCGTGAGTGTTATTTCCTACCATCCGGGGGTAGCTGCTGCAGGACCTCTTAGCTGTCCAGTCTTGTGAAAGTTACTCGTCTATTACACATCGGAGTAAAATCTGTTATCCCCTGTCAGTCTGTTTTTGCAGCAGTGGCGTTCTTCTACAGCGGCTACGTCCTGTTGATGTGGCAGCTCCTGCTGATGATCATCCTGGGCTTTGCTGGAACTCTCTGCTTCTTCGTGGTCGAGAGGATGCAGAATTTCTCTGTAGACTACCAGGAATATTAGAAAAGAGACACTCTGATATCAGCGGCGATTGTTTCGTGGGACAGACACATGGTGTGTGGAACTGAGGCCACCAGAAAAAACAATCCTGCATCTTTTACTTCATGAGGGTTATTTTAATATCTCTTTTTATTACAATGCACTGAAGGTCCCACCCATTTAGATAACATTCATACTTAAAATAGTCTGGATTTTGCCACAGCTGAAACCAAGATGCCTTTGAATAGTTGAGTATTGCATGGTTATCAAGCGATCTGGATTGTACATTGCACATTTTATCTTTTCTCAACAGTAAACAGTATGATTGTTAATCATTTACACAAATTTTACACTGCACTTTTGTCTTTGTGTAGGATTGTAAAAATAACCACTCACTTATCTTACACTTTATCTGCATTGCTTTTAAGCTCAGGTTTGTTACTAGTGCCATTGTCGAAGACATTTTTTTTTTTTTGCATCTTCTTATAACTTTTAAAAGCTGTTTATAGTTGACCAGAATATTGACATTTGGATGAAAATAGATGAAAATAATAATAGAGCCGGAAAAAAAAAAGTTAACTAATTAATGCCTGACAATCAATGTTCTTAACTTTTGTAAATTTTGCATATCAATGTCAGTGCTTTTTCCTCTGTCGTTTGTCTTGATGAATAAATATCTATGCATTTTGAATGTTCTGAAATTTAATTGAACTGAAAAAGCAAAGCGATGTGACACTCTGCATGTTCTGTATATCTACTATGTGATAAACATGTAGTTTCAGGTTCAGGTGTAAACAAGGCCAGTCAAGGTCACCTACAGAGACTCCATATAGGTGGAATATTTTCTGCTCATCCATCAATCAGACAAATTGAGGGTAACTGGGAGATTCATCCAATGATCTTGGCCCATGTTTCAGTTTTGTGATCCTTGACTGGACTGAGTAACAGAGCTGCTTAAATGCCTGCAGCCCCTGGCACCTAAACGTTCACATTGTGGCCCAAAAGGTTCGAAGGGAATTCTTGGGTTTGCGCCCCATATGTCAGCCAGTTTACAAGCAGCACTCACTTTATTGTATTACAAGACAAGACAAATCTATTGGATTTAATCCTGATTTGCCAAAATCTATGGGGCCATTAATCAAAAGAGCAGCAGCAAGAGATGGGACTAGGTTGGGAGAGAGAGGGTTACAGGCCCAGAGGTCCCACATTACTTCACTGGTAATTGACTATTGATTACATTATAATGAGAGTAAGCAGTTTTGCGTGATCTTAAGTCAATTGTGCCACTTACTCGACAGCAACAACACACTGATGGGCTAAGTGAAGTATACAGCATTTACTCAGGATTAAATTCTGATGGGGTTCATATAATTGGTCTAGAGAGATACCCTTTAAGGCAAGTAACTGGTTTGGATAGGATAGGGCTGTTACCTGTACACTGGCATGTGTAATGTGTCAGTTGTTTTGTTAGTCTTTCTCTGTTGGGAATTTTGATGTAAAAAAAAGAAAACAACAGTTTCACTTATTATTGAACTCAGCAGCTGCACTTGACTGAAATCTGTCAAGGTGAATCTATCCACGATCCTTCATTTAATATTCATTTTATCAGTAAATAGCTAAAATATTCATAAGCACTGAGACAAAACTGTGATTTTAATTCCAGTCAGTGTCTGAAAGTGTCTCATAAAGTTACCGCCAATAGAAAACCAGTCGGCCTTGAGAAAGCAGAGCATTGACTGAAAGAGTAAAATTGAGAGAGAGAGAAAAAAAAATGTTTGTCACATATTTTCAAGGTGTCAAACTTTGGACCTTGCAAAGCTGATGATTGCAATTATATTATCACTCTAAAACCAAAAAGAGCTAAAAATGTCAATACCACTACCAAGAAAACACACCTACAAGTAAAATGTGTCTGTTTCAGTTCAATTTGTACCAATTTGTAAGTTTAAATGAACCTAAATACATTTTAAGGACACAGTTTCTCTGCTTGGCGGGGCTAACTGCTTTTAGCCTGACTTTGATTAACCGTGTTAAGTGCTTTTAATGATTAGATTTAGCTATTAATGGCCTTATGTGGTAAAACGTATTATTTTACTGTAACAATCAACATGGCATTGAAAACGGGAAATATGGGAATATGTGGGAAATCACACCAGCTAGCTGGCTAACTAGCCGGTGTGCAGTCTTATAGCCTACGTGATGTTTTTTTCTTTGTATTTTCTTTTGTAGAATACACATAGTTCTTTAGCATAATGATTTTGATGTAAAAATGTTCTTGTCAAAATTTCTGCTTTTAGAGACTCATTGCATTTTCAGCAATTGCAGTTTATTTAAACCACTGTCTCATGTTTCTTTTGAGAGTCAGTGTTTTTCTCTACACAAATCCTCACTCCTCGCTTAATCAGGAAAACCAGCACAAGAAATATTGTTTCCTTGCACTGATGTTTGAACACAAATATTCCCACAAAGCTCTTCAGCCTCCCCTCGGAAATACTGTATTCTCATGATTTCCCAAAACAGTACTTTAGCCGACTGTGAACTTGGCTGTGAAGCAGATCAGATGTGTACATCAGCGCTGATCTACTTTATTCTGTCACATCCCCACGCACTTCATGGATGTAATTAGCAGGCTTGATTGAAATGGACCTACGGGAAACACGACTGGGGCTTGTCAGAGGTCTGAAATTGGAAATGAAGTGTTGCTGTCTTAGTTTGCCGTTGTGTTTTTTGGCACTCGACAAGAGTTGTACTGTCAGGGTACTTAACCAACGAGACCATTTTAATTTCAAAGTCTGTCTGTGCCCAGGGGATTAATTCATTTAATTTATTAAATTTCATCTGTGACCTGCTTGATTGCCTCAACCAGAGAGCCGTGTTTATTACCACATTTTTGTACCTGTAGCTCACTCGGTTATTAAATTTGAGGACTTGCCTCATTTCCATGAATTATGGAAATCACACATCTGAGGATATTTGTAGGAATAAGGTTCAGAACACAATTAAATAAGCCAATTTGAAAAGAGAAACATATCCTATCAAATTAGATGACAACCCTCTGTAAATTATATGCAGGATGAAATTAGCACAAACAGTTTTAACTGCTCATTTGTTTTTTTTTTTCCCCCTGCTGGTTGCTTTCTACACAATAGATGTTGTTGCAGTCATCAGCAGCACAATTAAACTAATCATTCAGCAGTGTGTGTTCATTGTTCATGGATCAAAGGTTTGTGTGATCAGCGGTTGTCCTAACATTTATGAGAATTAGCCTCGCATTAGTTAAGAACTCCAGACTGATTTCCACCCACAGCATCAGAAAACAAGCCGAACTGCAATTTTCCCACAAAAATAACATTTATTTTATTTTATTTTACATCTACAGAAAGTCATGACCACCAGAAACTGACAGAAAAGCTGAGCTCCAAGGATCGGACATAATGCCAGTGGCGGACGGGGATGAACAGCACGTCTCCAGGTTGTAACATACATTCAAGATATGGAGCCTTGGCAAACTCTGGGAATCTCTCTCCGTCTGGATTCTCCACCTCCACCTGCATAGAAGGAGTCAGAGATTGGAAAAAAAAAAAAAAAAGGCATACATTTGCAAGCATAACATGCACTACTATCTCTATGGACTGTCAATCCCACCTGACTGGTATTGTGAAGAAGCTGTGATTGATGAGGGTACAGCTTGTCTGTGTCCTCTGGGGAATATAGGCGAATGTATTTGCTTCCCACAACCTGACGTGTATTACAGGGGAAAAACGTGGTGGTAAACAAACTGATCATGTGACAGATCTTTGACACTAACTGCATCCATAAAACAGTTTTATCATCATCACCTGGGCCAAGAAGTTCTGTTGAGGGTCCTGGTGAAGAGGAGACACTGTACCGCCGGGCCCGAACCATGCATTTACAGTAATATTATCTTCATCTTCCTCGCCCAGACAGCAATAATCAGGTAGGCGGATGTCTTCCTTCAGCTCTGGTATCTAAGGCAACATTAAACAATAAAGTTTAATTACATCTGGGGCTCTGACTAGATAATATCGTATTGTTTCTTACCAGAACATTTGTAGACATTTCCCAGCAAGCGATATTAAATAATGTTATTTTTCTTTTTACCCTGCTTTTCCTCATGGTATTTCAAGTATTTTTTCTGACAAAATTGGTCTGTGAATTTGTCCACCTCTTTGGTTCTGAGTGAATAATAGATGGATTGCTATGAAATTACCGGCAGAAACACACTTTCATATCCCCAACAGGATTAATTGTAATAACTTTTGTGAACTGCTTTTTCATCTAACCCCTTCCTTTTGTTTTTATGACCAAATCCATGCGAATCAGCTGCTCCCAACACTAAGATATAAAAATGCTATAAGTGTATATATAATATAGCATGTTCGTGTTTACAGACTCTAAGTCCTGTTAACATTTATTATTGGTTGTTTTTAATACCAGTGACTCTTACAGGCCTACATTCCTGCCAACACGAGTAATCTCCTGGTGCCCTTCAGTTCTGCTGTTTCTTTCAGTAGACTTGTGTATTTTGCATGGCCCTCAACCGTTACCAAAAATAATCCTTATACAAGTTGCCAGATTGTGTATAAAACACAAGCTAGGGACAAAATCCACACACATACATTAAATATTAACCCATCTGTTAATTAAGGAGCTGAACACAAGTTGTTTATGACCATCTAATGTTTATCTGATTTTAAATGTCAATATTAATGGATGTGTGATGGACTTTTTAAATGCATCTTCTTATGTATTTATTTATCTATTTACTTTAATCCGCCACCTTGACAAATATCTATACAGTCTACATATTTACAGGAATGGGGTTTTCCTAAATTCATAAATTTGTGAATATCTCTGGGTAGAACACCATGGGATCATTTTATGTGAGTGATGACAAAAGGCAACAGATTACTTTTTAAATTGTTCATAGTATATAGTCATTAGTTAAAAATTGTCTATGCATATGATCCTCCATGAATCAGTTATTCTTTTTACACAAAGACATTTCAGATGAAAAAAATCATAGTTGCAGTAAAGAAATCTAAAGGAAAATTTAGAGGAAATTATCTTTTTCATGTTAAAATAAAGGCTGTCCTTTTGTACACATGAATAAACAGGTTATTGCAGCTTATTCCTGAAAGATGAGGATACAGTGTGAAACATCTGGATGTGTGATGATGACTCCTCGTTCGACCTTGATCAATCAAACGGCCCTGAACACACAACTTTTTGCCTTGACGAAGTGACCTTTTCACAAAGTTCACTCCAGACAATGTTATCGACTTGTAGGGTAAAAAAATTAGCACTAAAACGTCAACAAGCAAAGCAACGTGTTGTGAGGATGACAGCTGGAAAGAAAAGGAGATTTTCCATCTTTTACAGTGCTGAAAATATCGGCTGAATAATCAATTAGTAAACTGACATGATTAATAGATTATTATTGTCATAATCATCTTGATAGTTTCACAATAAAATACTGAACCATACCTGATCAAAGAGCTGGTGCTGAGCCAGATAACCCAGACTGTTCGCTCCACCCTGGGTGAGTTTGAGCCACAAAGAAAAATCAATTAAAATACAGCATTTTATCCTTTTTTGTGCTTGTACTCTACCGATGTAACAGCTGTAACACATGAGGATACACTCACTTTATTTAATATATATCGATCGATGAATTCGTTGACTGTGAGCAGCGTTTGTGACCACTCCTCATCCGTGTACCTGGACCCCACCTCGACAGGAACAGTCCGACAACCGGCCACAGACCTCAAGTATTCTAAGCTTTGCATGGGGAATGAGGGAAGATAATGAATTGAATTAAACATCATTGCTGTAAGACCACAGTATTATTCACCAAAAGTATCTGGCTATTCTCTATTCAAGAACTGCCTCCTGTCCTCCTCCACCATCAAGAGTTGCGAGTCAGATGCCAGGAGTCGTGTGTCAGGTGTCAGAGTGAATAGTGAAGCAGTAAGGTGTCTGCAGTGAGAGGGAGGACAGTGAAGGATATTCTTCAATAGAGAAGGAGTTATATCAGATATTAGAGTCAGGAGTCAGGGATCTAGGGACAGTGAAAATAATGTGAACTCACTTAATGCTTTCTCTCACTTTCAGGCAATGATTAATGACTGAAACTAACACTATGCTATATATCTGAGTGCTTTATATCAAACTGATGGAAATTATATGTTACATACTGACGGTCCTTCAGTATCAGACTGTAGCAGCTGGATTAGCGAACCCATCTTCTGTCACAAGTGTAAATGAGTCTGATTACTCGGCTACACTGAACAAGCTGGGAGGGGGGACTGCTGGTGAATATGCTAATGCTAAGAGAGCGAAATCAAAGCGTACATAGACAGACTCTGAGATGTGGCAGAATTTGGTTCCTTCAGACAAGATGATGCAATCTGGACACAATATCGATCTGTTATTCCAACACAAAGTCATTCAAAGTGGAGAAATCAAACCTCCAGGGGTGTTCGTTTAGGGCGGGCCAGTGGTCAATGACCCCCTCTAAAATCACCGGTTTGAGGGGCAGCAGGTAGTTTGTGTTGAAGCTCTCCAGTGATGGACACTTAATCCTGGGAATTGCCAACTCCTCTTTGATCGCAGGAGCAAGTGGGCTCTCGATCTTTATTCTCTGTTAATGATGCCAAAACAACAAAGATCTGTCAGTGTGTTTTTAAAGGGATATAACAAGCAGGACAAACAACTGATCATAAGTCTTTCTATAAAGTCTGTTTCTATAAATCCTTTTTTCTTTTTTTTAACAAAAACTGATCTATGGATATTCTCATTCATCCAGGTCATCGTTCTTTTCTGGGCAAATTGAATCGTAGGCAACTGGACTTGTATTTGTCTGGGAAGACGTTTCGCCTCTTATCCAAGGGGCTTCATCAGTTCGTACGCAACAAGTCTCACTAGTCTAGCTAGTGCGGACCAGTTGCCTACGATTCAATTTGCCCAGAAAAGAACAAAAACTGAGGCAACTTCTTTGATAATTGATTAATTGTTTAGATTAGATTAGATGAGTTTATTTGTCCTTTTCAAGGAAAATTGTTTTCACCATTTCGTACAAAGCGGCCTCGAGAAGTTTATAATTTCCTAACTGTAACAGATCTCCTGGTATGCAAATGTTAGGATGTATTTATTATCTTTGTGTTATATGCTAGTAACGTTAATATATTCCTTTCAGACATCTAATATAAGTGACCAAACAGCTGAGTCAGCTGACTGATTAATTACCTAATTAATCAAGAGGGTGATTGGGGGTTTAAAATATAACATAAGTAGCCATTAGTTAGTAACACCTGGATACTTCACATACATAATTACAGTTGAGGATTTCTTGAGGTTTTTTTTCAAGAGAAGGACGATCCTGAAAATCCAACTCCAAACTCTCCATCTCAGTGTTGATGTTGGCTAAACAAAGCCATCTGGCATTTGAGTGTTTGCTGCAGTTTATCTCTGGTGATGGAGAGCAACACGGGAAGAAATAAGACTCTAAAACCTGAGAAAGGCTTGTTTTGAAATGTTCTCATCAGTCACTGTTTGTTGCAGTGAGAAGAATGCTTGATGGCTCCACAGCTTTAAAACTGCTGCCTAGAAATGACAGGAAGACTACCTGGTTTAAAACCAGGACCAGCTAGAACTACCTTTGATGTGCGTTCAAGTGCTCAGCTCAATCAGAAAAGTTTCGTTTCGTTAACAAATAAAAATCTATTCTAATTACAGTTGAGCCTGAAGAACTAAAGCAAAGCTGTTTTAAAAAAGGTTGCAAGATACGGTTAGTGAAGCATCACATCACTCTCCTCACATCAAATGCTTTCAATCCTCTTTTGATAGCTCCTCTGATGTTAATTATAACTCCTGATAAACTTCAGTGACTAACTCGTTCATAGAATAATGTGCGTTTTTAAACAAAGCGTTCACCAACCTTGATCACGGCACGTTCTGTTTCATCTCCTCTCTTTGAGGATTTCCTGACTTCACCCTGCAGGATCCCCACAATAACATGCAGTATATTATCCATGATGGCTGCACCCATGAGTAAACCCATGTCACAGGTCCTGACGGCTTGCAGGATGTCTTCCTCCGAGGGGTCTTCGCGACACAGAGCGGCCACTTTGAAGAGGCAGCCGTAGGAGTAAACGCGTCTCCACTCTTTGTCCACATGGCGCCACGTCCCCGTGTTGAGCTTCTCCCACGAAAAGTCCAATATGATCTGAGCGTTCAGCGCTCGGCTGGTGGTCGTGGCTGCGTCGCTGTACAGCTGCTGCCTGGAGCGTTTCAGCACATCCACCACACTTGACTCCACTGTGTCGCTGAACTGGAGAGGAAACTCTTCTTCTTTCAGAGGAAGAACAGCAGAGATCTTCGCCCACAGTGTAGCCATGACGAGGAGGTCTTTATCTACGCTGTGGGACAGACAGAGGTACAAAGTCAGACAGGTTGAAACCCTCTCATCTTCTCATATTTGTCTGATGATTTTAAAACTAACTGGTTTTACTTTGATCACTCCCCCTGTGTTCAGCTGGTCGTGATCCACTGTTGTAAACACAAAAAACACAGGACACTTGGTTTTTTCTATCACTGAACACGCTCTGTGCAGCAGTGAAACAGATGTATACACCTAATTTCCAAATTGGCAACCAGAAAATACAGGTGAGGGCATCCTAAGCCAGAGTGACACATGCACAATGATGACACTCTGTCACATGGTGCCCGGAGCTGCCAACTCAGCCTCCATGTGACTCCATCCATGTCTGGATGCTCTGTGTAGCTGGAGGTGATGCCAAAGCATCAGGCGGCCAACTATAAGCACCTGATCTCTCTCTCTTTTTTTCTTTTTCTTTTTTTTTTTTGGAGCACATAAACACAGCCTTGTGAACTCTGATGCAGACTGAGCGGAGTCAAACTGAGTGCTTGCAACACGCCTGAGGTAATCACCAGCGTTGGAGCAGCTGAAAGCGTTCAGTATTACAGCACAGCAGCTGAAACTCATGTGCAACCTTTGACTTTATGCACATTTAGCAACAAATAACAAAACAACAAGAGTCACTCCGGATGTCAAATGTTGTTAAGGAAATCATTCAAGCAGGTGGGCAGAGTCGAGCTTCACTACAAGCGCATCCTCTCCATTTTTAAATAAGCTCATGATATATTTATTGAAATACTTAATGTATTTTCTGAAATGAGATTTACTGTGGTACCTGAAGGCATCATAATCATATCACTTAGGCTATCTGATAGCTATTTTAAAACACAAATGCAGGGTACCATAAGTTTGAAATGTGAAGACACAAAACTTTATCCTGCAAATTAAATCGACTTGAGAATAGCTACTATGGATTCTTGAGCAAATCTGAAATTATTGGGTGTAAAATTTATCTGACTACATTTAGATACAAATTGCCTAGGCTACTGTATATTTCCTTATACATTTATAGTAGGCTATCCTTACTCTTTGCAGTCAAACGTCAGAGGTCCCCAGTGTCTATAACCACAGCTCCATTATACCAACACATGACAAAAAGACAGCAAATCATGTGTAGCCTACTTCAAAAAGCTGTGAATAACGTTACAATTGTAATATTTGGTCTGATTTGTGAGCTAATACTCACCCACACAGCGAGACCAGGAAACCGACACGTGCGAGGAAAACTTCATTTAATACGTTACATTTAAATGCTACATTTATATATTGTTACGATATTAACACTGACATTACTACATGGTTTTAAATTGAGTACAAATACTCCAACAAAGCTGCTACAACTACTGCAGCTACTCAGGTCTGCTGCCGGTGTCACAACATAAACACACCGAGCGGGAACAAGGACACCGGAAAACATTAGTTCCGTGTTGCGGTGAAGATAGGACCACAACAAAACAATAAGCTTTAAACATTTTTTTAAAGGTTTTGAAAAATGTGTTGAGTCATCGGTATCAGTTTCATTTTTTCCAACAGTGCCAGCTTTTTGTGATTAGTTTAGAAGAAACTTTGATTTTGCATTAACACTAAAGTCCAGTAGATGGTGGTAATCTCTGCTGGAGCTCGAACCTGTGAGGCTGTAGAAAGTCAATTACTGGGTGACTCACCTGTTAGTCACGTGGTTCCAATTTCTTATACCCTCCTCCCACCCACACTCTTCCCCTTACACTTCCACATCTGTCTGCATCCTCTGCAGCTGTGAAGCTGCACAGAAATCTTTTCTCAGCCTCTCAACCTCTCTCATCTCATCTTCTTTTCCTTTTCTGTCATACTGTAGGCTACCATCCATCTGCAGTGATGGTAAAATACCACAGTGCTCCTGTGACAGCAGCCTGATTAGAGACACATTACATAAATTACAAATCTGTCTCAACAGGTGAGCACAGTCATTACGTGCCATTGACAAAACAATTCTTCCATAAGGAATACAATTACACAAACATTTGTTTTACTCTCACTTCATTGCTCTTCCTGCTCGGAAAGTTATATGCTAATACCTATATTCCCAGAAGACTGACTGATATGTATCTGCTCATGTGGAGGCAAAAACTAATTGATTTTGATTTTGTCATTTTGATGTCACACATAGATATATGATTTTTTTCCTCCTACATATGTAACAGCTTTTTTTTTCTTTCTTTTTTTTTTTTTTTTTAGGGGTGGTGGTGGTGATGACAGTTGGTGACGGGGGTCTGGGCCTGAACAAACATGATAGGAAACCTCTGGTAGGGAAAGTCTGGAATCTATAAACACACGGCACTATTATCAAATGTCAAACACTCTATGAAATTCAAATAATCTCGGTGCAAACTGCGGAGCTGTTCCTGTATGTAAAGCAGATGGAAACAAGAGAGACAAAGCCTGCCTTTCCAGGAATCACAGGGGATTTTAAAATGTTTCATGCATTTCTGTTCACTCTCACAGTGTAAACAACAGAATTCTCTTGGCTCAATCTATTGTTCACTTACTTGCACGGAGGTGAGAAATTACTGTAGAGCACAAAACTGCAATGTGTTGTTTTATTGTTTTTCCCTCTAAGCTTTTTCCTGCAGCAATTGAAATAAAGTGGCTCGAAGAAAATGTGATTTACAAATTTAAATGAAAGAATTAAGTACAAGAATGTGGATAAAGAGTGGAGGGAAGACGACGAAGAAAAAGGGACCTGTGGCCTCAGCTGGTCAAACACTGGGGGAGAAATCTTCACACCATGATGGGAGCGCTGTGTTTGTACACCTCTGCTTGTGTGAGCTGCGGAAAAGGGTGGTGGTGGTGGTGGTGGTGGTGGTGGTCCCAGCAGGAGAGGCCGATGTTTTATTCAGACGTGCCCAATGCCGTTGGTTGTGAGACAGCGTGGGGCTACGCTGAAGGTCAAAGGCCAAGCAATGTTATTCCTCCCTGTACTGTCGGCGCTGACTTCATGCGCCGCCTGTCCTGCCAAATCTTCATCGGCAGGGGTCAGCGACCTCTCCCCGGTTTACACGGAGGGGGAGGAGGAGGAGGAGGAGGAGGGTGATCACTCTGTCTGTCCCTCCCAGGGATACATCAGATGGTGTCACTCAGAATATATCAGAAGATTTGATTTTAATATTTATTTATTTTTCAGGACTCTTAGATGAGAAATTATTCTTGACAATTCAAACATGTGTTTGAATTCCCATCAGTGAGAATATCTAGTAAATCAAAGGAGCTTGGTTTGACAAAATCAACTCAGGTTGGTGTTCTGGAGACTGGTCATATCCAGGGCCGTTTCTAGGAATTCTGGGCCCCCTGAAAAAATACTGAAGTGGGCCCCCACTCCCTGACTTTTCATCGCCACTTTTTTGATTGACTGTGTAAAAGGAATTTAAGAAAACGTGAAAAAAACGTGAAAAAAAAAAAACGTGCTGCCCCTAGAATTGTCATCACCTTTCTCTCCTATATGCAACGGCCCTGGTCATATCACATGATATGAGATGACTTCTGAGTATGAGGTGCTGAAGATCGTGTCTGAAAGCTCAAGAGCTGCTTGTGGTGAAGAGCTGTTACATTCAGAAATGTTTAATACATCCTGATGATCTAAAAGTTTCAATGATTTATTGTGCTTGGTTTATTTTAGACCAAGAGTGAATAAAATGTGTTTCACGAAAAAAAAAAAAACTTTCCTGCATGATTTTTTGTAAATTAATTTCACTTTGAAGTAAACAACTTTCATTTTATGCCTCCACAATATGTTGCTATGTTGTTTGGGATCTCAGCTGAGCCCGAGTTTGTGCAGTAAACAATTAATTTGGTTTTGTATTATCATAATTCCCTTTGAACCTGTGCTTGTCTCAGCAGCGTTGTAACAAAAAGTCTTTGCAGCAGCAGCAGCAGCAGCAGCAACATTAACAGCAGCAGTAACAGCGGCGGCAGCCCGGGGTTTGCCAGCAGCTGAACAGGGCAGCAGGGCAGCGCGGACCGTGACTGTCAGCAGCGTATTCCCAGAAGGCCTGCGAGGGCTGAACCATCGGGACACCGCAGGAAGGATGTAATCACCACCATTACGCTCCAGGTGCTGCTGAAATAAAAGAGGGAAACAAGCCTCCGGTGGTGTTGCCATGGATCAGAATCCAATTAAACACTGTTTAGCTCGACACAAACTGCCAGTCATAGCCTGTTGACTCATGAAATTAATGTATTGTCGTGGCACAAAGAAACTGTTGCAACAGAGAGTGCAGCATGACCCAAAGCGGGACCCATTCAAACTGCTGTAGCTTCATTCTTGGGGGATGTAAATTTCATTAGGCAATTGAAGTGTCAGAGAGATGACACAATATTGTAGCTATATCCATAATACTAAACTCTGGGCATTTTATTCTTTTTTGCCGGTGCTCACTTTTGAAGGTCGTCTGTTTGTTGTTTGCACACAAGCACACATCATGTCAATACCCCCAAATGCAATGTCACATTTATCCCCGAGGTAATTTATGCATACATAAAAGCTAGTGGAGGTTAAAGGTTGCTGCATTCCTCAGAAACCTGGTAATGGATATTTGGAAATACCCCGAAGAGGTAACAAATGAGAGGTGTAAAGTTAAATGTCCTGTGAAATCATCAGGAGACCAGAAACAAGCTGCCTTTACAGCCTGTGGGAGGTTTCCACAGACAATTATCCGGGGCACGACCACAGCCCTCAGCTCCGAGTGACTACAGGTCAGTGTCTCGGGCAGCGCCGCTCACTTACAGATGTTGCTGGTGAGTCGGGGGCAGGGATTGACAGAAGCGTCCCCCCCTGGGTCACAGACTGGTGTAGGAGAGGAAGAAGAAGAGGAGACGAGGGGCTATAGGCTTGGCTTGGCTTGGCGTACCTCCACCGAGCGGTGTTAGTGTGCCTGCTCGCTCCAAGCAGGTGCTCAGTTCCAGTGGCTTAATGTGGGACGCCAGAGTGCAGGCAGTCCGTCAAAACCACTTTGGATCAAATTAATGCAGCCAGGTGTGCCCCTGCAGTTGGGGCTCAGGTGACACCTGCTACTTCCCTTTAATTAGAGCTCAAACAGCTGTTTCAGGGTAGACAGAGAGGGAGAGGGTCCCCGGGTTAGTCTGCTGCCTCACTCACCACTTGATACTGGTCACATTTGATTATTGCTGCAAGCTTTGGGTGATGCTGATACACTAATCGATATCTGGATATATGGTTTGGTTTCGCCCCTTAATAACCAATGAGAGCCACTGAGTTGAATGTGTGTGCCTGTTTGGGTAATCCCCTGTTTTCCAGCATTCCCTCGGTGCATCTATGAGAGGAGTATGGCACTTCTGGCCAAAAAGACTCACTTCTGACAAATATGACTCACTTGCTAAGCAAGACGAAGATAAAAGTGAAGGCAGTCTTCACCTCGTTATTCTAGTACTGTGAAGAATCTTCAGGGGGCTGCAAGCTCTTAGGGTAGTTTAGGTAGCTTTGATCTTTCTTGGATGCAGTAATAAGCATAGTGCAGATGAAGAGAGAGGGTATCCATCTTGAAATATGATTTCCCTTTGGTTCTTTAACAAGGCTAAAAAGAGGTGGGTGGTCAGCTCCAGGGGCTCCGCAGGAAATTCCTTGCTCCTGACAAGGTGTGAGTGTGGAGCTCATGCAAACGACCGAAAGGATCTGCACAAAGTGATTACTCTAAATGTTTGGGTGCGCCTGCCGCCGTTACCAAACGCTGCACCCCCCACCACCCCACTCCAACCCCCATACAGTCTGAGACTCTGCAAGCCAAAAGGTGGAGGGTCTGTTTCATAACGCTACTTGAGGAGAAGACAGCTTGAGTCTTATCAGAGAATGCACTACAGGAAAAAATAAAAAGACACGGGCTGGTGATTGATCTCCCTTCATACATATGTAAATAGACAGAGTATACATTTTTGATAATATGCTAACAGTGCATCCAGGGATTTGGATTTAATAAAGATTTTTTTTTTTTGCAATTGAATTTTCTGCTACTCATTCTCTCCTTTAGCAAATGCAAACTATGACACTCACTCTCGCCACCTTTGTCCTGAGACTGTGCAAAGGTCAGACCCACAGACAGAGTTCATTTACCAGCAGAGAGCAGTGTTGTGGCAGCAAAGTCCTCCCCCCATCACAGCTTAATAATTTAGTATGCAAAGAAGTAACTGGAGATAGTCAGGTATGTGTCTCGCAGTCTTTGTTGACACTGTTTTGACTCCAAAGGCTTTTTCATCAGGTCAGATTCATGAATGACATCTATTATATTACACCGAAAGGCTGTAAAACAGAGATTGAGACTTCAAAACCTCTGTCAAGGCACAGAAAACAATTGCAATGTGAACACTAAAGAAAAACTAAAAAAAAAGAAAAAAGAAAGGGTTTTGCGTCCTTTTCAATTTACAGAACAATGTTCTTTTTGCGGATAAATAACCAGATGTACTAGTGCTGTAAACATAAAGTAGGCAAAGAGAAAACTCTTGTTTCTTTTTGTACTGTTCCCATATTTGTTGAATTTGAAGTTGAAGATGGAGGATTAGATAAGGAGCTGCTGTTTCTAAAAGAGATTTAACACTGAAGTTTTTGAACCCGTTACAGGCACAAAAAGTATCTTCCCCCTCTGTCTTTTCCATTGCACATGGTCTTCTGCAGAAGAAGACCAGGATGACATCCACAGTTGAAAAACGAACATGCACAAGACCCACACAACGGTGTGCAGACCTGAGTCAAAAATGCCTTTTGGCGGTTTGTGAACAAAATAAAAAGCCATAGGAATCTGACCTTGGCACACGTTTCAAGCTTCAAACTGGGTCAGCACAGTCACTTCGACTTGTAGGAAAGGAGTCCATTCTTTATTTGTGTGCAAAGTTGGAAATCTAATGCTCCGGGTGAATGCATCCACAGAGCTGCATGTCAGTATATGCGAGGGTAAATGTTCGCACTTGTTTGCTGTGGAAGGAGGAAGATGGTTAATTTTCGTGGCACCTGTGACCTGCCGCTGTTTCTGTCACAAACAACTGCCTCTTTGAATAAGGAGGGAGAGAGGAAGATGTATCATGGCAGATTCAGAGGTGGGAGTTTGTTTTTGTTTGTTTTTTTCTCTATCCCAACAGTATTGGACAGACGTATGCAGGGCTATGTCAAAGTGTCATCACATGGTATTGATTTAGGAAACCTGAGCAGCTGATTGATGATTTCCCCTCTGCTTTCCTTTCTCTCTTCATGTTGTGAGTGATACTCCGCATAAATAAGTCTTTGTATTTTCCATAGATTTTTACAGCAAATATTATCACACCAAACCTCCTTCCAAATGCACAAATATAACTTTCTTACCCTACGTACCCACCACCCACCCCACCACCACATTCTTTAGAGAGGTTAAAGCCAAAACACAAATAAAGCAGAGTAAAATAACTCATTCCTTCAACCACCTGCCTCTCCGCTGAACAGATACACAGACACATCGGTGAACATGCCCAAGGGCTCTTATCACATCCAGCTGTCAAATGGGTGCTGATCCATCATCCAAGTTCTGTGTTCACATTTTGACACTTTTACTGCTCTGAATAAATCTTAAAACATGTTTAAATATTCACAGCTTTTTATAGTGGGATTTGAAGCAAGGATTCTCCATAATACAATAATATAAAATACAATAAAAATCATCCCTTGTCTTTATTTGTATAATGCATGTGTCTCATCACTGTCTTATTAACCTTTTTTTTTCATACCTTTTGCCTAATTAATTTGCCATTTCACACATATTCAGATTCAGCACAACGTCAGCTAATTATATATTTTTATCATTGAAGACTCTGTGCACTGTAACAGAGGATAGTAACCCATAAATAAGGACAAAATCCTATCCCATCCTATCCCATCCCACCCTATCCTATCCTATCCTATCCTATCCTATCCTATCCTATCCTATCCTATCCTATCCTATCCTATCCTATCCTATCCTATCCTATCCTATCCAAATTCAGTGAAATGAGTCTTGAGGTCATTATCAAAGGTGCTGGCTGAAAATCAATCAGTTGAACACACAGGCAGAAAGCAGCATTTCGTCGGACAAACAATCCGATTTTTCAGTAAGTGACTGACGCTGACAAATGTGCACAGACCTGACACTGGATCATACTAAGAAATCACTGGTTTTCTAGTTTAAGGAGAACAAAAAACACATCTCCAGCTCAAACGATCGCAGAGTAATGATGCCATAAAGACAACTTGATATTTTGGAGCATGTACACTCCCAGAGGATAATTCAACAAGGAGCAGATAAATTGTTGCCAGCTTTCCTGCTTTTATTATGTCTTTTCACCCACCACAGCAGACTTTAACAGATTTCCTATTACAAAATTGTCTTCTGCCTTTTGCTCCTCATCAAAAATAAATTGTGATATATTCCCAAGTCCTGCTATCTAAAACATAAACCCAAACAAACAAAGCTGGTAACCTTGGAAACTGCAGCCTTGTAAGAAACGACTGTAGCACTGGCCCTTCAAATATTCAGATTATTCAGCCATCTTCAACTTTCATATTTTATAACGAGAGTCACTAAAGTTGGTAGAAAATGTACTGAAAGTGTGTTCACTCCTCATGAGAACCACAAACCATGAGCACCTTTAATAAAATGCTTATGGCAGAGTTTAAGATACATTATTCCATATAATGTATTCTCTCAGATATCTGTTGAATGCTGAGTTAATAAAACCTCTAGGACGTCACTTATAGGACACGCAGCTGAACCGGCTGAAGTACAGCTTTCCTCCCTAAGCTTCTTATATTTACTCTGAAATGAAAACCCGACCAGTTCATTAGCTTCCTCAGTCTAGATTTGCCTTGGGGGAAGGTTTGTCCTGCCTTGCCTGTGGGCCTTAAAGTTTGTTTTATGTCAACTTGATTGTATGTTTGACATTGACAATTGAAATAACAATATAAGAAGTTAACATACTCACCCCTCCTGCCCCTCTGTGGAATAACTTCTATCAGCATGATTCACAACTCACCTTCATTTGCAGCAAAGTAAAGAGGATTTAGCAGTTCTGCAGTAATCAATAATGTACTTTGTGGACTTAATCCATGCAAACAGTTAAAATGTGAGTGGGAAGACCCTTTGATTCTCTGTCTGGCCACAGAAAACATTTCCAGTTGCCACATTTTCTGCTGCTGAAACACTGCGATGAATCCTTCGCTTGTAGGATGTGAGAGATTTGGCAGATCACTGACTCCAGGCAAACCTGGCAAGCTTCACTAGTTTGTATTTTAGCTCGGTTTGACTGGGGAGTCTCAAACTCGAGTCTCTCTCTCCGTGGTATGGGCTTCTAATCTTGATGCTAATGCTAAGTAAAACATAGACATACTGGGATTCAGTATTGTAGCTGAGAGTAGCCTGTGTGAAATCATGAAAACAATTCAAGCTGTTCACTCAAAGTCAGTTTTTTTCACTGCAGTCGCTGAGTCTTCTTCCAAAACAAGCAATAAGAAAAAAGAAAGAATCAAATCCTACTTGTTTTTTGTTTTCATTTTAAAAAGATAGTGGCCAGAAAAACAGGGTGATGCAAACAGAGCTTATTTGGCCACCATCAAAGGTCATTTTGTAATTATTCAGACATGATAGATTAACATGTACCACTATAATCATCATCGTCTCTGTCACTGTCTCTCTTTCACGGTCATTAAATGTAACTGTATAATCAAAATGTGAATGCATCACACACACAGACGCACATCCAAACCACAAATACAACCACCCTGAACAAACAAACCAAATGAATAAATGCACACTTGCATATTTGCACATACACGGACTGTACATATGATAATGTGCATGTTCACACACTTCACACTTGTGCTGTGCACACTGTAGCTATACTGTGGCTTCAGAGAGTCACCAAACGATTGTAGACATGTCTCAAGGATGATTAAAGCAAACAGGACTGCATCCCACCACATCACAGGGTCTGAATACTCCTGCAAATGAGAGAGCTCGGTTTTTGATTTGATGTTTTCACTTTCTTGATTGTAGATTGATGGGCAAGAATTGCAAGAAAGTGTGCAGAAAAGTGGAGGGGTCTGAAATACTTTCTGGAACCACTGGCTACTTGTACCTGCAAAATAAACACATACTGTATCCCAAACTACAAAAAAAAAGAAAAAAGTATTCAGGTTTGACCTTAATTTTAGCACTAAGTTACTCTTAGGGATAATCTCTGGATTACCACTATGCTGTTTTTGTTGTTGTTTTTTTCAGCTCCCTTCAGATGGTCTCTCAAAATTAAATATAGAGATGCTCCAACCCCCTCAATTTGAGCAGGAAGTGAGGAGTTCAGTTTTGGGAGAATATAAAAAGGATAGAAACTGTTCATAAAGCAAAAAAAAGAATGATGCAGATATCAAGATGTTAGATAATGAGGACTCCTATCCTATAAATCCTTTATGGATGCTGTGCAAAACACACCAACCCAGCCCATTAAATAACTTGCACTGCAGCTATGAGTTAAAACAAACTGTATCATAACATAATGTTATTTTAACAAATCAGTCAGCACACCTTTCACAGTGACTGTTTTGTGGTAATCACGACATAGTGCTGTACACGCCTTTGAACTGAGGCTGAGGAAATCGGTCTGGAGTATAGTATTGTTTCTCTATGTTCAAGAACAGTGGTGGTAAACAGTACCTTTGTTGGATACTATTTTCAGTGGCGGATTAATACGTAAAGGTCGACTGGTGAGTATTTAAGTGGGTGTATGTGGGATTGCCTCAAACTATAAAGGTTGCAGTTGTTGTAATGATGAAACCCAGTGCAACTGTGTGGGTCCTTAATGTGTTTGATATCTCTGTTTAAATCACACAAAAACACAGTGGAATAGAACTGAAACACATTACACACTGTACATGCATTAAATTATACATAACCATACAATTTATGTTCAGAATGTGACCTATCACATTCAATTATTCCATACCTCCTTATACCCACTGCATGCATGTGTTGAAAACTGAGGGTATTGTAATGTCACCGTGATATACTATACTTGCCATTTTTCTCCACCCATCTACCCTAAAACTACAACATCATCTTCTATTACCCCCACCAAGGTGACATTTACCCTTCATTACCACCCTGTCCATACCATTTACACATCCCACATGAATATTGTGACAGAAAGATATAAACCTCAGATACTGTTTACACCACAACACAGTGTACCACTCCGGTTCACAGGTCTGATCAGAGGTATTTCAGCCTCACCTTCAATTTATAAGCTTTGCATTGTTGCCACACTTTTCTCTTTTTTTTTCCCAGAGTACAGTGCACAGGGGCATGATTACCTCTCTACCTGTGTGATGGAGACATTTCCTCTGTGACTTAGGTTCCCTTCATGCTTTCATTACAACACAACCATACATCTTCCCTGTATCCTGATGGTGTTCTGGGGCTGCAGCAGCCATCTGGGGAAGTATACAGACATACAACACTGTATCATTTGTGGCAACCTATCAACACCAGCCTCACCTTTTTAATTCTGATGTAGAGGGTGAAGCGAGTGGTTGGGCGGAGGTGCTGATGATACAGTCCCCTTCATGCTGAGCCTGCTGAACAAAAGAGACCACAGAGACCAACTCTCCTCCAAGAGACACATGAATCATCACTGACAAGGCTCCTCCCCCTGTGGCGTCGCCGCCATGAATTATCTACCTCTGTAAAGGCCTTGATCAATTAGTCAATCTCTCAAATGCGGCCCTCAATTAACAAGGTGATTCCCAATGCTGTTGGCTCCTAACATGTTGTGCATCACTTGACGCTGCCAATTAAAGCAGTGCTCTGCCACGGCACTCAGAGCCGATATGGGTAAGTATACTGAGGGATTCATCTATAACCACTCTGCCTGTGAAGCTGAAAATGAGGGGGTAGCAAGCATCTCTCTTAGATTGATGTGCTCGGGGATGCTGTTAGAGAATTGATTTTGTTATAAATTCAGAGAGAAGGTGCCAATCACCTGTGTTGGCAGCCAAAAACACCCAGTCTGAACAGAATTTGAAACGAAAGCAGGGCTAAAAGGAGATGTCTGTGGGTTCAAACAGAATACAGATTGGCAGTGGGATGTGTGGGCCCTCGGTGCTCCCGAGCAACATGCCACTACCCAAAGTCCACTCCAATAGACCGTTGCATGTGTCAAGGGGACTCTGGTGTGTGAGGCTTGCTGTAATTTTAGCAATCTGTTCCCTTGGCTTGGAGCTGCTCAGGCTGTTACATGTTTGAAGTCATAACCCTGGCAAGATGTCCTCCATTTCCCACCGCTGGTGAACTGTGCTGCTGCTTGTTCGAGAAGCTCCAACCTCTGTGTGCTCTTCACTGCACCTACTGCCCTCATATTTGCACCCCTGACTCTCCAGACTGCTGCCATCAATGTTTGAATGCTTGGTTTATCCCAACTCCCATTTCTGTGAGCGAATTAAAGTACAGGTTAATCATTGGATTGCACTAAACCATGAAAGATTTACTCATAGATCCTTTAAACCTGAAGGAATAGTTTAACATTTCGGGTTATATGCTTATTGACTTTCTTACTAAGAGCTACATGAGAAAATTGATACCGTTCTGTGACTTCATGGTCACTTAGAGGAGGCTGGAAACAACTATAGCCTGGATCCCCCCGAAGCTGAAAAGAAAAATATCAGCATCTGAAAAACTCATAAATTAACATGTTACTTCTTGCTTAAAGCTGCTAGTTCTAAATTTACCCTTCATCTGGTTTCTTGCTGGAACACGTGGTTAGCAAGCTAACATTGATCAAAGAGAAAATATAATAGAGGGCTAACTTTCCTCTGGAGGCCACTCTTGGTGAGAAACAATGACATTTGATGCTGAACCCGCAACAATTTTCCAAACCTGTGTTGTAGGGCCAATAATGATAACACTTGCCAACAACTTACAAAAATCTTAATTTATTTTTTTTTTTAAACTGAAAAAAAACCAAACAAACAAACAAACAAAAAACGTAATTTCAAAGTTCAAAATGACAAATAATATGAGGCTCTTTCGTCTTGGCTATGTAAGTTATTTCTCACTATTTCCAGTCTTGAGTAGACCCTTTCTCCAGCTAGATATATTCAGATATTCAGATATACATATGGTAGGTTACCTATCCATAATACTATGGTGTCATAGTAAAGGGGGAAAAAAAGAGAAATTGCTGCAATGTGTAAATTTCAGAATATGTGTTACTGGTGAAGAGTAAATGAAGATGGCACACAGAAAAAAATAAATTAAATTAACATTTGACCAAAAACAAATCATATTTTAGATGAGTGTTCTTCAGAATGATGCTGCTAAAGCTCAAAACCTCTATCAAATGATTGTACAATGTATGAACATTACTGTGTCTCTGCAGTGGTTGATTCTGATAAAGTGAAGCAGCTATGTATCGTTCCAATGTAGCGGGCTCTTTCATATGAGCGGTAGCTGACGTGTTTTGCATAATGTATACAGTAGCTAGTATACGAGCCAGAAATGTGGCGACTGGGTCCACACAGCAGTGCTTCATGAAGTTTGATGTTTAGTTGTTTATTTGAGTAGTGTTTGGGCTGTGTTTGGGTCATATAAACATGTTTTTTTTACACGTTGTAGACCAGCTTCTGCTGTTTAATTTGATGTAAAATATGACTATATTCTTTCATAATTAGTGCTGTAGAGGCTCTGTGGTTGTTCTGTATGTCTACCAGTCCCCCAAATGGGGGACTTTGGGGTATAGCAGGTATGTCATTACATTACCATTAGATAATTATCATATGACTTGGCAAATCTAAATTATTTAAGTGTATTTCCTCAACTGTTTATATACGTAGGCCTTCCTATTCCAGATCTGACCTGAAAGTGAAGCAAATAATATCCATGCACTGAGGGTAAAATATAGGCCTAATGGACAGCATTTCACACATTTTCTGTTTTGTTATTTGTCTTTTTACATACAGTAGATGAGCTGCATTTGCTTCTTTTTATTGTCCTGCTATGAAGCAGCAAAATATTTTCCTGTAAGATCAACCTGGGTGCTGTTACCATGTCCACAAATCAGTCTCCCATTCACCAGCTGTGAAAGAGCTCTATAATTTCTCTCCTGATGATTTCATGAAATCTCTTAAGTGAATCGGATACACTGGCCGTTTCCGGGCTTGTCTCATCTGCATATTGTAGGTGTTATTTGTTTGACTCCACTTCACTGAGCGCAGCAGTAACAATGTGGGAGAGGATATGGACAGAAAATGTCCGACAGGTCTCAGGTGATCTCTATAGAAGTGCTAACCCATGTAATAGAACAACTGTGTTCTCTCTGAGCCGGAGAGCACAACACGACACATGAATGGCCACGCAAATCCTCGCATTAATATTGGAGTTGATAGACTCCCATCAAAGCTGCTGGGCCAGATGCATTACATTTCCTGGCTCATTGAAATCGCCATATTTTCCCCCCTTCATTCTTTTTTCAAATTAGACATGCTTTGTTGGAGGAGTGTCTTCCTCAGAGGAGAGATGAGGGGCCAACAGCTACAACAGCTCTGCTTACAGAGTGATACATCTGCCTTTACATTAAGTGGCTCCGATTCTTTGAAAACATGAGGATGTAATTTGAGGTAATAGCTATAGCTCTGGCACCTCGTTCTGCTCCTTCAAATAAATAAGCAAGAAAGCTTGTCTGCAGATATTTCCCGTATCTGCGTCTCACTCCCAGTCGCAGTCATCCATGGGGGTGCTTGAGCAAATCAGTTTAACTTTCTAATTGCATCAAAATGCTCAGCTTTTAAACCTTAATTTCTGACAAAGCTGTCTGGAGTTGAGTGTATAGTCATACTGCCTCCTCCTACTTTCCCACATCCAGAGCAGTTGACATCCATAGGACTCCAGGTGAGGGCATCTCAATCATTTTTGTACATGTATCCCCACGTGGCCTGAATAGTAACTGACAGCCTGAATAATTGCAGGACTCCTGTGGGTCTCACAGGTCCTAATGAAGGTAAGTCAGGAGTTTTTCTCTCAGCAGCAGCACATACATTATTATTCTTTTTTTTTTGCCAAAAGAGAATATTATAGGTATGATGAGAATAATTAAATATAATTAGCACGGTGCTGCTTTGAGCTATGTACAGTTTTGCCTCAGGGTGCCTGCACAAGTAAATCGGGACACCACTGGTCCCCCCCAGCCTTTCATCTCTGTGGTCTCAAACCTGCCAAGCACTAATGTCACATCATCATATACATCACCGCTGCTGCCATTTCGTTCGATTTGGGTGGTGACAGCACTTTGATTGTGTCATCAGAGACTTAAAAATCATAAAAGGAGTGAATTTGCGGTGACACAAATCACAAATGTAAAAGGTCTGACAATCAAATTTGCAGGACATGTTCTTTCCGTGTCTCCACTACACACAGATACACACACACATGCACACATGTTTAAAGCTGCAGAGTTGTTCATGTTGAATCAAACGACTCCACCTCCTATCATGTATCCAACCCTGCAGCTAGATGAATAACTGGCAGCTCCCTGCGCAATATTAGATAGTAAAAAGATACTTTTCTGTGCTGTTACAGTTCAGAAATAATAATACTGTCATTACCACCTCATTCATCTTTTCTTATCTTCTGCAATCGTGGACCACTACGTGTCTTTGTGTTCATTTTCTCACCTGAGGACACAGAAGAAGGAACGCTCTCTCATTCTTGTTTGAACCCTGGGTTTGGTCCTTTTCCATCAGTATTTATCTTTCCACTGATTTTTTTCTTCGAGAGCTCACGCTGGGTCGGGAGCTGTTGTGAGTCTGGAAGGCCCGTTGAGATGTTTTATGTGATATCGGGTTGTACAAGCAAAACTCGACTTGCGTTAACTTCACAAGGTTTCTCCTCTGGGTGCTCTGGTTTCCTCCCGCACATTTCAAAGACACGCAGGTCAGATTGACCTCGGCCTCGGACATCCCCACGTGTGAATGAGAGTGTGAAAGTGTGTTAGCCTGTAATAGACTGCTGACCTGCCCCGAGTGTTTCCCCGGCCTTTTCCCCAGTGTATGCATGCAGGGATGCGCTCCAGTCTGGATAAAGAGGGCAGCAGGAGCTACAAACAATAGATGGATGGATGAATAGAATGGATGGGTGAATTTTGGGGTACGACACTGATTGTTGGTATTCTGAACCTGGAGAGATTGAAATCAGCCATATTCCTTGTAGCAGATGGTCAGGCATAATGAATGAAGAGTCTGTGAGCTGGAAAGCAAACGGATTCATTTGTGTCTCAATGAAATGACTGAACAAATTCAACTCACCAACTCACTGGTTTGGTTCAACAGACAAGCCTTAACGGGCTTTATAGTTTTGAACATATTTCAGTGTTGGTTTGCCTGTCAGACGGTTTACACAGGAGATTTGTCAGGATACATCCAGCAGCCGGCCCCCAACTTCTGTTTGTAATAATACAACAACACTTGAGGCACCAAATACACTAGATCCTCTCACAAAGATTCAATGATGCTGTGGCCACGCCAACACGGTTTGACAACTGTTTTAGCTCTGTTTCAGAGAAAAGGCGATACATACATGTACAATAATGAGCATATGCAAACAGGAAGCAGAGTCGACTCTGCAGCTGATTCACTGCATGCAGAAAATATTATGATAGATTCATTCATTTTGATTTATTCCATTCATGGTTTACATACTTCACACGGTTGCACATATTTACATAATGTACACATAGTCACCATAAATGAAAAGGAGCAGGATGAAGAAAAACTATAGTTAGAATTGCATTGGCTTAGTATCAACTCCAATATTATGAACAAGCAAAGACAGTTAAAGAGTTAAAATGCAGGATCTAACTGCACAGCAGCTGCAGAAAAGACAACAAGGTCAGCACTGCTCATTTTATCATTGTTGCATTCAGGACTATTATGAAAGATGTCAGCAAACCAGGGATCAACCCTCAGTGTCCATTGTTTCCCAAGGTCTCTTTTTTTTAACAAGAGATCAGATAATTTCATATATCTCTGATAAGCCATAAGAAAATTGTGCTGATGATTTTCCCTGTCCGTGAGTGCATTTAAACACCGTGGGTCAGTTTGACCTATGCAACAATAGATGTAATTATTTTTTCAGCAGAACTGAATTGGCCTCTTTGTTAATATCATCCCATGCGACCTTCATCTTTATTGATAATTTCCCTTCGTGTGTGCGTGTGGGTTCATGTATTTATGTGTGCATAGAGAGATGAGACTTTTGGAAAATGTGCAAGACCGTTTGCAGAATCTTAAGCGAAAAGAAATAAATTATTTGCATTTTCCTTGGTTGTAGACTTCTTATAAACCAGACTTACCAGATTCAGCAGCCGTGTGCTCTCATGTATTTCAATCGTAAAGCCCCAAAATTTGTGTGAAACAATATGAACAACCAGTAAAAGTCAGATAAAACTGCAGTTATTTGAGGCTAAAGTAGAGAGGTTTGGCCTTTGCAGGATATACTGTGGGTTTGAAGACAGTTAACGTGGATTTATATCTTCAAATATTGTCTTTTACATAAATGTATCTTATGAAAGGATGAATCATTGAGCTGGTAGCAGGGGCCTGCCCTGAGCACAGGATCAGTCAGAATCAGGAGTTCTCTTTCTGATTCCTGAGGTGTAAAGTCACTCTAATAGCCACCATAACTACACCTGCATACTAAAGAAGCCCTTTTATTCATCCAAATTACTGTGCAGAGGAATCCAAAAATATCACTTACACAGCTCATATTTGCAGTGAGTGATAAGCTAAATGTGCCACCCAAAACAGAACTGATTTATCCAACATCAGTAATCCATTTAACAGGCCAGACAAGATCCTAGGTGGTAGCGGATAGCATGACCAATGAGCCCCGATAAGAAATGAGCGCTGACTCTCAACCTTTATCCTCCTCAGAAAAACCAAAACACACAGGCTTGGGTCTTTTTGAATTTTGCTGGCATTTAAAAACAGGAGAGTCTCATATTCAACCAATCCTACTTCTACTGAGCAAATAAAGCAAAGGCCAAACTGATGTTATTATAAGAAGAGAAAACAGTCTTGAATGTGGCTGTGTATGCTGCATAATGTGATTAACAATATTTTAGCCCCCTATTTTTCTGAACTAGGTGAGTTTGAAGGACATCATGTTGTTGGCAAAGCTTTTTTGTGTCTTGGTCGTGATCATCAATTTCATATGAAGCCTAAGACACTGACAATTACAATGCCTTGCATACCTCAATAATTTTGATTCTGTAGTTGCTGCAGCAACACTATACAGCTAAGAAACAATTACAATTTATTGAAATGTTCAGCTATGCGTATGAATCAGCAGGTGGTATTTGACATGTTCATAGGAACACATTAATGTGTTCATATGATGTTTTCAGACAAGACATAGCCTCATCATGAGCAAAATAAGAAGCTAATGTGCCGTGACTGAGTATTGCAAACTTAAAACTGCTGAGACACAGTGACAGTCTCATAAAAATTCAGACAACCAGGGTTTCATATGTCACGCACCTAGAGAATCCCTCCCACCAACCTGTCTGAGGAGCAAGAGTTCAAGCTAACCAAAAATATAATCAAATAAAATATGTTTAGTGTGCTAACCAGTCTGATTCTTACACAGGTTTATACTGGCAACCCTTTTATGTGTTGGAAAACCAGTTGAAATAAAGCTATGCATGGATTTTTTAAATTTTTTTTTTAAAGATTGTTTAAAATATATTTTTGAGAAGGTCTCTCAGTATCAAGATATGTGAGATGGAGAATTATGTTGCCACAATCTTTTACTGTCGCTAGTCAAATTTTAATCATTCCTCTCTCACGGTTATTTGAGCTGTTATTCTTTCAGTTGTATTATTACCAGCTTACTTTATTAATGCAGCATGTTCCCTTTATTACGCTATGTGGGTTTCCACCGACGCACTTATGTTTATTAATGCATACATGCTCAGTTGTTTGCAGACTGTTGTTCTATGGGTGCAAATTTATGCCACAATCCAATGTGGAATCATCAAACACGTTTCATTTTATTGTGAGCAGCCTGATGATATATGAGGGTGTGTGTGAAACAGTTGACGCCATTTGTCCAAATAATAAAAGAAAAAAGAAAAAGAAAAAAAGTGTTTCTTTCTTCAGTAGTGTGGTTGTGTTTTTAAAAGAGCCAGTGAATGACACTTGGAAATTCCACAAGCGAGGCTCCCATATGTACTTTCAGCTTTGAAAACAACACAGTTTAGAGTATTATTTACAGGTCATGAAGCCTGAACACTGAGCATGAATAATAACGACCAACACCATCTGGGGAACTTCAAAGTTTCACATTAGCCAGTAATGAACATTAGTGTTATGAAGAGGGTCACTGAGCAAATCTAACTCACACAGAGTGTTCCTTCATTTGATGCACCCTCCGAGAAAGCGGCAAATGCTGCCATGAACCAGTGAGTGAGTATCCGCTTTATAGCATGTGGATGAAACTGCATCCATAATAAACAGTGTGGCTGCGGCTCCCTGCCCTGATCTTAAACTGCTGTGACTAGAAATCCACACAAATGTTTAAAAGCTGCACTCACAACAACACAGCAGCCATACTTCTCTCTGGGAACCAAAACACAGTCTGACAAGGTACAGTGAGACTTTTGTTCTCATAATTGTGTCCCTAATTTCTGTGCCACTCTCATAATTGCATTGGGACTATATGTTGGGATGATGCACATGCTATTTAGGACACTGAATTTGCAGAGATAAATCTTGAGCAGCTCAATTTCTGCTAAGTCAGAGCGATGAAAAAGGGCCCAGTTAGTCCTGGTGGACCACATACAGTGAGTATAGTCTGCTCCCATCCATTTGCAGATACATCACATCTTTGTCCCTGCTACCATCGGTGTTTTGAATAGTCTCAGTAAGCCCTTGCTGAAATCAATGTATTCACGGCTGTGAAATGAATAATGGGATAATAAAGATGACCTTGACCTTGACTTTTCTAATGGAAACTTAGATTCATAATAATTATAAATATTATACACAAATAAATACAAGCATTCACCTATTCTGTCTTGATGAACACTTTTAAAACGGCATTGTTTGCATAATAATCTGAATTTAAACTCAATTGGTCTGACTTACACTTATCTCATATAATGCAGATCTATGCTTTTGATGTGATAGCCTGCCTGGCTCCATACAGCAGCCTGGCATCTGGCGTATGGAGTCAGCTCAGTATGACGTAGGTTACCGCCGACGGCCTTTATTTCTAAATCCCTCAGTTTATTTTTACACATTAGCGACAAAGCTCATCGTTCATTAGTCCATCTTCATCTTCCTCTACTGTTGTCCTCGCTGCGCTGTCGGACCTGGGTCTCTGTAGCGCTTCACTCCCACCATTTCATTAGAAAACGCTGTAGTACCTCCTCCAGGCCTGTGTGGAGCGTGTGTGGCGCTGTAGCGCTGTCACACATAAACACCAACAACAGAGAAGAAGACAGAAAGCTTCCCCGCAGTATTCAAACTCCAGACATTAACAAGTGGATTAAATGTTGACTCGGAGTCGTGTCAGTGCAAATATGATGATAGATAATGATTTAACGGGCGAGATTCAGCTGCAGTGTCCGAGGGACCGAGTTAGTCAGACGCTGCTAAGTTACGTCCGTAGACTGTTGCTATTGGCTACAAGGCGGTGTGTCTCGGTACAGGTAGAGCGGTGGGGATAGGCTATGACATCATCGTTTCAGAAAAGATCCGTTTTGGGTGTTTTCGGACCACAAATGTGCAATGCTTCATAAAAGAAAAGTCCAGGTGCTTCAGCTGGCCTTTGAGAGAGACTCACTTGAGCCGAAAATGTCCAACCCAGTGGAAAGACGCTGTTCTTTGAACTAGTGGCCACACCGCTGCATACAACTCTTCTAAAGGTAAGCTAAGCCTTCCTTTAATGCATTTTGCCCGCCGTGGCATTGTTTATAACACTTAAAGCTGAGTGGGGTTTTGTCCTGGCTTTAATGTATGCTGCATCTGGCTGTGTGGTCTAGAAGCTTCAGTTGTTTCAGTGATGCGCAATGGCTGCGTGCGTGCGTAAAAGAGAGATGGCACAGTGTGTGTGTGCGTGAGAGAGAGAGAGAGAGAGAGAGAGAGAGAGAGAGAGAGAGAGAGAGAGAGAGAGAGGGGTGGGGGGGTGTAATTTTCACACAACGCCCGACTTTCCCAACAAAAATCCCGCCCCCCCTCTCAGAAAATAGACGTCAATGATTGTTTGTAGTCATTCTGCATCTCTTTCACTCTGTATTGTATGTCTTGCTCCTGTTGGGTACCATTTATGTTTTTGTTCCCGTCGTCTCTGTCTACAGCTGGAGATTTTTTGGAGCTATAAATAGTGGTTAGATATGTATTATATCATATTAGATTATTATTTGCTTGCTCTTTTTTTTTATTACACATCTAAACAATTAACATTTAGTAGATATATAGCCTAGTTAATTTATTGATGTGAATGCTGCCAGATTGCCAAAATGTCTACACCCCTTTAACTGGTCATAAACTACAAAGGTTAAGTGACTGTATTTGTCAGCCATGTGCACTGAAGCGTTAAACAGGAATAAAAAAAAGCAAAACAACAACCCTCAGTGGAAACTGAGCTGCATATTTGGACATAATTTCTCCTACTGTATCTCACAATGGCTTAGCTTGAACTTGTTTGGTATCATAACTCTGACAGAAGCCTCTTGTGCAGCAGCAGATGTGTGAAAATAGTCCCCGTGTTGTGAGAGGCGAGCAAAGAACAAGAACAAACTGGAGTCTTTCTAATATGTCGCGTTTGCTTTTCTCTCCTATCGCTGAGTGCTCTGCAACAACTCAAAACAATACATTATTTATGTGCGTGTGATTCTCTCTCTCTCTCCCTCGATGAAGGAGGATGACTTTATGTACAAACGCTTGAGGGTAGTGCCATGTTTTTTAACACGTCTTCTTCGCACATGCAAACGGTGGAAAATGTAATTGAAGGTGTAGCTGCAGGTTTAGAAATATCACCACAAAAGGCAACATATGAAGCACAATTATGTATCTGTCTGATATTTAAAAATGAACGGCATCTGTGAGGAGCGAAAAACATTTTTATTTAGGATTGTTGCCTGAAGAAACCGGTGATCTAGGGCTTCAAGATTCACATCATCTGGGGCGAAGATAATCTTCAGCAAAACAAGCTCTCTGCTGTAGAAGATAAGAAGTGTTTTTTTTTTCCTGAATTAATCCATCATCCAATCCATCCTTTGACTGCAACCTGAAGGACGTATAGCATCCATCGTGATGATTGGTTTGGTGTTGCACCCATATTTGGTGGCGGTGAGGAAAATCAAGGCCTTCGAGCGAGTTCAAGACCTGGATTTGTCAGCAAAATCCTGCTGTCTGCCGTCGAGGGCTCTCAGGGGAAGATCGAAACATGATGACAAGAACAAGACAAAGCTGCATTCGCTGTTCACTTTGTGGTTACTTGTGGAGTGGGATAAGGCCTCTAATGCACAGAGTCCGGCCGTGGAGAGAGGAATCTGGACACATTTAGCTAAGCCCGTTGAACCAGAACCGTGCTGCTGCATTTGGATGGACAGAAAACAACAGCTGACAACCGCTCCCAGAGGAAGTGCCAGCAGCAGTGCAAGAGTTACACACCAATAAGACGGTGAGGTGCACAGGCTGGATGGGAACAGGCGGTGGAGCATAGGATCGCTTGTTCTTTTTTCCACTGATAGGCCATGCAGGCCAGTATATTCTGTCTTCCTCAGCCTCTCCAACTGCTTCTGCTGGGTGACTATTATGCTCCCCGTGCCTCAAAAAGAGAAAGACTGTAAGACATCTTAAGCTGTAAGCGCTGGGAGGAGAGAGTCATCACTGGTGGTGACAGCCAGGTGCTGAAGGCGAGATACTCCACCCCGCCTGGCACGGCTCCACTTTCATCAAAGCCACAGCCGAGAGGGTCAACCGAGCAGTTTAAGACAGGCAGTTCAAAGTGTACCAGTTCAGCTCTAATTCACATCACTGCTACTCTGCCTATAGTCTAAAACAATGTGCTGCTGCCCGAAATATCAGCACAGGTGCTTAAAGTGAGGTTGACTTTGTCCCAGAAGAACCGGCCAGAGGAGACTCAATTATGAGGAGATGACAGAGTATCAGGGCTCGACGGCACAGCTTGGAGTGATGTACACAGCGTGCGCTCATCAACGAAGGTCACACAGTTGTCTTTCCACAAACCCCGCGGTCTGCTATAGCAGGCCTGGATTAACTGAGCAGGCCTCGCTCCCTGGGGAGTTGGACCACCAACAGGCAGCCGGGCGGGGGCACACGGGTCAGGTGTAGCTCCCGCCACCAGTAGCTGGATCATTTGTGAAAGTCTCCCGAGGCCGTTGCAGATGTGCACGTATACCGCGGCCGGCAGCAGGTTGAAACGAGCTCTGATGATGGTTGTGAATAAAGAGGAGTGATCTATAGATTATACATGTAGCCTGGACGCCGGCCAAGGCCTGATCAGCCCCTTCTTCGTAGTCGTGCATATCTGAGAGGAGGAGACTGATTTAAAAAGAGCTGATATATCCACTGATCCTCAGATTACTGTACAGCTGATTATCAACCTAACCGGATGGGTGGATGATGAACTGCTTTGCGCTGAAATCCAGTTTAGCGACTAATATATGAGGTCGTACATAAAAACAAATCAATAAATAGCACATTTGGAATCTAATGCAACAGATTAATGAAATCGATTTTATGTTTGGATGAACTGTACTCAGGGACTTATTTGAGGTGCTTTATTTTTATATAGACATCATGGTTTATAAAATGTATGATTAAACAAAAAAAATTGGTAGTATATAAGATATTTTGAATTAACTCAACCTTACAGATACATTCATAGAAGAATAAATCTGTGATGACACTATTCTATTCTATTCTATTCTATTCTATTCTATTCTATTCTATTCTATTCCATTCCATTCATTCATTCATTCTCGGTTAAATAAAATGCCATAAAACATTTGTAACTGGTATTATATATTTAAAAAAATATCACTTATGAAATCATGTACAATGTGAATGTTCCTGGTTTGAACCATCATTTCCCTCTGTAATAAGACAAGTCCTTACAAAATACTTCCTGTACATATTAAATGATATTGGCCATCAGTTCTAATATAATGCATGAGTAGACAGGGCCATATATCCAGTAGTGAATAGGAGTCCATCTCCTCCTCTCTTGGCTCTGCTGTTTCACGCTGACAAAGCTGCTGGCGCTCTCCAGCCTGAGTGAAGAAACCTCCACCGAGACCGCTGGTGCAATTAACTCCACTAATAAATACATGTTAGTATTTCATTGTGTTCTTAAGAGGAGGACTAATGACAGATGCTCCTGATGGAAGAGAACTTTTTCATTTGGACCGCCGCGGTCAGGTTTTCTTTTAGCACTTCTCTGGCCCTGTAGTTGTGAAGACATCCACAGAGAGAAAGAGATAGAGAGAGAGAGAGGTAGAGAGAGCTCTGTGAGTATGCAGGCTGTGTAACTCCATGAGTTTTTTTTTTTTCCGGCCTCATTCTCTTCGCACTTTGACTGTGAAATGAGACAATGACTGTGATGTTAAGAGTTCACGTTGTCAGCTTTGAGCGCTGGAGGGGATTCTCAACCATATCAAATGAACTGTTAAAGAGCCACAGACCCTTTTGTACTTCTGCCAGAAGTATTTGAAGAGATTAAGAGTTGATCCTGTTATCACTATCTGTCGCCCCTTTCTTATCAATTGCTGCTGCAAACCGTTGGGTCGTAAGAATGGAAAATTGCTAGAATAACAACGAAGTCGCACATCAGATGAATCTCAATACTTTTACCTTAGGAATAACACAGTACAACCTTTACAGAAAACCCCAGCAGACTCTATTTCACTATTGGACATGACCAGTCTGAGAAAGAAGTTGGTAAAGTAGCTGGAGTTAAAGTGTTTTTGTCACTGAGGGATGGACCAAGACACTGTAGCCACAGATCAGTGACCTTAACAGGGCTGTGGGCTACAGATGACTCTCCACACAAGAATCAGTCTGGAAAGACAACAGTGTGTGTCTGTTTTATTTGACTAATTTAGCCGAGTCACTCTGAGCCACAGAGGCGGCAAGTCGAGTGAGGTGGAGGCTGAGGTGAATGTCAAAAGGGATTTTAGCAGGAGAGGAAACAAAACAACCGGTTCACTAATCTCTCAGGATGCTGTGTGTTACGGCAGAGCTTTATGTGATGTTGATGCGTGTGCTTGTGTGTGTGCGTGTGTGTGTGTCACCAGTCTGGAAGTCAAATGCAGTGCGGCCTCATAAACTGACCAAAACCTGGATGCGTGACGTCTCTTGTTTTTGGACTTTGTTTCAGTGATGGACTGAACTGAACTCATATTTGAGATCTCAGCTGGCCATATTTTGATAGCGGAGGATTAATTTTAATATTCTGATAAATATGTATGCGTCTCACAGGGAGAACTATGACTTGAAGGAAAAGAAAAACTGACATTTAAAATCCCTGCGAGTACATTTTTATGTGATTATAGGATCTTTGAAATCATTGTGATGGAATGCGGTGGAATTTGGTTTGCGTCTATGGAGAAATGAGACCATTCATCACTGTGTGAAACGTCGCTGTGCAAAGTGTATTTTTCATGCGACCACAGGGGGGTGGCGTCAGAGGCAGAAAGTTTCAAACCCTGCACGCAGGAGCTCGAAAAGTTCATTTGAGATGATGCACTCTGACATCTCTTTGAAGTGTCTCCCGAACACATCGACATGAATTTTTCAAAACAAATCCAAACATGCGTAATGCTTGTGGAAAAAAAAGAAGCTTTTATTCTGAAAATGAAAACATTGTGGAGCGTCAGTCTAAGAGCTGGAGAATTGTACTAGAAATGAGCCTAATGGACGTTTTTATGGAGGCTGAAGATAAACATTCTCAGAGCAAAGATCCAAGCACGTACACTGATTTTTGTTCTCTGATACTCATTGAGTTGCCTCACGGGGGGCCGTCATAACTTACTGGGAATCATATCTCTTAAATCATTGTGAAAGCATTAGATTTTTATCTGCAGAAAAACAAGTTGATCCTTTGGATTTTAATGCAGTTATCTTAGAGGAAAGAGATGTTTAAACCCTGTAGATGTTTTAAAAGAAAATTGATGGTTGGTTTAAAAGAAAATAGACAAAAAAGACATAGTCCCATATTTGACACTTTCCCTGCATTTAAATTGAAACCATCTGTGTAGTTTATCCTCTCTCCTCAGGCACAGGCATCCTGTGGAGAGGCCCTGAGCCTCTCTTCTTATTGGCTGATTGATTTCTGAGTGATCAAATAAAGACATAACAGATTTCACACACTCAGAAACAAAATCCTGCAACCCTGTTTCGTTGTGAGCAGGACCGTTGTGTAGGGGAGAAAGGTGATGATAATTCTAGGGGCCCAGCGCCCAGCATGGCCCACAAAAAACCCCAGTAGTCTAATCTTTGTATGACTGAATTATTCTGCATAAGACCCTGAGTAATAGTAATGCTGCATTAGCATCAAAACAAGGTAAATAAAAAATGATAATACGTAGTCTAAGAAAAAAAGTGGAGGGGACTTTAGTATTCTTTCAGGGGGCCCAGAATTCCTAGCAACGGCCCTGGTTGTGACATCACAAGGTTACCAAAATCATTTTAAAGCTCAGCTTCTGAATCCAGGCTCCTGTGCATACTGTATCTCTGTGGACTGAGCACTGAACACTGAAGCACAGAACCTAGACCTGCTTTCTAATAAAAAAAAAACACAGATGCCTGACTACATGTGGACTACAACATGGAGCCTTTAACACTCAGATATTAATATGAAAGAGCTTAATCTTTTCAAAATAATATAATATATTCAAATATTTTTTGGAATATAAAACACTCTGAAAGTCGAGCTGCACAAACATACTTCTGTGTGACAAGACAATAACAGAAAAGGACAAAACTACAATTATCATGCTACACATTTAACCTCCATAAGCCATAAGATTTGCTGAGCTCTTTCCCTGTGCTTCCTCAATGCACAAACACGGTCTCACCTGGAAGCCTCCCAGTGCAACCACTGTCTGCGTCTTGGCCGCTGAGCCAGATTAAGTTTCTTGCTCAAGGGCACGGCAAAGATGGGTAATGAGCGAGGAGGCAACTTAGCGCTCGCTCACTTCCCCAGGTGCCAAACCTCTGGGCCGTGTTAAGTCCCTGCTCATTAAAGCACATCTTATAAGCTCATGCTGAGTCAAGTAGATATACAGTAGGTTACACAGTGTGTCCACATAAAGGAGAGCAAAGCACCACATATGCAAAAACTATCCATGGCTCTTTGGCGTTGGCTGCCATCTTGTTTCAGCAGCTCAGATTCCTTCTGTAGCTGTTTTTAAATAGCAAAAACAGGGAGTGAGAGTGTCACTAACAGGGCATCAGGTGGATTGAAGGCTTGTACTGATGTTGATGGGCTCAAAGTGATGGATATGGCGGACAGTTTCATTTTGTTTCACCTGCATTAATGTGAAATGTATGACAGTATGCAGTTCATAAACTGACTCAGACTCCACTCCATTAGAGGTAAATCACGATGCATTAGACCCTACGATGAAATGTGGTGTGCCACACTTACTTTTCATGCAACATGCAGTTTTCCATGATAGAAATTCAGGGACACATCTGACATGCAGCAGTTAAAAATAAGTGGAAGTCACTGTTAAGGAGGTGGGGAAAAAAAGCAACGCGAGGCTGCATTGTTTCAGTCATCAGCGTATTGAGGTCCAGTTGCAACTGCTTTTAATTTATTTATTCTCTGAGACGCACTGACAGCGTTGATGCAGTAAAGGCCGCTGAATTAATAAAGGGCCTATGAGCTTTTACCGGAGTTGTGAGAAGACAAGGCCGTGTTTATTTTAGCTGGCTTCTCACTGCTGCACTGACAGAACAAGTAGAGCCTGTACCACCGTCCACATAGTCCCACCGCGGCTCCGCTGCATTTTACAGTACATATGTTCCTGAGCCGGGGCTTGTTTGTTTTTGCGAGACATATGCGTTTTATACCATTGTCGCTGTCAGAAAATGGAGTTTGCAGTTGTGAGAGTGATGCAATGAATTATAGAAGATTTCCAATACGTGGAGGCTCTGATAGTATATTTCTATTTATTCTTGTTTTATCGTATTTTCTGACAATGACAACATGCCTCAAGGTGCTTGGGTGGAGACTGGAGGATAAATAATAATGAGAAAAGAAACAATGGTAAATCAGAGGTTGATTGGACAATATTTTGTTTGGATGCTATAAACAATTTTTTTTGCAAATAACATACATATAGTTCATTATTTATCTATTTCTCACTCAAAAAGTGGAGGCCAGTTAGCCAAACTTGCTTAAATGAAATTTAATATTAGAAGCATAACTTATTATTTCAATACCTGCTGTAAGTAACTGGCACAAGCTGGGTCTACATTAAGTCATTTTTCATTTTTGAAACAGAGTTTGGCAGATAAGGAGTGTGACAGACAAGCTGCATCGGCCAAATCATTATTTCATGATAAAATGTGTGATTACAGGAAAAGTTAGAGATGATGACAGAAATCTATCTTGTTCCATCCAATTCACAGTACAGTTGTTCACATTGACATATTTTTCTGTTTTGAACTGAACAAGCATGAAGCTGAGATTTAATCGCTGCCTATAAAGGCTAGATGCTCACCAGCAGTCACTCTCAAGCTGCTGCTTATTTTTATTATTGTGACACTGACAAAATCAAAATGTCCAGGTTAAGGACTTGTGTATTTGGCCATAATGTACAGTGTTGCATTGACAGCTCATTGCACTGCTACTACTAAAGGAAACACATCGAAGTAGACTGACTGAACACAAACAACTCATGCTGCAAATAATCACAACACAACTAATTATAATACATCCATGCATGTGCTTCCCAGATGGGTTCATCATTTTTTGGTGTCTCCTGGAAACACATCCCCTGAGTTATAAGTATTTGAGAAGATATTTTCTGGAGCTGTTTGTGTTTTGTCTGTTTGCATTTATTTTCTTAATTTGCATTGTGCTGAGCTCTCAGGGCCAAAATAATAAAGGCATTCAATAACTGAATGAAAGTTAGACGTGACTAAAGCCTGTCTGCACTTTACTGCACCGGGCTGCCTTTGGTCATCATTTTAGAAAAGCTCCGTTTATCCCCATGTACACTGAAACACCAAATTGTACTTTTCAGAGCTGCACACTCTGGAGGCTGTTTTTGGAAAGTGCACACATTAAGCTGTCTTTGTGTGGACCGTGCAAGTGTGTGTCCTACACTGGAGAGGTGTGGTGGCTGTGTTTGCTGCTTCTTCATCATGTTTCCCGTTGTGGCAACTGTGAGTGGTCCTGTAACCTCAGCGCTCCGGCACAGAGACGCAGAGTGACATATAAAAGCACTAAAATCAAAATCATAGACAGTAGCTGCTGGCTACTACTAGCCCTGTGGCTCGTGAAATGCACATCTATCCATTGGAATTGAAGTAATATAACATAGACCGGGGCTTTTAGGGCAAACAAATACATGAATGATCAAATTCAATATGGCTATAGTAAATCTCACACCCTGGAGAGACTGTAACAGCCACTAGACAAATAAAACTGAAATGACTTCTTTTTGGTTATATATAAAAGAATCTGTAGTCAAAAGAAACCAATATAATATATTATGTATTTTATACTATAAGTCACAAATCCCTTTTCTATTTAATGAATAAAGAAGAAACCATATACAGGTCTAACATAATACTGTAGTTAGTTGGAGTAGTACTCGCCATAAACACATTTCTATTCTTGTACTGAACTCCTCTGACAGTGGTTCAATCCCAGTCCAAATCCCTGAGACGCTGGCAGACCTTTGAAGTTATCAATGAGGGTTTCACTTTGCTGAGGACAGCCTCTGTCTCTGTGTCATCCCCTCCCCTCCCCCACGGCTCTGTGTCTTCATACCCTCGCAGGGTCGGCTCACGGGTATCTACGCGGGTCAGAGCAGCGAGCGCCCTTGCCCACAATGCCAAGAGAACTGCAAAGAATCTGCTTCTTTTTTTTTTGATGTTGGAGGGGAGAATAATGCCAACGTAATTACCGTGAGCTAATAACTTCAAGCAATCGAGCCAAACCCAGCTCAGTGTCTCCTTCTAATTGTGAGGACGGCTAAAACCTTTTTCTCTTTCATTTAGGGTGACGCTCAGCACAAGTCCCGGTTCAGCAGCTCGAGCTGGTTTGAATGGGGTGATAAGGGGCGCCTTCGATGGCGGCGGCATGTAGGCTTAATTTCCTGGTTTGTCTCTTCAATGTGAATAATTACACTGAAATTTGGGCAGACCAAAGATAAAGTGTGTATGGATAATCCGATCATTTCCAGCCGAGTGTAGAAATTATGGTTCTCAGACGACACTAAAACAAAATGTGGAGTGCAGCGAGAGCAGAGCGTGTGAAGGGAAGCGGCTCCCAGAAATCTCCCTGTTCTCTCTGTTACTATGATGTTAACCTTGACTGAAATAATTGTGGGTGTGCATGTGTTTGGACCAATCATTCTGATCAAACAACTGGAGCACTTTATTGTTTTCTACTGAGAGAGGAACGTCTGTGGATGCTATCAAAAGGCCAGGATATTTACTGGACTCTGTTGTTGATTAGGAGGATCACATCTCAAAGGCGGCAAATCAGTCCCTTTGTTTTGCTTTTCAAAGAGACTAAAAGAAGGAGGATTAAAGTCATTTCTAGACCCTCGGGCAAAATCTTAAACAAGGTTCAGAGAATTAATCAGTGTTTTGCCAAGACAGGGAAAAAGTCTTTGGAAAAAGAGACTATTTTATCAAGACAAACTGCATTGTTCATTAAATTATATATTTGTCTCTAATGCTAATGTTTTGCTTGCCTTTGTTGAGCCCTCATTACTGCCTCAGCTAACTGTACACAGGGAGGGCAGACCGGGATACAGCACTAACTACACTCTGCTGTGTCGCAGTGGAGACACAACGGGATCATTCAAATGAGAATTTCAAACTTTCTATCATCAATATAAACAATAGGAGCAGGATCACTAGATAAATATTCTTCTTTATCTGATATCTGACTGCCCATGTGCACAGCTCAGGAATGTGACAGTTTGACATGGCAGCGCTGACAAAAGCCAACCTCAGTGGTAGAATATCAAAGATGTTAAACCAAAGAAAGCCAGTGGCCCGAAGTCATCAGCAGCACTGTTAGAAGTCTGTGTTAACAGACCTGATGTAAGAATAATCTGAATATTTCAACTGGCCAAATCATTTCTTCTTCTTCTTTCTATCGATGCTTCAATAACTGAGGATCTGTTGTGTATGTGCCAGACCATCATCATGTTCTTCAAAACTGTAGTGGGTGACATTCGGATGCTTGTTATACTGTGATCAAAAAGTGCTTTGTCTGTACACTCAGTAATGTCCTTGCAACGTCTCCGACTAAAGCATTGTGATCGCCTCAATAGGACTTCTTTCCTTCCACCCATCTTCCTCGGAAACACCTTCAAGATTTGTCATTCACACTCATTAACTGGCTTACATACCACATCTGAGGCTGCTCTGTTTAGCTTTCCCCCTTTAAATAGACTGCTTGTGTACAATGGAAGGAGTGTGTGTTTTCGCCTCCATCACTGACATAGCCTACTGTAATGACATCTGCTGCTGGGTGTGATCAAATGTGTCACTGCTCCACAAACTGATAAAAATGTCGTTGTCTTTTAGCACATGCTGCCACTGCAAGGGCTGAGCCCACTGTACAGTATACAGTACTCCAGTGGTTGTTGATTTGCCCTTCATTTCATAGGATTTTTCAACTCTCTAAAAAACAAAAAAACAATCTTTGGGTTTTTTCCTCTTGAATAGGAACCCCTCCCCATCCCCTGCCACGACTTTGACCTATGCCCTGTGCTGTGAAGATCTTGTCTAAATTTTACACTTCTACAGTGTTTTATTAGACGTGTTGATCCATGAGAAGATATGTTTGTGGTTTCAAGGACCAAAAACCAAGAAAAAACCAAAGTGTGGTACCTACACTTGCTGACAGTTTTCTGAATGGTCGATTTCAGGGAAACACTCAACAAGAAAAACTAAATCTTACAAGGCCTTGGGCATAGGTAAGGCATGCTGACTGCTTTGTTGTGACATCACAAAGATACAGAGGATCAGCTGGCTCATTTTAAAGCTCATTTTCTGAATACAGGCTGTATGTATATCTTGGTTGACTGAGGCTTTGATACTTTTCTCAGTATTAATACTGAACCTAGACCTGCTTTATAATCAAAGAAGACATGGGCACCTTGTTTTTTTTTTGTTTTTTTTTACTATAGGGGACCTTTAAAATCATTGTTTGTTTTTTTCTGTTACAATTAAACGCTCCGTGTTTATTTGCATTCACAATAGGGAAGTGGTTCAGAAGTAATGTAGTAATGATGTCACTGTGCACACTATAATTGACATGCACAGAATGTAATGGTGCAGTTGACACAGAATGCAAAAAAACATCAAAAAAACAACAATGCATTGTAAAAAAACCCACAATAAGACAAAAGGCAGTGGAAAAAAAACAGGGCCAAGATTTTAATTATGGCTTTTTGTGGAGCAGTGCTGGTCACTCCTGTGCAGATGGACACTTGGACGTGCCACTGGAATCTGGAGTAGTGGGCAGTTACATGGATGGATTCACCGAAAGAGAAAATCATGCAGAATTTAAGGGTTTCAGAGACGAGCTGAACAGCCGCTGTTCGCAGGAAAAAAAAACATGAATTACGTTATGACTGTTCAGCCTCTTCAGTCACAAATCAGATACGGGGGTTCAGGAAGGATCACACATGAAAGTGTCTGATATCATTATCGAGAATGTCAGATTTCTTGCCATGATTGTCCTATTTTAAACTGCCATTGAAATATATGAGAAAAAATATTATGGCAACTTTGTCTCTTTTATAGAAATGTGTGTTTGGGCTGTCACACTGAGATATAATAATGTCAGTGTTAAATACGGAAATCAATAAAGTAAATTAATGGGAATTAACTTTGCCTGCGTACATGTAATGACATATAATAATATTGATATCTCCTCTTACTCAAATGCAATGAAGTGTAGTTTTAATGTTTCCCACGTTGAATTATCAGACCCTGCCATGTGTGGATGCCTCGCTCAGAACCAGGCTGCTTATTTTCTGCTGCTGTGCTAATGCACAAACATTTCCCTTTCTTATCTACAGCATCTTTAGTACCTGTTGCCCAAACCTCCACCACTAACACCTCCAGATTATGTGCCAGAGCAGACGAATAAAAACAAAGGATGATTCACTGTGGCAGTTTGGCAGCACAGAACAGGAACAGAGTCTGGCGGGTGGGCTGGGACAAACAGTATTTAAATTTTTACAGAATGTACTGTAACACAATGACTGTATTGACACAGATTCACAGAGTCAGCTTCTAGAGGATAATAAATTGTACACTCCCTGCAGGAATTTCTATAGATTCAAATTGCTTGTTCAATAACATTGTGAGAGTGTTTTCAGATTTTACCGTTGTGTATTGACTGAACAAACTGACCCAAATGAATCCAACAGATGTTATTCAAAGGGCCTCCCCCGCATCTTTTGTCACCGACTGCAACACAGACATTTATGTCTCTGAAGTATGTGAAATGCACACATGCTCCTATGGTGACAAAATAAACATAAATAACATCAATGCAGTGGTGTATACTTTCACAGCGCTGCATCAATACCAATTTGGAATAACTAGATTTTGCTGTTGGCAACAAACTGTGAGTGTATAGTAAATCTGCATCCCTATTCATGATCATCAGCTTGATTAATGACATGCTGCACATTCAATTCTTAGTAATTTAAGGTTGCTGGTAATTATCTCCTAACATCATTTTACACACACTGCAAAAAGAGTAAATGAATCAATAATGAAATAAATCTCAAATTAACAGAATCCTATTAACAAGATTCTGTTAATTTACAATTAAGTGAATCCCATTATCAATTCCACCCCTCCATTCACTTAACTCTATGTCCAGGGCAGAAAACGATTTCACCTCTTTGATGGCGAGCCCTTACACTCAGTGATATTGCACTCAGGAGGACTTGCACAGCAAGGGGAAAAAATATATAGTGCAGCCATTAATTTGCCATCTCCAGAAAAGGGCATCAGTGATCTGTGAAATCACTTTGTTCGTTTGAGATGGTTGCACTTTCTGTTCATTTACGTCTGATAATGACTTAGATTATGTGAATCTCCCCATCTGCCTGTCTCTTTTTTGGCATCTGCAGTACGTCAGACTGGAACATTCCCATGGCCTCGCTGTCAGTCTAATTCGGCTCCTGACGAAAGCTTAAACAGCCTCGGCTTTAAAGTAATCAAAAGAACATATTGGAGAATGGGAGCTGAGACACTCCCTCTGTTGACTGAGCCACAGTTTTGTTTGCTGTGACCCATGAAATAATCTGTCAATGGGATAGGAAACGTGAAGCACTCCCATCGATTCTATTTTTTATTGTCAGTGTTCTGTTCTGCACATGTGGTTTTTATTGCACCATGGGAAGTCTCTGGCTCCGCTCCGCCATCTATTGTTTCTCAACTTCTGTTCTGTGTGGGAAGCTGTAGATCCCTCTACAGTTACTTCTCTTTTCCTGCAGGAATCTAGTTTAAGAGGCTCAACATTTTTTTTTTTTATTTGGCAAACCTTTCCGTTCTCCACAGATGCTACCTGTGCTTGAAATTATAATTAGTGAAATGTAATTGCACTTTTACATCTTCCAACCCACCAGTGCTGAGAAAACGATGCCAATATACTGCATGAAACCACCAGGAAGGTATAGTGCTAAAAATTATATAATCAGCTTGTTAACAAGCTGATTGCAGCGCTAATCTGTATTTCAAAGTCGAATAACATTCAACATCACCTTCTCTTTTTGTAAAGTGCCTTAACATGAATGTGTTGTGCTACATGAACAAATTTGAGTTGACTGGACTAACACTGTACAATGTTAGAGGTGTCACTAATGTAGTAGAGTAGAAAGCAGTTTCTCCCAGGTTTTGATAGTACTAGTGTTTTGATTCAGGCACAATACTGCCTGCAACCTCAACAAATACAAAAAAAGAAAATAATGATAGTAGAATAGTATTATAAAAACCCAACCAGTGAACATAATGGATAGTTAGCTGCTGTAACTATGCATTTTCAGATGGTGGAGACCAAAACCAGAGCTAATGGTAAAGTCAGTATTTTATTTGCATCAGTCTCTAGAAATATAAAAATAATGATAGATAATTTTTAATTTGTCCTTATCAGTATATTATTACATATTTATTTGTGCAACATTTATGTATTTTACATCTTACCTTATCACAACTTTTCTATGTAAGCTACTAATTAAACTATTTAAATGAAGTGGAAAATATTTCTTATCTCATTATTATTTTGAGGTCATATGTAATATGTCAGTGATGCATGTTCACAGCTTGTTTGCAGTCATGAAGCTGCAAAAACAGACAAACAGAAAATTAATAAACAAAAGCCCCTAAATAAATAAATTACATAGCATTATTATATGATAATGACTTAGTTAGTAGTTAGTAAGAATTGGAGATGTTTTTGTTAGAATGTAGACTGAACTGGTGTAAAAGACTGGAGGCTGGTTGCACTGTTTTCTGAAGAAGCAAGGGAAGGAAGATAAGCCCCTAAGGATCCTTTAGAGGGGATTTAAAGTCAGAGCAGTAACATAATATCTACTTTTAATTAAGTGAAAGATTTGTACTTCCTCCATTAGCGCTGCAGCCTTAATGTCACCAGTAGAGTTCCACTTCACTTCAGATTGAGCCAAACACTTTTAATCTTATTTCATCGTATTCAAAGGAAATTAAAACCATTAAATTCTGTTGATTCATATTAGTGAGGTCCTATGGGACTAAAGCTGAGCCCGAAATAGTCAGAAAGCACTGTTTCAATTCCCATCATATCCACTTTACCAACATTTTATTTTTTATTTTCTAGCAGACATGATTTAGCAGAAGTGTTTCTCTCTTTCATGTTCAAGTTGCACCAGAAAAGGTCACACCTGTAGCACAGCACTTTTCTAGCCTTGTCCCTCCGTCTGCCATTAGGTGGATTTTTTTTCTCCCTCTTTTGCTCGACAAGAAATATGATGAGTGATAGAGGAGAGGGGGAGACGAGGGAAAATAGGGGCCATTTGGGACAGTTTATTTGCTACTCAATCATGAAAAATGGACGTGTGCTATTGACGAAGACACCCTACCATAACTGAGCCAATGGCGTGTTCATTTCCCACTTTGACTGCCATTGGCAGGACTGTGAGGTCTGATAATTAACACAGGCAGTTGGCAGTTTTATGCACACTTACATGGATTTATCATTTTCTCATCTTACGCTGATGACAACTTTTTTTCCCCCTCACTATTCTTGATTGACCAACTTTAAATTAGTATGGGATTAATTGTACATTTTTACATTTTACACTTTATTTTAATCTGTTTATAATTACATTCACAACATGCTACAGCATAAATATATTGCACATAAATTGTGTATAAAGTATTTGCAGCACATTGTTTCCCAGTTGTAATGCAACTCAGCAGAATATACAGTTTTCCCACAGTTACATTTCTCAATGTTATTTTACTCATCATTAAGTCTAATGATATAAGGATCTTCAAGTGTCATTTAACATCCTGTACTGAAATTCAGAGAGATTGTTTTTAAAATGTTGTTTAAAATGAAGTTTTTATAAAACAAGTTGGAATTAAGAAATCAATTTGTTATCATCAGGGTTTGATATTATCAAATGTGTGCAAGTGCTGCAGCTGCAACCAAATATCTACCTTAGCTACTACAACCATGACTGGTTTGTTTTTGGATCATGTCTTGTATAAGAGAAAACACCAACATGGATATGTTTACAAGGTTAGAAAGCCTTTCACTCGGAGAATCAAACATTGACAACATGAAATTGATTATGTCTTGCATTAAATAAATTATAGTTTCAGTCAATCCACAGTTTCTGTTCACGACTGGATTATCAGACACCAGCAGTGTAACTTTAACAAACAGAGACAAGGTGTACTCTGAGAGTCAGTGTGAAATCTGCAGGAGTCATTGGAATGCATGGGCGATAACTTTTATAAAACATCAATCTATGGTAAACAAAGCTTGAGGCTCTTCCTGAATGTGGATCAGGAAAAAAAAAACATCAAAATGTACACTTGGCTAATATTCACAGCTCAGAGTAAAAGACATCTTCCTTTTTTTTTTCTAGTGGACTGTTGTTGGCTGAAGTTGAAAGCTGAAAGAAACCCAATTAACCCGAGTTAGAGACAGAGCAACACTTCCAGCAGTACCCGTCTCCAGCACTCAGGAGATCACTCTGCACCATTAAAGTGAATACACTCAGATGCACCACACTTTTCTAATTGAAACCTTTGGGACTGACTTTGGAGCTTCAGAAAAAAAGCATATAAATGTTAAGGAAGAGACAAAGAGCTCAAAGGATCAGGGCCCTCCGTGGTGGAAAACAATATGTACGGGGAGGGAGAGGGATTGAAGAAGCACCACCATGTCTCTGACTAACAAACATGTGTTTCCACACTTGACAGAGCTTTGGGGAGATTGGTGTTGGATTAGACTCAAACTAATATTACTGTTTTCCCTTCAGTGAAAATGTCTATCCAAAATATTGAGGTGTGTCTGCTCCTGCTCCTGCTCCTGCTCCTAACTTAGCTGCAACTTTTTTTCAGATGACTCAATTTAGTCACTTCAGACTAACCCGAACATCACTCATGCTGACACACACGCACGCACACACACTCTCATTCTTGCACACACAGCATCAAGGGATAAAGCAAAAGAACATTTGTCAAATTAAGTGAAACCTGCTGTATTGATTTCTTCTAACCAAGGTAAATGAAAGAGAATTAATTAAAGAGGATTAATGGATAAATGAGAACTAGGCAGATACATTTCCTAGGGAGCTATTAATGACCCACGGGGGCAGATGGAGGCCCTCGCTCGTTTTGTCACCGTGGCAATATGATGAGCAAACACCGTCCTCAGCTCTGGGAGCAACTTAAGTATATAACTCAAGGTTGGTGCCAGTAGAGTAGTTTCAAACCTCAAACCTGAAACTACATCTAAGCGACCATACAGTATGTAGAAACCAGTGGAGTGAAGAAACATACTCACAACATTTGAAACTCTCCATGTAAAATCTTAAAAGTTGATATTTTTTATCAGCAAAATGTTCCAAAAGAGCAAAATTCCACAATATTTTAATTCATTCAAATCATTTTACCTTTTATAAATGAGAAGCAATATGAGAAGGTTATCATTATACTGTATTATGCCTTGTGTTTTTGTCTAACATATGGAAAAGCTCCACCTCTGAAAGTGACAGAGTCTGTACCCTCTTAAATAATACAAAAAAACAACAACAACAAAAAATATATGAATTGCCAGTATTGCACTTTTATGTTGTCAAATCAAATTAGAGATTCAGTGAAACATCCGCTGTGAATGATGTAACGGTATTACAGACACAAGGGCAGGAAACTGTAATTATGTAGTGCAGTGTGAAAAGACACAGAGTGTTAATAACGTGTAATCTCGGCTCTCCAAATTCACAGTTCATCCTCCTAAGGTGCTGACTTGTCTTTTGTCTATTTGGATTAATGCCACAAAAACCTTTTACTCTTTTCAAAGTGAAAGAGAAACCTCGACCTTGTGTGAACTGCTTAAAGAAACGTTACTGTATAAGACTGGATTGGACGATAGCCTACTGCAAAGATTTGACATTTGAATTCCCCCTTATATCTTTATCAAACTTAGAAACTATCAACTTACTCTTCAGTGGATTCAAACATCTTAATAGGGGAGTTTTTACAGTATGAAACCTTGTTAGAGTCAAACATCCAGGATACAAGAGCCTCTGATTGGCCTCGGTTAGTGTTCACATCCAGTGCACAGATCAATGTTTATTACAGCAGCAGCTGCAGCTTTAAAGCAAAATGTATGTCCAAACAAGCAGGAGAGAACATTTAATAAAGCTGTCCAAGTTCAAAAAAGTTTTAAAACTCAGAAAAAACTCAGAAAAAACTCAGAAAAAAAAAATCCTACAACTGAAAAAACTCTTAGAACAAGTGCAGCCGCAGTTTTAATATCTGAAATATTATTTCAGATACATCAGTGAATTCTTCAAGCTTTTATAAAAATATTATGTTTATTGAGAAAGTTCAGTTTTCTCACACTCTCCTCAAACAGGAAACTGGTGCTCCTGTGATTAATCTTTCATCGATGAAACAACATGCAATCTGCGTCAGAATCTGGATTTACATTTCACACGTTACAGTGTCAAGTTAAACTCCCAGCTGTCTGAGAAGTTGTACATTTTGTGTTCCCAGTTTACACAGATATTATTTCTCCATGGTGAGCTGTGCTATAAGTCAGGAGGAAAGGAAGAAAAACAAAAATCAATGGAGACTTCAACAAATTGAGTTTGCTGCTCTGGGTTGAAAGTGTTCAAGCTCTCGATCCATCGCTTCAGCACAACAGGATCAAGTTGTCAGTTGTAGTCAAAGCGGCAGATGTGGGGACCTTGAAATTTGGGTGGAAGTGGTTCTGCACACCATGAATAAAAGAAGAACAGTGTTGGTGAGACAACATCCGTTTGTACATTTTGTAATCAAAGCGATATCCCATATTTACAGCACACACACATCAATTATCTAAATGCAAATGAGCAGTAAGTGTTGGACTCTTTCTTAAACACTTGGGAGGTTTTGTGTCATACAACATGTGACGTGGAAGTTTGTCCTTAAGTAACACAAAGGTCATGACTGTTGGCTGGTTGATGTTACATTTAGCGAAATGGAAGTTCAACCTCAGTCTTTAAAGAGGAACTAAGCAGGATTTCTCCCGTGGCTATGCTACATTTTTACCTTAATTAAAAAGCTCCAGAGTAATTGTGATCGTTAACTACATGACTTGTGACTTATTGCTACAAGTGAGAACGGAGGTTCTCTGTCTTTACCTGGCGTCTCATGGCTGAAAACCAACCTTGCAACATCAGTGTAGTACCTGGCTGCTGCCCCGGTGTCCCAGCTCTCGTCTCTGCACACCGCGACACAAACACACTCCGTAACCCGTAATCTTTTGTTCATGACGGTTAAGAAACACACGCGCCATAACATCGTACATGTTATGTAACATTTTCCACCACTCCATTTATTGATTTTTTGCGGCTTCATTGTAAACAGATGCACATGGGCGAGAGGAGCGTAACCAAAACAGCGGAAAAGCGAGCAGACTTGCAAAGTTCCCCTTTAAAGGGGAACTATGCGAGTCCAGTCCTTTTTTGCTGTTTTGGGCGCTTTTTTTCTACAGGGCTCCCCCTACAGTTTCGGCATCATGCATATTTTCACTGTCTTTAAAACTCACGTCATCGTTGCACAGAGTTCCTCTGCTCCTGTCGCAATTAACACGCCTGTTTTATATTGGCAATACATACCACATACATGAATAACAATAAATCATATTATCTCCTTGCTTAGATCGTTTACTATCTTTGTTTTCCACAGGAGTGTCTCCTAACTTTGGCTAAAATTGAAAGGCTTTAGTCTGTCCATGAACTAAAAAAATAAATTAATTAATGAATTAGCACAAGAAATGAATTAAAGAAAAGTTCCCGGGGTGATGATGTAATATACGTCCTATCAGTTCTTTAACTTGTCATTACCAGATTCTTCTGCTCCGGCTACAGCACTGTCCTTTTTAATATTCCTCTCATTGTCTGAAATGTTGAGGTTATTAGCCCACTGTGGAATAGCTCCTGTCAATAGCCCTGTCAAATCCCCCCATTGTCAGTGCACGTAAAATTACAGTGATAAGGGAGGAAGAACATGCGGGGTAGGAAGGAGAGGGGAGAGTGTGCGCCACATTTTCCCCGGGAATTAAGTGGCCCGGGACAGTGCAGAGATTAACTGTCTTACTTGGCACTCGGTCGCAGACAGTTCTCGGGTGTTCGCCTGCTTTCAATTTGTCACCCAAAATGTAAGACGCTCCTCTCACGCTTGTTGCATTTCCATAAATTTACAATTCATTTGTGGATGCCGATTTTGACGGGAAGCGCCAGGACAGCACTGCTTTAACCCGGTCATTATTTATTTGTTCTCATTCGTGTGATTTAAAGGTCGGTCCAGAGGGTAATTAGGCTGAGTCAGCTCCCAGTCGTGCCAGTGGTGAGGAGGCCTATTGATTTACAGTAGATAACCATCTTTAAGAGCAAAGCGAAGGCAGCTGAGTGGTTTGTGTCCTCTAATCCTCCCCCTACACCCAACTTATCAGTGTGTTAACTGCCAAACACGGTCGTAATTACACACTTATCCTTATCAAATCTTTGCACTTCTATAACTCAGATTTAACATTGTGGAAAATCATTTTTCTTAACTCTTAACGGACCAATGAGGGAATATTATGACATCATGTTACAAGCAGTGTGTTTACATGGACTTGAGTATCTTGGTTACAGTATGTGTGGATTTTTGAGTATCAAATTTGTGCATGTCAACATCCTTTCCAGATTTCAGAAACCAGGATACGCCACTATCCCGGTTTTGAGAAACTCATTGATCATCGCGCAATCGTTGTGCGGCAGTTCTTTTTTCACTGCTCTTGTTATTGTTATTTTTCCAGCAGTATAGCGCGTAGTTGTCTGTCCACTTATATTTTACACCTATCATACGTCTTTTACTTACATGGGTTTTGGAACCTTCTCTTGCGTCATATCCGGCTTTGAGTATGCCCAGTCACCACAGAGTAAACCTCAAGCCCCACTCGGGAGTACCTACCCTGGGGCAGGGACTTGTTTAGTCCCCGTAAAAGTTCCGGGACTTGGTCCTTCGGGAGCGGCTCCTGCAGTGGAAACATGCACCAATGACCTCAACCCTGTAAAATTACCCCTAAGTTCCTGTGGTGGAAAAGCCCCTACTGTGGCATGTACCTCATTGCAACTATCTGCACAGGCGTAGGCAATGAATAAGATAAAAAGGTACATGTCATATTGTCTTCTGTCACTGCCACACAGTCGACTAAAGATCCCTCCATTTCAAAATCCATAAACACGATCCTGTTTCACCAATCACGGCTGCATATTTTCATCCACCGCTCCCTCGCCCTACATGATGGCAGTGACATACGTTGTCGTCTTTTCTTCAGTTGCTACATATAAGATAAATGAGCTGTATTTGTAACGTGATAAGTGTTTAACAGTGACAAGAATAGATTTCAAAATAGCCAGTAGCCACGCCTTTTGTTGTAAAAACTAAACATTACAGACTCCTGCACTAATAAGATGCAATAATCAGAAACTGGAATTCTGGTATTGATCATGTAGACAGGGATATGAATACCAGATTTCTTTGTGTGAATGTAAACGCAGTATCCCAAATATGATCCTAACGGGATATTGCTCATAATCAGGATACTCAAGTCCATGTAAACACAAAAACCAAAAGCAACATTTCTCAGAATGGTCCAATTATTGTTCTTTTCCTGAGTGTTACACATGCATTAGTCAAAAGACGACTTCTTTAATTAAATTTCACTGCTAAATTTAATAGTTTACAGTGTGTTAAATCATTTAACATGTGGTTGACAAAATAATCTTCTTAGATCTTAGAGAGGAACTCTACACAAAATGATTATTGTTATTTAAATACTGAACACATATTCACAGAATGGCTCTAACAATATATTGTGCAACAAAAAAAGAAAGAAAAAGGTCTTGCTCAATTTTTTTGCGTCTGCTCCGATTTTGAAAGCTCCGACTGTGACTGAACAGCCCGGATCGTCCCAAACACCGTGACTCCAAGTGGAACTGGTGCAACAGACCTCTCATATAACTGCAGGTACCTTTAGCAAACCTTAACAAGTTTCGAATGAACGAGAGATTTATTCCTCTTCTGTGCCAATAAACGCAACATATGGTCCAGCCAATAACTGTGATTCACAGCTTAACAAGATATTCTGGACTGACGGACAGTAATGTTACCTTAACTGTGATAAACAGCAGGGCTACAGCTACTATCACTCCTCAATAACACACACACACGCACACACACACTGGGAGAACCTCTTGCACTACGCCCACTGTAAAGGGAATAAATGTACTAGTCATGCTCAGAGCTTATGGTCATGCTCAACTGTGTGGCGGCCATTTCCATTTTGTCGAACAATTTGAGGACTTCATATGCATAGTGGTTTAAGGCCGGGCTTCAGAGTGGGACTTGAGATTATATTGTCATGTTAACAGCCGTTTCCAAGGTCAAGAATGGACTTTAAACTTAGCTTTTGAGTCAACGTGGACCAGGTTATACCGATTCGGTGGTATTGGTGATCAACAATCATCAGACTGATAATGCCTTTGCAAATGTCAGGTGAATATGTTGCTTGTTTATTCATTAATATTGTAACTTATTGTTATTGTAGCAATAAATCAATATTAAAATTCCATTTACCAACATGCCAACCCGATTTTAATGAAAGCTGTTATGGTTGTAAATCAAACTTTGGGACAGTCAGTGAGAGAGTTAAATACTTGAGCAAAACAGGGCATGCCATGCACACATATTGGCTGTCTGTAATTACAAGATGGTGATCAGACTGTGGTTAAGATCATTTTGCTTCACTTCACTCATTCACTCTTTCTCTTTTCTCTTCTCTCTAATTCATGAGCACATGTGATGTGGCCAGTTGTTCAGAGATCGTGGAAAACAGGCAACAAAAAGTCCTTTTAGAAAAACTAAAAGAGATAAGAGTAAAATCCATCTGCTGATGAAGATAATGTGATCTGTGAAAGCTCCGGAACAGTAAGTGCGCCATGCAGCGAGCATGTTTCCACATTTGCTGTTTTCAAAAATGAGCCTGGTCTAAAATGTGATTCCACACAACAATTTCAGACTGAACAATCTTTCAACACATGGTCAATTGTTGGGTATTACATGTAATTTTGACTAAAGCTGCTGAATATATAACACACTCCAGGTCACCCTTTATCCGTGACTGTTCCTCCGTTCCTCAGTATTAACTCCTTACCGTTCGCTTTTCCAGGACTTTGATGATTTTACTGTTGGCGCTCCACTCCATGAACCCATGAACACTTTATCTGCTCTGTGGGATCCATCCAAAAAACACTTATTCCCACTCACTGACTCTTGGATTTAAAAGAGCTACTGGAAGAGAAGATACAATAGGGAATGGGGCTAAAAATATGTGTAGTTGTGTGAGAGTTGTTTTATAGACTGTGTCTATTTCTGTGTCTGTCTGTGTGTGTTTGTGGGAATTCATCACTTACTGTAATGTTGCTTGCTCTCATGCAACATAGTGTTGCTGCCACAATAGGGAACATAATTGTTAAATTTGAAGTACATTTTAAGCTTGTTGAAGCTTGTTTTAAAGTGACATGAAAAAACAAACAAACCAAAAAACTGTGTAGGCTACGCATTGTTACTGGAGGATTTCCTGTCAGTGACCATTAATAAGTTTCCCAGCAACTGCACTTTTTTCAGCCGTTGCTGCTGCAGATGGGGCAGAAAACGATCAGGCAAGTTAAAGAGGGGTCGTAATGCACTAAACTGTAGTGTGATATAAAATGTTCAGTATCCCAAGAGGGAGCAACCCTCTCAGAGCACAGTTCATAATGATGTGCATCTGGTGAATTATAAGCACACAGGGTCTGCGGTCTTCAAATAGGTGTGTAAATTTGACACTTGGACTATCATGTGTACATTTGCAAGCAGGGAAATTAAATCCGGCCTCCAGCTGTGTGCTTTTTTTTTTCCTTTTTAGATAAATATACCATCAGTCTGTTTGACTCCTGCTGAGACACTCCAAAGCAGGAATCATGTTGGATGGTGCAGCTTACGCCAACTCCTGCACCCTAATTAGCTACTCTTCTTTTTCTACTCCAGTGGTTTCCAGAGCAAACTCTGACCAGTCACAAAGCCAGTTCTCCAAACTGGGGCGTATGAATATTTGAGGTATAGGTCAGATGCTGCGAACACTGTGAGAACATGCTACGGCACAGTGGAGCAGTGGGTAGCGCTGCCGTCTCACAGAGGGTTCTGGTTTGCATGCTCTCTCTGCATGTGTTCTCCACTTTCTTATGTCCAAAGACATGAATAATAGGTTGATTGGTGACTCTAAATTGCCCATATGTGTGAGTGGGAGAGGGTGTTTCTTATTTATCTGCACAGGTCGGCCCTGTGATAGACTGGCTACCTGTCCAGGTGTACCTCACCCTCGTCCCATGTCAGCAGGGATTGACTCCATCCCCTGTGACCCTGCAAAGTGATACACTGTAGAGTAGACAATGGATGATGGATAGATAGATGAGTGTTCATTGGTGCAACATTTGTACCTGCATATTGCTAGTATATATTGTGGTATTTAGTATAGTGGTATTGTAGTATTTCACTTGGGATCTGTAAAAACATACTAATTGTCAGTTCAAAAGCTAGACACGGCTTAAAGGGATAGTTCACCCAAAATTCAAATTGCACTCATTATCTACTCAGCCTCATGTCAACTAAGGGCTGGGAGAAGTTTCAGAGTTATCCGTGGCTTCTCTGAGTTGGACGAACCAGGAAGAGGAGCTTCCGCTATACAAACAAGCTTGAAATACAGACTAATAAATTTTTTTTCAGAACAATTTCGCCTTTTGGGGCTTCAATACAAGACGGACATTACATACGAGCAGCATGGAGTTATTTGGATGTTTTTTGGTGTGTCTTTTTGTTACAAAGAAAAGTGGAATCCATTTGCAACCGTTATATGGACATGCACTGCTATGCCGAGACCCCCTGTAACTCAGAGAAGCCACGGATAACTCTGAAACTTCTCCCAGCCCTTAGTCGACATGAGGGTGAGTAGATAATGAGGGCAATTTGAATTTTGGGTGAACTATGTTACAGGCATATGCTATGTTTATATGTTACCTGCAAGTCAGTGCCAGGCAGTAAAGGGCTCTGTGTAAGGGGACTTAGGCGCATGCGTGTCTGCGGGGCTTTTGTGAATAAAGCTCATACTGACACACTAAAAAAATAAATAAATAAATAAATAAAAAATTAAAAAAAAAAAAAAAAAAAAAAAAAAAAAAAGATTTAAAAAGAAGTGTTATTGTTACATTATTAGTATAGATCGTTAATGTTTCCCATATGCTAATATGGTAATGTTGATAATGAGACATTATTAATTTAGATCTTTAATGTTTTCCCATAGGCTATTATGGTAATGTTGATAGATAAACAAACAGCTAAAGGGAAGGAGATGTTACAGGCATATGCTATGTTTATATGTTACCTGCAAGTCAGTGCCAGGCAGTAAAGGGCTCTGTGTAAGGGGACTTAGGCGCATGCGTGTCTGCGGGGCTTTTGTGAATAAAGTTCATACTGAAACAAACTATCCCTTTAATATGAAGGTAATATTATGTGGTTTAGGTTTGGAGGTTTGGATTGAAACTCACTGCTCAATGCAATTATATCAACTTTTCAGAATAAAGAGAAAATCAAATGATAGACTGCAGCATAGTCTATCATTTGATAGACTGAACAATATATTGGTATTCACCATACTTTAGTAGTGATCTAATTAACTATTGATAGGAAACATGGAAATATGAACCTAAGGTGTCTAAAATAGATGGCATGATCTTTTACACAATATAATATCTATTCTTTTTAACCAGTGTGAAACAGAGGAAGTTCCCCACTGTGGAGAAACGTGACTTATCTTGGACTCCATCTTTTCCATATACTAATTGCATGTACAGTTAACACCACAACAAGAGCCCAAATATTTAACTCACAGCCCCTGCCGGCTCAGGAGTGTCCCAGCTGCTTGTTTTATAAACGTGGTGGATAATTTAGCTGAGAAAGGAAGTGAGGAAAAACACAGCTGGTGTAAGGGATGCTAGGACAGCTCATTGTGTTACTGTCGGTGTGAGCAACAGTTGGTGAAGCTCTGTGATCAGAGCTGATCAGTAAGTGTAATATCAAAGTGTGAGGAGTTTCAGTGTGCCGTTTGGTGACAGCTGCCACTTAGTAGTAAATCAGATTTGATGGGAGTGACAGGCTGCTGGTTCTGGACAGAGAATGCATCATTTTTGTTATGATTTTTCTAAGGGGTGGGGGGATTAAAAAAAACCCCAAAACAGATGTGATACTGTCATTGATTTATGTGTGTACAGAGTCTGTTCCCCTGTAGCTGAATTGTGCACCAAACATTCAGCAGCGTCTGGTGCAGTTTGTTAGCAAATGGTGGGATCTTAATTCTGATTCCCAAATTTGATGATGGGGGGGCTCCTGTGTTCTTAATCCACCCCACCGATTTTGGTCTGAAACACTGTCAGAGCTGCCATTTCATGCTGGTATTTACTGTGCCATGTCAGTGGGAGCTGTGAGTCGTCTATCAACATCTGCCATGAAAAGTTGTGCAAAAGCAAACGAGTACGAGTTCCAACAAGTTTTTTTTTTCTTCAAATTTCACATAAAATATTTGGGAATTTAACCTTGGGCAGTGAAACCGTACAGCTGGAGGCTAAAATAACACAGCTATGCACACTATGCCTACAAAAGGTATACTGTTGTATGCAATTCAGTGAATGCAAACACGAAACAGTGTGGAATAAGATGATGGTAATGTCACTGTATTATTAAGATTGATGGTCATACTTTTCTTCAAGATTTATTTCATATAATCATGTCACGTAAACCTTTACATGCTGATGTTCATAACTGAAATAAAGAATAACTGAACGATGATTAAATATTCAATCAACTAAAATGTTTCCTTTGCTTATTGGAGCTACAGGAGCTGATCTGGATGACACTGTGAAAGTAGCTACATGTAGGCCTATCTGTATCCACCTTCTTCCGAACGTCAAAAACGTAAGCCGGTTTTGCTCTTCCGATGGAATTTTATGTTTAGGTTTCCATGGTTTTGGTAGTCGCGGTAAATGCATGGATTTTTTTTTTTTCAATGAAAATCTGTAAAACGCATGGATCATCACACCAGCTTTTAACAATGTATATCCCACAAATTGACATTGTGTTAAAAGCCAGTGTTAATAGATCCATGTGTTTACCGCAACTATGACAACGACTGAAAACCACTGAAACGTAACATACAATTCCACCAAAACTGGCAAAACCGGCTTCCGGTTTTGACCATAGATGATGTTCGGAAACTTGTGGATATGTCTGAACATTTTCCATTGCTACATAGCCAATGTTAGCATAACCGCTGTTTACTTACAAGTTACCACAACAGAGTGAAAAAAGAGCGGCAAAGTACTGTAGGGTCACATGACCACTGCTGTAGAAGACCTATGCTGCAGTCCAAATACTAGGGCTGGGACGATATGCTTTTCTCCCGATTCGATTCTTCTACGATTTTTTGGATGCCGATTCGATTTAAATTGCGATTCTACGATATTGCCGATTCTCTCGATTCTTAGTCGCATTTTTAACATTTATCTGCACACAAACACTGTAGGAGCCTATAAATTAACATACTCCATTATAAAATGAACTTAAACCCTTTTCAAAGCCTGTACTCTCTGTATGTAAAAGAGGCTAACAAATACACATTGCACAATATTTAAAAAAATTCAAAAAATTTTTTTTCAAAAATTCAAAAAAAAATTTTTTTTCAAAAAAAAAAATCGATTTTTGAAAAAAAAAATCGATTTAAAAATCGTCAAAAAAGATATCGCGATATCTATGTGAATCGATTTTTTCTCCCACCCCTACCAAATACGTGACCTTATTTGTTTCTGGCTGCTAGCAGTAGCATTAGCAACATTAGCCTGGCTACGATTACATGCTGTCATCCCGACATCCCACCATTCTGACATACCACGATTTAGACATACCACCATTCCACCATTCCGATATGTGATAGAAAATTAAGTGTTGCCATTTAGGAGGCCTATGTCGGACTGGTGGGATGTCGGAATGGCGGTTGCCCCCTTCTGGCTACTGGTCAAAACAACTGTAAGTTTCGCAGTCTGAATGACAAACCCCACTGTCCGTGCTATAAAGGTGAAGGCTAGGGTAGGCTAGGTGTTGTTATCCAATGATCTGGTTGTAATGAAGAAACTGAATCTGGTCGGTCTGGAGCCCTCTCCGTAGTGGACTGGCCAGTTGGACTACCGGGACTAATCCCGGCGGGTTGGTGGTCCATGAAAATCCATTAAAAAAAAAAAATCTATAAAGTTTTCACCAGTCCTGTCAGTTTCTTTACTGGACCCTGGTTTGGTCCCTGTGGAAAACACCAAGGCTGAATTTTCCAGCCATCCATGGCTTTCTCTACGAAGAGATTTTTGGTGCGCCACTCTCTATTACTTGCTTTGCCTCCTCCAAGACCATGGCTCCTATTGTTTTGGTAGAGTTTTCAATTCTGCTGCCTGGAAACACTGATAAAGAAAAATCTGCAAAATTTCAGTGGCAGACAGAGTCAAATGGAGAAAGCAAGACTTAATAGGGAACCAGCCTAAATGCAAATGGTGCTTTTACCTTATAAACAACGTTTCACAATGATAAATAAGAAAACACTCATCTATTTCCACTTAAACCAAATTCATCTGGCATGATGTTTTAATGTGTCATCCATATCTTATTGTTATTTACTTTTTTCACGAGACAGCATCATGCATGGAGAAAAAACATTTTGACAAGATAAAGTATGCCTTTTCATTAGAAACGTGTCATGTCAATAGCTGTATATAAAGCTTTTCCTCAAACCAAGACCAGGAAACTTCATACCAAGCCTAAAATGTTGCAGTGTCCTATCATTATTTTGACATAGCAGAGGTAGTGTTGCCAGCGTCCCACTGTGCGAGCGGAGCAGAGTGCCAAAACACAGCGATGACTGACGAGCTTACAATGGAAGCTTGATTTGTGTCCCCTGAAGAATGCAATATGCCAGGACACCATCCTGCAGTAAACACGGGTACAATGTCATCACACAGCCCATGAATACATCCATCACACGCTCTCATCAGTCCGGCAGACTAACAACAACTGTTAAACACATACTTCTTCAAGATGAGGACAGAAATGTAAAATAAAAGAACATAATTTTGAATAATCTCCACCACACTTTTCAGATACGGCCAATCAAAGAACATCATCACTGTTGACGTTCTCTTCAGCTTACTTTGTGTTTACTCATCTATCTACTTTCCATCCTTTTCAAGGTTGACATTTGTAGACGAATTTCTACAAAAGCTCTTTTTTTTCTTTTTTACTACCCCATGTCATATTTAATCATAAATTCGTTCATTATGATTCTCTTTCAAACTCTGTAGAAGTCACAAGAGAAGAGCCTTGAAATTTTGTTTTCAACATCATGCTAATTCTGAAGAGAACTAGAGAGATGCTTTGAATTTTTTTTCTTCTTCCCCCACTTAATTAATTCATGACATTGTTGGTGAAGACCTTCACTCTTTCTGCTCCGGCCTTTGATATAATGACAGAGATATTCCACATGTAGCGTGCATGTGCAGAGTTTAGATCTCAAAAGCATTTCATGATAAACTGTTTACAATTTGGATAGCTCATTAGATGTAGATTGTGTCAGGGAGTGATTAATTATGCCAGACTGTAAGACTTCTGTTTGTGTCAAGTTGATGTATATTCTGTTTTTTTTTTTAATTTTAATTTATTTATTATTTTAATGAACAGAAGAATTGCAAGCTCTGCACCCGCATCAACAACTGTGATTATGCCTCATCTCAAAGCTGGCACCGTTTCCGGAGAGTGCAGATCATTTCTCCAGAAGTCTGTGTGCCCTCAAATGAGGGACTCATCCTTAATTTTTCTCTGGGATGGAAAATATTTTCTATATAAGGGACATCTGTATGGACCACCCAGAAACTCCTTTGCAAGCATGAGCAGGCTGAGGTATATATATATTGTATCATTCTTTATCTTAGTCTTTTGATCTGGACTCTGGAGGCACCTGCGGTTACTGTGGCAACGGCCAGCGTGGTTTGATATACAGCAGCTACTTTGTCAGAGACACAACAGAAGAGCAGCTGCTCACAGTTCATCCCAAACAAATGTGCGTTGTATCTAGGAAGTCATTTGGTAATAATTGCAATCATGATGTAATTTCATGTTGCACTGTTGAAAAATTAGATTTCCTGACAATAACAGAAGTTGGTGAATTGTCATTGTCTTTGTCTATGAATGTTTAGCAAAAGTCATGCTGTGTTTCACCATATGAGCCCTTTTAATGTAAAGCTGTGGCAGTGGGATCTTCAGTTTCCTTTAACAGCAGCTCAATACAAGCTTTTTTGTGGTGCAAAGAGGAAACAGTAAACAGCGAGGCTGATATCGATGAGATAAAATTACACTGAAGTGCACGTATGCATCATTTTCCTGTGAATCCCTGGAGCCTCTGTAGGCAATCTGAATCCAGTCAGTGGTTGACTCTGCCACTGACAATCAAAACTCCTCCACAGAGAGACAATTACCCACTGTAAATGCATTGGATGGCTATTGCAGAAGAGGATGCCGAGCACTGATGTCATGAGAATCAAAAGGATTTGAACTTTATTCTAAACATGAAAGAAGAGCTCAGTTACAGAGCTGATGATGAAATAAATAATAAAAAAATATTTCTACATTAATCATTCTGTCATTTTATTGATTTATTTCAAATAATACAATTGGATAAATATATAGGTTCACATACTGTATCACTAACATGCTTGATAGATAGTCTTGCCAGGTAATCTTCTGTCTGAAGTCTGAAGTGTGATAACGTCTAGCGGTGGTAATAGACGGGGTTGGGCTTGGCACATCCGAATGATCGTCGTGTCCTTGCTTCAGCCAATAGAAAAATAGCACAAAACCAGAATGGCTTCTAACTTGTGATTGGTGTGGGCAGCCTTCATCCCGCCTCCAAAGTCGACCATTGCCCTCTCACTTTTCTCGGTGTGTTCAAGCACAGCTATACAGAGCTCTGAATCAGTCCCGTCCACTGCACAGTGTCTCTGGGAGCATGCCGAGGGTGAGAGGTGTTGCTATGACAACTATGAACTCTGATGGCTCGGATTGCACACACACACACACACACAGGGCAGGGCAAAGCATGTAAAGGCACACACACATGGTCCCACTGCAAAAAAAACAAAACAAAAAAACGGCCCTAAGCTTGTGTGAACCAGATTAAATGTCTGTTTTAAACTTTAGACTTGAGTTTATTGAGCTTATTTTTTGTCAGGCACCCAGGTATTTAAAGGGATGGTTCAATATTTTGACAAATTGGCCCATTGCCATAATCCCTATAGTCATAGCTGTAGGTTTGTTACCTCTAATTGTCAGCGAGTGAAGCCGCAAGCTCCTCAGAGCTACTGCTATGACTATAGGGATTATGGCAATGGGCCAATTTGCCAAAATGTTGAACTATCCCTTTAACAGAGAGGGGAGACCCCTGGTATTGTGTCTGGACTGCCTTTCCTTCACCTCACAATTCACCCTCCCAGATATTATACACTCAGCCACAGTCATGAGTCGGTAACACACAACCTGAAATGAACCAAGATCATTGGTGTAGTTAAGTTTCTGTGTGTGAATGAGTTAGGGGCTCCATGGAAAAACAGAAAATTGCTTTTGAAGTATACCTCGGTGAATAATAAGACGCTAGCTGAGATTGCTAAGGACATACATAAAAATGCTAAGCAAAATTAAAATGGGATAATTGAAACACTGGCAAACATGGAGAAGTCAGAATGAGCGGCATAAAAGGTTGTATGCAAGCACTGCTTTTTAATGCGGCTCACCAGATTCACCCTATATTCACGTTTATAACCACCACTTGCACTTCATTGTTGCACGGCCATGCAAAAAAGTTTGTCAAGCTCTCTAGGTCCCTGTGTTATTTCTTGTGATGCTTCTTGTCTCTTGATATTCACTGGAGAAACCATTCTGATGGTCCAGTGTGAGTTGTTGTGAATGAAAACCATCTTTGCACCATCCTATCAGAGAACCGACAACGCCACTGTTGATTTGTGCACTGAGCCACTGGGCCCCGTTAATTCAAATTAACAGCATCATTTCTTTGAGATTGGTTTGGTGTCTTGAAACCAGCAAATGCAATTCTGGTCTCAGCCCGTGTGTATCAACAACCTCCCTGCCTGAGCGGTTGTTGGTGAGTCACTGGAATCGTTAAAAGACATTCACAACGATGGCTGTTGGACAGGGCTTTCTCAGGGCCTAGTTAAAGATGATTCATATCCTTCTGGTACAGTTGTTCTTCTCTCAACTGCTGGTCAAACAGATTCTGATGATCATACCGTCGCCCCCTGTCCGTCACATCCTGCACTACGTCCTATGTCAGATTGGTTTTTCCACTCCCTTTCTCAATGTCTTCCTTCTCCTACTGTATTTATTCTGTGGTCACCTGCTCCTCACATGGTCCTGTTTGAAATTCATGTTGCAAAACCAATGCTGTTGAAGGAATGTCTCAATGACACAGATCTGACACTAGCAAGGTAGCTCTAGATAGATAGATAGATAGATAGATGTGCTGTTAGTGCATTACACAGCAGCAGTGTGCTGAGGAATGATATGCCATAACTTCCATAAATTATAGAATTTTAATTGGCCAATATAGTTTAGATTTGCTAATATAAGAGATGTGAAACACTACACTGACTTTGCACGGTCATTAGCGATAGGTTTTGCTCATTAAAAATTTAATTTGTTGCTGTTGTGTTTTCTAGTCAGTGAGCAGACTCTGCCAGTATAAGCCAAGTTATTGATGAGGCTGTGCCAGGAGGATCCCCAAAGACAGACAGGTAGAGCTGTGCCCACTGTTATTAGAGGAGCAATGCAGTATGCAAACATCGAAAAGTCTAGCTTTAATACTGCTCTTATTGCTGTGCCTATAACTAGAAAGTAGCCAGGTTTCTATGTTATGAATATATTTAAAAGTACATAAAATGGTCCATTACAAGATATTCAACAGTCGTAATTTTGTCTCAAATACCTCCAGTGAGGAATCATTTTTAGTACCAAAGAGTAAGGTTATAATAACAGTTAAAGTAAGGGATACATATTATTGTAGAGAGAGGGTGAACTGATCATTTTGACATGAGATGAGGAAATTCATGGAATCGACTGTTTGTTGCGAAAGGATTTGGCAGAAAATATTCTGCTCATGAAGGAACCTGTGGAAGAAGGAATGAGGATTGTACTGCTTAATATTTTATGACAGGAGGCAGGTTAGACACCCAAAACAACACTGCTATTGCAATCCTGTATCCTTTGTGAACCTCGGCGATACAGCAGACATGTTAAAAATTTCCCTTTTAACGCCTCTCTTGTTTGACATGTAGAACAGGAGGTATTTGCTCCTCTCAAGTAAACACACTTCAAGATATTACAAAGTGTGTTGATCCATGGGATATATCTATGATGACACAAGCATGCTATAGCTAGGTTCTCTTGACTCTGTGGAAAGCCCTTTTCATGATACTTCATGTTCCTCAGTATGCATGGCGATTACTGTGAGATGAACATGTGCAGAAACAATACAAATATTTGCATACAAGCAATTGAGGTAGCCAAATTAGCAGCATGGTTATAGAAAATGGCAATAAACATATATCGTCAATCATAATGATTGACCAAATATAAATTATGTAGGGAAATTGTGAATGCTCCTACTTCAGATCATAAATGCAAACTTTAATATTTATATTATACTACTTGAGACATCAATTGCACATAACAATGATGTATGTGCAAAACAATGCAACACTCCACCAGAAAACAATAGCAATGAAAGTTAATTATCGACACAACAGCACAATAAGAAACTCAATGCAGGGACAGAAACAAACAGTAGTATATTGCATTGTTAATGTAGCATCAAGTGAACACAACACAAATTATTTCATCAATGTGTTAATGTTTTCACAGGATGGAGAATGATGTTTTTATTTTTTGAGATAAGACTAAAATATCTCAATGTAATATAGTGATGTATGGTGCGAGGAGAATCCAGAGTGCGACACGTAATATGGCAATAAAAGCAGATTGTGTGACAGCCTGAGGTTGTCAGGCAGATCATTTAAAACCCTGTGTGTCATGGTGGCAAGGGCCGCCTATAGTTCTCAGCTCTGACCTTGGACCAGAGTAGTGCTCTCCCTGTGGCGCGATGTCAACACAAGGTCAGCGGTGTTGGCCCAGGATAAACACAACAGGGATCCAGGGGTCAGGAAAAGGTAGTTTTATTACATTTTCTTTGTAATTAAAATTTACCGGTAAGTTGCAAGTATGAATTTGTATATAGTTTATTAGTACAACCTATACAAACTGCATGGATTCATTCTGAATGAACAAAATACATTCATTGTTTTTCTATATGATTTATTCACACTGGATTCTTACACTCAGGGTTCAGAGGTGAGACAACATTTCAAAAGTCCCGTATTTCCCAGTGTTTTACTTGAGGTTTTGCACTCTATAAACAGGTAAATGCTCAGAGAAGCAAAATCCTACAAGGTTGGGCAGGGATTTGAGCAGGGCTGGGGTGGGTTAACTGCTCTGTTGTGAAATCACAAAGTTATAGAAGTCCTGACAGCGTGTTAGAAGTTTTGGTTTCTGAAAACAGACTGTATGTTTCACTTTGGACTGAGCGCTTTGACACTTTCACAGTGTTAAAGGACAATTCTGGGCAAATTCAGTCTTGCGCGAGACCCAAGTTGACGCATTCAGTGCGTTCACGTACAGTCGGAAGCTACCGTTTGTGTAAACAAACTTCTCGGCGCATGTTCAGATTCCTTCTTTTAGACCTAAAATGTTAGGAAAATACAGCCCTGAGTTGAATTTGCCCGGAATTGGCCTTTAATATAGAACCAAGACCTTATCATAAAAAAATATATAGACATCTACCTTTATGCTGTGCGACCTTTAAAATCAGTAGATTTGACAAAGATATGTGGAGGAAATATTTAGCCAGTTAGAGTTACAGAGATTACTGTGTCAGTGACTGGTCTCTGATTAAAGGGACAACGAGGAGTTTTGGAAAAGCGAAGCGTTTTCACACTACATTTATGAGCCTCCGCGTGCACCGTAAAATTCTTTGACCGGCGCAAGACGGACTCATGTTTTCATTCATCAATAATTAAAGTCAGAGGTTCAAAGAGGTTCACGTACCGTCGTAGTTCCGACCATAAACGGTGATTCAGCTGCGTTATTCTCATGACTCACCACGAAGGAAACGCTGGTCGACTCGACCAGCATTTCCGCCACCACTAATAATAACAAAATAACGATAGAGACAGAACGATATATTTATCGAAAATGGGCCCATTAACAAGTGTGGGTAGCGGAGATTCATACACATTAACGTGAGACTTTTTTATAACCGAATAGAAACTCCTCGTTGTCCCTTTAACTCTGTCCTAATTTGAGTCAGTGAAGATGCTGAACAATCTAGAGACCAAGAGGAGGGGCAAAAGGGTTGAAGGATTGTTGAAAGAAGAGTGTTCCCATTCAACCTTTTCCATTTTCTGTTGACAGTTTAAAGAATTGTATTCTAAGTCCATGTGACAATGAAAGGAGTCAAGGGAACAAGAGTCATAACAACAGATGTTTGAAAGTCCTTGAAAACAATTCTGCCAACCTGAAAATCACAGAAAGGAATCAGAAAAGGTCACAGTGAGGGATCCCAGTGAAACTGTGTCTTCTTTAAAAATAAAATAAAAAAAACTGAGCAATGAATTAGTATGAGTATTCACTACACTACACGTGGTGTCAGCATAAGATGATTTATGCAATACCTTAATGCACCTGACATTAAGAACACATTATACCATGTACATTAAGAAGTACATCATCCTCCAGGAATTACACAGGTCATTGAATGAACTGGATTTGAGCTTCTTTTTTTTTTTTTTTTTAAATTTAAGGCCACTGGGTTCTAATAAAATTCCTTTAAATAGACAAATCTGACAAGATGATGACTGGCGTTTGTGTCAGGGAAAGAAGCTTACAACACGCAGATCTGTAAAGTGATGCGTGTGTCAAAACATACAAGGTATAGGCAGTTAAATATGTATTTTATTATTTTTCTGGGGACATTTTGTTTAAAACATTAATGCAATTTGTAATCAGGACTATATTTTGATGTATTTCACTCATCTCTGCTACCGAGAATTGTATTGACAAGAAGAGAAATGAGGGTGTGACTGTGGACGAGGAGCATCATTTAACAGAGCCTCGGGCACAGTTTTCTCTTCTCTTCCAGTAAGATGCCTCTTCTGCAACTCTGACTGCTTGCTGTTTCATTATGATGGGGCTATGGGCTAAACGTAGCCAAGCATATCAAATATCCTGGAAGCACATACTAAATAAATCATTTTATTCATTCCATTAGTGGTGGATGTGCTTCCCTTGTAAACCATCTTGTGACCGTACTGGCAAACAAAAAGCTGTTGTGCCTCTGCCTACCATCTCAGCTGTCGAGGTCTTTTCTGTAAATCACAACTGTTCCATCCATTTCGTTTTCATGCCTTTCTTGGCATGCTATGCCCGACCGTGGTCAGTATATGTTCACTGTGTGTCTCTCTGATTTGTCACACTCATCTGACTTTGCCGGTGCCAACATTGGGAGCGGAAATGCTGCAAATGATCAATGTGCTAAACACAGGGGATAGGGATCAGAGTCACAATCTAAACACAAGGCTGTGCAGATGCGCTCCCTTTTTGTTTTAACTGCATGAAAAATCAACAAAATGTCCCTCGGTGTTATTCTTGGTAGCAAAGTCAGAAAAGTGAGGCTAAGGTCATGACTGCTTTGGTTCAATAAGAGGGTCAGAGAGCTGAGCTGAGGCCTAATCCTCAAGCAGGTTGAGGTGACTCAGCCACAGTTTGCTGCTACCTTATGTTGAGGAAGGTCCTTGCAGTCGGGTCCAGCGCGACGGGGGGACGTGGTCAAGCAGAGGTGACACCCTCTTTAGCTGAGGGTCACCCATAAAGAGGTCCAGCAGCAGATGTTACAGGTGATACGCCAAGTCTGGCAGCAGATGGTAAGCACCGCCGTGGTTGGCGGGGACTACAGACACTGAAGGCGTTGGCTGTCTTGTTCTGGAGACTGTGAGAGCCATGGCTTCAAGAGGCAGGTAGGGGGGGGGGGGCGCCGGCAGGGCCGTTGCTGGGAATTCTGGGCCCCCTGACTTTTCATTGCCATTTTTTTCATAGATTATCATTTTTATTTATTTCAACAGTGACCGTGAGTGACAGTAACAGACAAACTTGCCTGTCATTCTGATTTAATACTTCTCTTTGTCTCATGAAAGTTTTATTTTTCTTATTTCTAATGTCATACATGGAATATGAAAACGTAGTGCAGCATTAGAGTCCTGTATTGATTCAGTAAGGGACAGTGCATTTTATTTTTCAATACGGGAAGATCCAGTAGTAGTTTATTCATCATGTTAAATCATGTTTAGGCAATGCCTGTGTTATAACAAATGCACTTTGTTCTATACTTGTTCTTCACTCCATATGCGTTAGGGTTAGGAGCCTAGACTCCCAGCCCAAAGCCAATGACATTACTGAAAGAGCTATCCAGCTGGTTGTGTCAAGCTCTTAGCTCCACCATCATCTCACATCACACTTTCTCATAATACTTACTATTAATGACACAAACCTTAATTCATTGTGATTAATACTTTTTACATCTATTCATCACTCAAGGAAAACAAGCTTTTCTTCTGTCAGTCTTATTGATAAAACCGTAACACACAATTGCCCCAAGCCCCCCAATCCAGAGTCACTGGCATGAGCCACTGAGCTCTCCAGCTGGCTGTGTTCAGCCCTCAGGTCCACCACACTAATCTTACATTACACCTCCTGATTATAATTACTTAAAATGTCAGTCATATAACTGAAATGTTCTGCTGTTGATTACATAAAATACATTTCACATCCATTCATTATGAGAAAGCAAACTCTTCTTCTGCAACTCTTGTTGACCCAGGCAAACAATAGCTATGACTGGGATTCAAACCTCCAGCTTCCCAATCCAAAGTCAGCGTCATTACCCACTGAGCTATCCAGCTGAACGTGCCGATTAGGGACTCTCCAACCTCCATTGACAGGTTGACAGCTCCTTCATGTCAGTGGTCAGAGAGAGTGAGATGATCGTGTCTGTTTAACTCTGTATGTGTGACTGCTGATTTTAAGGCCATGGGTTCAATTCCCATGTTAACAGACGGCAATGCCTCCAATGGCTCTTTGGATTTATATTTTGGCATCCTCTGTTCTTTCAGCTAGCACTAGTAACCTGTCTGTGCTACTTTAGCCAATAACTTTTTTAAAGGGATAGTTCACTCTAAATTAAAATTTCACTCATTATCTACTCACCCTGTCGACTAAGGGTTGGGAGAAGTTTCAGAGTCCTCCGTGCCTTCTCTGAGTTACAGCGGGGCTCGGCGCAGCACTGCATGTCCATATGACGGTAGCAAATGGGGCTTACTTTTCTTCGTCCAAAAAGACACACCAAAAAACATCCAAATACCTCCATAGTGCTCGACTGTAATGTCCCTCTTGTATTGAAGCCCCAACATGAGAAATTGTTCTGAAAAAAATTAAATGAGTCTATGTTTTAAGCTTGTTTGGAGCAGAAGCTCCCAGTGTCTCAGTTCACTGCTTTGCCTGTGTCAGTGCAAATCTCACGCTATTTGCATTGACACCCAGTTCATGGCTCCGCAAATCACGCGAGATTCCGGCAGAGCAACACTGGGAGCTTTCGCTACAAACAAGCTTAAAATATAGACTTATTTAATTTTTTCATGTTGGGGCTTCAATACAAGACGGACATTACAGACGAGCACTATGGAGGTATTTGGATGTTTTTTGGTGTGTCTTTTTGGACGAAGAAAAGTGAGCTCCGTTCGCAACCGTCATATGGACATGCAGTGCAGCATGGAGCCCCGCTGTAACTCAGAGAAGGCATGGAGGACTCTGAAACTTCTCCCAACCCTTAGTCGACATGAGGGTGAGTAGATAATGAGTGAAATTTCAATTTTATCCCTTTAAGAGTTTGCGGGAGCTACTGTTGCTCCAGCATGGACTAAACCATTTTGTTTTTTAAAAAAGGCAGGGGGTTATTGCTTGGAAAATAAATCGTATTTCATGAATATTGCATGTGTTGTGACTTTGTTTTGATGCTGATGCAGCATTAGTATGAGTATTAGCCAGGGTTATATGCAGAATAATTTACTCATAGAAAGATTAGGATACTGGGGTTTTTTGTGGGCCCTACTGGGCTGTCGGCCCCTAGAATTATCACCACCTTTCTCCACTATGCAAACGGCCTTGAATGCTTGTGAGTCTATTTCTGTTAAAGCTCGGCAATTTAGTGAACAACATTAATTCTGATCTAATGTAATCTGTGTTTTTTTAATCACAGCAGTGGGCAAATTACTGTACTTGAAAAATGAAGCCAATTAATAATCACACATTTAGATTGAAACAAAAACTACAGTTTATCAGTTTAAGTTGTTAACATTACTTTAGTTACAGAGCACAACAAATCCGCCTTTGGACAACTTCAAAGCCTCTACAACACACTGTGGTGAACCGTGAGTAAGAGCTGGGTGTTGAAAATCAACACAAACCAGCCTTTGGGCAGTGGATTTTGGTCCCACCCACAATTAATCAAAATGTGATTGGTTGATTCAATTACAATGTTCTAAACAAACACACGCAGCTGTGGGGGCTTCAAACCTTCTGTCCAGGTTTTGAAATCCGAACCAATGCCAGCTAATGTTGAGAAAAAAGAAAAATCTGATTAGTTAGCTGGACTTTTAGGGTAATAACCCTTTCATTTCTGAAGCATGCTTAAGGCTGAAAATGAAATCAAAAGAGAAAAAAAAACATCAAACATAAAGATTAAGTGTTAAATTTAATTACACTGATGTTGTGTGTGGCTTCTCTCAGTAAGAAGACAACAAGACCCCACTGCATTTCTCTGGCAGTTTATTAGCAAACAGTATACAGGCTGCTGTTGGCTGTAGCCAGTATCACAGGAAGAACAAACATCCCTCTAAGTCATTATCTCATAGAAATCACACAAGTAGCTGGAGTTACTGGCAGAGCAGCACGGCTTCTATACTAAAAACATGTCCACTTATTACCCTGGAAATGTTAGTTATTAAAAATAAGTGTCTTTTTATTTATTTATTTATTTATTAATTATCTTAATCGAACAACTTTTACTCCAAAATCTCATTGATCTGTGTAACAACACTGGTAAGGATAAAGTTTTAAGTTGCAGTAGCCTATATAAAGTATATATTATTGAATTCTTGAGGAAAACGAAAAAGAAAACAAAACTTATATGATGGCAAAGATACAGTAGATCACAGAAACCCCAAGATGAGAAACAGCTTTGCCGTGTAGACTCGCACACTACATCTACTGTACATGGGAAAACATCATACAGAGAGAGCTGAGAGCTTTGGTCGCATTACTGTACGCAGATCAGGGAATACACACAGCTAATACACAACAGTGAAGTACCCAGGAGAGAGCATTAGATATTCATGGAGGCACTGGGAAGATGCCAGTCCACAATGCAATGCCTCCTGCCTAGCAGGTCTGCTGTGCAATTAGGGGGTAGTTTAAAGGCACACTGTAGCTTATCAAAAACCCTCTCATTCCTTTGCCACGACTGAGCTCAAAAGCTCCATCAGCAAAACTTTAAAGACTTTCCTATACCATTGCTTAACAGTAGGAGGTCTGAGCTTAATCCATTGACATTGGAAGCATGTTCTTGCTGGGAGAAGGTTGCTCCAAGGTTTCCAGGCAGACGCTTGTCAGAGAGTCAATGATCTAATATTGACGAGTGTTTAATTTTCCTTTTAAATACCCTAGACCTTGAAGGACTAAGTGTCATGGCTCGATAAAACAGGCGGCTGCACCTGTGAACACCACACGTTTGCAGTAACAACAAGTGTCAAGTGCCTGTTCTGCCACACTGTCAATTTTCCCTGATGCTCATGAAGTGATTGTGTAACTTTCTCAAAATGACAAAAAGTTGAGGTTTCTATTTGTTAACTGCTGTATTTATTAACTGCTGAAAGGAGAACAATTTCTTTTCATTTCTATCAATGAAATGGTGAATAAGAGATGGCGGTACATTGGCACAGCAGAGGCTCCTCAGTGACAAAGTCATACTGCTGCTACACGGCTTTCAGGATAAACGTGCGTGTATCGTCAAGGCCTTTTGCTGAAATGACTGAAACTTGTCATGGTTAGGGTTAGAGTTGGTTTTTGTGTTGGCTTGTTGAGGTATGTGGTGTCAGGGGGCGGAGCTGACCCACTTTCAGGTTGCACACCTGCATTCCACTCATTCCACCCTCCACCCTCCATCAAGCTCCTCCAGAAAGACCCCTCCACCAGTGTACCAGGCTGCCTTATTAATACGTTCCATGTGGTAGTGCACCAAGGCCGGGCGTCAATAAGTTTCTTGCCAGTTTTTGCCAGCAAATTTTAGTAATTCCTCCCTTTTTGTTTCCTTTTTTGCAGAGAGCAATGCTTTGTACTTACACCCTCCCCCCACACCCCACCCACCCTTCACCTATATGAGATAATAACGGAACGTTACCAGACAGCGTTGCAAATGCAGAGACTGCTTGCCAAAAAACTGCCCCCAACAGGAACGCGCGTCAGCGGTTTTGCATGAATTTTCCTCGAAAACAACTCCGTCTCATAACGTTCCGTTATTATCTCATAGCGTGGTGAATGTGCAGGTCACAACTTGTTCAGAAGAGCGTTTTGGAGTTGTTGGATTTTGTATTTGATGAGGGAAACCAAGAACTTCCATTAGCCTCTGTAGCGTAGCTCTGAGCAGCTGCCGGCTCTGCTCTGCCGTTCTAAAGATAGCTTGCACCAACAATAAAAGGTAACGAACTTACTGCTAAAACTATAGGGATTATGGCAATGGGCCAATTTGCCAAAAATGTTGAACTATCCCTTTAAGGGTAACAGTCTCTCTTTTGAACTCTTAATTTTCATTGTGCAGATTTATCCACATTTGAAACGCCATTTCACATGAGCTCCATTTACAAAATATGAACTGAAATATGGAATATATAAAATCATGACCTTCACGTGGTCTCGAGGATGAATCAGAGCTCCGGTGACAATATTAATCAGACTTATACACCCTTGCTGCTGTATTCCAGACAGCCTTCATATCAGTTATGAACTCTTTTTAGATTTTTGCTATTTCATTAGTGGATGAATTGCTTGCTTGTCATTGGTTTCCTTATCATCGCAATGTTAAGGTCAAAGTTGGGTTGATTCAGTCACTGTGCAGAAACTTTCAAGCCTGTCTTGTAAAAAAACTGCCCATGTGTCGATGTGTCGGCTGCACAGGGAGATTATCACAACCCTTAATTATGTTTTATTGTTGGCTGACCTCTGGCTAATTATAACGGAAGCAAAGCTGTGGTAGTAAGGTGATGTCATACTGTACGTATAGTGTCAAAATCCGCATTAGGAGGAAGTTCGGGTGGATGGATGGGTCGACAGAACACAAGAGTTGGACACGGGAGACTGTTGTTTGTTTCCCATGTCGAACCATTAGTGGATGATTTCACATCAGGATACAGTCCAGCACTCCTGACCCTGGTAGGGTGGGGGTGAGCAACCTTGGGGGCTGGTTGGAGGAGGTTGTTGAGAGTGTTTGGTTATTTAACAATGTTCTAGTCACAAGGCTGATGTGAATGCTTGTTAGAGAACAAAATGAAGCAAAGAGACATGCAAAACAGCTGTTTTTGTATTGAGCTGCTTTAAAATTTAAATTATGGGACCCCCGCTCCAAATTGTGGATTCTCTTGTTATGACACACGTCTTCCATGCCTGGATGGAGAAGCGGCTTGGTGGGGTCACTGTGACACTGTTAAGGGTTATGTAAGACAATCTCACCTCTTTTTTTCCCCCCAATTTGAATTTTAATTAGATTTTGTTAACAGCACCATTTTGCAGTAATTATTTATCACAAATGTAATTACACAGTCTGTCACATTACCCACACTCCATCTTAAAATAATGGACAATGAAAAAAAAGTTCAAGGACATCAACTGAAGACAGGAATTAAGAAGCAGCCTTTTTTCTCCTTTCTTTGATATTACAATGAGTTTCAGGTTCACTGATCACAGCACAATATTAAAGATAAATGTGGCTGGATAAAACAGTTAAATTATCAGCTTCTCTCTTCTTTATAAGAGAACCAATTAAAAAATATTAATCTAATTAATATTTCAGTTCACGTGTTTTGTAGAATGCCCCTTAAAATAAATCTTTTACTAAACCTCACAAATTGTAACAACCTAAGCTCCACTACCGACATCAACATGTTTTTACTGCCTTTTTCACATTTTTCCAGTGTTTCTCTCTGTGTGTATGAAGTTGGATGAAAAGGTACACCTCCATTGAACTGCTGCAGCTTTCTTTTTCTTTTCCTTTTTTTTTATTTTTTATTTTTTACAATGGGTTGTTACTGTGAGCCATTTTATTTATATAAAAAGGGAAAATGTAATATAAAAAACTATAAAAGAAGCACACTGTTCTTGGAAAATACAGTAACACACCTTAAAAGAGCCATTGGGATTAATAGAAACCAGTATTACACATTGAGTTTTACCTGTGGCAGTTTTTCTGAGGTAAAATTATCATGAAAGACAAACAGAAAAGAGAAAAACAATAGTAAATGAAGGAGCGGATTTTGAAATGCAAACTGATTTATTTGTGGAAACACTAAAAGTCTTTTAAATAAATATAGCTCTACTAGGTGCAAAAGAAAAAAAAAAAAGAACAAAAAAGCCTGTTAACAGCTAGAGTTCCTTGCATACCTGAGTGCTATCTTATAACATTTGATTGGAGGGGGTGAAAAACATCAACTGTCCCCACAGTGTAAATGATTTACGAGAAGAATTAAAGAGACAGGGGATGGAAACAATAGCCAGGCCTGTTTGTCTGTGGTGGTGTGTGATATGGAGATACTGTAGAAAAACAACGGTCCATCAGAACTGTTCCTCCCTGGTGTATTTTCATATCGTGCAGACTGGGAAGGTTTTCTTTTATGCAGGTGTTGAATAGGCCGAGGCTTGCGCAGGTATTTGTCTACTCTCTGGCAGGGCCAAGGGATTAGAGAGGCAAGCACTGTGTTGCCATGGTTTCCAGTGCAGCTCTGTCTGCCTCCAACACCAAGGATAGTTGCTCTTTGTTGGCCTTCAGTATCACACCTATCGTAAGTGGGAGAGCTGAAGATAAACAAAAAGATCCCTACACAAAAGAAAGACAGGTTGTGAGTCATTATATACAGGGTATATGGCTATTATGGCTGTCTGAATACAAATATATTTGATCGCAAATAAACCTCAATGTGCGACAAGAACATTTGGGCCATTTTCTAACATGCCATCTGTCTTGTTCACTGTGACTTAGAGTAAGAATAATAGGTATGAATACCTTGACTGGATTTAAAAGGCTGGGGGCGAAGATGTAAAGCACTTTTTATTCAAACAACATCTCTCAAAGCTCGTCTGGAAAATTTGAACTACTGCCCTTTGTACCAATGCAGCTTTCAGATCTGTAACCAAGCACCTAAACCTTCTTTTTTAATTTCCTTCTCACTAATTTAACAAAAAACGAAACATTTCTTCACATATCTTCTCTCAAAGGTGTTGCATTTCTTCTTGCTATTGTCTGTTAAACTTTTAGCAGCATATTAGCCAAATAAGAAATACTGTATGTTAACTTTCACCATGATATAACCAACTGCAATGAATGAAATGAGACATTTTAGATATCTGGTCTTAACTACGCAAAGATCTCCTGGTTTCTGTTTGCTGTTGAATTTGAAGGATTAGCCACGGATCATAAGTGTAGTGAGATAGCATCAGCTATATGTAGAAATACGTGGGAAATAATTATCTATGAACTTCAAGAGCCTGATTTTCATGAGCCACTGGTGCATGTCATGAAGTCAACAGCACAAAGCACACAGAGAGCGGCGAGTGTCTTTGTTATTTTCACACCTGTGCAGTGGGTTAAGGCGATGGATTAGGAGAGATGCATTACAAGTGGGTGTGTTGGGGGCATTCGTCTCTGTGAACTACCCACTGATTGGAAAGGTCACTGTTTCTTCCAAATGGAAAGTCATACACTTGTCTAGAGGACAGGGAGTCTCATGGACCAAATAAGCTGCCAAGAGCAGATTGGATTCCTTTTCAAGCTGATTTCACATTTCTAGAAACACCGAGCAGTCTGCCACAATGTTTTCTATTCATAATGAGGAACATCTTGCAACTTTGTGCTGAAAGTTGTTGATTCACTAAATAACAAATATGCTTTCAGCACCAGTCCCCATAACGCTCTGTTATACATTCATTCCACACCAAGGTTTAATTATCTCACCTCTCAATCCATTTTGGTTTTTTCCAGTGGGGCAGAGGGCTTCCCCTTTCCTGCTCAGCTCCTCAAGTAGATCCTAAAGACAAAGCCTGAGGCCTGTGCCACCTCCTGCCTCCAGAGACCCACACAGGAAGTCTGTCACCTCCCCTGCAGAAGAAACACTTGATAAAACTAAATGTTCTGGGTATAAATGAAGGCACAAACTCTTTCACATTTTTGTTGGCTCTACATTTTGAAGCAAATTGATGACTCAATGATTCAACAAGCATAAGGGGGTTCCAATATACATATTCTGTAGGTATGGCTATGTTGTTAGTATTCTAATGGGATTTCTGGCTTTGACTTCCTTGATTAATGTATGAGCCCCTCTTATTTTATAGCTACCTGAATTATCTGGCTGCTTAACCCTGTTTGATGCATGAGCAAAGTTCAGTTATTTTGCTACCCAGCCTTGGCACAGGTCGTCACACCTGCAGTGAGCCTGGCTGAACTCATTACAAAGCAGACAAACCTGGAGGAGACGGCACGGACTGAGGTGAAACTGAGACTGAGATGCTGTCGAGGTTTAAATCTGCTGTGTGGCAGAAGTTTGGATTTCTGACAGATAAAGAAAAAGGCAACAAGACAACTGACAAGAAAATTGCATGGATAGTGAGAGAGCCCTTTCCTGAGGGATAGAGTAGAAACACCTCTTTGAATCCAGTGGAAAAAATGTAGTTAGCCTACTAGTTACCAGTACACTTTAATGTTGAAGTTTGACATCCTCAATTCACTGGTGGCTCAATATCTTTGTACAACCAACTTGGTGAGAAAAGCCAATTATTTATTTGTGTTAGAAACCAGCCGTTCTAAGCTAAACTAAGAAAACTGACATCTGACTGTAGCTTTATACCTATTTACTTATTAATTTGTGCATACATAAGTAACTCTGGGCTAGACATGTGGATGAAAAATAAATTACTATGAAATTTTCCATTAAAAGCAACTTTAAGGCATTGTAAGTTTTGGTATTGCTACGCCGCCAACGCTAGCAATAACAGCTGTTTACTTAGCCGTCCTTACAGTGAAATTCCGGCGTAAGTGTAAACCATGGTCAAACACACCGTAACACCGAGTTAGACCCCCCCTCGAGAGATCAATTTGCCCGACCGCTACATTCACGAGATCCACCAACTTCAGCAAATACCGCAATATCGCCACACACGGCGCTGTCCGGATCCACTGTCTGACCGCAACCAAAACGCCACCATTTGCCCAAAATAATGCTCAGAACTGCACCAAATGTCATCAATAGTACACACAGGGTCCCAGCACGTAGTACGAGTTGTCAAACATCTGCTAGCTTTGCCTGTTTTCTTTAGCAAGGAGATGCAACTCAACTCACCTACTTCTCCTCCGGGAGCCGCTCGTTCTTGAGGAAGCCCTGAAGAGTCGATCACCGAGTGCACCGGAGTTCCGCAGCTCTTAAAAATGCTCATTTGCGCCTATATCGTGGCCAGCACTCGATAATAATAGTTATAAAGTGATATGCAAGATATAAAAAAAAAAAAACTCTGATTGTATTTCCATGAGGTAATTGTTGATTGAGCTGCGGAACTCCGGTGCACTCGGTGATCGACTCGTCAGGGCTTCCTCACCAACGAGCGGCTCCCGGAGGAGAAGTAGGTGAGTTGAGTTGCATCTCCTTGCTAAAGAAAACAGGCAAAGCTAGCAGATGTTTGACAACTCGTACTACGTGCTGGGACCCTGTGTGTACTATTGATGACATTTGGTGCAGTTCTGAGCATTATTTTGGGCAAATGGTGGCATTTTGGTTGCGGTCAGACAGTGGATCCGGACAGCGCCGTGTGTGGCGATATTGCGGTATTTGCTGAAGTTGGTGGATCTCGTGAATGTAGCGGTCGGGCAAATTGATCTCTCGAGGGGGGGTCTAACTCGGTGTTACGGTGTGTTTGACCATGGTTTACACTTACGCCGGAATTTCACTTTAACTCGCCAAGAGATGTCGCAATATCACAACTTACGTCCTTAAAAGATAATTGTCCTATTCAGGATTGTAAATTACTTGTCACACAATACCCTGACAGGACGTAGGCCTATTTAATAATCTTTATTATTCCTTTTTAGGCTATACCATTTATTTCAAGCCATTCAACTGAACATATAAGCATTTATAAAAACCAAAACAAAAAATCACAAAATTACATTAATAAACAGAAATAAAGAGGCTCTGGATAATAAGGAAGGGTTAAATAATGGTGAATGAAAGAGAGGAATAATCTTAGCTAATCTGTCAAAAGAAATGCCTCAGGTACAGTTAAGAATGAACTGATGTCGTGCCAAGTGAAGTTCTGCATGGCTGCATCTGCATCACATGGACCCTGCAGCCACTGGAGCTCTGCTGAACTTTAAAAATAACAACAACTGCGGTAGTGGACAGGGAGGCTGCTGGGTTTGAACGTCCATCAACTGTGCAGAGATCAGCTTCACTTTCACATTCACTATCATCTTAAAAGAAATAAATACTGTACAGTAAAGACGGGAGAAAACTTGTGATGGATGTGATGACACAGCAGAGGCACTTATCTGGGGAGGATTTGTCTCTCTGGGTGAAGGTAAATACTTGTAAAAGGTGCAAAGGATGTCTGAGTTGTAGTCACTCTTATCAGGATTAATGTTAGGAACTCACCACACTGTCAGGATTGTTCCAAAACTTATGAAATAGAATTATAAGATATGAGAGTGAAGAAATGCTATGTTTCCATTCAGAGGCTACAGTATATAATTTTACCTGACAAGGGAGAAAAAAACAAACAGAAAAAGACAGTTTGGTCAGAAAAAAAAAAAAAAAAAAAAATTCCTCATTGAGAGTGCCACATGTGAGGGTGGGGCAGGGTGGGGGGATCTCTGTCAACATGGGAATCAAACCCACAACCTTAAAGGGACAATGAGGAGTTTCTATTTGATTATAAAAAAAAGTCTCACGTTGATGTGGATGAATCTACGCTACCCACACTTGTTAATGGGCCCATTTTCGATAAATATATCGTTTTGTCTCTATCGTTATTTTGTTATTATTAGTGGTGGCGGAGATGCTGGTCGAGCCGACCAGCGTTTCCTTACTTTCGGTTTCGTGGCGAGTCATGAGAATAACGCCGCCGAATCGCCGTTTATGGTCAGAACTACGACGGTATGTGATCGTCTTCGGACCTCTGACTTTAATTATTGATGAATGAAAACATGAGTCTGTCTTGCGCCGGTCAAAGAATTTCACGGTGCGCGCGGAGGCTCATAAATGTAGTGTGAAAACCCTTTAAGTCCCTTTAAGATAGGGACTCTCACATTGCACAGAGAGAGCTAATCGGGCAGACACATGGTCATCTCTCTCTCTGAACACTGTGTGTATATGTGTACTGTTAACCCTTTGTTGGCCATAATCATTGACTAAACACTACTGAACACTATTGATAGGGACTACACATAGGTTGGGATGTATCCCTGGTATCCCTACCCAATTCTACGCCTTTGGGATCAGGTGAAATGTACCTCTCAAATTCAGGCTCACAACTTAAATATCCTAACTGTTATCAAATAAGTATGTGTGTGTGTGTGCAAGCGTGCTTTTGTATGCGTCTGGTTGTTGGGTTTTTTCACACTTATATAAATGTATGGGAAAAGGGGTCAGAAGTTGATGAACTGCAGAGATATCAGCACGTTGATATGTTTTTGAGACAGCTAGATGGGACTGGCCTCATACTAATTAACAATGATGCTACACCTCGGATATGCTCCTCCCAGTCCCTGCATCAATTTACGTTCATCATCGAGAATTCAAACTGTGAGGTATAATGAGATGTATGGTCAGTAAAACTGCTGTTTTGGTAGCAATACAATTATTTAACTACCAGGCAGGAAGGAAAAGAAAGAGACATATTATTCTTATTCCATATTTTTAAAATCCATTTAGCAAAATCTGTTTCACATCACTCAGCCGTGCTGCTGTTGCCGCACTGTGAGCGTCTCTGTATTCATAAGATGTGGTAGCCTACTGTAGAAGCTCACGATGCTAGTGCTGCTGTCAAGGAAATACACTTAATTCTATATGAGCCTGACATGATATGAAAAGAAAACAAAATAATAAAAAAAAGATCTCAACTACCCTGTCAAGGACATATTTTAATTTACAGTTGGCAGCAAAAGGAATCCAAAGGGCACAGGATTCACTGACGAGCGCTGTGCCAAGTAAACATAATGGTAAATAAATAGAAGGCTTCTGGGAAATATGAATAGGTTTGGTTTGTATAAAAAATGTTGCAGCTATAAAACAAGACAAATGGTCTAATATTCATGCTGTTTTACTGTCAGCCTACTCACACTGTACCTCTATCAGAAGTTTTACTTGTTTCCTCCCACATTCAACATGCTGACAGCAGTAATGTATAGGAACGACTGGCTACTCCACAGGGTCTCCCCAATGTCTGATGTCCTGATGAGTTCATTCTGCACATGGGTTCAAATGTTAATGTCCACATTAAGACACTTTCACAAAACCAAGCACCGTGCTCAAATTATGTGTCACAGGAGCTGTAATTTCTCAGCAGACTTGTGGAAACATTTGGTCTTAACAACTTTGTTGCTTGATTTATCTTCATTAGACACTCAGACAAAAAGATGCCTAAGGAGAGAAATGATAAAGCCAAGCTATGGATTTATGAGTCATGCAGGGTCACAGGAACAAAGTGGATTTAAAAAGAGCAAAGTTCATGGTGGTAAACAAGTCTAGAAAGTTAAACCACGCACACTTGTTGTTCTTTTTATTATTTAAAGACACAGATATTCATAAATCAATAGACTCTGCCACATGTTGCTCCACCAAGCACCAAGGTTTAAGTGGACCTAGTTACAGAGGTGGGACAAGTGTCAGTGCTGTCCTGCATAAATTGTTTATAAATAGATACTGTATAGGCTACTGTAATATATACTGTGACATACAATGGTTTGTGCCCTAGATCTGAGATCTAAATCCTGCTCCACATCTTGATCCACACCACAATTTTTCACATGTCAGTCATTGTGTAATTAGGTTTTACACCCCATATTTCCTTATTCAGTACATACGATTCACTTCATAATGAATACATATTTATATCGAACCAAATCTGTGGAAAAAATCTAAAAGAAACCATTAGCAGTTGATCCCACAAAAATTTAAACTACAGTATATATTTGGTGTGTAAATCAGTGTCGACTTTCAGTCGGTCTGACAGGGTGACGATATCGGGAAAAAAAAGAAAAGGTTCAGGACAGCAACTTAATTAATTCAGTGAAATTTATTGTGCTGCTGCAGGTTGGAGCAGTCTCCTCCCTCAGGCCACTCAGAACATGAATGACAGTCCAGGCTCACAACAAATACTGTGGGGAGGCAGCCTCAATCAGACAAATGGTTTCACCTGTGTCTCCCTTTCTTTCTCTCTATCTCTGTGTGTGTGTGTGTGTGTGTGCGGAGAAAGAGAGAAGCAATTCCTCTTTACAGATGTAGCCTACATCTGTAAAGTTCAAGACCAATGTTCAGCGTAAGGTAAATGCGTGTTAATATAATGCAAATACAACAACTTGGTTAAGTTGAGAATTGTTGTCAAGGTTACATAAAAATAAAATAAAATAAAATAAATGTAGCAGTGGGTCGGTGCAGTAGCTCATTAGTGGTGAAGCTGCTTATGTGAGCTGACACACAAAACGCCTGGTTCAATTTTATGTTGGAAAGAAGCTCAGAGGATCAATAAACCTGCGCCTAATGGACACAAGAAATAAATAAACTCTACAGATATATTCCATGAACAGCAAACCAGGGCAGCAAATGGTGAAGTGGAACTTCAACTTCAATTCAGACCTTCTCTCAAACACGGTGCATTTATAAAACCTGACAGAGTAGATTCTTTGATTTAAGACAGCTTCGCAGACATTTCCACCCTCCTGCTCTACACCGCGGTGCAGACGAGAGAAAATGAAATTATCATGCACATTCATCCTAATAGTTTAACATGCTCTGCTGATTCTGATAATTCTGTGACTTTTATTGAATCTCATTTTGGATTGTATCAATACATCGGTGACAGCTGTACCTAACTGAAGTGTCTGGGAGCTGCTCATGTCTTATATCACTGGTTAAGTTTATTCACATTAGTGATGGGAATTCCGGCTCTTTTTGGAGAGCCAGTTCTTTCGGCTCGGCTCACTAAAAAGAGCCGGCTCTTTCGGCTCCCAAGTGGCTCTTCAGATTTTATGTTGCTTATCACCAAAATAATGCAAAACTATGTGTAAAATTAATTACTAATGTAAAAAAACAAACATTATATCAAATATTTTCATTTATGCCTTTATTTACTGAACACACTCAACCTTGAATAGAGTGTTACAAAAATAAATGATAAAGTAGGCCTATAAAAAACAAAGTCCAGGGCTCCAGACTAACTTTTCTTTTGCACTTATGGATGAAAATCAAAATCAAAATAATCAATCAAAATTGTCAATGCTGTACATCCTGCATACATATGTACCTGTGCATGTGTTTGTGGAGCCTGCTCCATATGAGATTTTCACCTTGCACAATCTACACTCTGCCTTTGAACTGCTTACTGCTTATTTAAATGCCCAAATTCCCCCCCTCTTCCGTCGGACGGTCAGACTGTCAGATGGGGGGAGGATAGCAATTTGAACGCATTAGCGCGATTTAGCGCATTTGTTTATTACTGTCACTACCCTACCTGTCCATGTGCCTGCGTGAGTGCCCGCACCAGCTAGAGAGAGAGAGAGGGGGAGAGAGAGAGAGAGAGAGAGAGAGAGAGGTGCTGCCACAGACTCGTGCTGGATGCGCTGGTTGATTAGTTTCGTTTTTGCCCCCTTCCCTCGTCGATCTGTGGCTTTCACTACAACAAGCAGAGGAGAAAAAAAAACTAAAACGGCTCCCAATGAGGAGCCGGCTCCCGTCGTTCACTTCAAAGAGCCGGCTCTTAGAGCCGGATCGTTCGTGACCGACACATCACTAATTCACATATCTTGTCAAAACTGATCTCTACACCAAATCAGATGAATAACCCAATTTTCTGTGTAATATGTCATCAATTATCAATATCGTAAAGATCACATTATATACTAAAACCTCAGATCAGACCTCTCATCAGTGTCAAAACTGACATACAGTACAATGATTCAGTCAGGCCTGAATACACTGACTATTACGCTTAGGTTTAAGAGTTTAAAGGGGAACTAAACCCCTCAGTTTTGGATGACGTGCTCTAAGCTTGAAATTCAAAAAATGCCTTGATTATGGGCGGGACTCCAGGAGCACTCTCCAACCCCCCCCCCCGCCCCTCGCGCCCCATTCACACCCGCAAAATCACACAAAAGAGAAAAAAAAGTAATAAACACACATCGACACCTCTGCTAGCGCTAACGAGCTACTAACGAGCGACTCTAACAGCACTAGTAGCGTGGACACTACTAGGAGAGGACGCCAGAGCCGTGACACAGCATCTACAGCTGATCCGCCGGCTCGTTAGCTCGTTAACGGCTCGTTAGCGCCGCCGGCGATTCCCGTTCAGGCAGCTGTTAGCAGCCGTTAGCCGCAGCAGAGCAGCTAGAGCGCCTAGCAACCGTTAGCGGCAGGCAGCAGCCGGTGCTGATTGGTCGGGGAGCTGGTGGCCGGTGACGAAAGCTGCCTCCAAAACGTCATCTGCCTCCATCTCAGCCAATAGAAAAATTTGATTGTAATAGCCGTGTTTCAACCCATAGAGGGCAGTCACTCTACATTTTTACTACAAAATACACCAAATTGAAATATTTTGACTAAAATGTCAAAAGTTGGACCAGAATCAACTGACAACACTACCTTATACCCAAATACATTTGTTTTCAGCAGAAAAAAGTGGTTTAGGGGTTTAGTTCCTCTTTAATGACCCCAATTGTGCAGGACAAAGAGAACCAGGAGAATGTAAGATGGTGCAAACAACCGTCCTTTATTACAAACTGGTTGTGTATGGTGCAAAGGGTTACCATGATAACTACAAGATTCACTTTGAGAAGGCTCCTAATTGAGCCACATGGTCAGTGGCGTGCACAGACAGAGCTAGCACATCCTCGCCACTGAAGAGGGCACTTTAACGTGCGTGTTGGCTCCTAACGTGCGTTTTTGCCCCCCCCCCCCCCCCCCGTGCACGTCACTGCACATGGTACATGAAGGAGCGTTCTGTAGACTTTTCTCTCCCCAGAGAGCAGTCTGATACTCTTGCACTTGCTATTATTCAAGTTATTTAATTCAACTAATTTATTTTTCATTTTTAGACGAGAAATTGGTGTGCTCTGATAGAGGGACTCATCTGTGGTTTATGAAACATTTTTTTCAGGGCAATCAGAAATCGGTAATGATAAAAACTGAAGATATGGTCTTTTATTCCTCATAAGAACAAAACATGCTCCCATTAATGGTACATTCATTATTTTCCATTTACAGTGGAGTAAACAGGAATATAATTGGAAAACTGACAATTACTCAAACTGAAGAGTTTCCTTTGTTTGAACCTGTAGCTGTTTTTAATGATCAAGCTTTTTTGAGCCTTGGGAAGGATTTTGCCTTCACATCCTCACCACAAATTATTTATCCAGTTTCATTTAAAAAAAAAGAAAAGAAAAAAAATAGGGTATGTGACTTTAAAACATCTCCTGTCTCAATCTGATTTTTTCTGTTTTGGTCTTAACTAATCTTTTTATAGCTTTAAATGTGTTGTGTTCTTGTTCGTTTATCACAAAGTGAGGTTTTCTTTCTTTAGTACCTTTACATGTTTCAGATAAACATGGAGGAACATCTGAAAGCCGTTCAGGAGAAGGAATCAATCGAAACAAAAAGACGCCACATTGACAAACTGCACAGACCTGAAAAAAAAGAAATCAAATATTTTCTTTTCTTAAATAGAAATCAATGCATTAAAAAATGTGGACCACCAGAAACAGATAATCTGCTCTGTTGTTACGTCTTCCAGCCAGAAGGCTTTGGAAAATCATTCTTGAGCAGTCTGTACTGTAGGTGATACGTGTAACTGAATTGGATCTCTATCAGGTTTATGCTTTTAACCCTAACCCTTTGCGAGAGGTAGGTCATGTGGCTCCATGCTGCATTACCATCATCAGCATCCTTCCCTTCTTCATCCCCAGACTTGATGCAACCTTGCAACCACATGCCCTCTGAATAAATAATGAAAAAAGCTCAGTTGGTTGAAGCCTCCATGAAATGGGCTGAGCTGTTGTTCACCTGTTCACCCCTCTGGATACAGCCATAATTTCATTGTGACTCAGTGTTTACATGCGATAAATATCTAATACTTGAGGTACCTGCAGTGAGAGGGATGGATAATACTGTAAATCTTTTTTCAACCAGAAAAAAACAAAACATTTCATTATATTGGAAGTAACCAATTTGTATCAGTAAACAACAGCTGTGTCTGAAGCCATATAATTACAATATACAACACCTCTCAAAAACTGATTTGAAACATTGCATTTATCAACCTGGGAGGGTAACATTTATCTCTCTTTTTTTTTAATGGGTGTGCCATAACTGTGTGTGCGCTAACAAGCAGCAAGTCACAAGAGTAAATGAAACTGAAACTGCTTTTCTTTGATCTTGTTTGAGGGACAATATTTGCAAGGAATTAAATGAGCCTTTTTTGGCACAATGAGTTCCACATGACTTACCACTGAGAGTGAATTGGCTTATAAATTCAATTCTTAAACACATATAAAAAGCATTTGCAATGCAGCATGTATTGGATGTGTTCAATTCTGGAGATTTACACAATTATAAGCAAGAAAATCTCTACTGACATAACAAAAACATTGTAATGAAGGAAACAATTCCCATAACAAAAACATTCAATGCTAATTTCTATATAAATTAAGCAGAAGGAAAATGAAATGTCCTGTTGTGGCACTATAGCTGGGATTTTCTGGCTCAGGACCTTTGTCTCATGTCACCAGGGTGTTATAATATTTCTGTTGCTCAATGATTCTTTAAATTTGTTTTCTAATCTAACATCCAATAAAAATGAAACTTATTATTCCCAAGTAGTTCTGAGTGATTAATCAACTACTGAACACATCATCACCACAGTCAAGTTTGCCGGTCATCCTGAAGGCGACGTATGTGAACAGCAGCAATCAATCACTGTGGCGTGCAGAAACACCTTGGTTGCGATGTTTAATTTCCATGTGCCACAGGGTCTGCTGTTTTTATGAAACAATTACTGAACTGTTTTTGAGGCAGACTTGTCATTATTTTCATGCTGAATAATTAAATTAAAAGCACAGGACACACAAAGGTCTCAGTTAACTGTATGGCTGCATTCAAAACCACTCACTTATAAAGTCCACTATAGAGTGAGAAGAGAGAGATGAATGAGTGACACAACCTTTATACAAATAAAATACCCTTGAAAGAATAAAAGAAAACAGTCTCTGTCTTATAAGTTGTAGCTATTCAGTGGCTGCTCTATAGTGGAGTAGCTACATTATAACAAACATCTTATCTTCAGAAACCGAGGGAATTCAGTCAGCCATTTTCCTGTTATTGCACCATGTGGCTACATGGAATTGATTAAGCAAATATGACATAGTCTTGTTTCCTGAAAATCCCTCCAACTCACAGCATGTAGCTCGACCAACAGGAGGATATGGATGAATTTGTGGTGCAAATCATAACAACCCAACTGTCTGAGCGTATGAAACACACTTCCAAATTAAATTAGGGTTTGACTAATCGCACAGTCTAAACACAGATTTTATTTGCATGTGTAGGTCTATGGGAAACTGTCAGAGTTGAGTTTTCATGCTGTTGAATAATATCTTGACATAAATAGGGGAAGCTGTGAAAAGCAGATAACATTATCTGTCAAAACAAACTCTTGAGACAAGACAGCAATCTGACATGTGATCTGACTGTGTAGCAGTCATCTAATTGACATTACAGAATGGTTCTTGACAAAACGTGTTCACAGAATCATGTAAGCCTACATATTGTCTTCATTTCTGTATCCTTGCAGATACAGTAAGCAATGGCACAGGCAGTATATTCATAACAAAACTAAACGTCTGTTTTGCCAGTTTGTATTTTACAGCTAATTTCCTCTTCAGGCAGCTGTGGACAAGAACAGGATTCTCACTTCTAGAAAGCGAGTCTAGGTTTTGTCGGCAGATGTTATTAGCTAGCTACCTACAGTAATTGGCTACACTGTTTTCTTTGTAAATTAGCATCTCTGTTCAGACGAGCAGTTTTGTTCTGTATCATGAGTAGTCTCCATCTGTGCAAACACACCTGAAATAGCAAACATACGTTGTAAGTAGGAAGAAGATGATCTACTCTGAAGTTGGTTAGCTGTAACAAAACGTGGGCATACTGTAGACCACTGGTAGTTTTATGAAAAGCAGAATAAGTCTTTGGAACAAAAATGAATTAGCCCTGATATAGACTAATGTTAGCTTCATGAAATGGTTTCCTATTTTGTTCCTTACTCTTGAATGCTTCATGCCGAGTCGACTCCTAGTAAAGCTGTATTATAAGAGCTAAGAGCTAAACCTCATAAACATGGAGAAAAAAAAACACGAGAAACCTCAGGATGAGCAACAGAGGAGGGATCCCTCAACCAGGACGGGCAGACATGCAATTGCTCAATAGAGCTCACTAAAACTCATAGCTTGCTATAGCTGGCCAACAATTGCAACTTTGGTTAGAATACATAAACAAGTGTTTAATTACTGGTAATATAAGTTTTAGAGTAGGAAGAGGAAACTTCATTTACGAAGTATCACTTTTACTCTCGCTGATGCGCTATGACTGGGACGATCGGTTCTGACTCCAGTTCTGTGAGACTATTTGTCATGTTGTAGTTGTGACAGTAGGCTATGTCTGAGTGTAACTATTCTTGAACATTATGGCCAGTATCCAGATCTTACGGAGAACACATCATACTGTGACTGCACCTGTGATTAATTTAATGCAGTTTTTCCACATGGCTCTCTCCAGCTTAGATTCCTTCCTCTGCACATCCTATTCTCTCACCTTCTGACCCTGCTTTTCCTGAGACACTGCTTTAGCACACCTGGCTGCCTCTTCCTGTGGATGTGTTAGATCTGCCACCATTTTTCTTCTCCCAGATGATGACACTATACCTTTACTCGATGTTGCCCTATTTACAGGTTGAAGCCCCCTCGCCCTTGTCCCACCTGCCCTGCAATGTACAGTATATGCCTTTGTGCTGACGGTGCCAAAGTCTCCTTCCTGCTTCCTCACCTTTTTTTGTTGTTGCAAGAAAACAAATTAATCATGACTAGTAAACCCCTTCCCACTTCTCTACAGCGTTATCTGCCTCCTTAGTTACACTTACTGCATGTTAAGCTCCTCTTAATGAGTGGTAAAATTCAGGTAGACCGAGGTTAATGGTGGTAAATTAACAGAACGTAAATTGAAACAATATCGTGCCTGGTGTATAAAGTGAGGGTAATGCAACCTGCTGACATCATGAGTGGGTTTCTCTAACCATCCAGTCAGGGCAGGGCAGGTCCAGTCCACATTAAGCGCTGCATGATAAGTGGACAGGGTTGCAATAGATGGCAACTGCACTGACGCCACGGAAACCATCTGGTCTCAAGATAACAATAACTGGGGGAAAAAAAGCACTTATTATCAAGATAATGAACCAATACATTAGCTAATTGAGCATTCATAAACAGAAAACCCTGTCTCTTTGCGCGTGTGTGCAAAAAAAAAAGAACAGAAAAAGACAAAAAATAAAAGTAACCTGACAGATCTTTGCAGTGAAAGCTAGAAAAAGGAGGAGGATCGGCTCGGGGAAAATGATGAACGCTCATTGTTTTTCATCTTTTGCTATGCTTCTAGTCATCTAATACTAAATTAGATTAAAATTAACGATAATAGATAACAATAATAATATCTGATATAGAACAAGAAGTCTCCTCCTCTTGGCTTTTCTCCAGATCAGATCAGACCACGAGACAAACATATGTTCGACCGCTGTTTGGCTGTTTGTGGTGAGCCATCTGGTCCCTTCTTGTCAAGGTCATGCACTACATCAACCACGTCATGCAACTTCACCCTGTGCCAGTTCCTTGGCATGCTATAGGTGTTTCACTTTTGTCATTACGGACAAAGTTCCTGGGGATATGCAGTGTATTTTCGGTTTTGGTCGTGAGTAGAAAGGAGAGGTGCTCAGTGGGAGAAATGATGACATTGGTCATCTGTTAAAGTGCTTAAAATGACTGTGATTTTCCATACGAGCAACCTCTTGCAGTTGTGCAAAGAAGGGCAGCTCTCCCTCAGGATTAAAGGTAAAAGTACATTTGCGTGACATCTACTGCCCCAAGAGGTCCTGCAGAAGAGGTTGAAGGTTGGTATTTTAATATTTTTAGTTAGACGTTGATAATTGGCTCAGAAAAATTGGTATGAATTTGACACTTTCTACCAGTTTCCAGTTTCCCGTACAGTACTATCTTTTGCTTTATATACTCTGAAACACTCAGCCTCTTTAGCACTCTTACTTACTTGTTATGCACATTCTCAACTGTTAGGATAAATATTTCATCGCCGAAAGTATCAGCTCAGACAAGTTAACCAGAAAAAAAAAATCTTCAAAAGAATCCCGAACACGAAGCGAAAACATTCCTACTCATCGCATCACTGTCACGTAAAGCTTTACTAAGTGGGCTGAAAAAATGTCTACAAAGACGGCAAAGTGGGTGAAGCAAAGTGTCACGTGGTCCCCCTCTAATGACAGCTGTGAACATTAAGGTGCATTTTTAACATCTAGCCTCTGTAAATGTTTGAGAACCAAAAATGAACATGCACATTGAAGATCTAGTTTTCACTCTTCATGGTTCCTACGTAGCACAATCTACCTACCTCATTTCATACAGATATTCCATGTAATATATACACAAGGTAACACACTTGTAGGTTAATGCGCTCAACTGATGTGAGGTCTGTCTGTACGGGGCTTATGTATTCTCCTTGCATGGTGTAGGTATAAAAAAAAGACTTAGAGTCGTTTACAATGATGCCACGAGGGAGTTATTTTGTGTGCCAAGACTTTATGGTGTTAGTCATGTGTTTGTCAGCCTAAATGTACCCACATGTGAGGCAGTGATAAGCAACCTTATGTATAAATGTATGTGTAGATTGAATAAGGTAGAGAACTGTATAATTGATGTACTGCTAAACCCTGCCAAAAGCTGCACATGTTGTGCATCAGACGGTCTCTGGTGGTAGAGGCTGCTTGTGCGATTTGATGTTGAAGTTTTTAATTGCAACGCTTTAATTTGGAATCCTGGTTCAGAATGAATCTAAATTACTATTTGATTGATTGAAACATAGAGCTGTGGACACTGGGTAATACTGGCCTATACAAATAAACCTGACTTGGCTCATTGATTTCCTTGTTTCAATGACCAATACACATCAGAGTGTGTACAAAGCATACACTTCTATTCATGTCTACACTCATTAGCATTGCACATCTTCTACCCTCATGAAAACATTATGACAAGCTTAACATAACCTAAAAAATAGGCCATTTTAAAGGTCCCGTATTTTAGAAAGACTTAATTGTTTTTGTTGGTCATGAGGCATGTCTAGGTTCTATAATAATAGTGTGAACGTATCAAAGTCCACATAGAAATGCACATATTCCTACAACAAGCTGTCTGGCCATTTGTGCCCTGGTGATGTCACAACAAAAACCATACCCCAAGCTCCGCCCACTCAAACCATCATTCAACCTTGCAGGATGTGTTTTCTGTCTGTGTTTACCTGAAATTTGTCGTATTTGATATATATTGGATTTATCAGAAAAAAACAGTCAGCCAATCAGTGGAGGGGCTCAGAGTCTCTTTTCTGATTGGCTGACTGAGTTGTTGTTAGAGCTCCAATGAGAAGCCTGAGACAGGTGATGTAAACCTACATCAATGTGTTTTGGTCCATGAAACCACATATATATGTTTGTATGGATTAACACTTCAAACAAAACACCAGGAAAGTGTCAAATATGGGCATTAAGTGTATGTTGTAATAAAACAGTGTTTCTGTCGTAGCATGCGTGCAATGCGTAATTCATATTTAGTTTGAAAAAGCAACTAGGGCTTAAGCTTGTTTGAGATATTGCACCATATGTTAAAGGTGCTCTATAAATACAGGAGGAGATATTAAAAATGTGATGTGATCACTCAATGTTGTGGTGGAATGCAGTTGCCAGAGCCACTGACATTTTACATCAGACTCATCATATGCCTGCAATGAACCATGGAAGCATCAAATGAGGAGTGTTAAATGATGCACGTCAATTACTAGCCTCCAGTTATTAACTGACTCAAAATATTTACTCTAAGAATTGCGCTTTAAGTAAACAAAGGGGAATTGTGAGAGCAAATGGGATAGCTTGGGAAAAATTCTACGTGAAGTAATCTGCAGAAACACCCAGGTGCATATCCACAATGTCCCTGAAAACCATTTGGGAGCAGTAAAGTAAATATGACTGATACCACCATAAGCCAATACATTTTTCATATAGATTCACACTGTTTCTCTGTTATGGTTAACAGATGCCCGCTTTTGGGCCCCAGAGTCATTACCTATGTTCTTTGCCATTAGATTTAGCTCATCTGTTTTGATTTCCAAGTGCATCGCCGTTTAAATAATGCTTCTCTCAATGTGGTTGTTACAACCTTGACATTATAGATTTGATGATAATGAGATGATGAAACATTTATGCTAGGCATGTATAAATTGGAGAGCTGCAGCAGTAATTGGGAATATGATGCATCAACAAAAATAAACTATGTTGAGTTCAGCCCCTGTATCAGCATGTGAAATACTTTCTTACAGTAAAAAGTTGAAGGTACTTAAATAAAGAAAACTGCTAATATATGATATATTAAAGAAATGGTGAGTAAAAAAGATCATCATATGGGAGAAAAATTCATAACATCAGCAAAAAAAACGATACTTGTGTATATCTCATTATCATTGTCATGATCAGCTCTGTATTAAGGCGTCTAACAGTGTGTTTATAAATGCACTTTCCTGATAAACTTGCATCATTTTACACACAGCGATACCATGTCCAGAAACCAATTTATATGGCGAAAACCACACATTTGCTGAATGCGATGGTACATTTAACAATCACAGACATATACACAGTGAAGACGTATGACTCATGTAAGCGGCGCTGTATAGAGTCGCCTGGAGCATAAAGAGTCGATGATAGTCAGCATGTGCAGGCATCTTTTGCTGGCTGAGGCCGGGGGGCCGGGGGGCTGGTGGGCAGGAAGCTCCGTACAGTCTCAAGTCTGATGGCTGACGCCTGAAGTGCTCTGTGCAGCAGCCGCGAAGAAGGTGCTTTTGTAGCTTGATCAGCACACGCTGTAGGGGGTGGCAGGTTTGTTATATGGTGTGAAACAAGTGGTTCTGGATTCAGCAGTGATGACACACACTCCCCTCTGTGCACCTCTTGGCAGACTTTAAATAACACACACAAAAACCCCTGGCATATCTGACATCAACATATTGGCCTGACCATCCGTGGAGCAGGGGTCTTACTGTAGGAGTGACACATGATTTGGAAGGGACTCTATGTCAAACTGTTGTTTTTGTTTTTTTAAAGCAAAATATGCTCAGTCACTCTCTTTTGCTTCAGCTCACAAACATGGACTGGGTGTTTTGGTTTTCAGTTGGCCTTAGTGTTAAAATACATGCTGTGTTCCAGGGCTTGCGAACTTGGCAGCTTTACCTTGTAGAGACATTAGTTACAGACTGGCAGTGCTATGTACAGTACTAAAGGATGAGGCCGGATGCTGAAACACATAATTTCTCTTATTGTGAACTAAATCCTACAAAAAGCCCAATAAAGCAAAGTCTGTTTATATTGCTTATTCCTCTCTGCGGTTCCAGGGTGCCATTCCGAAGGGCCGCCACTCCGAACGTTTACTTTAATTTGTCGGAATGCCGACCCCTCGGGAAGTTCGAAATGACGGACCTTCGGGAATTTTCGGACTGGCAGACCGTCGGAATGGCGGTCCTTCGGAATGGCGGTCGCCCCCCCCTCTCTGCCATATATAGATCTCCATTGTTGTTTGAAGAATGATTAAAAGCACAATACTGAGTGAGTCACATTGTTTACGTGGCATTTATTTTGTATTTTAAATTAATCCAACATACACTGCCTTGCTGCTGCACTGCTTAGCATTTATTTTACGTGAAACTATGTAACTACTATAGATACAGTAGTTATAATAACTTGACTGCTACTGTATATTTGTGACCTGTTTTTATTTATTTGTGTATCTAGTAGTAAATAACAGGCTTTGGTTCAACACATTTGTAAACATTGTTTGTACTTTAATGTAATCTACTGACACTTGTCATATACTGTAGAGAAAACATCTAATCATTACCAAATCATGGCAATCAAGGAATTAATGCACACACAGCCTAAAGGGAGCAGGTTATCAAAATCAATTTACAACCCATCAACACATTTTCTATATTATAGCTGTCATTAGATGCTGGGCGCCGATGATAGCCATGGGTCCCGGATAAATTATTTTCATTTAGCATAAGTGAAAATTATTTACCAATGAGTAATGTGAGAATTAAAGTGTTTTCACATGCAGAAAAAAAAAAAAAAGCAAAACAATTATTTAGTGTATGTATTGTAATATTCAGTGAGTCCTCTCTCATTCTGTTGAAGGTGTTATTAAAGTAATATTGCTGAATGCAGTGGATAAGTGCATCTGCATGTATGAAAAGAGGCCTATGTCCCCTCGCCTCTTTGAAAGTGCTGAGATGGTACAATGCAACAGCTGCATTCAAATGACACTGCCTTTCAGGTGGAGCTCTAAATATAAAAAACTCATTACAGTGTCATTTTATGCCAAATTTTTTGTTTATTTCATATCAGTGCAAAGTGTGACCTCTTAATCCTGCGCTAATGATACCAATCATTATAGTGTATAGTATACCACTGGCCCACATACTGAAAATTACAAACTATTATCTAATCTAGTGAAGGGATATACTGTATTGTTTATAAAGGACACAATAATAGCCTAATATAGAGAGTATTTACAGTAAAGACAGTACAAATGAGGATGATGCAATAGTATGATATGTAATGACTTCTTACAGTGTTGAAATTGTGTAACAATAGACACAGACGACAGGATACATCTAAGTGTATAATTAAATAAACACAAGTGATGATAATAGTGACACTTTCTGGGCAATAGCTGTACAACATTAATGCTTTTGGAATTCAGTTTGACAAACTTTGCTTGCACTGGTGCAGCTGCAGAGAAGCTTTAATGATCTAATTATCCATCGTTCTCCACTGAGGCCTGCTCACCACTCACACATCCTGGGAGCAGCAGAAAAGTCCCAGCTCAGCCTGAGTCAGTCTGTGGAGATGTGAAATCTGTGTTCGTACCAAAACACCATACAGTACATATTGTGTGTTGTGTAGAGTTTTTATTTTTGTCTCTTGCATAAATCAATAGCAGTTATACGATTATGTAAAGCCCCATAGTTACACTATTCCAGTGTTTTATCTTAAGTTTTGATGTTCACAAGAAGATATCTGTGGTTTTAAGAACCAAAAACTATCTCAGAGTGGTTTTACATCTCCTCTCTCACGCTCCTCTCTGGAGCTCTAGCACGAACAGGGAATTTTGAGTCTGTCTCATTAATATTAATTAGCTACTTTTACAACTGGCTGACTGCTCTGAGTGACACACAGCCAGACCAACTACAGGTAACAAATTGTAGAGTGCTACTTATAGCTCAGTGAAACATTTGTAGTAAATGCAATAGTTGATGATCACGGTCATGCTTGGGAGTTGTGAGTGGCGATGGAATCATTGTGACATCACAAAATTACATAAGTCGTGAGGGCTCATTTTAAGCCATTTCTCCATTTATTGAGTATAATGATATTTTCACAGTATTAATATCTCACTTAGACCTGCTTTATAGTTATCAACATGAAAAATGGAATATTAACTGTAAAGAATGTGACAGCTTTACGTTAAATCATTCTCTGAAATGTGTGGACAAGAGATTATGACATCTCTGAGTTTATAAAATTGACATGAATATCGTTAGGGATAGTTCAGTATTCACTGTGTTCCCACATGCTGGTATACTCAAGTTCAACCACTGTTGGAGCACGGGTGAAACGCTGTGGTTGGTGATGATTTTTTAATTTAGATTTTAACAATTCAGGAGCTACTTTAACATTCAGTGTTGAGTATTTGGCAGCAATAAGTCAATAAAAGATTAGATTTTTATTCAGTAAGGAACCCAGGTGCATCTCTTGTGGTCAGATAGATTTTCAAATATTCCTCAGAATCAAACTGTTGTTTCCTTTTCTCACACGCTTTACACTGCATCAGGCTTGTTTCCACAAATGCATATGTTGCCATGTCCTCTTAATGATCATATTATTATTTCTAATTTCTAGGCAAGGGGGTGGTTGGTCAAAGCAGCTACCATGTTTAAGGTTGTCTTCACCCATATAACCTCTCTGAAGGTGAGAGCAGTAAAAAGCACTTTCAGTTATTTCATAATTAACTTTCAGTGTATCATATAGTATATCATCTTCAGGGAAATTAAGACTAAAACGTTTTAATTACCCTATCATTCTCATTTATTCTTACAGGGAACCAATTAATACATGTAATTGTACTTGTAAAGCTTCTCATTAAAAAAGCTTTTAAATGACATCCTTTTGTGAAGTGTGTTCATCATATCAGCTGTAATTATGGTTTTGTGTGTGTGTGTGTGTGTGTTTTTTTCAGAATACAGGATTGCTCCTAAGAAACGCGCTGACGTCAATATAATATTCATAAGACCCAAAATAAGGATAAAACAAATATTGTCGACTTCCCAGTCTGAAGTCAGGGAAGTTTTTTTTCTAGTTATTTTTCACAAGCTTGAGGCGTTTTAAAATAATGTGTGAGAAAAACAGAACTTTTATTCTTGTTAATGACCTCCACATTTAATAGAGCAAAATTGTATGATGAGCGGAAATTTTCTCACAATGTTCTCTTTTCAACAATTCAGTGATCCTAACTAATTCGTGTGGTGCAGATTTAAACAGTGCTGGCCAGACCAATGTGTGAAAATTAGTTTTCTCCATTTCCAATCCATTGCTGTGTATTCCTCTCACATGCCCACCTGCCTCCATGCTGTCTGCATTATTAATTTAGCTATCATATTATGACACATTATTTTTCCCCTGACATAATGACATAAATGGAAAAATCATTTTCACTAGATTGATGAGATGATGTGTCCGTTCATGTACTTGATGAAATTTAGTTTATTTTCCATGTACCATCCAAGGGCCCGGGGTACCTTTTGCTTCCAGTCCTATACCTGCTCTGTTGATTAGGTGCTCAGAGACAAAACCAGCAGTCCTAACATGGGATGGATCCTACAGCTTCGTTACTCCTCCTCCAGGAAGTAATCTGGAGCAGAGGAAGGGGAGGGATGAAGCAGCAAAGGGAAGAGAACAAGGGAAAGTCAAGGCAATTTGGCACAGTGTGCTTTCTCCTCCATCATGGACGTCAGTTATTTATGAAGCAGCCCTATTGCCATGAATGCCAAAACCAAAATACACCACATTGCCTATCAACTTTTTGAATTTTGCACAATATGTCCATTTTTTTCCACACACTTTCATGGATTAATCCTTTTCCACATTCATACTGAGCACAGAATGACTTGCTTTGCTCACATTGGCTCTTCTCTTTGATGCTGAGTTACAGTGCAATCTCACAACCTGCTGTATAACCTATTAGTCGGCTATGTAGGTACCATGTGAAGCCCTAATAAGCTTAATAAAAGTAGACATTTGTGTCTGTGCTCACAGCAGCAGCAGCCTCTCTTGAGCTGATCCATAATTACAGTGTTTATGCTCTTGCTAAGAGGAACAAACTGGCTAAACTCAGTTGTTGTGCAGCTTCGTTGGCCAGAGGCAGGGGGCATGTGAATGTCTGTGTGAATTAATGAAAGGAAGAGACAAAAAGAAATAAATAAACTCCATAATGAAATTAAAATAATATTGTGAAAATAAGAATGATTAAATTATATATTGAAATAACAAATTCAATTTTATTTCATTTAACATTTAATTATTATGTGATTATTCATTAGTTAATTATTCAGTTATATACAGACTGGAGCTCCATACTCAACTTTTTAACACAACATGAAAACAGTTGTGGCAGTAGAAGCTGAGCTCCATGCTGCTGACTTAGTCATGTGAAAGAATCATTTACGTACAGTAAGTGAAGCTGATATTTACAAACTACGAAAAGGACCATATTGCATTTTAAACCTTTTTCAGCCTCCATAACTCTTTTTTCTACCCTCAAATTAACTCAAATGTGGGGATCTGAGTAGAAAAAGTGAACACAAGCAGCGGTGCCCTAACCAAAATGTCCTTGTGAAAGTATGTGCACTAAAGGTAAGGAACACTGACATCCATTAAGTGCAGGGAAAATACAAAACATAAAAAGTCCTGCCAACTCTTTCAAAAAATAATGGAGCTATCAGCTGTAATGACATGGCCTCTGGAGCGGGAGACTCAGGGAATATTCAATCTGAAGGCTATAAAAGAGCATTGTCAACCCTGTTAACAGCCGACCCCTAAAAGCAATGTCTGGTTACATGTTAGGACTTAACCGGTGGAAGCACTTCCTCTGTGCACTCCATCTACCCCAAGGAGATTGAGTGTGAAGATAATGCACCAAGAAAGATGTCATAGTCACAGCTTAGGCCTCCCCTCCCATACCAATGTAGTCATACTCTGGAGGCATCAACAAGGTGTAGGGACAAGAAAGTGATAAATCTAATACACGCTGACTGAAAGCTCACAAAGTCAGATGCTGTTAAGGGACTTTTTCCCTCCCTTTTTGTTCATTTTTTAAAACGTTGCTCGAATAAGAGGTGCATGTTCACTCAGTCTCAAACAGAACAGATTTCTATATTCCACCCATTCCACCTTGAAAAATCGCACTCACCGTCAATGATCGTAGATGTCATTAAAATTGCACCACAGGCTCGTCGCCGTACGAGCATGTCTGCAGCCTCACCCTTGCAGCCTTTGACCTTGTGTGACTGAAGAGAGCAAAACGTCATAAGTATGGATTGTAATATATTTTTGACAGGGTTATTTCTCCTGGTCACATGGGAAATGGAGATGTCAGCACACTGTTGTCAAGCTATAATGTAAACAGATATTTTACATGCCTGTCAGACCGGGCCTGACGTCAGGAGACTGCGAGGGCGCAGCAGTTGCCCGCAGGATCACATATTCGCTTTAAAACAAATAGATGAGAGTGTTTTATGTGAAAGAAAATAGCATTATAGCACAAAATGCATTTGTCTTGGAAAATAAATGCAGTCACTTACGGGTTTAAATGAAGACAAAATCATGAGTTATGAATTATATGAACAATACACCATTGTTTAATGCAGACAGGGCTGTCGCAGAATTTTTGCCCGACTCTGTTGGCCTGCATGGTGATTGTGTCCTCACATTAGCAATCAGGGCTATGTACTTTAAGGGTGACAGTAATGAATTACTTGCTCTTTATGGACAGCAGGGCACCCAGATAAGTGATGGCTTTCCATACATATTATTCTGTTTTAAGATGTGCACTTATCAGTCTCCTGCTGATTAACAACGGCTGTCGGTTATAACTAGCACTTCTCTGATTGTGACTAAAGATAATTACTGGTTGAATGTTTTTCTTTACTTCCTCCTGGTAAAACACTTGATGGGCTTTGTTGTGAGAAAATGTTCTGTGACAACTGCTTGAAATATTGTCAAAAATGGACACTATTCATTCATTCTCTTTAAACATGACCTTCTTTCACTTTACATGAACTATTAAAATACTAAGTGTATTAACGCTTATGGTATCAATTATCAATGAAAAAATATTGCTGAAGCAGTTATCACATTACTGGCACTTTATATCATTTATAGCAGGGTTTATTGTGTTTCTTTTCCACGTAGGGGCAGTGGATCAGGCTGTAAAAGCCCTAATAAACCCCATAAAGTTGTTATAGCCAATCTCTGTTTACACATGCAGCAGACATGGAGCAATGTTACCCTTCATTTGAAACCTTTTTTTTTTTGGCATCTCCATGAATGCAAGTCCAATAGGCTATTTATTCTCCAATATTTCACCTCCTTTTTTCTTTTTTTTCTATCAACTCTTGGGGGAAATATCTGGCTCCTAAGCTGTTAAATGCTCCACCTATATTAACTAATTAGTTGCTAATTTTGTCTGTCAGCTGTTTGTTATACTGGGCAGGTACCATACGGCCAAAAAACAGCTGCCTGCTGCTGCTGGTGCAAATAAGGGCGAACTCAGTTCTGACTATCTGATACCGAGGCTGTTGTGGTGGACTAAGAGAGATGAAGATTTGTGTTTTGTTTTTCATTACGGCTGCGTGATGCGGTCGCTCGCGCTAATGAATTAATAAGTAAATAAATAAATAAAGCATCATCACAAGGGCAGAGTGGTATCTCAACACGGCAGCGACATGCAGTCATCCACCCTCACAGTCCTGCTTTTGGGACATCCACAGCTGCTTTTCAGTGCCAGTTCGTCCCTGCTGTGTTAATTCAGATGGAGTTTCCATTACGCGTGCCACAGCCTTTGATCTCTGCTTTGATCTGACGTCAGATGTGACGGGACAATCTATATAGATATAAATTCACGTGTTGATTCCGTTAGTTGCATTAAATAGTGTTAATTGTGGATATTTATTGCATTGAAATGTGCCTGTGAGGTCTTGGTGACGTGTGTGCACTGCAGGTCAGTCAGCCAAACTTCCACTGCACCTGCTGCGCTCCGCCCTGCGCTGAGAGTAGACCTGGTTGGAGGTGGCGAGCTTTCAGCGCAACCTCGGCGGGACATTTTCGCACAAAACTTCCACTGCACCAAGCTGAATCTGTGACGCCTCCCCCTGCTGCGCGGCCACGCCTATCTCAGCGCAGCGCGATCTACCAATCTTCCAATCTGACTTTGCACTAGGCTGCGCTGGTCGAAACTTGCATTAGACCGGCTGCGCTACCTTGCGCCACCTGCGCTGCGCCAGCAAACTAGGGCCCTATAACTTTAGCCTGATGTTAAAGGGGGAATGCAAGTCTGGTCGCTCTTCCTCTGTTTTGCTAACCCTCCTCCCGACCATGTGCATTAAAGGAAGCCGGTGAGAAAGCAATCAGTGGAGAGGCGGATAACGTTCTATATCACACAATATATGTATTTGTGTAGTCTTATTGATAGAGATTGTGGGTTACGGGCTGCATTTACAGTATGTTGTGGTGCCACCGTGATGAGAGATGGGACACCAGGTCGACAACGCTGATATTGCAAGGTTGGTTGACCAAGAGATGTCATGTGGAAGGCAGAGAGCCAACAAGTTACAGGTCATTTACAGTATTTAACCAACACAATTACTCCAAAGCTGTTTAATTAAGGTAAAAATGTTGCATTGTTAAGGTAAAAATCCTTCCTATTTAATGTGTAGCCAGCTAATGAGTTAGCTACACTATTAAGCTAGCTGACTTTTCTAATGTTAGCTTGGCACTTAATTAATATTAAACGTCTTACAGTATCTAATGTTAGCAAACACTGTTGCTCAATCATGAGCAGTGAGACAATTCAGATTAGTTGTTGTAGCCTAGAACTGACATTGATACCTATAGATCTTTTAAAAAAATCTCATGTTATGGTTGTAACACTCTTACTACATTAATTTGTGTAACAGCTCTTTACTGAGCAATTCATTTTTATTATTTAGCTATTTATTGATTGGGTCATTGAACATGTGTCCAATGCCCCCATTCACTGGAGCACAACTGCACTATACTGGCTTCCCTTTAACCCTGGAGAATTCCCCCGACTGTTATTGTATAATTCACACATGTTTTTTTCTTTATTTTTTTTTATCAGAAAATGTTTCCTTTTAAAACAGCAGTTTCAAACACAGCAGATGAAACATATAAAGTACAGCAGATTTCATTTCAGCAGTCCCGAACAAGTGGAAGCTATAAAGCTTTTATGCCCAACAGTAACTATAACAACACCCTCAACACTTCCACCACCTCTGGAGCTACACTTGAGAGCCACTCAGAGTGCACACCCCACTGCGCTGGTTCCAACCTTGGAGCCTCACATGAGAATATGCAGCTTCCTGCAAGATACACACTGGAGGTCATGAATATGGAAATGAATGCCACATTCAAGTTTTAATATGTGGACCCAGACTTATACTACTTGGATCATTTTATGCTCTTTTTATGTGCACCCCAAACTGCAACATCTGATTTCCCCAGATGTTGTTTATAATTATTAAAGTGAAATATGCATGCTGATAAATACTGTGGACAGCCTATACAGTCAATGTTTTTTTTGCAAAAAAAAAAAAAAAATCTTTCATCCTTCATTGAGTTTTTGGAACATGTTTTTATTGGACTAATGTCTTTCATTTCCAATCTTGCATTCGCAATAGAATTGGCTTTACAATTTTGTATGCATCCACACACAGCTTTGTCTGTCACTCACAGAGGTTGGTTGAATTTTAAAACATCAACAGAATAAGCAAGCAAACACCATCAAGGCTCGAAGAGGAAGCAAACGTGATTGTAATGTGCTGAATTTAACATTCAGTGCATCCATAGTGCATGGATATGACTCGGATCACTGAGGTGTGCTGCCATGCCTCTTCTAAGCCGGTGGTGTCCAGTGCTGTGCCCTGCAAGATATGCAGTTTGAAACTCCAGCCAAATTCAACACCAGCTGATTTGTTCCTCTCTGTCTGGTTGAAAGCATGCCAGTTATTAAAATTAGTGGGTGAGGTTTGATTGGATTGAAAACCAGCACACTCCACCACTGCCAGGGAACAGTTCTGTGAATGGTGTCCTGCAGTGCCAGATTGAACAGCAGACACCCTCCCATCAGCCAAACAGGGTGTCCAGGAATGTTGTAACATTAAACTCATGTCCATAATTCTTTTAAGCACAACGAGCACATGCAACACACATTTTAGAAATTTCAGTCTATGTCAGAAATTCATTTTGTGTTTTGCATGTGATAATTATTCCCAGTTAAATGCCTTAACTGCTTACAATGTAGCAAATTGCATCTTTCTGCACTTTAGTTTGAAATAAAACCAAATTTCACACACTCTGCACCATACTTGACTTACACATGGTAGAACTGTACAGAACTCATTCCATGTGATGTGCAAGATGAATAATTTAGAGAGGTTTTTTTTTTTTTTTCTGGACTGAAGACCTTTTTCCTTCTGAAATCGTCTGAGCCTCTGAAGTAATACCATTTAAGGACTGACAGAATATGATGGATGCTATCTCTCTAATTGAGACTTTATCTGTTTCCTCGTTGGTTTGGCAAAATGACCCAGAAATGACAACCTCTTTCACTTTAATCGGCCCGCTAGAGTCCCAGAAAACGTCCTACAGAAACATTTTCTTTAAAAATGACTTTGGTTGAGTTCCTTTCACGGGGCACTTTTCAGCAAGTTCCCTCTGTGATACCTGTTTCAAGAGATGAAATGTTGTTTTTACTCTGGGAAACCCTTTTTTTTAATATAATTCAAATTAAAGCAGAAGTAAGTGGTCCGGTCGTTTTCGCTAATGCTGCGTTCCAGGCAGGCTTTTGAAATCGTAAATTACAGCTTCAAGTCTCAACTTACAACTTTGTAGCGTTTCAGGCAACCCACTCTTGTTTTTCCGACCTGTTTTACCGGTGAAAGTCACTATAACGGCCACTCGTAACTTCCGACCAGTGAAGTCGTACCAGATCGAACTGGTACGACTTCACGGTCGGAAAAATACGAGTTTCCTTGAACGCACCATAACAGTCCTCATCCCTACGTCGCCACATTCACGGCGTCCCTTGGCTGCACACACAGCCCTGCATGCCGTTCTCTCTCCTCATTGGATAAAAACTGTAGGATACGATAAATGTTTTCTCCTCGGCTCAGAGCAGAGCAGAGTGACTGACAGACCCGTGTTTCGGTCCAAACACTCTATGTAAGTGATTGCTGTCGGAAGATATAACTATTTAAGACTTATATTAACACAAATATATCACTTACTTCTGCTTTAACATATATATTGTAAAAGTTCTCAATGAAAAGTGATAGCATTTGTAACTCATACCTGCTTCATAAAAGGAACAGCTTTTATTCTGAAGTTGTATCATTAAATCTTTCAACAGTAAACACTTGAATAAAAGCCCTAAATAACCAGGCTCCATGGTGGCAGTGTAATCTCTGGGTTTCTGGCTCAGTAACTTGGTGTGTCCATGGGGGACTTTGGATGCCCTTTTGCAAATCCTTGTTTGGACAGATGTCTCTGACAATCCAGGAGATCAATGTGTTTACCCACAGATTTCAAAATGGATCATGACTGAAATTATTCTGAACTCAAGTTGAAACATTTTTTTTAAGAGGGGCCAGTGGTGTAATAATAAATGATTACATTGCATTGCATTTCAATGTTGCAGAGGCTGTAGAGTGAATACTGTGGTATCAGATCCGGGTCCATACTGTACAGTCACTGGTGTAGTACAACTTGGGCCATGAACATATGCCACAAAACCAACAACTACAGTAAACACAGGCATCCGTAGTGATTATGAGAGTTTATCAGACATGTGAGAAAGACTGTCTCCTATTGTGTCTCAACATGCTGCGATTACTGGGTGAAGATTTATGATGACTGATGATTTAGAACAAAATTCCCAGTTGTTATAGTTGAACATGAACCGAGGACAAAGGTGGAAAATCATCTGACTCTTGAATAAAGACTTGAATAAATCTGAATTTTCAGTGGATTCATGTTCTCTTTGTTTCCTGGGCTGATGCACAAAGAACCGTAATCACATACTCCAAAAATATCTTAAATTAGGTATTCAAAATAAAAACACGGGGCTAAAACCAGCTACTGATGGTGGTGATCGGTGCACTAATTGCAGATCGAAGCTAACTTTCAGTAGCGGGTTTTGTGAGGCCTTCTTCACTGTTCCCCTCAGGGTTAGGATTTCCCCTCTGTGCACAGCAGACAAATGACTACTCTCATTTTGCAGATTAGATTTTGAACAATCACATTGGGCAGGGTGAGTTTATCGGCATACACGCAAACAAACTAATGAACCTCTGAATAGTCAAAACATGAATCTAAAGTATAATCTTGTTTTATATCAGATGCTGAATATTTGCATGGGATGCTGCACTGGTAAACCTCCTGTTATCTTAAGCAGTATCTGTGTAATATAGACATAGTGTGCAAAAAAAACGTGTACATGATAAAAGATTAAGACTTGTGTAAATAATACTCACAGTAAAACAGAGAATACTACTTTTCCAGTTATGAATCACCCTGAAAGATGTTATTGACTTGGAAATTACATGATTTATCCCCAAGGTTGTACCCGACTGTATTCATATTTTACACACCTGAAAGAGTTGTACTCCTGGTTTTATAAACTACATTAAATATGTTCTCAGAAATACACACAAGATCTCGGGGCATATCGGCTTGTTGAAATATTAAATGGTTTGCTCAGCGTTGTTTAAAGGCATCCTCATAGAATAAGCACACAATTCAGTAATAAAAAATAAGCTTTTGTTGGAACATTTAATACACACTTTTGCAGGAGATAATTTTCAAATTGGCTACACTATAAAAACCTTGTCTTATTAATTGTGGTGGAGGTCGTTTGAATTCACAGGGTATTGTTGCTGTGATGCTAACAGTCAAAGATAATGAAAAACCTTATGTGTAGCTCTGCCCACCTCCTCGGAGTTATGATTTCAATTGCTATGCACAACTTGATTTTCAAGGTCTGGAGTCTTTCTTGAATGAATGCTTGGAATCTGGCTCTGGGGGTTAACAAGGAGGCTCCATCTACTGTTTAACAATTCAGTCCATGCTCACCCCACGTGACTGTGCATGCAATAGGGCCTGCACTTGTTTATATCTCTGGATAAAGCATCCCACTGGCCGCAAATTAAGCATTCAGGCTCGGCAGCCTTGTTGTGCTCCAGTATGACGTGTTTGGAGTACCAAATCTGACTCTGTGCCCTAGGTACACCACAGTCTTGTTTGGGAGCTTCGTACGTCCTGAAGATGTCATATCCTTTGAAATGACTTCAATACACATGTTTCACACTTGATTTAGAAATGAATTCATCCATTGCTTTTAAATGGAAATTCTTTAGAGCAGTTTATTGCTGGGGAGCAATAACAAATTAGAGCCATAGGTTTGTCACACAATAAAATGAGATTTAGTAAATCCAGTGAAAAAAATACCCATTCTGCTGGATTATGAATGGTATAAAAGGTCAAATTAATCAGACAGCAGAAGAAAAAATGACTTTGTTTGCGTCGTCTGATGTCGAAAACACCCTATCAGAAGACAAAAATAAATATTAAATGAAATGTCACCGACATTTGTAATCCTGCTTTACCCTATTTCTATTAAAATCCCTTAAAAATAACCAAAACATTACAGATATTCACCTGACACTAAGTCAGGTATATCAGAATCGACTTATGAGCAAAATAATTTCTCGCTCATTCGCACTCAGTCAGAGAATTCAGCTCGCAGGGGCAGAAATGTCAGTGGAGGAATGCAGATCAATGAAATGAGGAAAATACATATCTGTGATATTTCCCTCAGTCATTCTGAAATCTGGCCTGAATAGAACCATCAGCCATCAATCAAGAGCAAAACATGACACCCATTGAGTCATTTTTAAATTCCCCAGCATCCTGTACTCTTTGTTTTGTTGAGACACGTTTTTTCCCCCACATACAAAAATGTCATATGAAAAGTGCTCTCTGTGTAAATACAGTATTCCCATCAGCCACAGCACTAGAAATTCACTGTGTTTGAACTTAGTCCACTGGATGCACCAGTTCAACTCAGCCGTGTATTAGACCGCAAAGTTCTCCACGTACGTCAGAAACCCAACAGAAAGAGTTCTTATTAGAGCAATTCAAATCTTATCTGGCACTGACGACAGGGGAAAAGCCGGATCACACACTTTGGCGACAATTCCTCTGACAACATATTACATGCATAATTAAGCACGAGATCTCAGTTAAGCACGAGAGGTGAGTCTCTGAGGATGATACAAGAGGAGACACATGTCCTCATATCATATTTTCAGCACTTACCGTGGCCCCTGTCTCAAGTGGTCTGCATCTGACACTGTGGCGCAATGTGGACAGAGACAAACCATGGTGTGAACTGCCTTTCTTTTTTATTATGTCTCCTCTCTTCAATTAAACTCCCCGCATTTTGCAAAAAATCAATACAGTGAAGTCTATAGAAATGTCAATACCTTAAGCATAGACTGTAGCTCCACAGAAACTGGAGATAATACAGCATCCCCCATGTGTGTTTGCCTAACAAGTTTCCCTCTTTGAACTTAATGCAGGCTTCTTTTGTGAAATACCAAAGCATTGATTAATCCATCTGTACTGATCTGAATTTTCTCGAAGTTGTGTTGCATCTCTTTGAAATATTCAAAGCAGAGCTCTTGGAATAACCATTATATGGACCTCTGCTCTCCTAGGGGCAAGCAATGAAAGTGGCTGCATACAAATTAAGCATCAGCAAAGCAAAGGGAGCACGGAGTGACTGAAACCACACTTGCATAATCATTTTGGATAAAAAAATAGCAAGTCATTCATTGCAGAGAAGTTGTACACAGAGCTGATTGCTTATAAGAACTGCAGAAGTTTTGTGCGTATGTTGCGGAAAGGTTAAATATGTGCATTGCTCAAATTTGAGTATTTTTAATATTTAATATAAACTGAAGTATTAAACATTTCTGCATGGGATGAGAACATTTCCTTTTGTGTTATGTTACATAAACCATTTAAACCCCACTGGACTTTTTCAAAAATTCATTGTCACAAAGCTGAAAACAGGACCCTTTCTTTTAAAGTTGATGATTTGGTGGAATGTGGCTTTGACAGCTCTTGTACTACACAAAGCGAGAGTGATGATAATACATTTGTTAACTTAACAGAGTGCATTTTGTCCTTGAGAGGAAACATTTAGATGATTTAATCCATGGTTGGTGTTGGTGAATCTCATAACCCTGAGTTTGTGATCATAAATTCAACTGAGTAACAAGAAAAAGTCTGTTGACATGGATTGATGGGTCAATAAACCATTGTAACTGTACAGTAATTATTATCACCATGACAACAAGATAATCCGAAGCTAATCAAAGTCATTAATTTATTTACTCATGTATATCAATATACTTAGACGTACTCAATAGCTGTAAGGAGCAAGTATCACAGTGTTTGTGGCTGATGCTAATTAGCGACACCCATCTCCAAAAGGGCTTTTATAAATATGAGAAATTAAAACAAGGCATACAGCTATGAATACAATTAAGCACAGATTTAAATGTATCACATTCAAAAATCAAACATGAGCCCTTAAACCCAAATCCTGTCAGGGTTTGAGAGGGGATGGACTCAAATGCACACATGAAGAAACACACAGGTGAATGATTCCCAGGAATTTACTGAGGGAACCAAAATGGTGCAAACTCAAAGAGCCTCTGAACAAAAGAAAATCAAGGAGTAAAAGGCCTACAGGTCTAAGTCCCGGACGTCATGAAATAGAAACACACACACACAAAAAAATCTGCAACCAAAACTACAAAACAACTCAGAAAACCAAAAAAACCCAAAGGAAACACAACTGTCTCACTGGGAAGGCAACACACTAGTGCACACGACACGACACAAGGCAGAACAACAAGAAAGACACAGGCTGTATTCGAAACCACATATGCCTACTCTGTTAGTATGTACTGTATACTGCATACTGAATGTGGGATTCAGTATGCTATTTCAGCAGTCCGACACTGTTCACACCGCAGTATTTCCCAGAATGCATTCTGCAAAAGTGGAGCTTCCTGTGTGTATTGCACAGAAGAGCAGCGCTGCCTTGGGGCTTTGTATGTAGCTACAGAAATCACCACATTTACATCAATAAATACATGTTTTACAATGAACTGATCAGTCTGCTTTAAATTTTATTTTATTTTATTAAGTTATATAGCCTAACATGGTTACGGTACACGGCAAAGATACTTCACTACTCTAAACCGTCTTTGGTTACGGTTAGAGGTCAGGGGCGCATTGCATTGTGGGATACAGTGTCAGATGCATACTGGAGATATTCCAGGAATGTTTTGCATACTGCAGATTTTGCTTTTGTTTGCATACTTTATGTATACTACATAGGCTACTGCATTTTGGCCAAATCAGTACGTACTAGCAGTATACAGTAGTATGTGGTTTCAAATACAGCCACAGTGAGAAGATGAAGTGCAGTGGGACAAGAAGGCACAGGTGAAACACATTAGGGCGGGGCATGTAATCACACAGGCGGGGGAACTCGACAGGAAGACAGCAGTAAGAGACTTATAAAATGAAACAGGAAGTGACAAGACAAAGACCGAAAACTGAACTAAAAACTTGACAGACAACATTTACTGACTGGTCCTGACAAATCCCAATTTTTTTTCCATGTAGTTTTTGCTCCTGAACCTCACAAATCCATAAACACCATGGCAATGAAGCTAGGTAGGCTACAGAACTCTTCTTCATTAATGTATTGCTGTAACCATGACAACCGTGGTCCGGTAAGCCTACCTCCATAGGGGTGTTATTTCAGGAGACGTTCCTATGGGTCATATCAAGGGGCTCAAAAACAGGATGTATATATTATGTTCAGACTTGTTGGTTTAAACACTCACACCCTTTGTTTTTCTACGTTTGTCCGCACATTAGTGCTTCACTCCCCTCATGTGGTTAGCTCTATCATCTTCTCAACATCTAATTGGCATAATCAGACACTATTGTGTTGTTAAGTTACACACAACAATGCGTTGTTTAAATTCACATAACAATATCATTCCACGTTATGTATTCTGACTAGATTGAATAATTATGCTAATAGTTTTGTAGCTTGTGTGCAAATTAATTACATCTGAAAATAGATTCATTTTGGATGTATGGTACAAATTTAATGAGTAAATAAATCTTTTCCTTTTGCTGTCACATTGGGAAGCATGATAATATTTAAAAGTAAAACTGAAATTAATTGAAATATTCAGGATTAAGGTTGTTGTGATTACGCTATAAAGCATTACATAAGCCCACAGGGTATATAATGACTAAGATGTTTTAGAGGCAAGAGTGAGTAATGCGTGACAAGAAAGTTGTGCTGAACATGTTAGGAGACACGAGCCTTACCCCTAAAGGCTGAATTAAATATTATCACATAGCCTACTTTTGCTGTCAACCTGCACCATGACTCAGGATTTTGTTGAACCTGAGCTGTCACATTTGTGTTTGGTTGGTTAGGTCAGTTAATTTGATTCAGCCTGTTTAAGACCTCAATTAAATCCCATTAAAATATGACAAAAGATTACAGATATTAAGTATTTCTATATATCTACGATGAGCAATCAGCGAGACACTTCCAGTCTCGGTGGGTGAAGGTCTTTAAAGTTTGAACTTGCCCACTGGTGATAGAATAACATAGGAGACAGTTGGCCCCTTCGGTGCAGGAGGCCAACCTAGAGTCCTCATTAAACAAACAGGTAATGTCTGTTCTCCCGGTTCCTGTCATGTTTATGATCTTCGGTTTTTGAAAAACAACGCCGCAGGGTCAGACTCACCTCATCAATGTGGTCCATGTTGGCACAAATCAACAAGTCATACACCTAGCTGGGTCATCTGTAACCCTCCGGGCGAAGCTACCTGGGCCTTGACAGACCACTGGCAGGCCCTGCCCCGACACCTCAGGCGTCTCACAGCCTCGGCTGCTTTATTCTCTAATTTAGCCTTAAAATATGCAGCAGTGTTTAACTCTCAGCTGTTATCAGCACGGCTGGCTGTCTCCGTGCAGAAATGCAGGGTGTGTTTGACTTTTCTTAAGAGATTCTGCAACAGGGGTAAGCGTCTCAGCTGGCCTCAGTGTGTTATCTCTGGCACACTGCCAGTGTGATACAGTGTTCTGCACTCGGCTGGTTTCATCACATTAGAGGCTGACACACTCGTGGCACGATAGGGGAAATTAGTGGTTACAGCCAGCCACCGACTGTCTCACAGGAGACTGAATTCATGTTAGCAGTGGACACAATGCTGCTTAGCGTGACTTTTGGTTAACGTCTTCTACTTTCACTACAAATTCTAACACTGAAATCCATAGATTAGTTTATTCCCTTCAATAAACCCCAGCAGTGGACCAGTCAGTGGACCGTTGGTGCTAGGGTAAGGACAGTAAAGGGCTTGGGCATGCTGACCATGCTGATATGCCTCACTACTTATCCATGGTAGCTATTATCCCTCTGTATACTTTCATACGGGGATTACAGTGAGTTATTTTGGCAAACCTACACTCATGTTGGCCTTGAACAGAAATACCCCAGAAATACAAGAGAAATGCACATAAGTTATCATTTCAGATTGTAGTAATAGAATGCTGCAGCAATCAGTCCTAAAACCCCACTGTAAGTTAAGCATTGTAAAATTTTACTTCCCTCATGCAGAAGTCATTGGGTTTTGTGTTTTGACGTGAACAGTTGGCTAAATGAGATTACATAGGTTGTCTCAGGAAAGTTAAGTATCATAGAGATGGCATTGACTTCAAAACCAACACCAACCAAAGTAGCCTACAGTACAAGCTGGTTATAGCAAAGTGATGTGAGTGACTGACAAACATTAGCTTTTTACTTATAGCGATTGTAGCTATTAATGCTTCAACAATACAATACAAAAGTAGTGTTCATTAGTAAAGATTGTTCTACTAAGCAGAACATGTAAGTATCATGAACTTTTTTGTTTGTCTCTGAGCTTTTCTTCTATTTGCAGTAATCCAAAAGCCCACAAAGATACATGCAACCCTCTAAAATCTGAATTCTTTATTCAAACCACAGATACCTGATGCAGCGATGAATCAAAACTGCATGGGCATCACGAAAAAGGCTTAAATGTAGATTCCAGCATTTGAAGTTTGTGCAAGGAAGTTTGGATGAGTTGTTGCTGCTGCAGTGGTGCTTCAGTGTGCCCAGTGCAATGGTCAAGTGTTGGTATTTCGGTCATTTTCTATGACTGCAACCACTTCCACATTTATAAAACAAAACAGTGGTTGTATACTGCAATGACTATATTTTGTAATTTTGTAATACAAACCAACGTTTGGTTGTATTATACAACGAAACGTTTTTCTGCAATTTACATGAAAAAGTTATGTCAGATGAGTGTTTATGTGTATCAGATTTTAAACAGTGTCACTCTGACGATTAGTTTACACTGAGGATTATAAATGGATGTGATTATTTCATCGATAATATAAAAAGTATAATCCAAGGATTCTAATTAAAATCTGTAATTAGTTTTTTTTTTTTCTTTTTAATGAAGTCTCAGTTGACAAGGAGCAAATAATATGAGTCTGTGTACTGCACCACCTTAAGAGCCTCCAGGGGCAGCACTGGTTTGCAGTATGAAATGCTAATGAACAGACTCATTCAAAGCCATGTGCATGAGAGAAAGGATGAAAAAAACATTAAAGCTGAGTTCTTTTAAGAGATTGTGGACCAATGCTAAAAATAAAACAGTACAGTATCAGCCACACTCCTACAGAGTAAACTCATTTTTTAAAACAGAAACTCTGTGCTATAGACAAACAGAAGTGAAATCAATACTTCTATTTAGTGCAGCAGTTATTGCAGCAGTATTAGATGCTGGTGCCAAGAATTCAGTGTTTTATTGTGTAATCTATTTAATAGTGTAATTTTCATTTGGACTGACCCCCCACATTCCTATAAAAATAATCTAAACCATAAAATCTGACAATTTCCCCCAAATCTGTTTCTTTTCTCTGCCCTAAATAGCATATTAAAGTTGAGCTGTACTCCTCCACACTCCCTCAATTTGTCCTCATTATATTGTGGCCATTACTCTCTAAGCTGACACCGGGATGTCTTATATGAGAAATGGGAGCGTATTTTACTTTACGCAGCTGGAAGTTACCTCTTTGATTTTCTTGAGAAGAAAAAAGAGAAAAAGTTTGTGTTGTCTTCAAAAATGAAAGGAGATTGTACAAATAAAATCTGACATGTTTGTCCATTATAAATGTCTACAGATACATACAAATACCCCAAAGCTTATATAACACCATAAAACTGTGAGTGTAACACTGTACGTCGTGGGATTTGTGAACACTTGGCAAGTACGCATCATGGACATCAGGCTGCCTATTAAATCCCAAATACTGAAGACATGAAATTGAAGGTCTTGGAAAATGAATACATATGTAGGCGGCAACACAATCATGTATGAAAGCACAGAAGGCAATACTGTGTCTGAAATCACCCTCTTTTTCCACCTGCACTACATTTTCTGTTATTTATTTTAGGGCCAGAACTGAGGTAAAGCCTGTGCAATCAAAGTAGAGGGAAAGTGTAATGAAAAATATAGTGCCCATGGCCTGTTTACTTCTTTTTTTTTTGCCAAACAATCCCACAATACACTGCTTCCCCTTCTGATTATGAACTTGAAAACAAAGAAGTACTGCAGTAGCTTCCTGCTGAAAGAAAAGTATAAACACGGAGGAAACTTAATGTTAAAAAAAAAAGCTTTTTTTTGTTCTTTTATGTTTTTTTTTTTTATGAGCTTGGTCATTTTCATTTCCTGTTTTATTTTGAAGAAACTTCCTAAACAATTAATGAGCTTGGTTATTTTCCTTTCCTGTTTTATTTTGAAGAAACTTCCTTGTATGACTTGTTTTTACTTCCTGTCTTCCTGTTTGTCCTGTTTCCCTCCAATTTGATTTGTCTCCCCCACCTGTTGTCCTTGCCTCCCTGTTGTAACAGTTTCTCTCTTCCACATGTTTGTCTGCCGCCCTGTATTTTTAACAAGTGACTTTTTATTATTTAAAAAAACGAAACAAACAAAAAAAACATTTATTTTCCACTTAACTCGGCTTGGCTGCATGTGGGTCCTGTTTGAAGAATCCTTAGCAGCAGCCTTTGGAGTAGGTGGGCTATTTAAGCTTTCAATGCTTTGCTTTCTCTTTTGATCTGACCTTAACCATTCTGTTTGAGTAGCATTGACAAAGAAGCTCATCTTTCAATAGGATGGCTTCAAGGTGACAATGGAGTTTTCTTTGACGCTGATGGGAACCTGTTGGCCTACTGAGATGTCGGAGTGACTTCTTCAACCAAAGGTAAGAATTTACTAGCTACATGGTCTTGGTTCTGCTCAATCTTTGTGTACTTATATTATTATATATTATACAATATGACAACATCAAGCTGCAGGCTGATTATTTTCTGAAGGTTGCTTCATTTCTTTACTGTGGAACTGCTCGCAGGCAAATTGTGGTTGCAAACTTCTGCTCTCATGCTGGTAGGCTACTACAGTATCTGTCTGAGTCACTTTGCATTGGTTGAATCTCTTTACTGCACTAACTGCTCATTGTCTTTGTGGCTGTTGTTTGGCATTGTTGCTTTGATGCTCTCGTGTTGCTTGTTGTGATATCAGTGAAAACTAATGCTCATGTTACTGTGTCATGTTTTGGGCCTAGTTAGCTGTGCCACATATTTTCCCCTTGGCTGTAGCTGCTGTTTTATTGGGTTTCTTCCTGTTGCGAGAGGCAGGTCTCCAGTGATATTGTATGTTGTTTGTAGTCATTGTAGTCCTATACACATCCCAGAGTCATAAAAATTCAGTGCTTTTAATTAACTCTCACAGGTAATTGTAGTAACCATTTTGCTTCCTCATCTGTTTCTCAACCCGAACAGTCTTTTTTTTGGGGGGGGACTCGGCACAGCTGGTGCTTTGTTTATGTGAGATCACACAATGGCCACCATTTTTATTTCCTACACAAAGAAAATGATTTTACTGTGCAAACACCACACAACCAACCAACATGATTTAAGTACAAGAGTCCGAACGGCATCATTTATGGATGTAAATGCACGGACTGTGGTACAGCATTAACATCATCTTTGTAACATCTGATTACAAGCATCATGTATGGGATGGTAGAATCTGTAGACTGCACATAAGAGGTGCATTCTGCTCCCGGTGTGCAGGCATGCCTTTAAAATCATCAATCATTCAGAGCCTGCTCTATAGGTTTTAATATTGCTGTCATGTAGGACTGAGGCATTAAAAGATGTTAAGCCATCTGGCAACATATTTGCATTACAAAATGTTATTCTTAATGGTATTCAAGTGGTATAGTGATTACTGACAGTGCAGGGTTTTGCATCTGCAAGTATGCATTGTATCCAAAAACACTGGGCTAGCCGCTAATACTTGACTTGTTTGCTAAATCATCTTTCAGCCATGATGTTATTGTTTTATTTTCCAAGTACAAAGTCCCAAGTCTGAAGTCACACTAAATAACTCAGTTGTGTTAGAACAAGAAGTAGCCTAAGACAGTTCATTCAGCTCTCGTGTGAAGTGTAATGACAATAAGGGAACCATTAACTTCTTTCCTCTCATTATAAAATCTTCTCCTGTGGAAGCATGTGGTGGATGACGGCCTACAGCCCTGGGACTACATTTCAGAGATACAAGTTAAAGTAAAATATTTAATTGAACACACACTCCTGCTTCACTGATCACTGCAACAAATCAGATTTAACTTATCCTGATGGTGCCTCTCCTGCCACACAGAACAATTTTACACCTCATGAGATTGGGGATTTAAAAGCCTTCTCTTTCATGCCCATTCAAACTTTTATCTGTGGTTACGTGGGAATTCATTGTGAGTTGTCTTGCAATGAATGGACACTTCATCCGCTGTGTAGCTTAATATCGCTGCTGCTCTTTACTTTCACAATTGAATTTTCATTCAATTCAGGGCAATAAATGTCAGAAATTCCTCCTCTATATCAGACTTATGGGTTGAACTTTGATTAAATGTAAAGCATCTTAAATCTCGTACTATAGAGAGGGCATCAGTTAGTTTTTTCACTGAACACTTGGAAGAGTTGTTTTTTAATGTTTATTTCCTTAGTTGCAGTCATCAAGGGTATTTGAAAGCACTTTGATATTAATGCTGTCGTATTTACCTGCAGGTAAAATCAGCTCTAGATTGAAACCCATGCAAAATTACTTTAATTAATGCTGAGACTTTAAATGAACAAATGATATTTTAATCTTAATTAAATCTTGCATTTGAGTTGGGAGGTGTTTATTGCATAAACAGGATAAAATAATCTCTTTCATTATGTAGTAAACTGCACCCAAAGTGAAACTATTGTTTCACAGAGAACAGGTAGAGCATAAAAAGCGTTAACCCTCCCTACACATAAACAAATCTGTATTTTACTGTATGTGCAAACTGAAATAAATTTGGAGGAAATGTCAAATTGAATTTGCCATTGAAAGGTATTATCGAGCATAATACTCAACCATTTTATTTATAGCCTGCTGAAAGGTTGTTATACACCACAGCCAGTCATTCTGTGAGGCAGCTATATTATATATATTTTACATGTCTGAATCTGTCAGTTAAATTTTTCCTCTAAAAGGATATTTTATAACATAAATCCATGATGAGATTCTGCCTAACACACTATGTTCAGTCATAGTCACAAAAGACAAAAGCAATATGCATTTTTTTCCTATTACCATTATTATAATTGTGGACAAAAAGAGGTGATTCATCATATTTTCATTGCCAGTGGTGGAGTGTGTGAGCGTCTGAGTGAGCTGTTAACCTGCTAAAATGGATCAATCGTGTCTTCCATGGAGAAAGTAGTTCACAGTTTGTTTCTGGTTTAACAGTATTTGCTAAGCCAGATGTTAGAAGATGTGTTTTTTGTCCAGTGTGAAAGGGGCTTAAATATCAAATATACTAACTTTTTACAGGGCTAGATGAAAATTCAGCCCTGGATAGTAAATGTGTTTAAACTCTTGAATTATATAAAACCTAGAGTACATCTTATGATTAGGTTCCCCGAAATTTTGTGAGGCTGTGGGGAGAAAAAAAAAAAAAGTAGTAAGACGCACTAAACTGTCAGATGTCCCATCCCTCTACCAGGGAATCTGCTGCCCTTAGGCAATTAGAGGAGCTATCAATGCAACAAACGGAACAGCTGATAACATTTATTTGGAGAGAGCTAAAAAGGGAGAGAGGAAGCGAGAGAGAAAACAGAGACGGATACAGATCCTCACTAACTTGCCATGACACGTACTGATACCGTGTTTACTGCCAGTAATGCCTTAATTATGTGTCAACTTTTGGCTACCTGACAGAAACAGAACACCTTGGTTGATAACTGGCGTTAAAACAAAACTGTTGCCAGCAACCCTTTTGTAAATGCATTAAAATCCTAATTAAAATAAAGCTGTTACTTAGCTGTTTTGATACTTTTTCTCTTTTTTTAACTTTCTGTCAAGTCATTACTGTGTCTTTCACTTATAAAATGTCGCTAAAGTCAGAGATGCAGTGTTTCTCCGCTTCCACTGTCACACCTGGTCACCGTGACTTGGGCTAAATTAAGCATTACAGGGATGCATTTATGTGGAAGTTCCAGCCTGCTTTTCTGAATTTCTCTCCATCTGTAAAAAAAAAACTTGAAATCTCTTAGGTCCCCTCACCAGGGTCAGATTGTCCCGAGGACAAGGTTATAATTCAAAGGGGGCTGCACGTTTGCCATCTGTGCTCAGAAACGTAGGAACAGTCTATCCCTTGATATTAGACTGATTAAACAAGAACTGCAATTTATATTCTATGCTTTAACTAGCTTCTCATATATATATCAACTCTTGCTTTCATGCATTTGGTGAGGTACTTTGCAGCCTTAACTAGGAAAACTGTTCTATAGAGAGACTTATTTACAAAAGGAAGATTTCATGAAGGTTAACGCTTGCTGAAAAGGACCAAAGTAAATACATATTGTAATTGTGGTGCGATAACAGCAGATATGATGATGGATTGTATGGTGTATGATTGCAAGGACTCAGTCATATGGCTGTACCAAGTGAAGTTCAGGTCTGTGGCTGCGGTGCGAGTCTGACAAGAGATCCCTACACTGTGCTACTGTAACCCTCCCAGAAGTTTTAATTTCTTCCAGAGATCTTCATCAGATTCTGTCAAATCACCATCTCAAAGCAGAACAAGCAAGCTGAGCTCCCATTTGAGGGGCCGTCGCAGCCTTTGGACAATGAAGGTGTGGCCCTTGAGACGGTCGGTGCCAGCCATTACCCCGTAGCTCCTGTCACTCAGCAACCCTTGACAACATGTCATTTTTCTTTCACTAAAAGTGGAGGTTTAAAGGCCCTTGATTTTAACTGTTGTGTTCTTAGCTGTTGAACTGAGCTGAAACACAATACTTAGAGTATCTCTATCAGTGATATTTGGTTTCATGACTGGTGCACAGACAGTCAATCTGGGAAAAGGTTGAGACATGAAGGATCCACTAGTTAGACACAACCAGTCTTCAGCTTTGGAAGGATACGGTGCCTGAATTGGGACACAAATATAGACACAAATACATGATCTCAGGCTGGACTAATCACAGCAGAGCTGAGCAACACTGTCTAATCCTCCCACATGTAAAAGGCCTGTCCCTATGGAGGGCACACAGTTCAAGTCAGTCTGTATATGGCCTGCTGTGCTTTGACTGTGCCTGGTCTCTGCTAGATAGAAATGTTGCTTTAGTAAAATAGTTGGCAATAGCTTTTACAGTGTAAGATTCTTTTTTTTTGTGATCTAGCACCTGTGAAAGTTGTTTTTGATGTGGGTGCTTTACACTGTTTGTCCAAACTATTCGAAGGTGTCACTGCTGCAGCGCTCGGTGACAACAATCAGATAGTGCAGGAATTAGATTGAAGTCTTTGTGCCAGCCACTGGCAGAAGGTTGAGGTTGGTCAAAGTGGACAGCAACACCAGTATGAATGTGGCAAAAAAAAATAAAAAATAGAGCAGGCTCCAACCAAACGGTTCATTTGCTCCACTTACTGTATGTGTCGAAGAAACTGGGAGACTCTTATCAAACAGTCTTATTTTCAAGGTCTTGAGCAGAGGCTCTCATGTTGTTTGCTAACTTGCTGTGACTCTGGTTGGCTCAACACTTTCAGTTATATAAATACACAGTATTTAATGCTTTCTTTGCTGGCGAAGATAATATTCCACCTTCCAAATTTACTTCAAAAGGTGAAAATAACGTGGAAATGATGGCTGGCTTCCTGCCAGAGTGTGTCTGGCAGAGTTGACAGGCTTTCCTGTCACTGCCAAAGATTCAGCAGCATTTGATCTGCCTGGTGGCTAGTGTTAATTTGCCACCCGCTAACATGAAATAGTGCTCTTCAAGTCAGGCAAAGAAACTAATTGCAAAGGACTTACTCTTTCTTTTACAAGCAGCAACCAAGGCCAGCCTCATTTGTGTTGATTGACAGACAACCATGCTCATGAACAGTGTCATAATGAAAACAGAAATGAGGAAAATATGTCATTTGATAAAGACAATTAATAAAGAATACAAGAACCAAGAAATAATATTGCAGAATGTGGGATTGATTATCTTAACGGCAAGTTTTGATTACAATGACCATTTAGAAGATTATTGGTGATGCCATTTTTCTAGTATAGTATACCAGAAAGCTGAGATTTGACAGTTGGTTAATAAAAAAGTGAAGAACCACAATAACAGCTGCCCTTTGGAAAATCAATAATGGGAGTCAAACATATTTAATGTTGCTCTTCATGTTTGAGTTCATACAGAGAGTTAAAGAAAGAGTTTATTACAAATTCCATCCCATATAAAGACTTGAAGGTTACACACAGTAATCCTCATTCTGTAAGAAAAAGAATGTGTCTCTATTGGATTTACTGCACATAATAGATCATACTGTGATTCATCTTATACTGTATAACTTTAATGTTATGTATTACTGTGCTCTGGAATTACAAACCACTCACAATCTCAATTTCTGGACAGAATTTTTACCTATTTACTTCTCAGGTGAGAGGAATAGATGCATCGGCCCTCTCTTTATTTTGGACAGATGTCACAAATATTCATCAATAACAATGCAGGTCTCAGACTGGTTTTCTTTTAAAATTTTGTCTCATCACAAATAACTCCAGACAAGACGTCTCCTTTGTGCATTTTAATTGGACTCATGGATTTACTGTGGATTTTTGCATTAGGGCCTCTGCAGCACAAACTATAAACTTAGTATTGACGCAGGCAGCTGTGTGTGTGTATATGTGTGTGTGTGTACAGTATATGCCCGAGGCTTCATTAACTTAAGATGTGACCATGACTGGCATACTTCATAAAAAATAACTCACGGTCAGCCTTCTAAGACTGTCAAGATATTGAAATACATCTGCTGCAATTAATGCATCCTATATTTGCCTATGAATATTTTAAGATGCTGGCTACATTAGAGGAACAGGTGTTTTATACATCTTCACACTCAAGCGTTCCTCCATACATTTACCTTTTTTCTCCCTTTCATACTGCACTACTCTTGATAAGTGCTGTAAAAAAAAAAAAAAATCAGGTTTATTGAACTTGTTGTGGATATGAACCACCAAATTAAAGCTTTTACATATTGATGCTGTGGAAAAAATCTATTTGATTGTTGAACACAGCAAACACACAAGTGTAAATGGTTTGTTGCTCAATGTTAGTGGTAATAGTTAGGATTTAATTTTCTATGCAAAGCAACCTGTTTTTTTAAAAAATGGGCTAAATGTGCACATGCAGGTGATAAAAGAAATAGTTAACTGAGTGGAGAACGCAGACACTTCAGGGTGGGGTAGTCTGTGCGTGGTTTGAATATGAAAATCAAATGTGATATTATTTTTCTCCTGTCACTTGTAATGGGATTACTATCATTGGCCTACTTCATGGTGTTCTTTAAGAGAAGAAGAGCATTACTCCAACTAACCCATCACTGCCAGCTCTTTTAGATCGCATTCATCTGCTGACTTTCAAACAGTGAGCAGTGTTCATCGTCCCCGGCCTCCTCGGATCATTTTCTGCTTTTTGTTGTGACTCTTGTCAATCTCCCAGCAAACAGCTCAGTAAACAAAGATCTTCTTTGTGTGTAATTTCTCCTAATGACAGGGTAACAGCAAATGTCTGTGTCACTATCACTTGAGATGTAAACTCGTCCACAGGAAGAAAAGATATTGCCAGACTGTATGTGCACAAATAGCCTACTGCACCGATCCACATTACTATTATTATTAACTACTTCAAGCTGTCAAGTGTACATCCAATGTAGTGACACAATAATGCAAGAGATAAAAATGTGTTTTATTTTGGACTGAAGTTACTTTAACAACACTCTTTAGTTCTTGTGTTTTTATTTACATATTCTAAATTACTAAAAATTTAAATCCTCCTTATCCTCCCTAGAAGGAGAAGCTTTTTTCTTATCTCCAGCCCTGTGTCTTCAAGTTGTAATAAAGATCAGTAGTGCGGAGCAATGTGGAGGAACAACATCCCTGCTGTACTGCAGTGGCAGGACAGAAGAGTCTTCACCCTCTCCCATCAGCAGGGCAGTGGAGCAGACCAGCAGGAGGAACTGGTCTGGCCTCAGTGATACTAAATTAGTGATCTAAATAGTAGAATATTCAACACAAAAGTATACGAGCAAGAAACTCTCCCTTTTATCCCTTTTCTTCCCCATGCAGCACAGTCGGTGCAGCAGGGAGAAACAAACAGTTCCGCTTTGTTTCTGTGACGAACATGTTTCTTCCACAATCATAATTAAACCTCGAAATATCAAGTTGGAAATATGAAATGTATCTACACATTATTCATGCTTTGCCCCAACACTGCTGAGACACATTCATTTGTTTTATTTTCCTCACTCACATTCATTTGGTTATTTTCCTCACTCACTTTCTCACATACTGTATTATATCACTTCTGCCAATCTAAATACAACTGTTAAGAATAACATGCAACATCTTCCACATTGTATTATTATTATTCTGTTGCTAAGGTTTAATCTTGATGACACAATATACAAAGACTTTTATACAGCTCCTACAATTATAGCTCTGTGTATGTACTCCAAAAGAATAAAATCTGGAAAATAAACTAAACTGTATCCAAGTAGGGACATGACAGCCCCATAGAGCATTACAGATCCTATATCTGACACTCTTCCTGGTCCTTGATGCATAAGAACATTATACTTGTGGTTTTAAGGACCAAAAATCATCTCAGTGTAGTTTTGAACCTCCTCTCTCAGGGCTTTCTCTGACTGGCCGACTGTCCTTTGAGTGTTCCAGTGAAAGTATACATTTAGCACATTCGAGGTAAAAACTCACAGAAACTAAATTGGACAGTAGGTCCAGGTGAATGTGGGCTTTAGGGCATGACTGAGGGCAGCTTCATTGTGACATCACAAAGTTATAGAAATTCAGACAGCTGGTGTGCATTTCTGTATTAAGTGCTTTGAGACTTTCATAGTATTTATAGAAAACCTGCAGCTTTGTTATTGTAATCAAAAAGATAAAGGAATCTACTGTATGGGACCTCATTATAAAGAGCTGTGTTATAATTTGCTCAAAGGGAGTAGTGAGAATTTTGGTGATAGACTTAGGTGATTACAGTTGAGATATGGATTAAAAATAATTAAAAGCTGACAACTGGCCCTTAAAGGGATAGTTCACCCTAGAATGATATTTCGCTCATTATCTACTCACCCTCATGTTGACTAAGGGCTGGAAGAAGTTTCAGAGTCCTCCGTCCCTTCTCTGAGTTACAGGGGGTCTTAGCGTAGCAGTGCATTTCAAGGCAACGGTTGTAAAGGGACACCAGAGCTCTTCGTAAAAAAACACACACAAAAAAACATCCAAATACCTCCATGATGCTCGTATGTAATGTCCGTCTTGTGCTGAAGCCCCAAATTGCGTAATTGTCCCGAAAAAAATTAAATAAGTCCACATTCCAAGCATGTTTGTAGCATTAGCTCTGTGTCTGTTGTCCGGTCTTCCGCTGCCAGCGCGCATGCGCAAGGTTCGCACTGAGACCGACTCGAGTCTCAGTCTGGTTGCGCATGCGCGCTGGCAGCGGAAGACCGGACAACAGACACAGAGCTAATGCTACAAACATGCTTGGAATGTGGACTTATTTAATTTTTTTCGGGACAATTACGCAATTTGGGGCTTCAGCACAAGACGGACATTACATACGAGCATCATGGAGGTATTTGGATGTTTTTTTGTGTGTGTTTTTTTTACGAAGAGCTCTGGTGTCCCTTTACAACCGTTGCCTTGAAATGCACTGCTACGCTAAGACCCCCTGTAACTCAGAGAAGGGACGGAGGACTCTGAGACTTCTTCCAGCCCTTAGTCAACATGAGGGTGAGTAGATAATGAGCGAAATATCATTCTAGGGTGAACTATCCCTTTAATATCATTTTCAATTTCTCATTTAACACCACTAGAATACAGAGCCAACATGCAATAACACAAACAATATAGTGTGTCACTGTGAGACAGTTGTATTCACTGCATGTATGTCCAGGTCCTGGCTGAGATTTCCATAGTTTGTTTGTTTGTTTGTTTATGAGAAAACTAATATTTCCCGTGCAGGCAGCGCTGAGCTTATTTTCTTATGCTTCCTTATAGCGCCCGTCTCCCCCTCGGTGTGGCTGGTTGGTTCCACATCCTGTAGGATCCTGTCTGAATTATTATCATCTTACAGCAGGACAGAAAGAATCCAAGAACAGAAATACATGTGTTTTTTCTGTCTTCATTTACAGTAGATTAGACAAGATTCAAGAAGTTTCCTTCTGGGAGCGTCTTCACAAACTGCTTTAACTAATCCTAAAACTAAAAATAACCAGTAGTGCAACTTTAAGCCATGCAGCATGATGAGGAGAGTGAGGGGGAGGAGGAGGAGGGTAGTCATGCACTGCACAGGTGCTGTCGCTATGGCTCTATGCAGTTATTTTTATTTGTCATTATGATGCACCAAAAAAGTTGAGAAGGCACAGCACAGATTTCTTCCCCTTGCCTGCACCCACTTGCAGATGCCATGCTGCTGTTGACACCCCCCGATTTCAAATAAGGAAATTTAGCTCTGCAGTGCTAAACACAAGGAGCTTCAAAGGCCAACAAACTGCCAGCTGATGACAAGCTCTGTGTCCTGGGGTAAACTCTGCAATCACCAATCCAATAAATGTGACATGAGCAATACGGAGGTTTGTTGTCTCTTTGGTGACAATGTGGAATACAAGATTTATTTCTGGTGTAGAGACTTAATATAAAACTGGAATAAATCTAAATTTTAATCTTCATACAGTAGAGGACTCATAAACATTGAAATAATCCACTGGTGGGTGCTCTCATACACCTCCACCCACCACCAGCTCTTCCCGGCTGCCCCGTATCCCTCCCCACTTCTCGGGATCTCCGCCCAGGCCGCGGCGAGAATGAGCTCATGCTTTTCAACGAGGTCAATATGAAGACAATTTTAGCCAATGATATATCCTCACCGGTGTAGCCCGGCATTTCTCAACTGTCATCACCACCCCGGCTCAATAACTTTGAAAGATTGTCCAGGACAAGGTCAGTCCTCAGTCACCGTGTCCCAGTAGTTTCCAGCCGATCTTAGAGCAATCACAGGCAGCCAGAAGGAGCTGAGATGAAATGATCTAACACATGCTCAGCATATTGTTATAGCTTGCAAACTTGATTTGGACAAACAGAGCAGTTCCCTGCAGCCTGTGTAGTGACACAGACAATATAAAGAGGGGGAGAACAAGCAGAATATAGCTGGAAGACTGTCATTATACGAATAACTGATAAATGTGGAGGCAAACCCTGTCTTTCTTTTAAGTAATAAACATTGTATTATGAGATGTTCTTTATGGGAAAATATAAAACTATACTAATGACCTTCGCACACTGTATTTCATTTCCCTCTCCCAAAGAAATATTATTATCTTTTGAAGGCTTTGTTTGTCTGACCTGACAGGAAACTGGCATCAAAGCTCCTCAAATGGGATGTGGCCTTGAATAAATGCCCTGATAAATTCAAGCTAGAAGGAATGATTCACACTGGGTATGAGTTTTTGCTCAGACACTACTGTATTTGTTTGCCGCACATGCTGCAGTCTGTTTTAATAAACATTCCACTCTGTCTCCCTTTTTGTGCTATAGGGAAGAAAGGCACTGACACAATTGTCAGATGTCTCCGACAAAACAGTGGAAATCTAAGTGACTATAGCAAACATTACCCGACTGCAGCTGTGTCACTTACTGAATGTGCTCACTGCCACAGAGGTCGCTGATGTGAAAGGAGTACAACACAACTCAACACTATCTATTAGCAACCTTACTTTTTTTTTGCCACCACTAGTTGGATATTTATTTCAATCAGGACAGACTAATAAGGAAGAAGAGAGTCAGACTGAAAAGTGAAATGACATTTATTGTGCATAAAAAATAGACTTTGGCGCTTAGACGCCGGGGGAGTAGATCAGCGTGGTGCACTGATCTATGGGTGAGAGCTTGCATCTGGAGAAGATAACCCCCCGGGCCTAGACACTGGTGGTGGTAGAGAGCATGGGGCCGCCCGTCGAGGAGACTTCTGGTTGAAGATCCCAATGAAGATGGTCGGCGTCTAGATGGAGGTGATGAAGGGGTGGAGGTGGGCTGAGAGTTTTGCTAGATGACAGCGGGATGACAGCAGAGAAGGAGAACACTTTTACATTTGACGCTAGTGACTGATTGGTAGGAGAGAGAGGAGATGGCAGGCTGTGATTGGATGACTTGGGTGAAGAGGGCCGAGCGAGAAGATGGTGGGAGAACTATAGGGAGAGGCTTGTGCTTAAGAGATAGTCTTCCTGTCTGAACTTTCGCTTAGCTTCATTTATTGAATTAGTGTTCCGTCTTTAGATCACAGTGCTAAAAGCTAAACGCAAACACGACTACCATTTTTTTTGTAGGGATATACCGAATGGTGACCTGACACAAAGTAAAAATAACACCACATGGTCGTGTTTAGCTTTTAGCTAATCTAGCATTTGACTGTTTTCTTAGTGCATCCCAGCATGGTCTGTCACTATTTGTGTCACTGTTTGTTGTTGTTGTTGTTTCCATTACACCTGTCGCCAAATTGATGAAGTTGTTCTCTGAATTTGTAGCACATTTTTCACTTTGCATATGTTTTCTTTTAGTTTCAGTGAAATGATCCCTCAGGGCTACTGCAGGGCTGCCTTTTTAAAAAAACCATTGGACAAAGTGACATTTCATCTAGTGCCGTCATCAGGTCAGACGTTTAGAGGCTACTCAGTTATTACAATCGATCCAGATTGGGACAATACTGTTTGTGTGATGGCAAGCCACATAGTGTATGTAACTGCTCATATGTTGGACTTAAATCCGCAAATATCAACCTCATGTTTGTACAGGCAAAGTCAGAAAATCACCGCAGATAAAGGGATATATCATGTGTGCACCTTTTTGTTGAGATATTTCAGTTCATAGCGCAGTGACACTGACTTTTTCCATCCGTTGAGTCAGGCTGCTGCTCAGTTAAAGAGTCATTTGTATTTTGCCGATCTTATTATCATTTTGTGTTTTCGGAAAACATGTTCTAAAGAATCTAATAACTTTCTGATTTTGGATTGCATTGTGACAAAAACAGATAATGAAAATATCCTTCACACAGCTGAAAAAAACTATTTCCAACACTGTTGCCACACAAACACCTTGTGTACGATACATGCCCTTGGTCACAGCGTTTTGGTTTCGCTTGGCAGCAATTTTATATATTTACTTTAAAAGTCAACCATATTAAAGTCATTTGTATTGTGAAACTTCATTGTGACATGGTAGAATAGAAATACCAGGGTACAGCATGAAAGAATGGGAAGGTTATGAGCAATTATGATTCCATTATCCAGATTTTTTTTTTCATCCAACAGTGAAAAACAAAACAGGCCTGTCAGTCCACTGTGATTTTAACAAACATGGATTAGCTGCAGTATATCAGGAAATAAGAGAGGGCAAAGTGGAAACTGCTGGCATTGAGAGAGGGGGGGGGGGAGAAAAATGAAAAAAATAAATGAAATAACGCTTAAGTGACAGGGATTAAATCAATGGGACTTTAAACATGAATAGCGCACTATGCCTCCAGTACAAAGCAAAACACTCAATTTCTCAGCAGTGGCTTGATGTGGCCAGTGTGCAGCAGTGACTGTTCTCAGGGGTAATGATGCTGCCTTTCACTCTATTAGACAGGTCCATAGGAACATTGGTTGCATATGGCGATTGTCTTCATGATCCATGCGTATGCAGCAAATTGTGCTGCAAAATGGGCACAGTATAGGCCACGAAAAGTCTATAGCCTATCTCACATCCCATAATGATGACCATTGCCTCTGCACTGCCTGCACTAAAAGGAAATATGCATTGATTTAAAAAGCCACAGTGATTTAGTCGTTTCTTCTAGCTATATGATGGTGGTTGAATAATTGCTATTGAATCATTAACAGTTTTCATGCTGCGACCACAACAGTAGTGTAGATGGTAATTCTAAAGATTGTGTTGTTGTACAACATTAGAAATCGTATTCTTTTCTAGGATAAAAATCTATCGGAAAGAGACAAACAAGACATTAAACCACACACACATTCACTGCATCCGGACATCTTACTGTGGCATGTCTGAGCAGTATTTTGATTTATTATAAATAGCGACTACAGAGTATATTAAATAATATATTTTTTGAGATTTTTAAAATTATTTATTTTGTACATTTCACTGTTGCTACATCAGCATTAGCCTTGACAGGTGTTTACTCACTATAGCTTGTTGATACATTCAACCAGTGTTGTGTTTACAAGACAAGGGGTTAGTCTGAACGCTGCTGCGACTCGGTATCGGAGAGTGGTGAAACAGACTGGAGCTAGCTGGCTAGCATGCTGGAAGCACAGCTCTTGTCAAAAGGTTGAAGCTGAACTCAACTTTTCTTCTATTCTCATTATGCTTATGTACAGTAGCAAAAGCAAAAAGCTTTAGTATTTGTTCTGTGGTTATGATTTAATTTCCTTTCTGTGCGGTGACTTGCCGTTTGCTTTTCATATCTTTATTGCAGTCTTACACATAAAACATACAGAAACATTGTTACATAGAAATATATTCACAAACATTGTGGATTTTTCTGTAGGCATATTATATTTCAAAAATGTATTAGCTGTGCTAGTGTTTGCCTGAAAACATTGGTTAATTTATTAAGTGACTTATGAAACAAACCAAAGTAGATGTTTATGTGAGGTCGTTATGAAAGGATTAAAATGTTTTGTTGTCGCATATTTGATTAGTAAAGCCTGGAAGTGAGCTTATTTCAGACATTTATTAGACAAGTAGTAAGTTAAAGCGAATGCATTTGGGAAATCTATTAAGTCAGTGACCTGGATACCCAGAAGACGGCGTACTTAAATAAGACTAAATATCTTTGTCAATATAATTGTATTGCATTGGACTGACTAATATTGTTCTGGGGCCCAGTGCATGGGGTTCTGGTCACCCTTTGACAATCTATTCATCAATACTTAAATGCAGCAAGACACAAATGGATTTTTTTTTTTTTGCGCTGACAAAAAAATGTTCTCTTGACTAATACATCATTACAAATAACAGTGGAGGGGCAGCACAGTGACAAATGCTGTTTTGACAGACAACTGCCCAGCTGAATCTATTAAAACACAAGCTGGTTGGTTCTCTATAAAGCACATGCCTCACTGTTTGAGTTTCCAATAGTGCGATTGAGTGCACTCCTGGGATGAGCAGCGGTGATTTCCAGCATATTGCAAGTCGGTTTTTTTTTCTGACATTGTGGGCAAAATGCAGGTGCATTCATTATCCTGTAATTACCCTGCTGTTAGTCCTCTGGTATATTATTCATTACATGCGTTCTCCACACGGTGTTGTGACAGGAAAGGTAAAATGAATGAACGCCATAGATAGGATCAACTACACCAACCAGCACTCACATCATTAATACTGTGTTACAGCCCAGGAAGTAACTCGCTCTCAAGGCCACCGCTAAGTGACCGCTCACACACACATATACAGTATACACATAGACACACACACGTTCACTAAACCTCTCATCTAGTACTGAAAGCGTGTGAGAGCCAGTCCAATATTGGCCTGTGATAGAAACAAATCTCCAAAATCTTTTGTTCACATCGCTCTATGAAGGTAAAATTCCAGTCCATTACTCTGGGTGCAGGTGGCACTTCATTCTTGGAAGTTTTTCATTTTGGTGCAGGAAAACGACAACAGCTGGAAAATGTAATGCTTCCATAAATGATGCTTTGCACCTGATGGTGGAGCACGATGCTTGCTGACTAATAATGTTTCAGGGGGGGGGTTGTTGAAAACAAGCCAACATAGAGGGATTTGTAGAGATGGGGCAGTGAATCACTCTGTAGGGATCACTGTGCAGGTGGGGTAGGAAAGCCGGGGGTGGGGGGTAGATACCTGTGAAAAAGGTAAGGATACATTGCCATTGTATCGATTTAGATGAACACAGCGCAAAAAGTCTCATGGACATCAGACACATTATCAAGATTTGTTATGCCGCCCAATAGATTGCATGTAACTGTACAGTTTTCAGCCATCGTCTACCTCCTGTAACGTCAAGAGAACAGACAAAACTGTTTCTATAAATTCAAACCTCTTTATTTGAATGACATGAAATGCTTAACTCCAGCTTTCAAATGAATGCAAGCAAGAATACACTGTAACAAGAATTTGAAAGCCACAGCTTGTTTTAAGAATTAAATAATTCACCACACTTCCAATTCAAACCAGATATAGAATTTGAATATCATTCCAATGAAAAATAAAGGCACGTGGCCTACTTTGCATTTTTATGAGGAAACTTGTTTGTTCATATAATACTAGACAAATACATCTTCACATTTGCACTGAACAAATCATATTAAGTACCATTGTTAGTGCTTATTCACTGAAGCTTTAAAGTTGTAACTCAACAGCTACATTTCCAATTTTCATTTTCAGTATTTCACACAACTGTATTGCAAAAATTGACTTACTGCTAGGGAATATTTTTATGTTTTGTTTTTATATATTTTTTTCTATTGTCAAGATCTAGCGGGGAGGTTTTTAAAATCTACAGTAGATCTTGATTGACAGGTTGGTGCCTCCTCCTGTACATGAGACTGCAGTTCACAAATTCTATAGGCTGAATAATAGAAACACATGCCAGTGATGCAGTCCACTTCAACACCACTGCTAACTACACTCTTCATTTTAAACATATGTGGCAGTGTCAGTCAAAACTGAATCTGTATGGCTGTAATATTGGCTTGCTTTACCTAATGAGGTGTCCCCTGAGTGTATTGTAGGGAGAGATCGTTTGCACCTGAAGGTTAAAATACATTGTTATTGATCATAATCCAGGCTTTTTGTAGAACATCTTAGCCGAGCAATACATGTGTCAGTAGCTTCAATATCGGCCCTTTAATTGTGGTACCCTCCGCCGGCAGAGACGTCTCCCTCTTAAGTCGGAGTGAAATTGTGATCAATGTTTTGCTTTTTCCTGCAGTTTAGTATTTTGACATTGTCTCTGCTAAGGTCAGACACTCACGTTGTTCATGGACAGACTACAGATTTTACAATATTTAGCACGCTGCTTCTTTGTCTGGGTAAAATAATTACAATTCTCTGAAACCCCATCAGTAATAATTATCTTAAAATAAAATAAAAGAACAGACAAATCCTGTCTGGACCACATGTGTTCAGACTGCTCTTCATCAATGAGAAAACACAGTACTGTATATGGCTGTGACACATTTCACCACACTGCTGTGAGTATAATATGTCCACGATACATGGCGTCATACTTGAGACCTTTTTGCAACACATATTCCGACCGAGAATGTGTTTCTCATCATGGCCAATTAAACGGACACCTTTGTTTATGTGCATTCAAAATTGATTTTTGCTACAAGCGGTCCAGAAGTGTCCAAAGCAAAGCAGTCCTCGCCCGTACGTTTTGCCTTGAACCTGAAGTCCCACTCGGGGTTTGATTCCGGCCCTCATCTTGTGCCTCGAGTTTCTGCAACACAGCAACATTTATATTTCAACGGCTGAATATGAATTATGCACAATAAGCAGTGAGAAAGAATTTAATGATGCCTCTCTGGTACAGTCTGCCTCAACAAAGGAAGAGTGATTCCCCCTGTCTTAGCTGCGGGGATGGAGGTGCTGATTTGAACAAATCTTTGACCTCATCCTTCTCATTTCTTAAGGTTTGCAGTCAACACGCAGGTTTGGGGCGAGAGACGGGAATGAGGGTACCACACCCTGTCAGAATATTGATCCACCCTGACATCTAATGTAATGATTCTTTGTCAGTAAAGAAATGAGCGGGCAGAGTGAATTTAGGTCGTATGACCAGCGACTTTTAATTAAGACTTCTCTGCCATCTCCCTTTGACCCCGTCATCCTCGTGCACTGAGAGCAGATTTTCTTTTTTTTTTCTTGTCGTCCGAGAAGGCGACGCTTCTCCTGCTGAAATTGGCTGAGTTATCCTCTGTCGCTCGGTATAACCTTGATTTGTGAGGCAGATAAAATCTCCTCCTTGAGATCAAATAATATGTTGTAACAGTAGCAGCGTCAACACACTCTTGTATGCACAGGACGCTTCACTCTCTGTGTCTCACATCCCTAAGCCTCATAAACAACAGAAGGACAGTTTGGGCTTCCTTTACAAACATTGAATGTGAGCTCTAGGACAAACAGATTAAGTGGTCATTATCTTCTAAAACTATTAAAATATATAATATCTGATTACTGAACAATATGCAATCCTTCTCTAAATACCAACCTTATTTTAGAATCTAATAACAGCAGCTGCCCCATGTGTTGAGGCTACAGTCCTGGTTCGAATCCCGCATAGAGTGGCCCTTTCCTTCATGTCATTGCCCCCTCTCTGCCTCCCAATTTCCTGTCTCTCTCGACTGTGCTTTCAATTAAAGGCGAAAAAGCCCAACAACAAAACAAAACAATTAATTCAATATTATCAGTATTATTGCAATCGAAGCTCATTGTTATTTGGAGTAGTGGGCAATTAATGAAGCATTTTGTAACAGTGATGATACCAATGGGCTATTGGTTGCTCACAATATCAACACCCACTCATCGCTGTGATAGAGGCTCCTTTAATCTTGATTTTCTATAAAATGCACATGTTAATATTTATTCTCCAGCTATTAACATTTTCACCCCAATTAACCTGGTGCACCCCTCCTTCCATACACCCAACTGAGTACGCACACATTAACACTGCATTGACAAGTTTCTTAATCAGTTACATTCATGTCTCAGGGGGCAATTGGGGATAAGTAAGTCTGCAAACATTCAAGTGCACAATTTAACAAAATTGTGTGCAGTGCTGAAACACACAAAGGCTGTTTAATCTGTAGCTGGGAAACAATATCCAAATCCACACAGTCGCATTATACCATGCATGCCCTTAAAGTGCAAGGGTAATTTATCTGTATATATACACATAAACAGAACATTCCTTGCGCTGTGCGGTTCACAAGTTTAATGGCTTCTTCTTTTTCTTTTTCTTGTTCTACGTGCTGCCTGATATCTGCAAGATTTTATCCTCATGATAATCCAACTGTTCCTCCTTCAGCTTAATACGAAGTCAAGTATTTCCTGCTGTGATGGGGGAGCATAATATTATATAGTATATTTTATAATATATTAATATGTTTTACCCTTGGACTACTTGAAATCCTCCTGTTTCATCCCAACCATCCCTGGGGGTTAACGAGGGCGGTTGTTACATGCCAGGGTGTTAACATGAGATCACTCTGGATGTTGACATTTAATATTAACTATGACAAAAATAGGAAGAGAACTGTTGGATGTGGATGTGTGCACTTGCCTTCATGGGGTTTGATTCTGAGCCAAATCAAACACTTTTAAAATTAGACGCTCCTGTCGAGGCGTCAGTGTTAAAATAGAGGGGCAAAAGGCTGTGTGTTGGCCTGGTGTTTGTCTACCTGCTACCACATAGTATGAAAGTACGTAAATGCATAAATGTGTCATACATTTTGTCCTTCTTGCCTGCATGGTAGCTGTAGCCATCATATTGTGTTGTTTTACTCTTTCCAGAAATGGGCCAAAAAGGAAAAAAAAAAACACACACACAAACATTGGAAGGTGTTGGGTTGAAGGGTTCTTTATTTTTTAGGAGCTGAAATGGTTTTCAAAATGTTTTAGTTTGTCCGTGCATGGCCTCGGGCTTCCATTTGAATCAAGTCACAACACAGTAAATGCCTTTGGACATTCACTCTTAGCTGTGAGCTATATTCAGTTCACTACAGACTTTCTCGAAATGAATTTGGTCTCAATTCATGAGCAGATTCTTTCTCTCTCTCTCTTTCTCTGTCTTGTTTGCAAATCACAGAGACACCAAAGAGTGTTTATGCTCAGAACGAGGCGTTTTAGCCCCCGCTAGCCTATGCATAGCAGATCTCCTCCTCCTGAAACAGATCAATGACTCTGACACTGCATCTAAATTATAATTGGGTGGTACACATACTGTAGTAATACCGTGAAGACCCTTTGGCCGGCCAGCCATCCACACATTTCTGTAATGAATCTGCCTCAGCGGAGTTTCTGCCAGCTATGGATCACAAAACCTCGGTTTCATTCCTCCAGAGTGAATCCCCACCTGCTCTGTCTTTCCATTAGGGCCTTATGGGATGCAGTTATTTTTTGTCTTCAGCACAGCATGCCTCATCTTACTATCTACTGTGATTTCTGCTGCTGTCAATTTCCCATTCAATTAAATGATAAGCCTTTTTTCCCCCACTATTCAAATGAAGGCAATGTCCAAACAATTTTCAGGAACAAAGGTTATTCCTCTAGAATTTAAGATTTACGTTTTAAAGCTCTTAAACAGTCTCAGTTCCTGTTTATGCTTAATTCTTTCAACAGTATTTGTATTTATTCTGTTTGTTTGCACAATCTGTTTGCATCTCTGGTAATGTGAAGCTTCTTCTTGTTCCTTGATTGTAAACACAATCTTTGGGAGCAGGTTTACGCTGTATAATACACAAATTGTTGTTTCCAGCAGACGGGAGATGGTCTTATTTGCTGAAGACTTTAACATATTGCTTGTTGTTTGACAACATGGACAGCAAACTGGGAATACCTGCATGCTGCTGTGTAATCCCAAGAAGGTTCATTACACTAAAGCTGCAGAAACCTTATTCCCAACAGAATGCATCGAGGCGCAGACTGTTCAATGTTTTGAAGTTGTTGTCTTCATATGTCCTGCATTTATACAAGTTTTTTTTTTCCTTCATCATTTCTTCTTCCTTTATTGTTGCTCATTGTCACTCACTTAACATGTTGTTCTGCGCTGCAGTGGACTGCTTGTTGCTAAGAATGTTGCCAAGCCCTAATTATCTGTAAGAGATGTTATCTGTAAGAGATGTTTCCATGCACTATCTGTATTTTTCACTTTAGCACTGGTCTGCACTGGTTTTTGCTTAGGAGTTGGATTGCTTGAGGCAAAAACCTGCCACGACTTTGAGTCCTACATCATTTATGCATTGTCAGCATCAGGATGCAGTGGTTGCAGCAGACTCAGTCCAGTGAACAAACATATTGACATGTTGCCACCCAATAAAAGATTAAATCAGCACCATTCCTTGCTCCATATCATTCAAATGAAAAACAAATCAAATTTTTATTTAAAGTGCATTTCACACAGCAGAGGCCCCAGAAAAACAAAGAAATTAGGCAAAGGAGGGCTGCTGTTTAAAGAGCTGATGGAGGTAGAATATACGAACAAAAAGAGGTAAACGCCAGCAGCAAAAATATCCTCCAGACACTAAAATAACTGTGGTCGGGTAACGTTGCGTACATCACTGTAGGCAGTAGAGGTTTTTCCTGTGTGTGTTCTTGTGCTTTTGTGTTTGCAGGAGCCAATTTGAGCCTCAGACTTTCAAACTCATATTTTTCTTCAGTAAAAGGGTCTTCTTGACAGGTACTTAGGACTACAAGGGACTTTTCTTAAGGTTTGAAGCAGGTGTTATGGATGAGGGTTAGGGGAAAGTTTGGGAAAAGTTAAAGTTAGAGAACCAGTGTGTATAGGAATTAGAGGGGGAGACTATTAGCAGAAATTGAATTAAGTATTAATGATAATTATGCTTACATAAGTCTATAATAATCACCTGACATTGTGAGTCATTGTGTTTTCAATATCTTAGAATGAGCCCTTCATACTGCATCTGCCCAGGGACTGTCTGTTTTTGCTACAGGAGCCCAGACAGGACAAACAAAACACCAACCAGGTGTGTATTGCAGTTTCAAGCAACATAGAACATCTAGTAGAGAAGGCATGGTGCTATGAGATGTGTGAAACTATGATCAGACTATGGATATGTTATAACTTTTTTTTTCTTTAGCCTTGCCATTTAAGGTCATGTCAGGTGATTTGGATGACCTCTGCTTAACTTCATTTTCAACCAGAGTGTGGAATAATAAATCTTAATTGAACAAAAGCGCTAACACTTTAAATTATGCAGGGTGTAACAAGTCTTAAGTTAAAAGTGGGAATAAATTTAGCTTGAGGTCATCACTGCAACTTCTGGTTTGAGAAATACTGCATGTCAGACGTGGAGTTTCTGCTCCTCTTGGGGCCAAAAAAAAAAAAAAAAAATCACGATTCTGGGCTTATTTGCATTCAGCCCCGTGATGCTTTTCGTCGTCCTAAGATTTATGCCTGCCACATGTCGGGTCAAGTGTACTTGCTCAAACTTTATCTCCAGGCTGACAGAGGTAGAACTGGTGCGGGAGTGGGTAGTATATCATTTAGTAACATTTTAGCAGCAAAATTTATGCTGATAGGAAATGTAAACCGTTGTCGTGAACAGATGGAAGAATGGAAAATCAAGCATGATGAAAAGATGCAGCTGTCGGCTTCTCTTGTCCATTGCTGGCTGAGGTTAGATTGAAAGTTGAACCTACCACCATTGTCTCACTCGATACACTGCGCAATGCCCCCCCTTTTCCTCTACCCATCTGCTTTAGTATTTATGGAATGTGTTTTGAATAACCACAGGGTATATTAAACAATAAATAAACATATCATGATCCATACATTTGCTTAACTTTTATACATTATTATATGGCACAATGATGGTGTATACATGAACCCAAACTCAACATTTTTTCTGATGTACCGTTTCTGCTCTTAATTTTCAGTAATATTTCATTCCTTTCTTTTTTTTCATTCCAAAAAATAATGATTAAAAAAAATATATATACTGTATAGTTTAAGTGTTTTTCAACACTTTTTCCCACACAAAATCCTTTTATTAGTGCCAGACAATGGGCCACTGGGTGCTAAGTCCCTGAAGTGTGAAACTCTCTGGCTCCCTTTAGTCTTGTTGTAAAGCAATGCATTCACTTCTTTCTTCCACCTACGCAAAAGTATTCATCCTCCACTGAAATGCTGTCATCAGATTCCTTTATATTTTGGTTTAAACTGAGTCACAGTATTTTTTATTTTACAGTTTTATGCTCCAAAGTGACAGTGAATAATGATTTTTTTTTTTTTCTCAATGGTAACTTTTTCTTCTACATGCAACCTGTATGTTGCCCTCACCAAGGCTTTCTGCACCACATCAGGCTATAACCATTCCGAGCACATCCACTTTATGCACTATTCCTTTCTACTTGTCTTGTTTCTCTAAAACTCTTTGTTTGGTGGAGGATTTACTGGACTCCTGCTGTAGCTGCCTTTCAAAGGAGTCAGTAAAAATGAATAAGTGTCATATTCTGGTGTTGAATCCCATTAAACAAAACAAAAAAATATAGTACCTGTAATTTCCCAGTGTTATATGTATTATCCAAAGATCAAATGCAGGTTGAGTTATGAGCAGAGTACACACAGTGTGAGCTTGTGCTCACTCAATAATAAAGATTTGATTTCTTCTTAGCAAACTGACTTGTCGGGGAGAGATGTGGACAGAGGAGACGTTTTCAGGAAAGTCCTTTTTAGTGACTTTGGCAACTGCAATTACCATCACTTTAAAAATCACTTACATGTACAAGCCAAAAAAGTGCAGACACAGATGTGATGACGGTGAACATCAGCTTGGCAGAACTTGAATGCAATTTCAGGAGTAAAAGAGTCTTTAGTGGATTACTGGGCAGAGTTGCAAAAGCCCAACATAAAAAAAACTAAAAAGAGAGCGGGTGTCAACTTTTTAGATAAACACAAACTTTGTTGTGGGACTTAAAGAGGGAGCTTTATGTGTGATCGATCTGTTAGTCCTCAGAAAAAATAAAAGAAACCTGCAACATTTAAAACTTCTCCCAGCATATGGAAGAAGTTGTTTTTCTCAGGAGCTAAATACTAGCTGTTCCCTATGAGTGGAATTATAAATAAGAAAGAATTACCATTAAACCAGATGAGGCCAGCAGACTGTACAAATCATAGAGGGATGTAGCCCCCATGAATTCACCCAGAAGTGGTTTTGAAGCTCAGACTGGACTGCTCCACGGTCTTGATTTTGGCAGTTACTAATCCAAAAATGGGCAAAGAGGTTGGGCATGGGTGGAGCGACTTGTGATCCATCCGTCATTAAAGCCGCTGTACGGACTTTTCATTTAGTGTTGATTTTGGCGGTCCCTGTGGACGAAAGCGGCGGAATGAAGACTGCATTTCCCACTGTTATGAAGACGTTTGTCTGGCCGGCGCGTGTAGATTTGTTTTGGAAACGTCGGAAAGAAGACGGGACTTGCTTTTTTTTTTTTTTTAGCAGTGTAATGTATCTATTCGTATCGTTTCGTCAGTGGTCCGACCCGACCATGCCTTCCAGAGGTATAGAATTAGACTACTTAGAAATAGCGTATCTTCACACTGATGGGCTCATTTGCTGTTGTAGGTAACAGAGACACATCAGCAGAAACCAGAGACTTTTGCGTATCCAGTTAAAAGCTCCGTACAGGGGCTTTAAAGAGACCACATTCAGGGGCTTTAAAGAGACCACACTCTCAATCACGTAGAACTTGACGTACTGATACATTTCAATGAACGTACACCCCTGTACAGTTGTTCTTTTTTTTATTTATTTAACCTTTATTTAACCAGGCGAAAAATCATTAAGAACAGGTTCTTATTTGCAATGATGGCCTGACAAAAAGCACAAGCTTCTTGAGGGGAGAGGGGGAGAGGGCTGTGAAAAAAAGTACAAGTTAAAAAACAGTGGCATAAAACAGCTAAACAGACATGCAGCAGAACGACCATAAAGACAATACACAAGCAGAGGCACAAAACACAACTGAACAGACATGTAGCAAGACAGTCACAAAGACACTCTAACATTAGCTATTGGATGTGATTATTTTTGATGTAAATTGGGAGATTCTAACTATGGTAATTGATTTCCTTATGGTGTCAACCTCAAGTGGCCATTTTAGGAACTGCAGTTTTTTCTACTCAAATGTTGGTTGCATTAGCCCTAGGCCTAGAGGTTGCCATGGTCCAATTCCAACTTTTAAATCATCAATAATACTGACCTTTGAGTTCAGAGGTAAAGTGTGGAGCAGTGACCAGGTGCTGCACAGTGCTCCCTCATCGCCTGTTGCGAAGCTATGAGTATTCAGAGCATGATAATTGTCCTCAAAATACATGCATGACTACACAAAACAACACAAATAATCCCCCTTGTCACGTCCGGAGCAAAAACACACCCAGCATGAGGTGAGAGATTAGAGCAGTTCTGGTGGCTGGTGGAGGATCAATGAATCGATCATCTGAGTGTAAGAAGTCTGCTGGACATCATGAAAGACCCCGAATGTTAATTGTTTTGTTTATGTGGCTCCAATCACAACATATTACACCTCTCCCACAGAAAATTAATGATTACTGGCAAAAGGTTAATATCCACTCAGCTGAAAATGAATCAACAGTAAATTAATGAGATCATTACCTGCATGGATTGATAAGGAAATTAGTCTTCTTTCAGAGCAGCACTGTCTGGGATGTTGGAGGTATTGATTTGAAAAATAATGCATCTGTTGGTGAAGCCCTTGACCAGATGGCCCACGCTGAGTGATCCTCAACTGTTGGAGGTCACAGATAACTGTTAAGGCTGGAATTATATTGCCGGTAATTTCCCTTATCTTTGAAGTGGCATGTAGCGAATTAAAGAAAAATGTGTATTTTTAAAAATCTAAATGTCACAAATTGTAAAAGACGGTCCTGGAGGAAGCCTTTGATATTTGACTCAAGGTTTGTCTCACACCAGCTTGTTTGTGCAGTCCTGAAGAGCTAAACTATTAGCAGGTCCCTGCAGTAATTTCAGAGGTGATTCATACACATGAAATATGTCTCTGCAGAAAAGTGTGCTGGGTTATTAATTGGCAGGGAGTCAGACAGTACTTAGAGCAGACTCTAGAGATGGGTTGATTCATGTATCAATTCTTCATTTGAACAGCACTTCAAAGTTAACCAGTCAAACTGAATCTGCAACAGAAATGAAATTTCATATCAACAGCGGCCTGTACTGTAGCTGGGATGTGCTGCACAGTCTTCGTAAGATTATGAAGCTAAACTAAATGTTTAACAGAAATGCAAAAGGGGAAAAAAAGAAAATTAAATTAAGTCTTAAGTAAAAAAAAAAAAAAGAAAAAGATTGAGTGGGGCAGTGTTTTGCTCAGTTGGTAGAGCAGCCGCCCCATGTGTTACAGTGTCTCACTGCAGCCAGCCCCGGTTTGAATCCCACATCGAGCGGCCCTTTCCTGCATGTCATTCCCCTCTCTGACTCCCCATTTCCTGTATCTCTGTCGATTGTGATTTCTATTTACTGTAAAAGGTGAAAAAGCCCAAAAAATATACTTAAAAAAAAAAGAAATAGTAATAAGATTGAGTGTTTCTCCAGCAGAATTTTACTTCTGAGCAAAACCAGAAACAGCTCTCCAAACTTAAATGTTGAAGAAAAACATCCCTTATGACTTTAACTGGATGTTTATACTTGGTACAACCAACCTTATAAGTGCATTTAATGGTTTCTTGATATGAAAAAGTGGCATTTGTCGGCAGGCTGTGATTACTGTAGATTATCACATTCAGTAAATTTTTATTATCCACTAGTATGCACTCGCATATAAATTATGTGAGCTTTTTACCTGCTTACTTGCACAATTATGTTGTATGTCCATTCAACCAATCATTTAAATGTAGGTTATTTAAATTGAGTAAGTTGCCACCGCTTCATTTGTAAATATTCTTATGTAATAGCGTGAGAGTTATAGTGTAGTTCTCGTGGATGCATACAGGGATCAACAATGTAGTCTAGTGTCTTCCATGGCTGCTGCATCTCATCTCCTTCTGTGTATTTATGTAAATGATGGAACACGGTGCAGACAGTGAGGCAGAGCAGCAGCTGAGCTGTGGCGACGCTTTGAGATGGGAGCGAGCAGAGAGGAGGGAAACATAGTGAGCGATCATAATAAACAGCTTTTAAAAGACAGAAAAGGGGACTTCATTTTGACACGGTTCAAAACAGAAAAGTTGAAAACGGAAGAAAAGGTCAAAGAGGTTTCAAATCCCACGGTGGATTTGCGACACTGCTTTTACAGTTCAGTTTCATTTGTTTATTTTAGATCAGAGGTCCCCAGAAATGTTCTGTTTTTGTTACGTTAAAATCAACTGAATGCATGACTGCACCCATCAATGCAACTCTTTAAAGACAGAAGATTCTGCTACTACTTTTTTTCCCCCATATACAGACTGTTTTCTTATTTTTTTTTTTTTTTTTTTTTTTTTTTTTTGGCTTTTCATGCCTTTATTCGATAGGACAGTTGAGAGTGTGACAGGAAATGGGAGGCATGGGGGAATGACATGCAGGATAGGGCCGTCCGACGCGGGACTCGAACCGGGGCTGCCTGCAGCGAGGACTATAGCCTCAACACATGGGGCGGGTGCTCTACCAACTGAGCTAAACACCGCCCCAGACTGTTTTCTTATTTAAAGGTATAGTTGGAGATCCTATTCTGGAGCATTTTTTTACAAAACTGTTCTTCACACCTCCGATTGCAACCAATTTGCACAGTTTTTTTTGGCAATTTGCTTTTTCACAAAAATGTAAAAAGTCAGTCACCTGTGGGACGGACAATTCTGTGAAAACAGCATCCAATTAACGTGAATGCAATATTAATGTCAATTGGATCGTGATGTGTCAATCAAGCTGCCGTCTCTGTCCCTCCCTCCTCTGCTGCTCTTCGTGCACTGATCGCGTGCACGATCAAAGTCTTCATCGAGTTACGACCGCAGAAAAGACAACAATAGTAACCCAATGTACCACACTGCAGTCTGGTAGGGGGTGATGTAGCTCTAAGCTTGATGCTGGGTGGTTTATTATGATATGTGTGTTCTTTAACGTGAATGAGCCTTGAGAAAAAGCTGGGGGAAAGTCAGTGATGCTGCGCAGTGACACGCAACAGTATTGTTGAAAGCCCCATTGGCCCCGCTCACATTGGGATTACATTGGGTGACGCCGCAAGTGCGACACCTTCACAACTTCACCTAATGCTGAACAAGCGTTGCGTGTTCTTGAGCTCTGGAGGCGTGGCTTCAGAGAGAAGTCTGAGGAAAGGGGCTTGGACTTTTGACTTGTGTATTTTCAAAATGTGACCTGCTAGAACCATTTTTCCAGGATCTTCAAAGCTCTAAAATCTTGACACAAACAAGATTTAAAACTTTTTGTTCCCCGCTTCTGTCTCTGGCGGAATCACATGTCTGAAACCCTAAAAACTAATATTACATCTAGTTCATTTGAGGATTTGTTTTGTTTATTTTTAGAACTTTGAATGACATGAGTTATGCAAATGTTCCCCTTTTTTCTCAGAGCCTAACAACCGATCCCAGTTTCTTAGAAGAAATGTCCCAATTTCCTCCTCACAGACTGAAGCTGCTGATGTTCATACATCAGAAAAACTTCAATCATCATCCTCTTAGGAAAGGTTCATATCACTAATCTTTGTCACTCTGTTTACGAAGACTTGAATGACACTGTTAATTCAGTATCTTGGTTGTTTTTTAAACACAAGTAGCATCAAACTTGGCTATTTGATGACAGTGATGTTTGCTTGTTTGACCTTCTAGCTGGGATTTTCAACACCACAGCTCATAAATACATCGCTGTCCTTCAGCCAACTGTGAAGTCTCTGTTCATTAACACTACGGCTTGGCTTCTGGATAAGAATCTAACTGGATCCAACCATGACGTATATGCCTCAGGCCTCCTCAAACTGCCTGCTGAGGGCTCATCATTAACAGAATCAAAAAAATAAACAGTTAAATGAGATATTAATATCCTCAGTTGTATAATTTGAAAATGTATTATTGACTATTTTGCATGACAGTCATTTCAGTGTCCTACAAAATTAACCATTTATTTGGGGAACTAATCCTGTCCGAAACGGACTCAAATATTCTCAATGAAGTGAAAATACAAAAAGAGTACACACAATTTTGCATGGCTATGTGGTGCCAAACCTTCAAGCTCGCCAGAGTTTGTGTTTCAGCAGTGCCGTTGTATTTCCTAAAGACCTTGAAAGACAAGACTCTGTTGTTTCTACTGTGCAGTACAAAGGCCCTCAATTGAAGAAGACAGAAGACCACCTTAGAAGAGCTCTCCTGCCAGTAGAGTGCTGAGCTTCTTGACGAGTCCCTGTTTTGGCCTGAAGCCTAGACTACTCAATTCAGCTCCTCGAGGGCTGGTGTCCTCCAGGTTTTTGATCCTCCTTTTGATCCCATTCCTTGATAGTTAATGTATCGCACTTGGTGCCAAGTAGATACAGACCAGGTGTGGCTTGTTAACTGTCGGGGAGGATCACACACCTGCAGGTCATCGGCCTTAGAAGACTAGAATTAAGCACCAAGAGGCTGGATAAGTAGAGACGTTTGATTTTCCCTACGGAGTGGGGGGTGGGGGGTTTTAGTTGAACGATTTTGTTATGCTGTTGTTCAAGTCACATGCAGCTACGTGTGAAGGTATCAATTACCTCAAGGTTCCTTCAGAGGACAGGCTGAACTGTCAACTTTTTCTGGAGGGACAAAGATATTCCTTTGAGGCCAAAACTAATGTACAGGAGCAATAATTAACATTACGTGATAATTTCCACTTTCCTGTCAGTGTATTCCATCTTATTATTATTTTCCATCATCGTCATAAACATCAGACTTGTGGTTTCTGTTGACCATGATATGATGGTATAGATCTATAGTAGCCTAAGGTAGATCAAGTGAAACCCTGATAATTTCTAAATATTTGAGTAATATCAATACATACATTTCCCCCTCTGGTCATGTACATGATTTTAACAAAATTTAACTATTAAACATTAAATGTATGCTGCAGAAAAATAAAAAAAAATCTATCAATGTATTTATATGTTTTACATTTTGCATATCAGCAATATAGGATGCAGATCACTCAAAAAGATTTGACTTTCTTCTTTTAGTTGTGTTTACAGTAAATGTAATGTAAAACAGACCAGCAGAGGTGTCCATCTTGAAGGAATCTAATTCAAAACCTATACAATTTGGATTCGAGGATCATGATGGTAAGGTTAACAGCTCTCTACAGCTCAAACATGAGTGATATAACCAACCCAACATCCATTTAAGTGTACCATTTGTGTTACCAAGAAACCTCATGTCAGGGTTAGGCCAAGTAAAGCCAACCACACAATTCATGTGATAGGATGTATTTACTTTATTCTCAAGCCAACTTTATTTAGCACCAAGTCCAAGATGTTGGCCTACCTGTGGGCACTAGACTATAGAGCAGCTAACAACTGGGTTTCTAACGTTTGGAGCCAGACTGAGCTTCCTTGATTACACTAAATTAACTACATTTATTACATTTACAATTATCGCTTAGGGAGGCAGATTAATTGCTAAACTGAGCTAAAGAGGGGGAGTGTGAGGGAGAGCGGGAGCCATTGCTAACTCCTAACCTACAGGAAGTAGCTCATTGGAATGTGTAAAATACTGTCGGAGTCTCTTAAAGGGGAGAGCTGAGTGCTTGAGCAGCTCAAGAGTAAGTGCAAATGTATTGTGGGTAATCGCAGCCGATGTGATGACGAATATAGAAAATAAATGAAATGTAGCAAAAAGGCTACCTGTAAGACAGAAACACTATAGCAACAGGAAACACTTACCGCAGCACAGCAGGAGGACGTTGTGATAAATTGTGACCATTTGTTTCACATGCTGCCTTCTGACTTTGCACGTTGACACATTAATGATCACCACTAAATGACAAATATTAGGCTTTTCATTAATATTGAAAATAAAAGCTTTTGAGCAAAGACTTGACTTGTCTTTGACTTTGTCGTTTGGCTTGACTCTCACCTCAGTAATTTGCTTGAGACTTGAAGGTTGAGACTTGTGACTCGTGCATATGTGACTCCTCACACCTCTGCTGATACAAATGGAAACCAGATGTGGTCTGGATACTCAAGAAGGAAAGTGGCAGCTTTAACCAGCCATGAACACCCCCTGAGTGTGTGTGTATGTGTGTGTGTGTGTGTGTGTGTGTTTCTGTAAATTAGACAGAGCTGTTGGTGTCATAAGAATTAATAAGAGGAGGTTGCAGGGAGGAAACTAGTGGGTTATTAATATAATTCAGTTGCAACTGGATTATTGCACATTATTATAGCACAGTTTGAGGAGCCAATATGATTTTCTGCCGATTTCATTAAACATACATTAATTATGTATGCCTAATTTATTGGTCTACATTATCAACATGTTTATCTTTCAGTGATTACAGTTTAATTGATGATTAGATGATAGCTGTGTGTGTAGTTACGCTGAATGACATTTTTGGGGGGCTTTTGAAATCATCTTTGTTCAAGCGGGCCTTTAAACATCCCTGCAATACCTGCAACCTGAACACATGGCATCTCATTAATTAGTAAACTAATTAATAGTAAACAAGACAAAAATTAAAAAAAAAAAAATCTCTCAGGACTTTGTGTCAGATGAGGCAGGTCTCAGAAAGATGGAAAATCAGCCCAACAGCAGAGCAGAGAATGGGCTGTAGGTCAAGATTTATGAGAGGATACTTTTCCTCTCCTGAGGTGGTAGAAGAGGAAGTTCCTGACTCAGGAAACCAGGCATCAGATGAAATGATTACTTGCGTCATATGAGAAAATAGGAGCCATGTGTAATTGAAGACATTTTCTCCAATTTTAACTTATTCTACAAAGCGGGACAAGACTTGAATAAATTTAAGATTCATGGAAAATTTAGCAGATGCGGAGGAGAGGACTTTTGCTGAGGTAACAGGGGAGGCTGACGTTTATGGTTTGGGTTGTGAATCTCATTATGCTCCCTCATCAGTGTGTGGGTTGTCCTTGGCAACCGCTGGATGCATTGTCCTTATTTTCTGACACCCTTCCTCACACCTAAAGACAGACATATTGAAAAATCGAGTGAAAAAAAAAAGGATGACTGCACTAAACATGGAGGGGATTGTGCTTAATCCCTAATTTGCTGATCAATAAGATTCTGGTGCATGAGTAGCAGCAAATTCAATGAGTGACTAAGCCACCTTGGGAACATTTCCATGCAGATACAATTGCAGTGTGGTTAAATGAATGATTTCATTATGGATGAAAATAGATGAGCGCGTGGGGAGATTGTACAGTTGCATCTCATTTTCAGCTTATTTCATTTTGTGGATATTTGTTTTGCAGTGATTCACAGCTGTTCATAAACCCTTACTGTATGTTAACAATGAGCAAACTCCCTTTTGTTGTTTAGCAGAATTCAAAACCTTGTGCTGAAACTGCACCGGCTCACCTTTCTTTTTGGGGATTTCCTTGTCAGTGGGCAATAAATTGAAGTCATTTAGAGTCTGCATTAGAGAGCAGGGTATTGCAAAGTTAGTTGTAGAAGTTGAAGACACCATTGTGCCTCTTTACACAGCTGTTAATCATTCACTCAAATGAAGTGAAAAACCAATTAGTTGCTAGTGATGGAGACTTCACTACTTTTCAAGGGTTTGTGCAAACACTAAGGCTTCCAGAGTGAAAACTGTTCGCACTGGTGTAGTTCAGATGAACAGTTACTATTACTATTATTTCATTATTTTCTTCTTTTTTGCTGCACCATTCCATCATCCTAAGCACTTTCGCAGAATATAATTATAGCTCATGTAACAGAATAATGAAATACATCACTTAAAAGCACCTCTCATACACAGATTATAGCCCTTCAAGTAAAAATAAATAAATACAAAAGCTACAAGTGCGAATCATTTCCAGGTACACGCAGGTGCCTTTTCATGCCATAAATTACAGTTTTAGCACAGCCAAATAAATGGTGAAGACCGACAAAGAGTGAGTTTGCACTGCATTTTCAAATGACGACACTTAAAGCAGTGTCAGTTTGATGAGCGGGCAACGCTCATTTACTGTATCATCAGTCGTCTTCGCTTGCTGCTGCAAATACTTGATGAACGGCAACAACACAGCATGACCCCCGCCGGGAGGAACACATAAAGGACAGCTTAGCATGTCTTTCATGTGTCGCAACTCTCGCAGGATCTATCACAGGTACTCCACCTGCACCTAAAACAAGCAAGCGGAAGGCTAAAAAAGTTTAAAAAAAAGAAAAGGTGAGCGTACATCTCTGTTAATGAGAGGTGGGATCCAAGTTTTAACTTTGGAGGGGGAATTCCCTCGTGCGTGTGATCCTGGAAAATGCAAATGGCAACACATGTGCATATTCATAGATGGAAAATAGAGTCTTCATCTGTCCTAATACCGCTGCTGGGTGCCTGCTGTGGTGTTTCTTTTCTTGCATCTCCACACTGAGGGTCTTTCTGCTTGAGAGGGTGGATTATGCATGTTCTAAAGCTCGGGGAAAATTGTGGATAAATAAATAATGATAAAAGGCTTTTTCTTAACTGTATGATTAGCATGTCTTACTTGCAGTTGGGTTGATCTTTATACGGAGAAAGGCACCTTTGCGAAACAAGCTTCCCACCAGCTCAGGGGATGACATGTGTTAGCGTGTGTGTGTGTGTGTGGAGGGAGAAGGAATGAGAGGGAGAGTCGTGGAAAAGTGCAGAGAGACAGAGAGATTGTCAAGAAAACACCAAGGGATGGCTGTATAGAAAAAGCCTCAAAGTGGAAGTTGCGACTCTGGGATGGTAAGACTCAGAGGTAAGTGTTCAGGCTTGGTGCTACAAAGGGCAGTATAGTGCTTACTTTGATTGAATCAATTGCTCTGAGTAAGTAGCTGCTGGTACCGGCCTCCCCAGGGTGACAGAGAGGTCTGCAGAGAGTGAACCAATCCAACCATCCATGGCCGGAGCACAGGGAGGATTAACAGAGCAATGCATCATAGCTGTAGCAACCAGTGATGTGTAGCAGACTGTATTTATTGACTCATTGACTGTATTGATTGTCTCAATTGATGAAAAGTCCAGAGACAACAGACAGACGCACAGCGAGTTATGCATGAAGCAAATAAAAAGGAAAGAAAAGATGACGGGTCAGGTTGTTATTTCATTGCATGAGTAAAGGAGCATTTCACAGCATTAAAGAAAAAAAGAAAACCCTGTTCTTTTCATCACAATCATCTGCCCAGTTAAGTCCTGCTGATCACAAGTGTTTGGTAGCAAAACTCTGGTTACAGCACAGTTTCCTGGCAGACATAATCTCATTCAAGTTAAGTACATACAGTAATGGCTTGGTAATTTACCTGGGCATGTATGTAGCTTCTTTTTTTTTCTCGGAGTTCTCCGTGACAGCAAATTCTCTCTGACATTGACAATGTTCCAGCAGCAGCGGTTTATTTAACACGCCATTAATCTCTAACGACAGAAGACCGCATTGCAGCAGATGTTTGTGAACAAACCTCCGCTCAGTCGTTCTTCACCCTCTTTAACACATGTTTACCTTGACAAGAGGAGCGGTCACGAGGCAAACAGTCAAGCACTGTAAGAGTTAACTGATATTTTGGTAACAGGAAGTAGTTTTTTTTTTTTTTGTCTTTTTTTTTATTATTATTAAGATGCACAGCGGAGTCTTGGTATTTGTAGTACATGGATTCACTCGTCAAATTATGCCAAAAAACCAGTGATGCTGTGCCACATCTGAGTGCATGGTCATCAGTATGCTAATGTTCAACTATGCAGTGAAACAATCCAATTATTGAATGACGGCCACTGTACATCAGCTCTCTTACTGAATATGTGTGCAATTAATGAGTGCAGAGCAACCAGAACACTGAAACTGAGGAAATTAACACTTTGGTTAAACTTAGACTGAAAAAAAGAAAGAAAAAAGATTGTCTCCACTCAGAATATGGAAAACTAAAAAGATGAGCACATGTCAAAAGACTATTATACTATATGTCTATCATTTTACTCTTTTCTCTGTCTTCGAAAGCAGCAGGACAGTGTTGAAAGAAATGATACAAAGCACTTCATGGCGGTAGCCATTGAAATAGAATATCTTTTTGTACTGAATGCTGGTGAGTGGGTGTGAGGGCAAGAAACTGCAGGAAAGTAAAGGGAGGAAAAACAGGCAGAGTTTACCCTTAGGGCTCATGAGGTAAGGACACTTAACTCATCGCATGCATTGCCATAGTCAACATGATTTTTAGATCAACTCTATGCTTTAAAAACAAAGGAATAAATCATCTCCTTTTCACAAATATAAATATATTTTATGTTTAGTATATACAATAATGATTTGCCATCATCAACAACATTAGTACTGAAGGGAGAGAAAAAGCATGTCAGTAAACTCTTGCTAATGGATACAGACACCGCAAAGACAGCCATGACTGATTGGCGTGCTCAAGCACTCTCTCTGAAGACGAAGCGAGACAGTAGTAGTTTTAGTGTGAGAAGGCTGGTGGTGTGGCTGCGCCGTGCCATCCCGCGGCCCGCTAGTCCTGGGAGCCGCGAGACTCTCTGTCGTCCTCCAGCTCCCACTCAAAGTTCTGGCCGGTCATTTGGTAGAACATCATGTTAAAGGGTTTGTAGAACTTGTGCAGCCGCCGAATCACATCTGTGTCTATTTTAGGGTGAGTTCTCCCTTTAGACTTGCCGAGGCATCTGGGAGTGCTGCTGTCCTCTGGCTTCTTTAGACACGGGAATCCTTTAGTCTTATTGAAGTAAAAGTGTTTGTCCGTGACGATCCGCTTCAGTCCCAAGAAGTCCTGCACTTTTGCCATCTCACCTGCGGGATCCACGATGAGCCTCTCCCCGCTCACAAAGTGCATTTGGGAGAGAGGGAAGTACTGCATCCAGCTCTCCAAGTGGAGCGCGTATATCCCGATACGCAACGCGCTCCATGAGGCATCTATAAGACCCAGCGTCCGGTTCTTAAAAGCCAGAACCTCAAAGGTGGGGATCTCAGGTTTCTTGGACAAAGTCTGTGTGTAGTCTGAAATGGCTCTAGTGACAGGATTACGCACCACAATAATAAGCTTGATGTCCCTGGCCATAGAGTGGATGCGCTTTGGGGCATGGTTAGTCACAAAATAGCTGGGTGTCTTCTCCATGGTGATCTGCCCCTCCAGCGTCGAAGGCATCAGGTCTCTGGGAACACAAACAGCAGAGAGAAGAAGGCAGCTTAGTACGGTATTATCCTCAGCACGTCTTGCAGTGCGAGCGAAATATCCAAGGACACAGTGCAAGCAAATTTGGTACATTTATTAAGCAGTACATTATTTGAAATTACAAGTGAAAATAACTGTTATTATTACTGGACATTATGTTGTGAGGAGAAACATACAGCTAATTACATCCATGGAGTAATATGCGAGAGATAAAAGAAAGAAGATGAAACGGCAGGCAAGCAAGTATGCTCATTGCTTAATTGACTCCATCTGTGTTACTCCAGGAGCTGTTTTGGAACTTTAATAATGAGTTCACTGCATATCATTAATACTGGGGTGCCTGGGGTATTGTTTTGTCATACATTTATTATGCATGCCAAGCTCACACTCTGTGCAGGCAGTTTTATTTCTAATGCACATTCACTTCCCCTGCAAATGGGCTCAGGCAGCACTCTCCCTCTCCTTTCTCCACTACATTTAAGGTTAGGGGGCTATTCATTGAAGGCAGAAGTGATTAATTATCACATTCAAGGTGATAATTTGTAGTACAATAGAACCGTCGCCGACTTGAGAAATTTATCTCAGGGATAACAGGAAGCCATTTGCCATTGCCACAAATATTATGCTCAACTCAGTCTGGGAGAATGAGTTGTAGGATGTGACGGTGCAGCAGGCAAGTGCACCACACGCACAGGAGCAAGTCTTGTTTCTCCAGTGTCTATTTTTGTATCGATAATAAAGCATAGCATTTGCCTGAAGCAAATCCTTATCAAATGTTTACACTGATGTTAATTCCAATCCATGCTGTTTTCTTTGTTTGTAAGCTATGTGATTCAGTGCTAAATTGGGACATTAAATCCTCTGTGAGACACACCGTTTTTTTTTTAACTAGTAACAAGCATGAGCTCAGGAGCTCCACAATATGACGTAAAGACGGCAGAAAATCAGAACCTGAGCGCGCAGACCTTTTTTTTTTCCCATACTCATTTAGCTAATGTTTGCTTGGAAATTGTTATATGAAACAATCAACCACCTTCAGAATGATTCCTCCACTCTGAAACCACAGAGTTTGTGGCAGAAAATTCTCTATAAGTTTAGGATGAAAGCTATTCCCCTCCCTCTGCAATTTTTTTTTTTTCTTTTCCATTAGGCCTCCGTGCACCACAAACCTACAGTTGTAACGATATAGTCACATCAATCATTTGCATCTTGGACATATTCTAAATTAACTGTTCTCCAGCAAAGAATCCAATTTACTCTGCAAAACATAAGAGCTGTTATGCACATATCGACCACCCTCGCACACACACACATGCACCCATGGATACTGGGCTGAAAGTCTCACAAGTGGCCTGGTAATTGCATCTCAGTAACAGTATTGCCTTCCTGATGGGTAATTTCCCTCTGGATTATGTTTGTCTCTTGGCAGTATAGAACTGTGGTTACTTCTGGGCCTGTAATGGGATATTAAACATATCTACAGATAGCATACTGACTAGGAAGAGTATTAGTTTTCATTATATTCCATCACTTTCCTCACTTCCTTCCTTATAGTAATGAATGGCTAAAGATTTTTATAACCTTTCAAGGACTTCAGCTCTGTTTGCCACTTAACTCCAAAATACAGTAGTTGGTCTGAGCGTGCAACATCCCCATGTATGGTCATAAAAAATAAAAAAGTGCTCAAGTACGCTACAGCGAATCACCTTGAAACATCCGATATCCTACTGTATGGACACGGGCTTGCAGCATCTCGCTGGTAATGTGCTGTGCATCTTTGGAGCATGTCCAAATTGATGGGACAGATGTACAGCGTTCAAGGTTACCATTTTGAAGGCGCGCACATAACAGGCTATCGCCCTCGTCAGGCTCGGTGTTAATCATCATACACTTAATTATAAAACAATGCAAAGCACACGAAGCAAATACTTTGTTATTGTGGCTTTGATTGGGAATCAGTCATGGATCATGTGCGTCTAAAATGTCAGTGGGACGATGAGGCAGGATAAAATAAATAAAAATTAAAAAATCCAAATGCTGATAAACAAGCTAATTTCTCCGTGCATGGCAAACGACTCCCTTGGCCTTGTAAGTGGAACTGGAGTAAACAAGTTAACTCTTGCTTTTGTGTTTTTTCTTTCTTTCTCCGCATCAGCTGTTCAGCTCAACACAGGTCATTCAGGTGGGTAGGCAAATAAAATCCATAGCGCTAAAGAGGCCCAGTGAACCATCTGCTGTTTACTACCCTCACACCCAGGACGGACCACGTGACATTTACTTTCTTGCGTTTCAGCACATGTCCGCAGCTTCATTAACATTGCAAACAGAAGTGAGAAGATAACAGGTGCTTGGAAAAAACTTTTTTTTTTCTGATCTCTAACACAGGAAGCGTGCTGCTGTATTCTAACACAAGCATGGTGTTGCATTGTGGGATATAAATGCAGAAGTGCTAATAGGCTACTCAGAAAGTGTCTGTGATATACTTCATTGCACAGAAACTCTTCTCATTACATTTCTATAATAAAAAAAAACTGACAAAGGTCAGATCCGTTAAACGTAGTTCAAGCATTTAGAAAAAAGACCTTGCACCGAAAATCAATCTTTAAGACTACATTGTATAGAAACGGTGGATTAGAACTTAAATAGGAAACCCACGTCACACCAAGTCCACACAAACCTCTGACCCAGATGATGCCCAGTTGTCTCTAAAGGTTGATAAGTCCATCAGAGCAGTACAGTGTGTCATATCAGAGTGAAAAATGTTTGTGTTTGTAAAGACAGGAAGGAACTAATGTTCACAAATAATCACAACTCCTGCCTAAACCGCCCACCGCAAAAATGTTTTGGAAGATGCCCAGGCATTTAACTCAATGTTTCATTATGCTCTGTCAAACTCGAGCATGGGGAATATTTTGAGGCATGATGAGGTGAGGGATCACACTAATTTACATTCCCAGATACTAATAGGTCCAAGCTGTTTCTGGAGGAATAGAGTTTCTCCAGAGAAGCTCAGTTGTTTCTAATAAGCTCTGGCAGAGAAATAAAAGCTCCACCAGTCTCTCATTTGGATTGATCACGGCTCGGCTGCAGAGTATCAATCGGCCAAGCTTCCTTCCATGTCATGTCAAATACAATCAATTATTCTAAAGGAGTCCACTCATAATAAGCTCCTGAGTCCTTTTTGGAGTCAGTGCCAGAGATGTGGGCAGATTGCTGTGTTGCTCTAAATAATTCCTTAGAAAAAAGAAAGAAAGAAAGAAAATGTGATGATTTTGAAGAGTGAATTCATGGAAGGTTCTGTCAGTGTTTCAGTAACAGATGGAAATGTCTTCTTTTTGTCTTTTTATGCAAGGAACACATTTTATTTTGATATTTTTCAAGTAAAGGGGATATTGGGAGATGAATCAATCATCAATAAAAAAAATTTAAAAAATAGAAAAACAGAGCCATTTTTTCTCTGTGTTCCGACAATAGAGAGGCCAATGAATAGTAATGTTCTAGAGACCAACTGCAAATATCATTTGAGGGCGGCTGTTCAGCAACAACAGTCTCTCAAGACATCTGAAGTGATAGGTACTGTGGTCAGTTTGCAATGAATAATCCCATTATTACACCCTTAGTGACATGTCTGTGATGTACTACAGCAGCACAACCAACAAAGACATTGGTTTACTGAGAAGTGGTTGGAAAAATAAAAAAAATAAAACGGTCGGTCAAATGAGTCATTCCTCACTCTGCTCTCCACAAGAGGATGCGTACATGTTTAGCACTGAGAAAAACAAGCCCTACAGGCCGGAGCAAAGGGTCCTAGAGGGTCTGTTATGGAGTGGGAGGCATTGTTTTGTCACGGTTAAGGTGCAACTTTTAGGAGGAAAACAAACACAGAGTACGCTGACATTCTCAGTGATCAGATCAGACTCAAATAATAGTGGGGAGTTTGGTTTGTTTTTGTTTTTCTCCATCTCAATCTGACCTTTTCACCGAAAGGATAGTGAAAGGATCCTGTAGGTCGGCTTGCCTCGCAGCTATCCAGCAGATCTGGTTATGTAATATACATAGACCTACAGTGGGTTAAGTTGTTTTTCTTTTATACGTAACTGTTCTTTCCTTTTAGTCTGTTGTCAGTCAGTAAAGGTGAAAGCGACGGTGTGCTGCCTCCATGAAGTTGCAAACTAATCTTGAATGAGCGTGAAGCAGCAGCAGCAGCAGCATCATCCTCATGTATTTCTGCCTTCACAAATCTTTAATTCAGATACTGGATATTTAATGAAACTCTGGAAATCCAGCTACAAAAGCCACCTCGCCCTGACACTCCTCACTCGCACCTATTACCTCCCCATATCCTTTCATCCACTCTCCCTTAACACAGTTCTCTCCCTTAAACCAGTCGATCATGCAGCAGTTGTGAAACGCTCTCCTGTAATTTATGGAAACTGTTCCACAGAGCTGTACATTAATCTTTACAGTCGTGTTGGGTGGACAGAAAACAAGAACATATTACTGATAATTTAAATATCATCATATTTGCAATTTGTCAAGTATGTAAATCCACAACATCTCCTCATTGCTTCAGTCGAAAAACATGTTTTTATAGAAACGTATTTGCTGTTGCAGTTTAGTCGTGTAGAATTTTCTCAGGTTGTCTCAGAAGCTGCAGTTTGTGCTGCTGTGACACTTTATACTCATAAGTGTTTCTAATATTTTGTCCACCTCACTCATATTAATGAGCTATGACAACCTCAAGCTACTTTTGGGGAGATGGTCACAGTCAAAATTTGTCAGGTTTACATGAATGTAGGACACGGAAAACAACTTAGTAGCATTTTCTAGTAGCAGCAGATGTAACAGACTGTCACCCTCATAATAAACAAAACTGTACTCCTCTAAAAAGTATAGTTAGGTTTTCTCGTGGCCAACATAGTGTCGTAATACAAAAGGGTTGTAGGTAAGGTTAACCACATTGTTGTTATTGTAACCGACAACAAGGATGGTCTAGTCTTTTTTACCCAAATCACGATCAGAGGCTCCATCTTCTCAATTTTGCTCACTAATTTTGAGTCTGGTATGTCATATTATTCTGTCATTAATCAACATTGCTGCTGTTGGCGACTCCACTTACACACAAACCATGTTTTGTTGAATGGCATGGAGAATAGAAATAAGGAGACTAATTAAAACACCACACAGCCTCCCCACTCTATAAGCCCATTATACTTGTACTGCTGCAGGATTGTGGGCTTTGACAGAATAGTTGAGGACAGAAGTGACAGCTGGTCCTGATCAAAACCTTATTCCCCGCTCTCTTCCTGAGATCCCCTAAAGACCGCCCCACTTCCAACTGTGGGCAAGCCAGGTACTTCTCCCCCCCGATATCAGCAGACTGGAGCGTTGACATCTGAGGCTGTGTTCAGATGCCCTTTGGACATAAAACATCATGAAAAGTGGTGATGAGAGAAACTGGGAGGATGTTTGGGATGCTGCATCACCCTGCATCATTAGTCCATAACTGTGTATATGAGCCTGAGAGGCTATTTTTAACTTGTATTAAAGTCCATGGAGAGAATAGAAGCAATCTTATCTCACATCAAAGACTCACAGAGATATTGCTGTTTTCAACTTGCGTGTCTAGTTTTAACGTTACTGACTATAAAAAGGAAATGAGTTCTCCCTGCAAACCTAAATATACAATATAGACACTAAACCTAAAATAATATTCTTACATAATGTGCTCATCTGGGCTCTAATAACACAACATGCAGTGGCACTTCTCTGAAAGATGATTTTCTTCTTTTATTGTTATTTGCGTGTTTGTTTATTTGCCTTTAGATGAGCTGAAGAGAGCACTTCAGGCTACACTCATTCAATTTGATCACAATTGCCCTCAATATTCTGTTATTGATGTTGCCACTACAAAAACAAGCAGTCGTGATGTGCCAGGTCCCCACGCTGCAGCAACAGTAAGCACTTTATCTGAACACGAGCAGAAAACTATTACCTGAGACGTAACGCAGCGACCACGTATTATGTTAGTTCATGGAGTATCATATCAGTTGATATCAGTTTAAAACATAAAGGATTGTGCCTCCTTCAACACGGAACAACAAAGAGTTTTTCATCCATCTCTGCGTCTCCTGTAATTGGAAGTCACACCTGAATACGTCAGAGTCAAAGGCTAAAATTTACATCCTGGAAATGCTGCAGATCCGGCTCAGTTAAGCAGAACCAATTAATATGACAGTTTGAACATGATAGATTTCCTTTCCTGAGAAAAATGGCCAGTACTTCAGGATTCAGTCATTTCACTGAGGCTGACCACAGAAAAAAAACTCTACACCTGTCCCATTGAAGCATTCGACACAAACTCTCCTGTGTTTGTGTGAGCTCATATATTAACCTTACATATTCATGGGACTTTGTACTTTTATTTAGTAGGTTCATTTGAGATAACTCCAACAGTATATGTGAATCTATCAAGTGTAATTTTCAAAATGAGACCATTCCTGGCGTTTGGCATTTTCAATTTCCAATTACAGTCCATGTACCGAGCGTTGCAGTGATACAACAACTGACAAGATGACAAGATTGAAGGGCTTCAATTATTGTCTGAGTAAACAAGTGGCTGCAGAGGATGTAAACTGCCGCTGACACCTGGACGTGAAACCTTTCCGAGAAATAACCTATCACACACACTTTTTTCTCTCTGTTTTTTCCCCCCAATTCATTATGGAGCTGTAGGTCAGTGTGACACTGCAAAACAGGAGGCAGCACAAACTCATTCTTCCATTTTCTGAGCGAGACATTAGTGCATATATCAGGTATACAGACAGAAGTACATTCAGAGAATCAGCTGAAATGTTCTCCTTTTATCAACTTTTAAGTTAACTCAGTAAATGCCAGGATGGATATCCGGGAAATGTTACAACAGGCACACCTGTTACTTTTTCCATCCCTCATGCTGCAGATATTCGTAAGGTGTACCATAAAGCTGTTGGGAAATGTCATCGTCCGTCTCTGTCCAGAGAACTGTAATATTACCACTGGTTTTTACATATTTTATCAGCATTTTACAGGACACTATTTACTCTCACTGGTTTTATTTATTCCTTAAAGGTCCCATGTACAGACTGAGATTTAAACTGAGCTTTAAAACCAGCCGTCAGGACTTCTGTAACTTTGTGATGTCACAACAAAGCAATCACAGCTCTCAGCCATGCTTTAAGCCCCACCATCCAACCCTCTAGTTGGATGGTGGTTAGTTGCCTGAAATCTCCAGTATTTTTATTCATTCACTCGGGAAAAGAAAAATCAGGCTTGGAATATCTCTTCTGATTGTATAGAGCTCCAGAGAGAAGCCTGAGAAAGATGTAAAACCACACTGAGATGTTTTTGCTTCATAAAACCACAAATATATCTACTTATGGATCAACACTTCATATAAAATATCTGAAATATTTGGGAGCTTTTAAATGCATTTCTTGGAGTATAAAATGTTTCACAGCTACAGTAAGAGGAAAAAGTAATTCCATTTTGTTGCCAGACTCTTAACCCGAGAGTTATACACATTATCTTGATTTGAAAATCCAAAGCTTGGTTCAAGATTTAACACGTTTAACAGGAGAAATCTGATAGTTACAATAGAAATGAATGGTTTTAGTGCATTTTTCCTCTCTCACACATAGATGAGAGCTTAACCTTGCTCCTTTTCCAAGCTCAGCGGGTATTTCACAGGTATAAATGGTGTGGGAGTCTTGTGCTTTGTCAGGAATTAAGAGGAGCAAGAAAATTAAGATGACAAAGATACATTTCATCTGCAGCCCCTAAAATATTTATATAATCAGCAGAAAGGGGGTTAAGTAGTTTAGTTAACTTGCCAAACTTTGAATTAAAACTAATATGAAAGTCATTATGATTCAAGAGTCTTCATCTATACTGTACAGGCTCCAGGTTTTATGTTTGAATTCCTCAGTGGACTAATCGCTGTGGTTAAACGTCCAAATCCAACGATGAGGAGAACTGCCTCTAGCATGTATCTCTCTTTATTCTTGAGCCAGTGACAACGAGGTCAGGTCTTGATCATCTGTATCAGTGTCTCTGAAGTGCTGGTCTGACAAAAAAAGAAAAAGCCTTGAAAGATTTACTAATGGCGTGTGTGTTACCTCGTTGTTATGCATCCATTAAGATCATTAACACTATAGGCCTTTTATCTGCAGCGTCTCTTCCTGCCCATCTCCGTTTCATTTCTTCCTTTCTAAATTGAATCATTCAGGAGATTTAATGAAGAACAATAGTGGACTAATAACGGAATAAAAGTCATTGGATCGTAATTCTTCTATATTTCCACTGCAGAAACGTCTCCCATCAGCATAAGTGCAACCAATGCATTGTGACTTGTGTTTGACCCCCCTGCTATAATGGGCACATGTGCAGCACCAGCAGCAGCCACCCCACACTGACATGAAGTAGCACTGGAATGTGTATTGATTCTGCTATTTAAATTCTGCTGCAACCCGAGGGGATTTTAAAAGTGGGCTTAAAAAAGCAAAATGTATGTGAAGTGTTTTATCAGCAGTTTGCTGCTGCAACTGGTCAGCAACGAGATGTGACAAACGGAAATGAGTTTCTCTCTAGAGGCGGTGTCGGAGTCAATTCTATTGGGCTTGGCCTGCTGGTGTGTGTGATCTTAGATGATTTGAGACAATCCATATTGATGATACTGAAGACCTTTTGTAAGCAGTTTCCTACATTTAAAATACAGTGTAAATTGTGTGATAATGATGTCAGGCTGTTATTCTTGGTAATGCCATCCACACCGAGCACTGCAGGTGTGTGTTAAGCCTTTTTAATATCATCTGGCTCTGGGTGTTTTATATATAGTGCTACACCGAGGAATATTTCCCACATACGTATGCTTGAGAATGTGTCACCCAATAGACAGAAAAAAGGGAGGCATGAAATAAAGTGTATCTATTACTTTTTGTATGATGGATTCACCTGCTCCCTGTCTCTGTGTCTTTGCACAAAGATTTCTCACACACGTTTAATACACGCAAAATACGCAAGGGTGAGTAGTCTGCTGCAAAGGCACCTTAAATACCAATCAAATGCTGTGGCACAAGTTAAATTCTTTCCAGCTGCTGTGGCAGGTCATCTGGGCAGGATGGCCCACCCCACTACTCACTGTAAAATATTAATGTTGTCTGAGGTGTTAGAGAAGAAAGGGGATGGAAATGGGTCCTCGGTACATGGGGAAAGGCTGAAATGTGGTAAAACTGACACTGAGGAGAAACTATACAGTGTTCATTATAGAGGCATTTAGGTAGTTGTATCTGCACAGATCAGTACTGTTCAATCACTATATATTTTGTGTGTAGATTTGTTAATGCATTTTCGCCTAAAAGGAAACCGATTTGAAGCAATGTTAAAAAGGTTGTTGTAAGTTTGAACGTGTTATTGCAGGTGGTTGTCATTGTCAGTTGATGAGAGCTTCAGTCATTGTGTGAACATGAGGTTGTGATCCACTTTTGGAGTGGTGCTATATGTTCCTGGCAGATTCTGAGTTGCTTTCCGGAAGTGACGATGGGCTAGAGCTAGCCAATTTGCATGCTATCATCAGTAGAAGATTTACAATGGTGTTACTTTCCAACATTGGAAACAAGTAAAGAAACTCTAAATATCTCTTCCTGACTAAGTTAATATCTTACAATATTAAAGGTATATTTCAACGCCTATTGCCATAACCCCTATACTGTAGTCTTAGGGGTATAGGTTCATTTAATTGTTGGTGCAAGCTGTTTTTAGATCGGCGGGGCAAAGACGCGGGCTGCTCCTCAAGAGTGTTTTGGAGTTGTTGGATTGTGTATTTAGTTTGATGAGGGAAACATGGAAATATCGTGCAGCTCGCACCTCTGCCCCGCCGATCTAAAAACAGCTTGCACCAACAATTAAATGAACCTATACCCCTAGGACTGCAGTATAGGGATTATTGCAATAGGGGAATTTGCCAAAATGTTGAAATATCTCTTTAACACTGGCTATGTAGTGACAGCATAACTCACACTTTAAGTGGCATACTGCTGAAAATATTAACTTATTTCTAAAAGACAAGAAGAGCACAGCTCATCAGCTGAGGCCAGGAATGCTAAAAGGTGCACGTAACGTAAACGAAATGACCGCTGATCACCTCAGTGATCTTGTGCAGGATAATCAGTGTTTAACAATTATACTTTGCAGCCATTCATTGTTCCTAGATGTTCTGCAGTCGTGATGCCGCAGGCTGCCCTGCAGCGATCTGCTGGAGAAGTGTTGCTGCCTGAATGTGTTGCTCATGAGCTTCCACTTCAATGTTTGAAAATGTTATCTATATATAAAAAAAATCCAGTATTTTCCTGTGAGAAATGAACACTGACTAATGTGACGCAGACAAGTTGATGAAAATATAATATAGTGCACTTTTTGTGAGAACTGATAGTAAGATTGTTGAAGTCCTAAGAGAGAAACCTGTTATTAGAGGAGTCTGGGGGGTTTCTTCAGTGACACTCAGAAAATGACTAAACACAAAGCCATTCACACAAACATTTGGACTGTCATTTACAAGAAACAACTATTGATTTCTCAAGTAATCTCCTTTCCATCACTGACAACAGCACTTATGAAAACCTTTAACCTTATTTTGGCCTGTTGTACTGTACCACTTAATTGATTGTGCCGAAAATGATGCTGTGAATCAAAATATACAATACACCCTTAAATTCTTGGCATAGGCAAGTGCACTCGAGTAGTACCTGTGATATGCGTGATACTGTAATTTGCTTTCCCACCAGCTTGTTTCATCTAGAACTAACGTTACTGTTGAGAATGCATCCCCAGTGAAAGGTCTGAAAAGTTTCCGAACAAAATCTCAAAGCTATTGAAATGCAGAAAGTGTAAGAAATGACTGAGTTGCTAAATATCAATTCACCAAAAAGGCATCCTTCATATGCCAGCATTTGTAAATGAAGTGTCACAGCTGAAATGTCTGCTGTGTCTAAAGTAGTTAAAAACGCTGTTGAAGTTGACATTATGATGCTTTGATTCAGCAAACGGATAAAACAGCAAAATCACGTCCGCGATAATAACTTGTACAATAAATTGAATGTGGCAAATGAGAATTGCCTGAAATGTTTTACAGCTACAAGAAATGATTTGGAAATTTATTAGAATCGACATTATAGTAGCAATTTGGTGTCTTGTCAAGATACATCATATATGCAAAGATGTTTTAATGGTGGATCATTTTATGTCCCTGTGATCTAAATTTGTGTCAAGCTTATAGTGAGGCAGAGATGTTTGTGCTGTAACATCTGGATGCAAGGAAATAGGCTGCTGAGAATGTTATAATCATGCAGACAAGGCCTAAGCTGCTCCATTACGGGCTAAGCTGACCTATCAGTGGGGCTTTTACTAATCCAAATTGTGCTTTAGCTGGCAGAGATTGCTCAATTCAGACAGTCTGCTGGGGAGGAAAAAAAACAAAAACACTAAAATAGTTCACCTGCCATGCGAGCCATCATTTATAAGATATTTATCTCCCAGTATCATATGTGCACGAAAGCTGAGCTATTTCTTCACTTAGAAAAGCTCATTTTCATGGTGAATATTCCATTTGCTTACCATATAAATACCAGCTCTGACCAGTTCAAAGTGCCTTGAGGGTGTTTTTATTTGACACAAGCTTAATAGCCACAGCTGCCATACTTACATCATGCTTAAATGTGCTGACTGACAGTTAGATTTACTACAGCAGACAGCAGGAAGCACAGAGGAGGTTCTTTCATGGAAGAATTTCTGCGTTTACAGTATTTGCAGCAGTGCATTAATGGTTTCTGTTATGTCTGACAAAAAGCATTTTAGGGAGTATCTGTTTTGAACTTTTGAGAATGCAAATATTTGCAAAAAAAAAATTTAGTATCCTTAAAATCTTGTTTGTCTCGGGGGACTGTATGTTTTTACTTTGACTTTTGTACATCGGCCAGACATCAGGTCAGGATAGTTGTTTTGATCCAAACACTGGTATGGAGTCACAGAAGTGCCGCAAAGAGAAGAATATATTTGGATAAAAGTATGGAAAAAAGATTAAGTGCAAAAAAATAGTTGAATTACTATAGATATTTATAGGTATTTCTTTGATGTCATTCTATAGTATTATATAGCTATTGGTTTTGCTATAGTCCTTTAGGGACTGCATTGTCAATCATCCGGCAGTGGGAGGGCCGTTCTGCCCAGGTTAAGTGGTAAATTGTTTCAGACATGAATCATGGTTTGGCAGGGGCTCTTTAGTGCAGACAAAAGGAAGTAGATGTGATGCAGGCGTGTGCTGTGTGAATGTCGAAAGTATGAGCTTCCACTATGTGTGTGGACAGTGTTGATGTTATGTGGCCAGTTCAGCTGTTACATGTTCTGTAGTCTGCCACAGCAGGTGGTCGTTGTCTTTACATCTCCACATTTCTTTACATATCCACATTTATTTTTCTCATTCTTTTAAAGAGAACAACAATAAAGATATACATTTTTTTGTGTGTGTCGCCCCTATGACTCCAGAGACTACAGCTAATATCAGCAGCGTACAGTTAGCTCCACAGGTACACTGTGTTAGCCAGGCTGACATGACACAAGGGAAATTAATTTGCTCCAGCCACATAATGGTTGGTTATTTAATCACTGTTGGATTTAATCTAACACCTTAATCTCAGAGGCTTTCTTCTCCTCTTGGAGTTTCATAACCGCAAAAGACTAGAGGCATCGGAGATAGAGTCCACTTTGAAAAGGACCTATGAGTGGGTTCAATGTGCTGTCAGGAAGAAAACACGAAAATGGCTCATAGACAACCACTCCATTAAATGTCTCTCTTTATAGTGGAATGGCTTGAAATTATGGCATCTGAGTTGTTTGGTCTCTGTCATGTATATTTAATAATTTTCAGGATCAAAGCGTGGCAAGTGCCACCCCACTCTCACTAACTCAAAGACTTGCAATCATAATATTAGGTGAACACCAACCAACGATCTCTACATGCTGCACCGAGAGCCACGGCCTGCAGGACCTCTATCCTGCTTATTGTGGCTGCTCTGCATCACTTCTGCTGGTTACTGCCCCGGAAACCTACAGAAAGAGATTCGTTATCACTGAGGAAACGGACAGACAACACCTCAGCTGTGAAATGGCTGTTGCAAGTCATTGAACATCTCGCTGGTTTTCAATACTCAAGATGGGAGAAGATACAAGGATGTAATCCTTGAATGAATCATAATATAGCCTCCAGCCCCCCTGAGCAGCCTGTTTGAGCACTTCCAGTAAACCCCTGTACACACCCTTAATCTCCACAGCAGAGGTAGTTTGACACAGCAAGTGAATCTGCCATAAACACACATGACAAATGCAGGATAATGTTTTAGATATACAGATTAACTTGTGTAATCCAAGCTGCCAAAGGGAGAGCTTAAAGAGAAATGTGTCAAATATTTATAGATAGAATAAAACCAAAATATTGAACCTTAATCTCTGGGTTTTTTTTCCCATTGTTATCACGTGTTCTGCTCTATTCTGGCAAGGCGAGAGAGATTGGTTCAATTAGATAGCAACAGTGTAAAGTAAGCTAAATAAAACACATGAAAAACATCCTGACAAAATAAATCCCACAGTTAACTTGACTTAAGCTTCTTTTCGTTTGTGTTTTTTGCTGCAGAGGAACTTCATGTTTGGAAATTCAAACTGTCACGCAAATGGATGTGAATTGGAATTCAAATGGGCACAAAATTCTTTGAATAAATGTCAACGAGAAAAGAAAATCTCGGCACTAAAACAAGATTCAGTCAATAAAGTGGAGTCATCTTCCTCCACATGCTTTTTCTCCTAGTAATTTCATGGAATGACTGAGTGCTTCAGTGTCACACAGCAATTTGCAATTAATTTAGAAGACAAGGGTGTTAAACACAAAAAGATGTCCGCTGCCCTAAACAGATAACAGAAGTTCCTCTTGAGGGAGATGGAGATGTGCAGCTACGCCGGCGCCATCGCTGGATGTAGGTTTCATTGATTGCTGTGTCATTTTTTAAAATAGAAAACAATTTCCATTCTTTTAAATGTTTAATGTGCATTACTGGGACTTCACACACATATATTAGCATAGTTTTGTGAATATGAAAGCAAATGTTTTTAGTATTCTGGATCATTTGGGAGAGGGCATTGAGGGAGGAGGAGGGAATAAAAACAAAAGAACATTCAAAACATAGACTATGATTAACTCCTTTGCTGAAGCGGTCACACTTGATCAGTCCCACAAACGTCTTTCAGCATCGTGAGGTCGCATTTTCTCTGACACCAAGTCTGAAGGAATAAAAAAAAAAAAAAGAAGATGAAGAAAACAAAGAAAACAGTCTTTGTGTTTTCTGTGATGTTTTTGTCCAAAAGCTGATGCACTGATGCGCTGAGAGCAGACACAATTCTGGTCTAAATAATAAGAACAAACAGCTGAAGGGGGCACATAATAGTGCTGTGTGACTGTAGCACCATGGAAACCATTTGCTTTCAGGCAGCATATGGTTGATGCTCAGGAAGCGGCGTTGGCCTGCTGCAGCTGCACCTCTTGCACCTGAGAGCGGCCAGCACTGTTGTAATCCATGCTGTAGTTGCTCTACGATGCCTCTGTGTGTAGCCTCTGTGCACATACACCCGGGGCAGTATGACAGTATCAACCCACCAGTTGAAGGGTGAAATTGAAATTTCTGCAGGAGGTTCAGCTCTGACACCAGTTATCCTCAGCAGGTGTCGTCATGGTTGACTTTTGCCTACGTCAGTGTGATGTCACATCGTCTCTCTATTTCAAATGTGTGTGTGTGTGTGTGTGTGTATACCAGCTCGGCTGTTTGCTTGGCCCTCATCTTTGCCAAAGAAAACTTGCTGACTGGATAATGCACTGAGAGCCACACTGTGCGCCACACTGTCCCCATGCACATGACTACTAATTGATAAATGCATATTTGCAAAGCAAGGTATGGAGTCTGTGGTCTGTTGAACTTTGAAGTTCCTGTTGTCCTTGCGCTGGTGTTTGTCAATATTTACCGCGTTAATATGTAAATTAAAGGCGCCTTTCTGAACCTCTGCTATTGAACACACTTCTGCGACCTACATTGATTGTATCTGAATATTTCCCATAGCCAGAGGGGCACAGCTCTGATTTCATTTTCAAAGTCAAAACCTGTTTAATTATAATTGGAAAAAAACAAAACAACAACGATAAAACACTGGATAGCTCGATCACTGCTCAGTTGTGTCCATTGACAGGCGACGATTCATTTTCTGGAGAAGTAAAACCCTTATTGCTGACCGTGAAAATTCCTAATCAATAACCCAACACTTAAAGCAGATACACGTCCAACACACAGGATAAATGAGTCAAAGCAAATTGTCCATATGGGCAGAGTAGCATGTTTTAATTAATTGTGAATCCCACTCTGCTATCTCCTCCCGTCTGCATTTCACAGCATTCAATTAGCCACTGTGATCAGATGATTTAGCTAGAAAACTGCATTGCAGGTTTTTTTTTTTATATAGCTGAATTATATATATATATTATATATCTTGTGCTCAAGGTGTTTCTAAAACCATAGGCACATACTGTATAGGTGCTGCTTATATAAGACATGAAAAAAGGTCTTTTCGAAACATGCCGTTTTCAATGACGGTTCAAATTCAACAGCATGAACAGTTTCACACAAAAAAGAGAAACTGCTTTCTCCGTCAGTGCTCAGGTTTTCCTCAGGATGCAGTGAGTTGTGCGTTACTATACATCATTAAACACTGTGAGCACATTACAGATTTATCATCCAAAAGAAACAAAACAAGCCTTTCCTTGGTACACCAGTGAAGATGACCAAACCTTGAACTTGTTACGCTGCAGTGAGTGTGGACCCTCCCCTTATATAAAAGACAGCCCCAATTTATTTGAAGACTATAATTTCACTCTCAATCTACTCTCATAAACAGAACTGGACCCCGGGGTGTGTAAAGTTATACAATAAATTAATTACCTAATGACTTGCACATACAAGTAATATATTCTCTTGATAGCTGTGATAGGGGGCTTCTGAAAAGGCTCATGCTTTAGTCGAGGGCTTACAAAAGCTCCGAACAAGAGCGCTTTTTAGCTCCCTGTTTGCAGACATGCCTTGTAATCTTGTAATGGCAGTTCAGATATCATTCACAACACAGTGCGTCTTCATATTTTCTTCAATAGCAATCTGTTTAAGCAATAGATACGTGAGGAAAGCTCCAAACAACATTGCTGAAAGCCCGCTCCAGTAACTTAACTTTACCAGCTCAGAAAAGTGTAAAAAAGGGAAAACAGTTTGTTCCCTGAAGTGATATGATTATCTGCTCCAGTCTGAAATGTTTTGTAAATGAAGCTTCAGTGTGGAGCACAAAAAAAGTGAGGACAGGAATCTCCAGCTGCTATTTCATTTAGAAGTCATCAAGTCACCAAATTACACCTAGTTTTTTTCCTCTGTGTTGTAAGGAAGGGGGTTTCTTTCAGTGGCAGGATTCTATACTAGTAATTCAATCTGAATACATGAGAGCAGGGTATTGTCATTGACCTCCAGCATCAGGTCATTTCTGATCCACTAGGAGTCAACTCCATGTGATTTCAGATACGATTTGAATCAATGTTGATTTGGTTGGAAATTCCAGTTCTGGTAAAGTTTTATATGAAAACTAATCCTGTAAATTGAGACTCTAACCTGGTGCATTAAAAGGTAGTAATGTTTGTGTTAAGAATTGACCTAAAGCAGTTACATAAGAGCACAACAGCACATCTCAAGAAATTATAGGTACTGTAGCTAAGCAGTGTGTTGTGAAACTGCCCCAGTGGAGCAGCTACAGTGTGAACCGACAGATTATTTTTGCACATCTTGTTTCTGGCTTAGTGTTTGTTCAACTCTTTGCTATCATTGTACTTTATTTTTTTAAATCACATATGCACGTCCCTATGCATGTCACTAGAGAGCTTGTCAAGCCAGAGGGCCAGTCATATAAACTGTAATAGGCATGTATCAAAATATTGATCTATCAATTAGAATTTTTTTTTCCCAACGCTGCCCTAGTGTGTATTTATTTCCTGCAGAGAAAATGACATTGATCCTTTCAATTAAATGCATCTTTGAGCTGTGAATAAACTACCAAGAATTAACATTCTGTTTAGAAGTTGTGCTATTTTATTGTATGCAAATTGCTACATGCAAATTTTAGACTCCACGGATTTAAGAAATCTATGTAAAATCGTCTTATTTAACATGTTGAATTTACCACATAGTTTGTAATATATTGTCCAATTTACATAACGATTACTGAACAATCCTCACTGCAGCGCAACAGGAAAAACAAATTGGTACTACCACTATCAACATAATTTGTTAGAAATGGGGTTCTCAAAAGATGGTTTCCCAGTTTGATGTGGGAGAACATGCCCCAACTCCCAACACCTTAAGGATGAACTGAGTAGTTGACTGCTTTAGCCAGGTCTTATCACTCAACATCACTAGCCAACCTCACTAATGCTCTTTTGGCTGAACGGGAGTAAATCCCTGCAGCCAGGTTCCAAAACCTTGCAGAAATCCTCCCCAGAGGAGGGGAGGCTGTTCTCTTTTTTTGTTTTTTTGCAGTAGATGAATAGTGGTGGTTTTAGATAAGGGTGTAGTGTTCAAGTATCTTCATACTTTGCCCTTCTATTGTTTCTTTCTCTCTTTTTTCTGAATAAAAAGAGCAACAGGCAACCCTCTGAATTATATTTCACAATGTTCTTCACACTGTCATTATGCACATTATACGCTTGTTTTTGTTCCGTTTTAGTAGAATTGCATCCCAGTGCAATCATTTTTGTCACTTCCTGCGGTTTCTGAGAGCAGATGTTGGTATAATTAATATTACACACCACAGTCATCTTTCACACAACAAGGCCGTGTGCTTCATGGTTTAAACTGGAAATAACAAGCTGGTGGCCTCTCCCACCACTTGTATCTTGAAGAAATTATGAAACTAAGAGTCTCTTCCACAGGGATAATCTCAGATGAACTGAAATGGGTATAGAGTTATTAATGTTTTTAATGGACAGTTTTTATATCTGAGCAGAGCAGTTAAAAGCCTGTCGGAAAGAATTTTCTCCTCAATTAATCCTTTGCTTGGTTGTTCACATGATCACATTTCAAATATGCATTTTCAAGTCAACAGGCTCCACTAATCTTTACAAGCACGGCTGCATGGCGTGTGCAAAACCTTTGGCAATTTGCATGACTCATGTTAATATTCACACACAACTGCAGAAGCATGTAATGTATTGTTTGTTTTTTTTAAAGGTGTAATGAGCACGAGAGGAGTTTGGCTGCTTGTGTAGAGGGGGCAGGGTGGGGTGGCTTTTAGTGAGCCAGGAGAATTTCAACACATATTATGAGAAACAATATTATCACGAGGTCCACCTGATGATTGCCTCATTATAAATGGTCTCCACATTGACTTCCACCTCAGCGAGACAGAGCGCTATTAAAAGATGCTTTATTCTCCCCCTGGATGTTCATTATTTCTCACAGTTAAGGATGTTGACATCTCAAACAAAAAGCCTGAAGTGACCAGCCTCGGGCCTGTCAGAGAGAGCTGAGATAAGCCTCATATGCAAACCCCCCCCACCACCTGTTTATATTTCGTTCAAATGACTATGGGTTGTATGCCATGCATCATGATAGTGTCATTTCTTTGCAAACATTTTTTTCAAAACACATTGCATGTTTTAAACTGATCTTTGTCTAACCTGTTGGTACAGAGAAGGAAACAAAGGTCTCTACAGCTGTGTTAGACATTTCTGGGACAAAATGACGAGAGAAAAGACTTGTATTATTGATAAAGATATGGTACGAGTCCCACTTGGACGGCTCTGTATTCATGATGACTTAATACGCAGCTTGTGACAGGCACAACCAATCTCATGAACACTTTGTCAGACATTCCCAATAAAGCCTGTAATTATTCATGTTGCTTAAGTGCTCCAAAGCAGAGAAAGTGTTGGGTTTGACTTACTTGCTGGAGAGAAATTGGGCTTGTTTTCTTCTCGGCACAGTTGGACTCCGTTTAAATTTTTTTGAGACAAAACCCAAGGCGTTTTGCACGCCAGAGAGGTCTTTAAAGTGGTGAAGTGTTGACGTTGGGCAAGGGATTCACAGCTTACGGGACACTCACTGCTCCCATGCAGGTAATTAAAATTTCTAACTAGTGTTTGTATACCTTAAAGGTTAATTCTGTTAGCCAACACTGTGTTCTTCTGATGTCCCTGACATGCTAGTAATCAAATAAGACATTTATTATGTTGATTTGATTAGTATTTAGCAACAGAGCGTACCCATGATATTTCCCTCTTATTCTCAGAACAGATGTTCAGTGCAATCTGATGGAGCACTGCGGACATCTAAAAGAAGCTGTTAAAACGAATATTAAGCAGATACACCACGCTGCATGTTTACAGATATGATTGGTACTATAAAAATAATGAATACAATTTGTTTCAAAATTGAGAGGTAATTGTCATAAAAATAATTTTCAACATCCAGCATGTCTCCTTTTTGTTGCTGTGACTGACTGCTCTTTAAGCGGTGCCTTTCTTAGTCACTCTTGCAAAAATGTGTCAGGCTGTTGCATATTTACCTGATGAAAAATAAAAACCTTGGCTCACCATGCTGATGATCACCAGTCCCAATAGATTGGTTTTACCTAAGTTAGCAGGCACAATGGTAAATCATGAAAATTTGGAAAAATATACTGTGAAGTCTTAGCATAGCTTTTATAGTCTTGGTTCTCATTATGTTGCCTGCAACCCTCCCACAAAAACCCAAACCCTACCATTGTCGGTAAATAGCCAGTAAGCCAGTTAGCAGGGAATGCCATCAGTTTCAGCTCATGTTAAAGCATAAGAAAACACAATTTGATACATTCCTTACATTTTCGCTTTTGTAGTTTTGGCTTTGTCTGAGCCAGACAGGCTTAAGACGCATTCTTACATTTACATACAAGTTATGACTAGAAAATCACATTTGGGGGACAAGGGCTAGCTGTTGCAGTTTCTGTGGATTATTCAACAGGTATTTCTACGTAGTTCGCCTTTTCCACTTTTGGGAACATCACTTCCTATGAGTCTTTGTGATGTTTTGGTGATATGACACCCTCTCTTCTGTTGTGTTTTCAAGCAAATGTTTCTTGGCCCCAGACAATCCTCCACCTCCACTGTGGGCTGAGTGACAGAGTCCCATGTCTGGCTGTCATTTGGCTTGACCATGACAGAGAAGCACATGGCTGTGGGCTGCATACACATTTCTCTGCATTGAATCTGCCTACAACACTGACACTCCATTTCAGCTGGAATGAGAAGTGCTCAGACCCTGAAAGCAAATGATGCTGTCTGTTACAGAAGTAGTTTGTGGGTGCTTCTGAATACCTTTCCAGATGTGTCACTCTTGACCCTTTTGGCAATTTAAAGCAGCAACACAAGAATCACAACAGAGGCTCTTCAGCTGGTATTTTGGTGTCTTTCTTTCTTAAAGGAGCAGCATTCCTTTGAACACAATCTGATACCATAACTCTCATTCTCCATCAGATAGAGTGGTACAACTAAATAATCTTCAAAAATAGCTATCATTTTCATCCTGCATTTAACTAGCTGTGGCTACAATGGACAGTCCGCCTTGGTGTTAGAGGAAAACAGACTTTGCCAAGTATTTGTGAAACAATAATGAAGTTGTTCCACTGACCTCTAAATTTGATTTCAATTCAATAAATCGTTTGCCAAGACGCCCGCTGATGTTGGCAAGCGCATAGCACTAAGCTAGTTGTCACTGGTTTGTTTCAATTAGCATAAGCTGCTCCAAATATGCTGAACACTAAGCTTCTTCAATGGGCCTAACGCCCCAGGGCCAGTGCCTTAGAGAACAAAATAATTAACAGCTGTGCTGACACTTAAATCTGTGGTGTTTCACTCGTTTCATTATCTGTGTCAAAATCACTTAGCTGTGTCATCTCCACTGAGAACAAACAGGAAATCGTAAACATTTAGTCCTCAACTTCATATGTTTCATCCCTGTGAAACAAGCAGTAGTTCAAAATCAGAACAAAATCTTATGCTAAGCTAACCGGATACAAGGCTATAGTGTCATATGGACTGTGAAATGAGAATGGTATTTCATATAACTCAGCAAGATAGTGAAGAAGTTTCTTTTTCCCCAATACCAATATATATTTAAACATTATGTAAAGTTTAACTGAGGAAAAAGATGGCTGACAAGGGAGAAAAAAAATCTCTGGAGACTTTAACAACCACTCTACTGGTGGTTTTAGTGTTAACGCTAGGCTACTGTCTGGCCTTCATCCTCTGTCCTATGTAGCCTGCACCTTTTGTCCTTTTATCCACTTAAAAATGTACTCTCAGTCCAAGGCCACCTACCAACTGCCTCTCACGCCATCTAAGAGCTTTACCTCCTCTCATTCACAGCGTAAAAAAGACTCGACATGCCAAAACAAAGAGTTGTGCCCATCACTCTTCTTCCTGCACCTAGTTACTGTATTTCCTCCTACTGACTGCACGTCAGAGTTTCACAGTCATTAGAACTAGAGCCACCTGAGACTAATCAACAAGCTGAGGAATCCTATAGGGAATAACTCTCCACACAAAGGGATTGTCTAAAATAGCCTTATTATTATACATGGCCATTAAATATCTTCAGTATTTCCATATCCATCAAGTGATGATAAAACAAAGGAGACAATGTGCATGTATGTCCATGTGTGTTTTTTTTTTCTTTTGCATATTGTCTTTCTGTGTCTCTGATATATCCAAGGACCCACAGAGAAAATAGGTCTGACTTTTCAGTCTTTGTTTTGTCGAAGGTTACCCTGCTCTCTCCTGCACTTCTTGTTCTTGAACTTCTTGTTGTACTTTAACATTAGCATAAATCTTGTCTAAACGGCTGTCATTCCTCTGGAGTAGAGCTATTCCAAAGGTTGCACAAAGGAGATGGTGAGGCTATTATCCGCATAGGCTGAAGTGTTTTGATAGCTGTCTTGATAGGATGGCCTTGTGAAATCTTGTGAATGAAAATATGAAGAAACTGCCATTCAAAAGGCAGCAAAATGTCATCTAAAATTCAGAGCAAATCCGGGCCTAAAACTTCATTTCAGCCAATTAAATACAAATACGCCACAGATATGAGAGACGGTAGGTTATCAGGTCACTTCCATTTCATAGCAATTAGTCTGCTGAAGTTCCTGTGAAGGCTGAGCTCTCAGCACAGTGTGAGGAGCTCTTTGGACCTGGCACATGACATCAGTTAGCTCAAATCAAAGTCTCTGACCTTTGCTGCCTCAGAGGTTGTCGAGTCGTCTGTACAGCGCTTCCCACGGTTGTAGCATGTACATATCACAGTGAGGGCTGATCCTGCGACCCCTAGGCCAATGCACTGGCCACTTTTTTTTACCCTTCACTTGTTGATGCCCTTCATGCTGCACAACACATGGCCTTTACGGACTAAAAAAATAAGGAAATACCTTTTGTGACCTTTTGAATGTTCTACCGTTGCCATTAAATTGACCCGTGGTCGCAATTACTTACTCCCACCTGCTGGAAAAATAACAGTTTAAGGATATTAACATAAGACAAATAAGTCCTTTCAAGTTCAGCGCCAACAGGAACATAAGCAAAGTAAAGTAATTCACTTTTAAATACATGATCTCACAAGCTACGATTTCATTGACTTTATCAGAAAGATGACATGTTATGAACCTTGTTATCAAGGATCAAAATGTGAGCCAGGTAGCACATTCAATTTCACCTTCTGCTTGTTCTCTACTTTGCAGCCCATTAACCTTTGCCCAAGTTTAAAATGTAATGCTAGCATTACTAAAATAGACACAGCAAAACTGAATTAAATTTATACAGTTTCTAAAGAAGACTGAGACCAGTGTAACACGCACCTTCTGTTCCTGTTCCTCTCAGATAATGAATTCGAGAGAGGTGATCACATATTTACACTCCTGTGACATTATTTCATTAAAGACAAATGCTGCTGCTGTGGTAATTATATGGAAGCCTATAGGAGACCATATTAAAATGGTAATGTAAACTTGAAAATGAGAGTGTGATTCCACGAAAGCATTATGATTTCCCTCCTATGCACAATACATGTTAAGTAAAAATCAAATTGGTATTTTCCTTTACACATGCTACTGTAGTTTGAGTATTTTATGCCTGTATATGAAAATGAACATGCAAACGTTGTTTGACAGCTCATTTTCAAAGTCATTCCTCACTGTACAGTGAATAATCTTCAAATATTAATTATGTTTTGAAAATTAAAATGCAATCTGAACAGTGTAATCTGATCAATGCCTGTAAGCAATATTCAAGTTATGATTGAAATTAAAATGCAGCTGTCTATCAATGAAAAGAAAAAAAACTGTGAATAAAAATGGCACAGTCTATTGCATTTACATTTATGTCAACACAGTTTTGGTGTCAGAATGATAATTAATATTCAATCTGTCAGTCGTGTCATCAAAGTGGGCCTTCAGTTGTCAGCTCAATGTCTAATAGGCTCAACACTATATTACAGGGTATATACAGTACCACATTCTGACTGTCTGTTGCACTGGAGCCTTAGAAACTAAATTAACCCTGACAGTGACAAAGCTAAGTCTCCCACCTCCACCACAAACTCCTACCAGTGCAGGTAGAGTCTGCGATTTCATTTCAAGTCATGATTGTGAAAGCAGAACAAGAAATAAACTGATCGCTGATCCAGAGATGCAGTCAAATCACATTTGTGGAAAATTCTATTGTTGCAGGTAATGTTATTGTGAAATTACATGTTAGCAGGAGACACTAATAGAAAAAGCTTCATTCATTTAAACAACTGCAATTATTGAACCGCTGGAGTGACGGTGACATGGAAATAAAAATGATAAGTTTGTCGTTACTTCCCAAGAAGGTGCAGCCTCGACAGCAACATTTGAATTAATGTTTTAAACTGAGGGGATGATTCATACTTATAATGGGATGATGAGTAGCAATTTGAGGGTAGGAGAATAAAAAAAGTGAATTTTTGGTGATTAGATCGGAAATTATGGATATTTAACTGGAGTGTTCTTACTGATTGAAGCACTGCTAGGTTTCAGTACATTTCTCATTAGAGCACTAGATACTAGCTTTATCTTCTGATCTTCCAGTCTCTTGAGGTAAAAAAACAAATCATTGTTCCCAATTTAAGATTACATATGGTATTATGTAGTCCTGAATATTTTATATATGATTTTGTTGGTCCAGATATTTTATTCATGCCTTTGCATCGACTCCTTGCAAAAAGCCTACTTTTATTCATCTGGGTCCCTGATGCTCCAGAGGCTGTTATGTTATAAAACCTGATGTTCCCTGTGCAATATCAGAGTTTATGTACTGTAGTAGCTACAACTAAACAAAGAATGCAACATTAATCTGCAGCCTGCAGCATTCAGCTCACCGGGAACTGAATTATTGATGCCTTTTGTCAGTTTTGTGAAGCAGCCATCCTACTCTGCCTGGAGTTTAACAGGTTAATCACTCAGCCACATTGAAGCACAGAATCCAGCAGGTTGACGCATGGAAAATACACACTTCAATTTGGATGATCTGATGCAATACATACAGTACACTAGTCAGGATGGCACTCTGGAGAAAAAACAAAGTTGGGGAAACAAACAATATCATTAAATATGGATGTTTGTCTTCTCCTCTAAAACAGTGTATTTGACCAAGTAATGGATTGTTCACATAGCAATTGAGATACAAAGACAAAGGCTATTCAAGCAAAACAATATGGCCCTTTGAGAGGATATGATCGTAGTGGAAACACTGTATTTCCTACGCATACAGCAGGGCGATGGTAGCGGTGGTACTGTGGAAAACTGCACACACACACACACACACACACACACAGTCTGATGAGGTTTGTCTCCAGCTGTTAAATTTTAACCTGCGATGGATTCTTTGATGTTTTATTCTGACATCCAACGTTCATCAAGTCTGCTGCATCTGATTTTCCATTCCTTCAGCTGGACTCTATTGGACATGAGCTTTTCTCTAAAGGGCCTCTGCCATTTCCCTCTCAGTCCACTAATTGGCATAAGTGAATAATCCACTGCACCAATGACACTAATAGATGTGAATATATTGATTTTTCAGTTACTGCGATGACAGTAAAAGGCATGAATATCTATGGGAGATCTGCCGACTTGATGGAGGAGGGGAAGAAAAGGCAGCCTATTGTTCAGGCTCCTGTGAATTAAAACAGAAACATGTTGAATATGCGCCTCCATGGACTACTAAGGTTTAATACTAATACCTTTTTTCACAGCTGAGCGTCACTGCAGTGCAGCTAAGGTGACACAGTCAAAGCATGAGACCACCGGGGTCAGAAGTTAGTGACATCAATGAGGTTTACCGTATCTGCTATCAGGGACTGCCACCGTCCTTCCTGTTTATGAGGTGTGATGTTTGTCTTCCTTTGCAATTCAAAATACAACAACAACTCACCCATCCAGATTATATTTAAATATCCTTCCTTTTATCTCTTAACATCAAGGTAGAAAACCATAGTGTGTGTTTTTTTTTCTTAGTTTTTTTTGCATTTCTCAGTGTCACGATCAACAATAGTTCTCTGCAATATTCCGTTATCAGTATATATCCTGTTTCATCTCCGGGGAAGACGTAACCTCCTCAGTTTCACATTGAGACCCTGTCTAAAGTGTGTGAAGCTGCAGGGTTTATTTACTCCTCTCGTCCATCATCTACATGTCAAACACTACACTTTAAAACTCTTATCACTTCATCTATGGAGAAATGAAGCAGCATGGTAAAGCGATAAGAACAGCCAGGGGTAGGACAGACAGAGGCCATGCGGATACACAGCACTGACACATATGGCAGGTGTTTATTTTTTTATTTAGTGTGGCTAATGTTTTTTTTTTTTTTGTTGTTTGTTTTTTTTAAGACCAATGAATATATATTTTTTCTGTAATATAGAAACCTACAGCTTCATATCCCCCCGGACTTGGGTGAGGGATAAGTTTGCACCTGCACTGTGTGGTTACCATGGTAACAATGCAAAAGGATCATACCAGGGCTATCTGTTTATATGAGAGAGAAAAAAAACATGAAGAGAAAGGAAGTCAAAACAAAAAGAGATTCAAAGATGCAGCTATTACGACGGGCCTGACGAATGCAACAGATTTACAGTTTAAACGTGGGCTAAAGCTGCTCTGAACAGAAAAAAGTAAAAAAAAAAAAAATAAAATAAAAATTGAATTTAAATAGATCACAAAAAAAAGTACATTCATAATTTCCAGGGATAGATTCTTGAGTAGTGGTGGCGTGCTCAGTATGTAGTTAAGAGGCCTTGCAATATGAGTAAATAACATATTCAAGTCGACATATTTACTGCAGCAACAACAACAACAAAACAAAACGGAAGAAAACTTCAAGTCAAGGTTCATCCTCCACTTTTTTAAGCTCTTGAGACTCAGCTGAGTGAGGCCTACCTTCAAATGGAGGTACAGTATGAAAAAGAAAAGAAGTAGAACCTCCTTTGGGATCAAAAGACAGTGAAAAAACATGACCTGAAACAGTAAATGGAGCGTTCCTTTGAGTTGTCTTTGAACAAGCTTTTACTGAAACTTTGTTTTATGAATCTCAGCTGCATTAGCTTTTACTGTAGTGCATGTCGCCTTGAAATAGTCACAGTCTCAGTTTAGTTCCTTTCTGCTACAACTCCAAACAAATGCAAATCACTATCAAAACAATGATTTGATTACGCATACAAATATAGCCTACAACATTTGAGTGCAGTGAAATCAGCCAAATGACAGCTGTTTTAAGGCTCTGATTTTTGACGGTGATAAAAGGTAAAGGAGTTGGTAACTGGGCCTAATAAGTTTTATCCTGGGAAATTCAATATACAGTACTGTAAGACAATACCTCTATGGACAAGCAGTTCCTTTCTTAAAACATTAACAGTGATATACAGTGAACAGACCTTTAGTATCGGTTCAATACGTGCACCTACAGCTTCTTCAAAAACATAATATATTATCCAGTTATATCTGTTAATGAGAAGCCCTGATCAATAGAAATTAGATAGAGAAATATCAATAAAAGTTGTTTTACTTTTGTAGGGACACAAGCATAGAGCAGTCAATGATTAATCCACATTAATGCACATATCATAGCATCCAAATAGCCTCGAGCTGATTGGCAGTGTCGGTCTCTACATCGCCTTTAATTGCAAACTGCCACTTAAATGCTAACACCATGAATTTTTCAGTAACGTTTAACGAGCAGTAGTGAAGGAACAGCATTTAATGGATTGATGTGGGTTTATAAAGCATCTTCAGTTTATTTCTGCGTGGGGCTCCAAGTAATAATGTACATTGTGTAGTTTATGAATATGTTTCCTTTATTTTTCCTCTGAGGGGAAGGATTTTATCCTAGTGACCAAAAGGAAAACACAATAATTTTCCCTGAAGCTGAGTTAAAAGACTGAAATAATCTTGTCTCTAATGTGTGCTCTGAGTCATGAAATGACAAATCACCCTTTTGTAGCCAAAAAGAAAAAAAAACACCTATGGTAACTGTCATTTTGTAATCTTTTTTTCTTCTTCTTAATAATCCTAGATGTTGTTTCTGTCTCAGGGGAACATTTCAACAGAATGACTTCCCTTCTCCATTCACAACAAGATTTGTTTGATAACCACAGGTTTTATTTTCTGCGCTCGCTCCGCCAAACATTTTTGGGGAAAAGGGTTTTGACAGTGACACAAAACCTAAACAGATTAACGGACATTAAAAAGCAGTCACGGATTTATTTATTTAATTCTTTTTTGTGAATATCAATCATAAAAAATGTAAAATCTGGAAGTTTTAGAGCGGCGCTGAGCCATGTACTCCCTGGTAATCCTTTAAAACCCAACAAATTCAGGGAATTTGGGAAACTAATGCCATGCTTGACCGCTCCGATATGCCGACACTGCTTTTTAGCGCAGCAGTGTAGCGAGCACAGCCAGTTTTGACATCTAAATCACTGTTTACCAGCACATGTGGCGAGAGACATTCAGTCGCAATGTACAGCTGGAAAATACTCTCCCAGGGGGTGGGGGGGTGGGTAGGTAGGGGGATCAAACACGAGCAGCGGTTTGCAGAAAGGTTGTGCTGTGTAAGCCATAATTATCTTATTTGAGAGTGAAGCAGACAATAATCATTATTAAAATAAATGACAGACAAAAAAAACAGACAAACTAATTGAGCGTGTTAAGTGTCCTCAAACCAAATGAGGTATGACTAAATGCATCCTTGGAAATATAAAGCTGCATTAGGTTTAGGAAAACAAAGCGCCATTGCGTTCCTTATCAAACACCACGTACAGAAGCATAGGCTATGATTTCATGCCAGATACATAAAATCACCAATCAGCAGAAAACGGTGTGCCAAGGAGCAACACCATGATTTCTAAATGTGCTGAGGACTATGATGGAAATCCTAAACGAGCTGTGAGCTGTTTGCCTGTCTTTTACATTACGCTGTGATGTTCTGTCTGTTTAGTTTCAAACAAGCACTGAAGGCAGCCAGACACCGGAAATACAGATGAAAATATTATCACTAATTCACAGGACTGATGTCAAACATCTGAGATAAGCTTGAGATACAGTGACTAAGAAACACTTTTTCCTCCAGATTTCCACACCGCAAAAAAAAAAATACTGGTCTCTATGAGCTCTATTAGTTTTATTTCTTGGTGACTGTAAAAATAGACACAGTGATCAAAGGCACATCTGGGACTGGTGAGAAGAAAAAGAATTCATCAGCAGTCAGAGAAAGTGGGTCTGCAGCTCACGTCTGTCTAAAAGCAAAGTAGAAACTGGAGCCGCTTCTCGCTGAGTCTCGACTGAGAGAGAGCCAGGTGCTGAAAAATCACCTGAGGTCACCAACTCTCCTCCCATGTGGGCATCAATGCCCTCTGCAGGTGCTATCAATGTTTAAAAGCTTTAAGCGCGGAGAGACTGAGAGGCAGAGAAGGGGTTTGTCGTATAGAACTAAAAGCAAGAGAGAGAAAAAAAAACACTATTAGAGAGACAATCAGGGGGAGAAAAAGCAGAGTTAGGGGAATAGAAACTGGATAGAGAAGTGGTCATTTATGTTCACTTTCCAACCTATAACTAAAAAACCTCTTATTTTTCAAGGCCAAAGTGGGTCACTCATTTTGGACATTGTGTGAGGCAGATGTAACAAAAGGGCTAATTCCCCAACTGAGTTAAAAGCAGAAAGGAGTATGAAAAATTGATGGGAGACAAAAGACAGCACTTCATGAATGCCAATTAAATCTCTGGGCTCTAGTAAAAATAACACACAAAGTATCTGCTAAACACTGGACAATACGGGCTAATTTTATTTAAACATCAGTTTAGCCAGGAGGAGCAGTGCCTTGCAGTGTACAACTCATTTAATTAAATAGTTGGTTGCTACATTTGCAGTCTGTTTAATTACCCCCCAAAGCAGTAAATAAAAGGAGCACTGCTTCTTCTACTTCTTTCTTTTTTTTTCTTTTTCTTTCTCGTGATGTAGCACTTTTGGGGATGACGCTACGCTTTGGGAAAGAGCCCAGTCACCATGTAACACGGTACGGTGTGATGTGTGTGCTTCATACAGAGAGTCACTTTTAGCATGACTGCGATCCAGGAACCTGTGGTGTAAATTACAACAACAACCAGAGCCGTCAGCTAGGAGTTGGCCGGGTGGAGGGAAACCATTACTCTAGTATGTTGCAAGTCATTACTAAGCGTGAGGGTTTTCTTTGCTAGAGAGCAGCAAGTGTGCGAATAAGTGTGTGTGTGTGTGTGTCATTTGGTCGGAGCAATATGCCATGTGAGGGATGGAGCTCAGTGTACGTCAGTCTGAATCACAGCTTTGCCTCGACAAATGCAGTTTGATGCACTGAGAAGACCTTTTGCCTCTGCTGCCCATCCTTCAGATGAAAGTGTCAAGGAAATACTTGGCAACATTTTGATCTGGCATAGAGCTGAAACATCAAACAGTCACTCAGATTTTCAACTGATGAACTTTAGTCCTGTGAGAAGACGTTTGAGGAGACTCTCTCCGAAACACTTGACATGGGAATCCAGATTACGAGGAACGGTGTGAAAGGTCCATTTGTTTTGCTCAAGTTTACAAAAATGTAGATTTTCTCACTCAGCTCTTGTGGATTTTAGACATGCAGATAATTTGAGTTTGATTTCTCATGGTTTTCTGTGCGTTTTCTTTTTCCTACCATTCAAAAAACTAAGTGAAGGAGATTTTTTTCTCCCACATAAGAAAAACTCACAGTGTCTGTTTATTCTTAAATGGCCTTTTTGTTGTGTCGTGTGAAGGTTGAGTCTTGGCCTAAGTATAAATCCAGTTCAGACTCTTTTGTTGGATGCTCTTCCATCTTTCTCTCCAGTGCTGTTGTTGAGTCTCGAGTGTCGAATGTCTGAGTCTAGATCACCAAATAAGTGAGAGCTGACTCTCTATTACAATAAGTCTAGTTCGAGTCATCAAGGTTGAGTTGAGCCAAACAAATGTCACAAATGTGTGGAGGCATTTTATCCAACTTACAAAATTACCAAAAAAAGAGCCCTAAATCAGAGTGTAAATCCAAATCCAAGACCAAGTCGACATGTCCTCATTTTTGTGAATTAGTACCACTGATTCATAAAACAACACTGTTCATAATAATGATATTCATTATCATAATAATAAAATGATTTGGAAGCACACACCTTTTACAATTGAGCTTACATGAGATAATGTAATGTTACATCCATATTCATTCAATTCATCCTTAATGAGCAAAGTGTGACAGCATTGCAGCCAACATCTCTCAGCGAAACATCTGCCTGAGGGTGTAGCTATAAAAATGCATATTGACGAGAAGAAGCTCTGAAGTATTGATAAATGCCCCTTTTTTCATCATCCATTTCCATACAGGACTTCTGCATAATGCTCGTGTTGAATGTAGCGCTCGTATAGTTGGTGGACGTTAAATAGTGTGTCATCAAACTCTGCCTCATTAACCGCAGCATCATTAGGTTTTAGGCAGCTTTGGGAGTAGCGCTCAGCCATGTGACAAAACTGTCAGAAATGTGAGGTGCGATTGCACTTAATGAAAAATTTGCATCTCAAAACAATTTTTTTTTTTTTTTTCCCTGCACGGACAGGATGGAAACGGAGGCTCTCGCTGCGTTTTATGTACATTTCAAGTTGTCAGTGTTAGCCATGTCACATTCCTGAGCATAGCACTGTGAAAGCAACCCACTGTGCTGTAAACGAGATGAGATGAGTCCTGTTGAGAGGTGGCTGCACAATCTGTCTCTTTTTTTGTGCGGCTCTGACCTTCTAATGATCGAGTCACAGGCCCAGGACGGCCCCCTTGTCTGAAACTGCAACTCAAGCCAAAGCCTGGGGAGGGAGATATGAAGGGTTAAGACTATGTTGCACAGTGAAACTCATTTCATAGCAGCTTGAGAAGCTGATAAACGAAACAAAATCCACCCCTCCCCTTCTCTTTTAATTACCTGGGAAACTGCAAGCCAAACAGTATTAGGCTACAAACACCCCCCCATATCCTTTGATGGCATTTGTCATTTTAGAGAGACAGGAAACAAAAACTGTCAACTAGGGCTAACCCTTGGGGGGGGATTGGACACTCGGTGGATAAACAGCGAGTAAGCAAACAGTTGTAGTTCCTCATCAAGGCACGTATAGTAAGTAAACAGCCCTGTCAAAGCGTGAGAGATGTCCCTAGATTGTCAAACATCCAAACAGAGGATGTACCACAGTGGTTCCACTTCAAACTGGTGGGGGAGGAAGACCTGACAACCAGTAGCGTATGTATGTGGTTTTATTTATTTATTGTGCTCTTTTAGTTGTTATAGGCCAGAGAACCTTTTTACAGACTCCTCTTCATAGAACGGCTTGAAATATCTTGAATAAGATTTTTTCTTCCTTCCCAGTGAAATACTGTGTTCTGCCATTGTAAGCAATATGCCCGGGGTGAAAAGGCGCTAAAAGCTACGGTCTGGTCGAGTCTGATGTACAGTATGCTTAATGGCATGGAAACACTTTGGGTCAGGGCTGGTGCTTCTTTATGTTTGTGTTGGTAATGGTAGAGAATCTCCACCAAGATGTGCTTGAGTAATTAATGAGGTCAAAGGATTAAAGTGGATTTTTACAACTTTGGAGCTTTAGAAACAGGACGATGCAATATTCATAGCGCCATTCTTTATATCTCCTGATGGTACAAAGGATTTCAGTAACTGTTATTCTAATTACTGTATTCCACTTATATAAAGAGAGTGTTTCTTATCTTAAAGGTAGAGTAGGAGATCCTGGAAAAAATATTTGAACAGGTTACATTTTGAAAAGTCCCTTTCTTTAGACTTGTCTCTGAAGCTGTCTCGTTGAATTTAGCAAGCTAGCATAAACTCTGGCTCTGGTGTTGTCTTTTCCGAATCGGAACTCATTGAAGACTGAGCATGCTCACAATTAGAGGGAGGGGGGCATTTTGATAGACGCATCACGATCCAATGAATTCCGTTTGTGGCCTTCAAAATGTTTGGATGGTGTTTTTACAGGATATTCTGTTCTACAGGTGACTGACATTTTTCATTTTTGTGAAAAAGCATTTCATTAATCGGTTGCAATCGGGGTGTGATGAGGATTTCAAGCAAAGCAGTAAAAAAAAAAAAGAAAGCTCCAGAAAAAGATCACCTCCTCTTCCTTTAATCAAAGCATGTGTAAGTTTTAGGGCTGTCAGAGTTAACGCGTTAATCGCGATTAGATTAATTAAAAAAATTAACGCGATTAAAAATCGCAGTTAATCGCGGCCCATTTTGTCCTCTGTCTGCTGGACTGGAGGACTGGAGTGTGGGACCTCCAGTCCAGTAGGTGGTGGTAAGGCACCTTCAAGTTGGTTGCTACACAAATATACACAGTCTAACATATATCCACAGCTCCATCCATTGATTTTTTGACGGCTTCTGTTGTCAACAAATGCACGTGGCCAGGCAGAGGCGTAGCAAAGTAAAGGGCAATTTCCACTGGATGCAATTCGTTTCAATTCTGTGTGAGTTTCATGCATCATGTGTTATGATTAGGTACTAGGCCTACTAGGTCTGGTCTAAAAGTTGTTTGTCTAGAGATTATAACACTTTGGAGGGTTGAAAGTCCAAAGCGCCATATATAATATTTTTAATAGAGATTAATCGCGAGTTAACTATGGAAAAAATGCGATTAATCGCGATTAAAAAAATTAATCGTTTGACAGCCCTAGTAAGTTTGCATTTGCTTTGGCAGCTTCAACATTTATGAAGGAGTGATGGTACGATTCTGTATCTGTAGTAAGTAGCAGTATTTCAGGGCCAGACCTTTGCACAACGTACACATGTGTTGCCATTACTCCAGAGACTTTAGTGGGTCTGCAGTAATGGAGAAATTAAAGAGATTTGATGATAAGCAGATAGGATCACTTAATTATTCTGGTTTCATAGAGACAGCAGGTTTGACACACTGTTATTCCAAACAGTAATCAGTGTTACATATCCTTTAGAGCCATCTGGAGTTTAAGTAGCACAGCGAGGTGATGATGAATGACTCTGAAAGAGGATCCGATATTTCTCCTTGATCAATGTTATCTCGCCCTTTTTTTTTATTTTTTATTCTGCAATGTTTTCCGCGCTCTGCTCTTGTCCACTTGCAGTAAGTCTCACTCGAGATAGTGTCACTGGAAGGGTATGATGAGCACTTTAACATCTGTTCTTGAGACGCTCTTTGTCTCTCAACAAGTATCCAACCAGACACGGACGAGCACGCACAAAGGTTATCTGTGGCCATCACTACCCCACCAATGAAGATAACTTCCTGATCCATACGACATTCAAACTGCAGTATAGCTGGGTGACACGCTGGTGTTTAAAAAATGAATGAATAAATAAAAAGCTAGATATAAAAAAAAACATTTAGTTTGAAAATTCAGTTTAAAGAGTGTATATTTATTTCATGACAGGTTTCCTCCCAAGCAGTGTTTCTACCTCAGTAAACAACACCCTGAAACCCTGACTAAACTGTGTGGTTTTCAGAAAACTGAAACAAAAATATGTCTCAGGAGAGGAGAGAAGGAGAAGTGGGCTCATTTGATTTACTGCAGAGACTGCGAAGAAGAAAAGTTGAAAGACACAGGTTTACTGTGAGTGAAGCGAGGCTTCCCCCGGCACACACTAAATTATCTTTTTTCACTTTGAAATTTAGAAGCAGAACAAGAACCAGGAAAACAGCCTTTTGGGGAAAGATGGACATCTGTTGAGAGTTTTACTCACTTCTGATAAAAAAAAAATAAAAAAATGTTTACGGATTTTATGTTTTTTTTGTCCTGCAGCAATTCTTCCAGTCCTCAGTGAGATACATTACATTACAGTTTAGTAGCTAGATGGCTCACCTTTATTCACTGATTATCCTACAGTGGTTGGTGACCTTGTTTCAGACTTCTGGACTGTTGCTTTCTTTGTGACATTTACTGTAGCAAGTTTTGAAATCTCATTTACCTCTCTCCACAGGTCTGTGATTAGATGCAGTGAGACAGAGGTCTGCAGATAAATCGTGCACTTGGCAACGCCATTTTTGTGCAAATGTTAGTACTTGCAATTTTCTTTTAGTTTTGAAAATGGCCTGGTTACTAATTAGAGCTCTACGGCAAACCCTGTTTGAAGACTTTATCTTGTCCAAGAAATATTTGAGCATAAAAGTGACATTTACCATGAATGAAAAGATTTATATTCCCCTTAACTTCCCTGTTATAAAGTGGTGCTTCTTTAATATCCCCTCAGTGGCTGATAAAGAGGTGAAAAGGTCTTTCCTGTGATAAATTAGGATTCTTCTCCTCTCCTCATGACACGTGGTGATGTGGCAACCGTTCTCTGTATTTAACACTTTACACGGAGTGTGGCTTCCAATAAGTTCAGCGCGAGTAAGAGGCATTTAAAAAAAAAAAGAGAGAGAAGGAAAACCAGCCAAGCATTTACTGGGTAGAGCAAATGTCTTTATACCTTACGGCTGTAGTGAGAGTAGCTTTATGTATATAGAGAGTAGCAGGATAAGTATGTGCATGGTCCTATTTTATCCAATTTGAATTCAAACTGAATCAGTGTAGGATGATAACACACTTGAGTCGAGCCTTCTAACAACGTAGTCACCTGCTAAGTATTAGACTGAGTCCTTCTGAAACTATGAAGCACATGCAAATGATAGGTTATAACCTGTCCCGCGTATATAACAGTCTACCCACAATGCTTCAGCCAAATCATGCACTGGAGGCCGTCTGATCCTGTCTGAAGTGTTTGCAATATCATAAATATGGAGATGCTGCTGCACATTTTGAGACAGGCTCTGCTGGAAGAAATTGTTGCACTTGGTGCATTCACATTTTATATGGGGAATTGTGGAGAAGTATCTTTTAATCAAAAAAACGAAAAAACAAGCAACCGAGATAAGTCCTCTTTCACCCCCCACACACAGATGGCTAATCATGGTTTAAACCAAGAACAGTGAGGCTTGAAGCTAGATGCTAATATCAGCATGCTACTGTAACACACCCACAATAAAAATGTTCACATGGTGTTGATGGTTACATGGTCACCATTTATGGTTTGTTTACTAATACGAAAGATAAATCAAAGCAGATGTTGATGTGAACCTAATCAAACTCTGGAACAAACTAGAAATCTGACCTGGTGGTGGCGCTGGATGAGGAGCTGAGGCTCCCCAAAGCATTTGCATCCTATGAGGGACATTCATACAAACACTGTGACAATCCATCCTGGAGTTGTTATGTTGTAATTGTGTGATATTTCACTCAAAAGCACAGATGTGAAGGGTTTTTCCTTTGGGGACAATGCATGTCTGTACAAAATGTCATTATCGTCATCTATCAAGTTATAGTAGAGATACTGACAGACTGACTGACTAACTGACTGACTGAGTGACTGAGTCTGTGCTGCAAGTATGCGTCAAAATCTCTGTTTGTTTGTTCCCAGTGTTTTCAGATGTTTGTGCTGTGTTTCAGTTTCGCCTTACAGTTGATTTAATGAGCAGCATGTGCATATAATTATACTAATTGATAAGATATTTTGACAATATTTAATAGGGTGCAATTCAAAATAAATATTCAGTAAATGTAAATGTGCCTCCCTTCACGAGCTAATTAAAAGACTGCAGTGGGTGATGCAGGGTACAAATTGGGGTTCACTGCCCAGACTGTAAAAGAATGCAACACAAACAGTTGGTAAACAAGGCTGCTGTATAGAACATTAGGAAAACGTCTCACTCTTGTAAAGACTAAAGTAGTTTACTTTCGGGGGAGAGAAGGGGAGATGCCCAGTGTTCACCTCTGCTTGCTGTTATTACAGTTCAGTAAGAGCAAGTGAGGCTCAAGTAAAGGATGATTCCGAGCACCAGCCCACTTCACCTATCGAAAGCTTTAACGGCGGTTTAAGGCGCCCGGTCAGTTGGGGGGAAAAGCAGAGATAGTTAATTTTTAACATATCTCCTCATTTATTTATCTTCTGCATGCACAGTCCCTTTGTGTTGTCCATCGAGGCTTGAAAGGAGCTTTCTTGTGGGCCTCCATAGGGAGCCAGTCATGCAGTGTAATGGTAGAGCATGCAGCAGATAAGAGCGGGCTCTTGTGACACACAATAAGATGTTCAAACATAAGAAACTAAAATCTGCACAGAGCACAAGCTGAGGCAAATGACTCTTGGTTAAGCTAATTTAAATAATCTCACAACAGATGCCCACAACTATTAAACTATTAGCTAAATTAGGCTGAAAGCCCTATTCCTTCCATAATTTACACACATGAAATGTGCCTGGTTAGTAATCCATTTAGGTGACTGCAAATGCATTTGAAGGCACTCTGACAAGGATGGGAAAGGCTGATAATTGTGATCATGGAAGTTACACATAATAATAATAATCACATAACGGAAACACACACACACGCACGTACACACATACACGCCAGCCACCAGGGTAATTGTTAGGTACAGAAATAACCAGTCTCACCTCAACACTGTAATCATAACCCCACTTTTTTTTTCTTCTCACATCAAATAACCTCTACAGTACACATAGCATGTTATCCAAACTGTTTTAGGTCGCAGGCCTTGAAACTTAAATGATCAGTCAAGATCTTATCTCAACCGATCTGAATATGGATGATTTAAAATATTTGGTTTATTCCAAAGCAAATAAGTCCTGATCCCTTGTCGTCTTTCATTGGAGAGAATGGGAAAACCAATTACTCTCACTTTATCTTTTGCACTCCAAAGTCTTATAATAACTTTGGCTATATTAATTTTTTGTAATTATCATCTGACTTTGACCATGTACTGTATGTAACTATGTTTTAAATTCAAATTGTTAAATTATCTTAACTTTCAGCTCATTCATAAAATGAAGTTTTTTGTTTGCTTATTTGCACGCAGCTCCCATCATGCATTGCATAAAGGGCAACATTCTCCAGAAATCATTGGAAAACTGAAATAACTTGATACTGTAACAACGAGGCAAGACAGAATTAATGATGAAACACATTTTTTGTTACTCTACATGTGTTAACCTCTGTTTATTCAATATATTTCAACTTCTTGAACTATTGATTTTCTTTTTGTCTTTTAAATGCAATCTTTTCAGCTTAATGTCTTATTTTGAAAGTATATCCAGCTATCAGTTTTCTCGTCTTTGTCTCTCTCGCTCTCCCTTTTTTTGTGTGTGCAGTGCAAGAGGGAGCATGTGCAAAGAGCATAAAAATGTATCAAAAGCAGCTCATCTTGCTGCTCTGGGGCTACATATTAGACTGCATGTTGTGTAGGGCTATAATGAATTGTCACAGAATACCAACTTGTGTGTGCTTTCCACACAGGATGAGAACAAAAGACAAAGGGATAACAGAGCTAGTTGTCTCCGATATTGGATATTACACACTATGCCCACAGAATCGCTAATGAACTTCATCCAGTTTCATGCTAATGGTTATCAGGGTGATTTCATTCCCCCGGCCTTTGTGTGTAATTATTGATTGTCCCAAGAAAGGTGGGGTGTACAAAGCCCAGTAAACAGCAGGTAATTAGTATTTCTGGACCTTTGGCAGGATAATGTCCTATGTTGCCTGTATTTGTATGCATGAAAGCGGAGAATGCAAGAATTCTTTTCACACACCAAGATAACTGGGACCAGACTCGTAAGCTGCAACCTGAAGCTTCATTTTATCTCCTCCTTTTAAATGTGTTAACTGTTAGCAATCACAATTGGAAGATGCTCAAGTTTTCAATTAAAGCTGCTTAGATTAAGAATCTGCTAAGAATCAGAGTTTTCCATGATAATAGGAGTGGAGCTCCAAGGAAGAAGTCTTCTTCATTGTGCCCAGATGTCTGAGAGGGAATGCTATTACATGTTATTCCAATACGCCACCATTATTCCCATTATCGTGATTTATCTGACGCTTTTCAAGAAAATGCATTGTACGAATCCTTCTCCTTCCTGAGGATAAATGGCACACACTGAGTATAATTTAGGAACGTCCGCTTTCATATTCATGAGGTGTCTCAGCTTGAGGAAACCACCGGTGGTTTGTGGTATAATCAACATAGGGAACTGCCTAGGGCTCCATTGCGTGGGAAGGTACATGGAGAAGGTGAAAAGAATCGCTCCACCTTTCTTTCACACCTCACACCCCTTTTCCTCAGAATCATAACTCAGTCTAATCTGAGAACACAGACATGATATACAAACTATAAGCCTGGAATAGGAGCAACTCACACTTCCCTGTGTTACATAAGATGACCATTGCAGATAAAATTCCACAAGTCTGCTCTGAAAAGAGATGCTTTCTAGATAATAAGTCTGTAGCATTGCAACTGAGGAAATCTGGTCTATAATAACATGAATTTGATGGAATCAAATGTCTTGTTTTGTCAAAGGAACCACTTCCAAACCCAAAGACTCAATTTAGTCTAATTTAGTACAAGTAGAAGACGAAGAAGTCTTTACATTTAGGAATTTCCAATTTGAGATTATCAGCGTTTTTGCTTGAAAATTAACCAAAAGAGTTAGTCAGTTAAGAAAAACACTGTTTATTATTGTATTATCAAATGGCTTCTAAAAGAAGCAAGTTCACTGTTTTTGGTCTTGATCTGTGTCAGCTTTGAGGGATGCCATCATTCTGTTATGATGATGTGTTAAATTATTTGGTGATTGTGACTCACAGTCTGATTTTATAGGTCACACTTTGTATTGCAGACTCAAGTTTTTTCAGTTTTTCGAGTTTACAGAGGTTTCTTTGCCCTAGACTTCCATGCTGTAGACTGTAATTCTGTGAATGAAGGAACAGATTCCTGAGCTCAGATCCACAGTAGTTGTTGTTTTAGAGCAGCAGTAGGAGCACAGTAATGTCTTGTCTCAAATGTCTGAGCTATTTAATGACTACTGTCCTCCAGCCCTAAGCACTGATTACTGAATGCTCAGCAGGTGGGATGCAGTGTAGAATTTGCACCAGCAGAGCATTAACTCACCATCATCACCAGCATGAGGCTATGACCATGTGTTTACTGCTCATGGATGTGGAAGCATTAGTTTTTTCCATCATGGAAATCAACCAGGAACCGTTTTTTAAATAGCATTTTTTCATGCAGGGAGAAATGGAAAGCCGGTTTGTGCAGCTTGGTGAAGCATCACCTCCGCTGGCACTGGTCGGGATGACTTGTGTTGGCCTGGAAGAACACAACAGACTTCCATGAAAAGCAACACACCATTAACGGACATTTGTTGTGGATCACTCACTCCAAAAATGTCAACACGGTTGCAGGCTGCCACTTTTTTTTTTTTTTTTTCTTTTCCTTCTCCAGTCACGGGAGCGGGACGATGCAGGGTCACTATTAGAAAGCCCCTGCAGCTCTTCATGTGTATGCATCATTCATGGGCCGGCGACAACATACACACACTAAAAATAATTCTAGAAAAACAGGAGCATCTTAGCGGTGAATACACAGCTGTATATTTAATATTAAAGAAAACCATATACTGTATCTATATAGACTGTAAAGGTAAATAAATGAAACAAACAAATCCAGTATGATTTTGATCCCTGGGCTTCCTGCTGCAGTCTGTCCTGGACCTTCAATGTTGGCCCAGTTCCTAAATCCAAGAAAACTTCAGCTGTCTAAAGTTTTGGGGAGCGAGTGCCAGATTTCAGAGGAAATATGCACAAACACCCACACAAGTCAAACCACTTTTTGTTGACACAGGTGGTTGAAATTCATACCGAATTTAAGTCTTGAAGGAACTTCTGACATTTTCCCATTAAGGGCTCGATCAATAACTGTATGATGTGAGGCTGTGGTGAATTGTTTCGGCTTGTTTATTTCATAATTCTCTGAAGTTTCCATTTTATTTACAGCTAAATGTCAGTTTAATGTACATTTATTGCACTTTTATGCTGTGCAAAAATTAAGACTGAATTCTATAACATGGAGAACTAGAAAGAACAAATAATGACGCATTTCAAATGCACTGTGTCCTTATAGATTTGGAAATATGTCTTACGTTTAGTGTGGATATCTGGGGGAAAAAAGGCATAAAACATGAATATTTTTATGGTTAGTATATACTTTCACAGCTGTAACTATTAGGGTTTGCATGCATGTTTGCTCAGTACTTTGAAATTCAAGGGTAAAATTTTGATGGATGTACTTTTATAGACGGTTCATAACCAACACCACCTGTAATGGCATATGCTGCCTCCGTCCTCCTGCCTAGAATAAATCAAATGCAATGATCTCAAAATAAATCCAAAACGAGTACACAACTTTTAACTGCATATTCTGCACAGCCTGCTGGTTGACTACATAAAAGCAGCTCAGCAGCACTTCATGACTAACCATTGGACATTTCATGTCAGTCTATCTTTTGATTTTTCATTTCAATTTTGAACTAGATCTTGCCCCATTAAGTCTCTTTAATAACAGCCCACCAAACGAAAACCTTTTATAAACTATGTAAACTAATAAAACTGATGTCTGCGTGCGCTTCCTGTGAAGTAGGCTGAGCCCGTTCTGATGTAAAAGCTTCAGAGCGAACTGTTAAATCTTTCAGAGATATTTGCAAATCCTCTGAGTGGGAGCACAAAAACCTACTCTTCTCTGTGTACCTGATGCATTATTTAACCACCTCCTAATGACACTAAGCAGTCTGAAAATTGAATAAACTTCAAGGAGGAACCAACTAATTAAAACAACCTTTTCATTTATGCACATTTATGGCAGTGGTGCAGGTATATGGTCTCATGGGCTGGGACTGCTGCCATACTCCCTGATGGACAGGCCGCCCGGGGCTCGGCTGTCTCCCCCTGACACCAGATGACCTGATTGATTAGGGCTGCTGCCAGTCTTCTTGTCTTGCCAAAATAAAGGCATCAAGTGTGCATCTACAATTACACAGCAAAGATTCTCAGCACAAGCAGGCTGCAGACGCATTCCCACCTGATGTCTGAAATTTCATATACTCCAGGCTCCACCGTTGTCTCGTCTTTGGGCTGCATTTTAGGAGGATTAAAGTCATCAGCAGTCTGATGCTGCTTTTGGTTAAAGGAGTGCAAGATAAGCTGGAAAACATGATGATAAGGAACTATCCATAGAACTCAACGAGAGAAAAAATCTTTTCAGCTTTCACAGGTATAGGATAATTACTCGACAGTGTTTTAATCTCCACTTTTATCCACTGCGGTGTTGGATGTTGCCTCTCTCTGACAGAGGATTGAGTCCAATACATCATAAAAAGAAAAAGCAGAAGCCATACCTGTGTCCCTTTCAGAACGTATTGAGAATGATGTAAAAGGTGGAAAGCACACTTCATTAAAAGGACAAATATGAGGAGAGCAGAGATGTGAACAAAGAGCAGTGTGGTGTTTAAGTGTGCAAGTCAACACACCTCTTCCTTTAATTAATTCTGCCACACAGTGCCTACTATAGCATCTCAGATTACAGAAAGTAAATTGCTATGTAATTACACGCTAAAAGTTGGACCATTACAGCTATGTTCTCTTTTCTACAGTAACAGCTGCATAATCGTATGCAAATTAGCTTTGGGGGCTGTTATCACATACCTATGTGAATGGCATGCTGAAATCACCGAGTTGGGTCTTTAATGCACTAAACACTTTTTAAGATAGAAAACAATGCCTGGGGTGTGATTATATCAGTGGCTACACCATCCTGTTCTCTAAATAATGAATTGTAATATTAGCAGCGATTTTGTTTTGTGTTTTGCTTAGTTTAGCTCCCTGGACATCTCACTGATGAGAATATGGAACGAGGAAAGGGTGGGCGATTATTTTTTAAGGTAAGGGGACACGGTACAGCGAATGTAGGGAAGGACTTATTTTTACTTTCTCCACTACGGTGCCTCCTGACAATCACTTATCAGCAGGCAAATCAGCTTAGTCATTGACCTTGTGCCCTTTGGCACTCATTAGTCCGGCGCGCGACAGTGATGGAAGGGTGGGCTTGTCCTGGAGTACACCGAGCACACAGGGAATACAAGGGTCACAACTAGTGGGTGGTCAGATTAGTGTGTACCAGAAAGACCTTTCTGGTGTGTGTGCCCCAAGCGAGCTTTAGCCTCTTTTTGCCCCCCTCCCTCTCTCTCCCTCTCTCTCTCTCTCTTACCAAAACTCCCCCTCTACCTTTTTCTCTTTCACTTATTCTGTTCTTGTTACCCTCAGAAAGCAGAGGAGAAACTCGAATTGGAGAGCTGCTGCACTGAGTGATGTCATGTAGCTCAGGCAAGCACTCAAGGCATTATGGGCCCAACGTGCTGAGTGCACTGAAATGAGAGAGGATCAGCTGCAGCTCTCTAGCTCTCTCTGTACCATGATGGGCCACGCATGGTGTGGCACCTTTGGAGGAACCCCTTGGGTCACTGTATAATCAGTATATAGATCAGTGCATATACAGTATGGTGTTATTGACTGGAGCCAGGAAAATAGGACAGTGTACTTTCTGCGGTGGCTGACATAATGGATATAATGAAATCCAATATAGCAGCCCATCAGTGAAACCTATAATGTCACACACGTGTCAAATTCAATTCATGCTGCATTTATAAATGCAGACTTGCATGATACTGTAAAGCACTGCTGTTGTTTTGCACTTGCAGCCTCACATTAGGATAGTAGTTATGACCTGAAACAAAAGGAGCATTTACTGCAGGGCTGTTGTTATGTTGTATTGCAAACAATCATGTAATAACAAGCAGAAAAACAGCTTTTTGTACTGCTATGAGGGAGTTCATTGGTAATACTTTTCTCTTCCTTTAAATGTCAACCTATCACTAACTTCAGTGCTGAAACACAGCTAGATAAAAAAAAAAAAAAACATATTTTTTTGCCCAGATCCACACATCCCCCTCCCACCTTCTCACTATTCCACCTGGGGACTGGATTTTCAGCGCAGTTACAGTAGGTGCAGGCACTGACGCATTTGGAGGATTCTTCCTGGATCTTTTTGGGGTGTTGTTGGCTGCGCTTCCCTAAATAACACAAAAGTGCTATGTTAATGCACAAAGCGTTCCACATGTGATGTAATTACGCCGTGTGACCGAAACAACGTAAAGAAATTTCTGAGAAAGAGAAGACTTGAGTATGTGGGATGTGTGGCTAATTTCATTCTTTGGTATAGGCGGGTGTGAACACTATAGAATAGTGTTCACCCACATACTGTATTGTCCAGATTAAGCTGGTTGGACAGAAGCTCCCGTGGTATTTAATCAGCTTCCCCAGGCCATTACCCCAGTATGGGGGAGTGCAAACACCCAGTATTGTCTTTTCTCTAATTCTCTGCTATCTCTTATTAAACCAGCATGACAAGAGCAGACGTGGGAGCAGTAGCGGAGGTGGTGGTGTCTGCGTGCGCGTGTGTGTGCGTGCGTGCGTGTGGTTGCGTGCGCACAGAGGGGTGTACTCTTGCAAAGCTGTAAGAAGGAATGACAAGAGGAAAGAAGTCCATGGAGAGAAGGTAAATAAAGGAATATCTCAACCTCTAACAAGGATTTTAATTGGCTATTCAACGATATAATTACACAGACTTTGAGTAACAGTCACTCCAAATATATGACCTTCAATGCTGTTAACAGTAACAAAATTAGCATTGCAACTCTATAGCCGTGGTGTCCTTAGAAAGAAATTATCCAATAATGAAATTATATTCCATTAAAAATGATAAAGGACAGAGTGTGAATGCGACGGGGAGAGAGACTTTTTTTTTTTCCTCCAGTTTGCACCTCTTTAACTTTGGTGGTCAAACACTAATGACCGAAATTTGCTGAAGTGGTGACCTTGAAGATAGTGTTGTGTGCTTTTTATCATATCATACCTTAATATCGTTATTAATTTTCACCCCAAAAAAAAGTGGGGGAAAAAAAACATAGATGTTTGTGAAAGTTTTCGAGTGATCTGGCCTCTCTGAAATGGAGATGAGTTACCACAAAGCTTGGAGTCGGCTGTTCCTGAAAAAGGCATTAACATCGTTATGCGCCACTTCAGGAACAGATGTAAATTGAAGCGCACAATCATGTACAAAAGTTCAAGTGTTAAATCTGCAGTTTTAAGTACATTTGAAAGTGACATTTGGCCGGGATGAAGCGAGCGTTATCTCATCCGTGCATTTTGTAGACTTAAATCATGATCCGACCGAGCTAATAAATATTTGTTTTTCACCTTCACTGTGATAGCAGATGTTAATTTAGGCATGAAATGATTGAATTTACATCAATTATATGGGAATAACTGTTTTGCCTGCGGTGACAGTCAGGCTTTTTTTCCCTTCTTTTTGCTCAGCTTTTCTTTTGTTCCCCTCAAAACAGGCACACATCCCTGAGCCACAGAGCAGAGGAGAAGTCAGGGGCAGTTAAGATGTTCTGGTAGAAATCAGGCAACAGATCAAAGTGTGGGACTTTTGTCCGGCGTGAGATCAGTCGGCGAAAATGGGACTGGGAGACTGGCAGACTCAGCTCTTTCCCTCAGTATTGGGTTAATATAGCCGTGCCACTAAACCTGTCAGAGCCTGCAACAGCAGGGCAGATGTACAGCTGCTAGCTCTAAAATGCTGTTATTGGTGCTACAGTCAACAGCCACAGTGACGGCTACCAACACAGGCCAGGTCATAAACATAAAAGAATCCAGTTAACTATTTTTCACTGTTTTTACAGGAGCATTTTATATACTACGACACTCATTTATGTAAATTAGCATCGTTGCAGTCAACTTAACCCTTGTAGTCTACTGGTTCAGATTAACATGTGATGGCCGGTACATAATACTTATAATGTTACCTTCACTGAGACTGGAGACGTCTCTGTTGCCATATGATGATGTGTCTTTGTTCTAAAGATGAGAAGATTTAAAAGCCCTGTCACACTTTCATCTCAGACTGACTCACTTCACAGGCCGGTCTCAACCAATACAGCTGCAATTCAAATGAAGTGCTGTATCATCTCCTGCTCCATCCCAGAGACCACAAAAAACAAAACAAAACAAAACAAAAACAAGGACACACATAATAATAATGCAGGTGCCACGAGAGGACACCATACCCAAGAGCATTTTCTTTTCCTTCAGCACCATTTCTTTTTTGTATCCATTATGTTCTTGATTCAGAGGCCCCTCAGAAGGGAAGACAAAGGAGATTTAGTTTGTTCAATACGATGTAGGCCATAAGCCATAAAGCAAGGATCAAGCCCGGAGTTGGTCAGAGGACACTCTGACCATCGCTGGAAGGAAATCAGAGAAAGCCACCAAACCCAGACTTGTCCCGTAGGGGGTTTCCACAATTTATTACAGACAGTAGTAAAGCAAACAACACCATGGAATACGTAACACACACAACTGTATTATGGTGTTGTGTAAGAAATTCTTCTTCTTATCCCTGCTTATCTTCTTTATTTGTTTCCAGAATATAATGGAAGTTATTTGCATGGTGTGTAAGTGTGTAACTTACATGGAACAAATATCTTGATTAAGCCATCATTACATTTTTTTAATTAGCTCATTAGATAATAATAAGGCACAGAAAACCAGGGTTCATACAGCCTTTTCCGCACATAAAGAATAGAACTAGTGGGATTGGTGAAAACTAATTACAAAACTGAACTAATTACAAGTTCAAACCACCACTGAAAACCATGTTTTTGTCTTTATTCAGTCAGATCTAAACATGTTGCTGTATCTGCACATACTTGTGATATGCAGTCATCCTAATCAATACTATTGTGTTTATCCTATGTTCTATGATAATACTAATCCCATCAGGATTACATGTTCAGTGAATGATTAATTCAAGTCATTGTTTACACAGTACTACGAATACTGTTGCAAACTGTCTCTTTATTACACTTAAAACCTCATTAAATAATTGGAGTATGACCTTTAAATTAACCCAAAGCACCAGTTACTGTAGATTTTTCAACCCTGTTCATATAAAATGATAAACACCTTGAGTTTTATGTTGCTGCAAAACTAAAACCTTTTTTTTTTTTGATGGCTTATTAGGCAAATGCACTTGACATTATTTATAGTATGATATTATTTACTTTTATAGTAATGCTGCTGTATATCGACTAACATCTTGTCAACACATTTACCGGTACTTGCAGCCTAAAACAAAATCAATGGTGCAGCATGTGTGAGATAGAAGGAAACAGACTTCCAGGGGTGAAGTAGAATGATTGTTTAAAACGGGTGTGAAACAAGCAACTGAAAATGTGGCTGGAAAGATTAAACTAGAAGTAACTAGATCAAATGTGTCAAGCTGATATGAAACATTATTTTTTTTATTTTTTTGCCATGTGTAGACTCATGAGAAAACAGATACTTCTCATAGGAATTATGTCAAAAGCATTCATTACTGAGCAGTTGTGCTAGTGATGGTATTTGTAAAAACAAGAATAATTCATATTCGAGAGGCACACCCACACATTTTGTTTCCTCATTATTGCTGCTAAAAAAAAATAGCGTGTCAAGCTTTCTATGTGATTCATAATTTGAGAGAGAGAGAGAAAAAAGTGTGCTTTGTAATAGTGAGGAATCCTAGGAGCTTGGTTTTCATCTGTGCCCACAAGGACTCCGAAATATTTAAAAGAAAACAGTCTGTGGTTTATTCTGCTACTGTAGCCTATATATTTCAACAAATCAAAACGATCAGATCAGTTTAGGCATTAATATTAAGTGGAGATGCAATTCGGAGCACTCCATGATGATGAATGTCATCCCTCATTTTTCACACCACGAGGTGAAATTTTCACTCAACTGCAATTTACACATGTCTGTATCTACTCAGTTAAGTGCACAATAGAAAAGATTCCTGAGATTTTCAGCCCATTTGCATTCATACACAGCTGTATTTACCCCCGCCTTCATAAAGTGGCAAATTATATGAACATTCTTCAGCGGAGTAATGTCGCAAGCGGTGAAACTCATTACTTTCCCTGATTCAAGGATGGTTCTTTGGCTAATCTGTTGTGCAGTGTCAAGAGCTGATTTTGATTAGCTGGCTAGCAGAGTGAATAAGTTGGTTTACTGTTGCTATGGAAAGCTGCGCCTCACACATTGATCATCTCACCATCTCAAAAGAGTTTGTCTCTTTTTTTCTCCTTTAGGGAAGTTCAAACCCCTTCTGAGTCGAACTCATCAAAATGATCAACACGTTTATACCAACCAGATGCCCTGTGCGAAAAAAGAACAAGCAGTTGCACTGTTTCTGTGTTCATTAGAGTTTCACAGAAAAGGCGTAAACAAAATTTCATACCCGTCTGATGAAGTGCTGGGAGCTAAATGCTCCTCACAACAATAATTATGTTGTATTTTGATTTATTTTCAACAATTCATAACTCTTCATCGTTGAAATCAAAATGCTCTTTTATTGCACATTTCTAATTTTATCAACCACTCAAAGCGCTTCACAACACATGCCACATTCACCCATTTGTACACGACATCTATACATACTTAGACACTGACAGAACAGCCATTAGGGACAATTAAGGGTCCAATAAAACACTTCAACCTGCAGACTAGAGGAGCAGGAGATTGAACTACCAACCTTATAATAAGCAGATCTCTCTTCCTCCTGACCCAAACCTGCCCCTCATTTAACTCGACTGCCAACTGATAAGTGTTTACTATTTGCGTTTTGAGTGTCGCACATTAAAGGAGACATATTATGCCCCCTTTCCACAAATGAAAATAGTTCCCAGGTGTCTAAAAGACATATCTGTGACATGCTTTTAATCAAAATAGCCCAAGGATCAAACATCACAACTCTCTTTTCATACTCTCAAAACAGCCCTGTTCAGAAGGGCTGGTTTCAGTGCCTGTCCCTTTAAAGAGGATCTATGCAAGTCCGGTCGCTTTTCCGCTGTTTTGCTAACCCTCCTCCTGGCCATGTGCATTTGTTTACAACAAAGCCACCGAAAAATCAATACATGGAGCAGTGGATAACTTACGTATATAACACATACAATGTTACGACGTGTCTATCTGTGTAGTCTTAACTGTCATAAACAAAAGATTACGGGTTACGTTGCGTGTTTGCGTCACCGAGAGACGAGAACTTAAACATTCTTTAGAATTTCAACTCAGGTCAAACCTGTTAGAACTACAGATCCGTCCCTTTAAACGGAGAGCTGGCCCCATTTCTAAGGGGCTAATTACTGGGGATCTAACAGGTTACTGTCATTGTCTTGTCCGCGGTCATAACTCGTTGAAGACTCTGATCGCACATGCGATTAGTGCATGAAGAGCGGTACGCGCAGAGGAAGGATGGAGGGAGAGTGACAGCAGCTTAATTGCTGAATGCTGTTTTTACAGGATTGTCCATCCCACAGGTGACTGACTTTTTTCATTTTTGTGAAAAAGCATTTAGTAAATTGGTTGCAATCGGAGTGTGAAGAGGATTTAAAACAATTTTGTAAAAAATGCTCCAAAATAGGATCTTTAACCCTACCTTTAAATGTTTTAAATGGGCAGTAGAAAACTGACATTAATGCAAAATATCACGTACAATGTATTTTAATTGGTTTTGTGTTTCCATGTGCTCCATGTTTCTGCTTTGGGATGGGGGAGCTAGTCTGTCTACTACATACCTGACAGCCCTGCAGTAAAATAATGAATAATATTGCACAGTGAAGTCTAAGAAAGGGTTAAGTGCATCCAGCTCCAGGCTCTGGCCTGACAGCGTTACCGTTAACAGTGACGGCGGGCCGGTCTCTATCAGGGATGCAGCAGGCATTACCACAGACAGGTATCACTACAGCCAGGATGAATGAGGACAAGAATGAGGGTGGATATTAACATATCCTCACATTACCATATTAACAGTGTGCATGGGAAATGTGGCCCTAGCACTTACCTCAATTAAACTACAGTTGAATTCCAAGGTCACAGCTACATTAACTCTGATCCTTCAAAAAAATAAAGAATAGTCTAAATAAATCAGTTTTTCAAAGCACAATATGTGATACATATTCACTCTGAATAAAACAGGGTCAAAGATGTAAGGGAGTTATTTTATCAGCTGAGTGAGGAAGTGTTTTTTTTGTGTGAGGGTGTTTCTTGTATTTTATAATCATTTCTTGTGCTTTTGAGCTTTTTGCTGAACGCAGGGACAACTATCCACTCAAACAGTAGATATCACTGCAGACTGGAGCTGTTCTAAAATATTCACAGAAATTAAACACGGAATAATTCAGAAAACGATGAAGGCACGATTAAATGTTCAGAGAGCCTGACACGCTATTAGTGAGGATATAGTGGTTAAAATAACACTGCTGAAGTTTTAGAGTCACAGGCAGATTTGTCACCTTCACTGTTTGGACAGATGGGGAGAACTGAGCCGAGCGTAGGTTAGCATACGCTAAGGCAGGATGGTAATTCCCATATCTGTACAGCGGCACACTGTTTACATAATATTCTAAAGGGAGTTGTGAACCACATACTACATGCTACTTAATATCATACACTCCACAATTTTCCAATTGCTGGTACGCAAACAGCTCGCTTTAATCACTGAGTCATACAGTATATAAATAAAGCATGAGTGTAAAACATGCAGGCAGGGTTAAAAGGTTCAGCTTCTGTTCGGTGAAATGCTAGAACAGGCAGGGCGTGTGATTACAACTTTTAACGTGTCATGACTGTTTGGTACCAGACTCTCAGAGGCAGCTGATCCTCAGAGAGTTTGGCGCATGGTGTCTATACTTAACCAAGAATGGCGTGATAAACCAAAATAAACATGCAGTCGCGGCCATGTGATGGAGGAAATGGAGCGTAGAATGTTTGCTTTTTTCTCTTAACATGTGTCAGGCTGTGTAGTATCTACTGACTATCTGAGCACAAAGCTTACCTAAACATTGTCATAGACTATATTCATCTCTTTAAGGCCAAAGTGAATGGCCAATTCCTAGGTGGCTGTTAAAGCAGGATGACACACTGTCTTAAAATGTTTACAGACTTTATTTCAGTCAAACTGCCTGTGCAGCTCTCAGATAAACCCAACGCAGCACCTTGGAGATGAGGTGGAACATCTTTGCAGCAAACATGTTCTGCCAAGAAATCTGCAGAAATGGCACGGTGCTATTGAGTCTCCTGTGGACCATTAAAAAGACCTTGTAAAATTCATTCCAGGAAATATCTGCAGGGTTTTAGCAGAAGTGGATACAGTATGTAAATCTATTTTGAACAGAACTGTTGTTTAGTTAAGAGCAGTTGACATTGCTCGAGGTGACTAAAGAGAGAGTTGCACAATGTTGGGCTGGAATTTGACAGTACGGTTTCTACATTGTTAATGTGAAGTTAAAGCTTTTCTTTTTTTTAATAGCATGATAACATAATGTGTCACACTGTCTGAAATTATTGGTTCTAATGTCTCCTAACCTGAGGGTGTCATGAAATGAAGCATTTCATTTTAAAGGTGCCTTAAATTACACATTTTGGGTGTTTTATTTGAAGAAGAATTACTTTTCCAGTTCTAAGCCAAACCAAAAATGAACCGTTATCAAACCAATGCAGTTTTACATCCCCACTCTCAGGCTTCTCTCTGAAGTGCTAGTAGTAGGTTGCTGAGGTAGGGTAGCCAATCAGAGGGGAGGCTTTGAGACTGTCCACTGATTAGCTGATTGTTTTCTAAATATTTTTTCTAAACGAAAACCCAATAAAAATGTAGCATATTTCAGGTTAACACAAAAACAACAACACATTCTTCAATGCTGGGTGGTGGATCTAGGTGGCCATGGTCTGGAGCATGGTTCAGAGCAGTGACTGCTTTGTTGTGACATCACAAAGTTACAGAAGTCCCTGGTGATGCATTTTAAAGCTATTGGTTTCTGAATGCAGGTTGTGTGTTTTTCTCTGTGGACTGAGGCTTTGAAACTTCTACATTATTAATATAGATTGTAGACCTGCTTTATTATCTAAAAAGTGGAAGTCTGGCATTTTACAATAGCGGACCTTTAAGTTCACATGTGCAGATCTCAATTTTCTTGGTTTGTAAGATACAAATATCATATATCATTATATGAGGATTATGTTCTTTGATTTTTTAAGTGCAGTCAACGCCACCCCACCCTCCATCCTTAAACACAAGCTCAAGGAAGATGGTCATTGACTTTTGGAGATCTTGGCCAATCTGTCAGCCAGTCATTGTTCGAGGGAAGGACAACGAGTTGGGGCACACTAGATGTGCACCTGGACAATTAAATGGACTCGTTCCCCAACACAGACGCCATCTACAGTACCTGAGGGGGCCGAGCCAACTCTTTATTTTCCTCGGGAGGCTCAGGTCTTTTGATGTCTATAGTGAAATGCTGCACATGTTTTATCAGTCAGTGGTGGGCAGTCTACTGTTTTGCATGTCCGATATGGACATAAGGAGACTGAACAAGCTGGTATAAAAAAAAGAGGCTGGGTCTGTGCTTGGCAGGAGTACGGACACATTCAGGAATGTTGTTGAGAGCAGTGTGGGCCATCTTGGACAATACGAGCCATCCTCTACACAACGTTCTGGCAGGCAAGAGAAGCAACTACAGCTGCAGCCAATGTCTCATCTCGCAGTTCAGGAGATCCTTTGTCCCTACTGCCATCAAGCTGAAACACCTCAGCCAAAATCTCAGCAAAACAATAAACCATTCAATAAAATATATAAAAGGTAAAATTACCTGGATGTATAATAAGGAGGCGGAGAATTCAGATGTAGACTCCTCCTTAGAATTGTATACAGCATAAATAACACATTTTATTTGTTTCAGACATTCAGTGAAATTACACATTCACAGACATGTTGCTAGGACAGGCTGTCAGTTTGAGGAATGACTCATCAGAGTCATGCCCATGGGCAGTGTGAATTGAGCTGCACAGCTGGAGTTATGTTAAACGTAAGGCGAAGTGACAGAAATGCTAATCAAGTATCAAAACTGACACTGCATTCCCATCGATGCACATCAGACCTTCAATGATTTATTAGTCAAAGTGAAAGCATGTGTCACTGCGTTGAAAGCTCATGGGTAAACATGGCTCGCGCCAAGGTGCGCCACTTAGCAGCTGCCCCCTCTACTTTTCCCTCCAGCATGAACAACAGTCTCCACGAGGACCGCTGGTAACGCAGTCCAAGAGTAACTTTCAAAACAGGTAAGCCACATGCAATGTATCTGGGCAAGTCACTTAAGAGCGCACTAAAGGGCTATTATAACAGCAGAAGGCAGAAGTGGGAGTGAGTCGCTACTTCAAATGGTTTCCTCTGCTGAGTAAGCGCTGCCACCAACACCCCACCCCTCCCACCCCCATCGCCACCCGCCCGACTCCCATCCTTCCTGTCCCCGGATCAGAGGGAGGACAGAGAGCCGCAGCAGACCCCAATTATCTGATCGTCATTCACAATCCTTCATTTACCTCCTCAATTGCTGCTCACCACTGCATTAATTTTAGTCGGGATGTTCTTGCCAGAGCCTTGGGGAACCAGGGGTGGAGAGGTTAAACACTCCACAGAGCAACTGAGTTTTGGCATAAGAACCAAAGGGATGAAGCATACAAAAGAGAGAGAGAGAGAGAGAAAGAGAGAGAAAGTGAATTCTGCTCTTCTTTTCCCCACATGCTGGATGTTATTTGCATCATGGACTGAGGAAGAAAGTTGTCTGTTTGCTGTGTCTCCACTTTGGTGTGGCCAATTAATTCTGAATTTCTTTGTGAGTGGATTGCTGGAACAGGGCCTGGTTTGATGGATAAACAATGCTCCAGTGCATAATTTAGTTGAGCATGGGAGTGAAAACATTAGATCCATTCACTCTTCATTCTCCCAGCTGTATTCTTAGCATCCACTGACTGGAGAGATTAACGTGAGTGACCAAGTAAAAACTGATAACTGGACACTTTTTTTTATCACTTGTAAAATCAACTGGTAACTGTGAACTCTAAACATATGACATTGTGCCTGTTTCCCCCTCTATGCAATAAAGAATATCACATATAGTGATAAATATTGAAATAGCTGCTTTCTGCATTATTCATACATCTTAACATCTGAGAGAATGCCTGCCCCCGCCAAGACATTTCATTGGCTGCCTTGCAAATCAAGACAAAGTCCCTGCTGCCAAGTATTGCAGCTATAGTGGGTTTGTTCATTTTTAATAGCAAGGGGGAGAAAAAATAGAATGGCTAATGATGTTGATTATTCAGTTGGAGCAGACCAACATGTTTGGTTTTCCTCGAGAAAAGTGTGAATCATCTGCAGAATCATGGACTTCCCATATAGTCACGCCAACACACACACACTCTCTCACACACAAGCACAATTTACTCTCCAAGGATCTTATTTGCATTAAGTTTCTCCAGAAACTTTGATGGTGTTTATCACCATTAGCAAGATTCCTTTGTTCATGTATGTAATTAATGCAGTCTCTGATTACTTCAACTTCATTTCTAGAAAAAAACTGAAATTAATATTCTCCTCAAGGCAAAATTTATTTCCACAGCATTATAATTATGTAAAATATAAATCTCTCCAACCCTGAGCCCTGCTGTCCTATGCTGTCTCCTCCCTTCTTTTCTTCCTCTTCTTGACTGATTCCCCATCTCCCTGGGAGTCCTGTGTGAATATGGTGCCTGTTCTCCTCTGTTACAGTATAGACACTGTGAATCGTTGTTGCATGAGAGTAGCCTGGAGCAATTTATGCTTTCATGTGAAAAGTGAAGCGTAGAATGCTGTGGGAGATTAATGGTACCTAAACAATATAGATGACTGTGTAAGCACAGAACCGGTATCTGTGCATGCTTTATTTATTTATTTATTTTTTACCTTTATGCATTTATTTATTTATTTAGTTAGTTAGTTCGAGGCAATTCTGTAAAGCAAAAACCCTGACAGAAACCTTGCTGAAGAGGTTTATATCCCTGATGCATCTCAAAATAAAAGAATTTGCAAAAATATCTTGAAATTCACCTGCAGTGGTATAATATTTGTTATAAATTTCTACCTAAAATCCCCTCCAGGAGGACATGTTGGGTTTTATAACCACAGCTAAAACTAGTCCAAACACATGCTCACTGGCCAAATATGACTCATTCCGAAATGGCGAGCATCTTGTGTCATTAAGCCATTTCTCATTTGGTTGTCTGGCGGCCCATTTGCGGTCATTTCACTCATTTAAAAGAAACAGGAGGACACAGCTTCTCTAATACTTTAAACACAGTTTACATCTGTGCTACAAACAGACCGGCTGTTTTGAGAGACGAGAGAAGATGCTTGGCCTTATTCAAAGTTTTATCTCAAAAGACACATGAAGGTTTTGATGGCACATTTGTACTTGAATAAAACGAAAAGGTGCTTGCTGGGTAAATTTGATTATAGGAGCCAGGTCGAGATAAACACATGCTGACAACAATAAAAAATTCTTCTGTCTGACCACGTCCGTATCATTGGATGATGAAACGAAATCTGATATGTATGTGCAGAAAAAAGGGCTGCTGCAAAAAGCAAATCTCTGACACCATATTGCTCACTGAGCTCACTCATCTCCCCATTTGTTTCATATCGAACATGCTAGTTACAAACTCTCATGTACTGCTGCAAAACACTCAAATGTTCTACGATTTTCCTTTATGTGTTACCAACTATGTATCAAAGGCTTTATATGGTGTGTTTGTTTGTCTGCATCCTTTAAAAATGAGGGGAGAATCATTTGTTGGAGAGTTTGTTGACCGAGTGAACATCAATTTGAGGCCGTCGGAGGGTTTCTAATGGAATGCAAATGTAAGTGTCCTACAGGGAATAGTACCTTTAATTAATCTGGACATGAACTGCATGTTTTGGATTTAGGATTGAGGTGTAAACAGATGAGTGTTTGGTGATATATCTCTTCTCTGTAATAAAGATGTCCCCGAAGCTCTCCCAAATGCAATCCCAATATGCAAGTGAGGAAATTCATAGTGCGCCCTGATTTATTTGCTTTTATTAATGAGGCGTTGTTGAAGGAAGTGGTCTGTGGCTGCCAGCACAATATCTGACCTCTGAGAGTGCATTAAATCAAGGCATTAGGGAATGCGGTAATAAAGAGGCCGGCTAAGGCACTGAACCTGCTCCAAAACAAACAAACCACAGCATTAACAGGGACAAGGCTGGAATCCCACCCAGATGCTTCTCGCACACGGAGGAAGACAACATGGAAGTCGGCCATCATGTGTCAGTACAACAGTAGCAGCTGTTTACTGATTGCTCAAATGTTGTAAGGTTAGGCATCATAAAACACGAAAACGTTTTTTTTTCTATTCCCTTTCCTCTTCTGGTAGTTTAAATAAAAGATGAAAACTTGCTCTCTTTGCTGTAGGTGTTGAATTGTATTTTATGTTCTTTAGTCAAACTGTACGTAAGTGCAAGCTTGCATCAATTTCCTTTGTTTATAATATTCCTATTAACAAATTTAAACTTATCTCAAATGGTGAAATGAAACATCTGGCCCACTAATAGCCTACCTGGGTCTGGCCCATATACTGCTCTTCCACATCTGGCCAGATTCTGGCTGTTATCCTCCACCAGTGTCTAACAGCTGCAAGATTCCCTGTGTGTGTGAAGTTATTGGTTCAGATGTGAGATGGCATGTGACACTCATGCATCATGTAGTATGTGGACCAGATTCAACCACAGGCACATGGAGGGCAAGAAGAAATCAAGAAAATGGCTTTAGCTTTTTAACGAGGCACAGTGTTGCCATAAGATTAATAAAAACATCTTTATCCTAATATGCTTACACTGATGGTAGGTATGAATTATCATTTTTAGCTTGTTAGCATGCTCACATTTGCTAATTAGCACAGCTAAGGCTGAAAGGCATGGCACCAGATAGAAATGACTCATGTAGGGGCTACAGCCTCAGAAAGCAGGAGCGTGTTGTGCTACTAAATCATGAAAGAAAACATCAACCTGAATGGGAAAGTGGTCTCAGGCTTTTGGACCCTCACTGCATATAGAAACAATATTGGCTGCATCAAGTAGACCTGTTGCTTATTCAGACACTCACTATGGAGCGGTTCCACTGTGAAAAGCATTTAATCTGTCTGAAGCATTGTGCACGTTAAGCCTGCTGTACAAGTTGTATGCTGGTAGCCGAGCAGCAATTTCAGTGTAAAATCACAGTAATCACAGGCGGTTATAACAGGGGAGTCAAGGGAAGTTCACAGTCACCTAAAAAAAAAATAAAGATGGAAATATCAGAATAAAACCTGGCAAACCTTTGCAATGTTTGGAAATAATAAAAACTCTAATTCAAAATCAACAGTTGGAAAAGTTTGTTCCTGTTTGTCACAGACTCAGTATTCAACAGTCATTGTGGCCATGCGTCATCTCGGTTACTGCATTTCCCCAGAGCTGTCACTACATGCATACAATATGGTGCAACCTCCACATAACCAAACAATCTTTTGACTCCTACTCACATCTCTATGAATTGTCTGTCAGCTCACAGTGTTTGCAGAAGCCTTTACTTTTCTGCTGACTCACATACAGTTCTCACATGAGGCTCATATATGTTGATGGCAAACCTGTGTTTGGCTCTTTGAAAGTTATTGCCAAATATGCAAAGTCTCAGCGCAATTAGGCCCTCTTGTTTGCCTGACTATGGAGTCTTTGTGCAACATGACCAAGCATTTCCAAGTCAAGACAATCAACAGAACTTCAGTGGACATGAAGTGAGCTCTCTTGCAGATGAACTTAATGTAAAACTGACCTGGTGGAGGAGCAGTGGAACATGATTATCTGTCTTAAGCACTCACCTACGCTAATAAATGCATGTGAAGCTGTTCTAGGAGATTATTTCATGGATATTTTTGCCCTTTTCTTTGGTTCTTGCATAATACTCAAACACACAGGCTCTTTAAAAATTCTGTATAAACAAGACCAGCTCAAAAACTTAAAACATCTCTTGACCGCACTGTATTTGCATTACTGTATGTCTGGTGACAGCTGCTTTCAGCCTTTTATCTGTTTGCTGCTTTCCTGCTCCCTGGGTGCACATATAAAGTGATATAACACAGCCCAATTCCCAATAAAGCTCAGCTCATTTATATGTTTTTTTTTCTGTTTCTGTTGACAGAGCAAGAACGAAATAATGACATCAGCTATGTGGTCAGCACAGAGAGAGAAAGTCCAACTTGCTTGTTTTGCATCAAATCATGGGCCGACAAATGGTGTAACCTTGTTCCGCAGTCTTGCTGCATCTGTATGATGAATGGTAAGATTTTATCAGTATGATCCTGCTCTTACAGTCCAGCCAAAAACATATTTTTTAAGAAACATTTTACAAAAAATACATCTTGCAAAAATCTTTGGAATTATTTTGTTGCAAAATCTAATATAAAACCTGAACACTTTGATTTGGTACATTGGAAATGAGCTGCAATGCATCCAAACATGAGTGGCATTTAGATATTCTTTTGGCAGATGCCTTTGTCCAAAACAACTTAGAAAATTCAAGTATCAGTACAGTAGGAGACCTTGGGAGTGGGCTCTAAGTACTAGAGCTATTCAATAATACAAAGTGCAAGGAGATCAGGCAAAGAAAAGCATGCTAAGTGCACAGTAAGTGCCAGTTTGGTATGTTAGAGTGTAAGATGTTAAGAGATGGGGTGTGAAGGAAAAGATAGAGAGGGCCACCCCGACTCTGACAGTATTAGCGCAATCCAACAGCAGGGGGACCACAAACGAGAACAATCTGGGCTGAGATTGCCTCAATGCCAGGGAGGTTCCTTGGAGGACCCGGGTAGCCGAGAAACAGCATAAGCCTGTGATTGATTCAAATGTAATGTGGCTTCTCTTTGCCGACCAGGAATTCAATACATAGGCTATCAACACATTTATCTGAGTGAATTTATGGATAAAAAAATCCCAGAGATTTTACACTTGGATTGGGCAAAAGTTTATGCACGAACAAAAGGAAAGTACAATAAACTGCCATGGTAACAGACTTGTGAAATAAATACTGATGTGGATGACAAATGGGAACTAAATGTCAACAGATTTCTTAAATTTCAACAAAATCATTACTTTTTGCACAACCCTGATATATAAAATGTGGTGTGTGTCTTCTGGTGTAACATCACAGTTGCAATGTGCAGTGTAGTCTTCTATTTCTATTCATATACCCTAATTGCTCTTTGTCACTTTTCCATATCAACAACATCACAGACTCAACACTTGAGTTCTACCACTGTTCCTTATTTCCTACACTTCCACCCGTTTAGAGACACTATACATATCTATATATATAAACTGTACAGTACACACACAGCAGTTGGTGGAGAGCGATCTTTCATTGTGTTACATGCTCATAGCTCCGGAAGCTGATTTTTTTTTTTTGGTTAATTGCATCAAAACAATGGGAGGTTGGATGATTACATTAATTTTCACTGCACGATACCTCTGGCGACTTTTTAAATTTGACAGAACATGCAGTGGTCATTGTTGTGCTCTTAAAATTTTTTGGCTTTCAAAAGTCAAAAAAATACAAAGAAAATGACTAAGGAAACAAAAAGCAATGAATCCATGGAGGAAAAGAGCTGTGTCTGACTCTGTGGGTTAGCACTTATCCAGGGCAGGGGGTTTAGCCTCTGTGATGTCAAAGTGTCTGTGCAACCCACTGTCTCATTATAAATCTGAATAATTTGCCAGTGCACCTCTGCAGGCATTCCCTTGTGAACTGAGAATGGCAAATGTCAGGAAAAAAAACATACTGTCACTGACATTGTTCAAGCTGCATTTGTGAAGGATTGTAATATTGAACGATGTTTTTAAAAAAGTAAACATTTGCTGAATTGTTGGCGAGCAATTACAGTGGATGGATTTGGAAGCAGATGAGTGTTTAAGATGCTGGTTGTCACTCCGAACCCTCCGGGCCTGAAGGCCTGCTGGTTTCCACTCCTAACGTGTAATCAGGAAGTGGTTTACACCTGGGAAGCCAGGTGAAGGCAATTACCTGCAATCAACTAGCTGGCAGGATAGAAGGGAGCGCTCCAGCTCCTAAAGAAAGAGTTTCATTCAGTGTCGTCCAAAACATATCCAATGGTTTTACAGGAAGAAAAAAACAGTGTTCAACAGTTCATTCAACTTCCTTGAATAGAGTTTTCTATGGAGGTGTAACATTTTCATATTTCAGTTGTTTTTTAGAAAGCATTAAGGCACTCTGGGATGCTGATGACTGGTTTGAAAATGTCTGCTGAATATATCACTCCATTAGTAAACAACAGGATGAAGCAGGAAACTCAATGCACTCATACATCTCACACAAGATGAACATGAAAGTATAGTCTGCGGTGAATGCAAATATCCTATACAACACTCAATTCGACAGTCTCCAACAATCGTGCCAGTGATACGATATGAAGCATACATACAAACAGGCTGACTAAAATAACTTCACAGAGGAATTTTCAAATAAGTCGCTGCCATTGTGCTAGTATGTGTTGATCCATCTGTTCAGATGTGACAAAACAGCACCAGGACCATGAAATTACATGAAGAAACATATGCACATTACAACCAAGGCAAATTACTCTATATATATATTATTAAACTCAAGGTGTGAAATTCCCTCCTCTGGCATCCCTCTGTTGCTTAACTAATTATCATGCCACATTAATTTTCCAAACCCCGAAGACTTTGTTGCGTTTACCCAGTGTGCAGAGCGTTCATGTTTATTCCTGTAAATGTGAGGTGTATTACAAAACAAATTTAAGAGAGAGCTATTTGCTTGGAGCTGACACAACCCAGAAACCAGCAGCTGCTCGGGTCGCTTCATTTGTATTCTGGAGATAGTATCAGAAATTTGGGAAATGTTAACTGGAGACAATGTGTTAAGAGGCAGATATGGTGTGACATGTAGCCAACGTAATAGTATTAAGGATGAATTCATTAATACAATATGCTAGGGGTGAAAATAGGATGCCATCCTCAATCCACAGAAGTACATAATAGATGACAACGGATAACAGTTAATGCTAAACATTTGCTTTAACAAATAGGCTGGAGTGCCTTTCGGCTGACACATTGAAATCAAAAGACACTGCTTCCCTGCATCCAACAGTGGACATGTTGACAAAGCCCTCATTTATTACAGATTCCCAGCCCAGCAAGCATAGCCCCAGCGTGACGCTGATTAGAAGGCTTGTACGAAATAAGCTTGAGGGCCCATTTCACCACAAACCTATATTCATTTAGTTCTGCAGATTTATACATCCAGCTATCTAGGCATGAAAATCCAGCATGACATGAGAGTGTATTCTGCCCTTTCGAAAAGGGGGTTAATCTCTCTTTCTTTCATGAAGAAACCTCAATCTTACAGTGACCAGCATGTCTCATATGATGCAGCGGCTGAAGCAATAAATTGAATTAAATAAACCCATTAGTTACAGCAGCTACCTTCTCACCTCAGCCCAGATACACTTTCATGGTAAGTTGGTCCTTTATAAAGACCAGAGGACACAGCTTAAGACTGTGATGGCAAAGTGACCTTGAGTCAAAAAGACATAAGGCATTATCCTTGTTCATTACTCAAATCAATTAAGACAGCCTGTTTGCTGCACAGCACAGCGCCAGTGTGTTCTGCAGGTGTTAAAGAGTAAATGTATGCTCATTCAAAAATCAATTCATACTTAGGATTCTGCCTCCTCCTGTCTTGTAGACATGAAACAAGCTAGAGGTCGATTAGAGAAGAAAGCGGCTATCGGAGGACTCGCCCTGAACGCACTTAAAATTCATGTGAATGAATAGTAATAGTAAACAGCTCACATACCTTATGAAAACAGAGATAGAAAGACGTGAAGGATCCTGTCAACAGCCCTAGAGCAGATTGGTTTGTTTTTCTAGTTTTGCCCCCGACAGTCGATTCAAAACTCAAACTGAATGTTGTCCTACGTTTTTGTATGTATGGGTGTTAAATCTGATCTTTCTGTATTTGTGAGCAGCATTGAGAAAATACAAAACAACAATCTTCTGTGAGAGACCTTATTTACCCATTCATTCATTGTTTCTACCTTTTCAGCAACACCACGTGTCTAAAAGTTGTTTTTTTCTTGGTCTCCACTGACGAACGCCAAAGCCTAACCAAGGTTAAAGACACGGATCAATATTTTATTTCATTTAGAGACTAAAGAAGTGGTTACAAGCAATCAATACCATATTTCTGATTTTGCTCATGTATCTATGGTTACAGTATTGCCACAGCAGGGTGCTAGCTACAGATGTGTTTTTGGCTAAAGCTTTATACCTCAATTTATTAGAGAAAAATGTCTAAAATACATCCAGTCAGACACCTTGGTAGTTGGGGTTGAAAAACTGAATGACCCAAAGGAGACTTTTCTGGATCTGACAAACGATGGTTAATTCCCCCCGTTTGCGCTCAATTAGCTCAATCATTGTGGTTTCTCGATTTAACCAGTTGTGACACTTCTGGCCTTGTGTTGGTGAAACCAGGTAAAAGAATGTTAATTAGCCGTGGGTTGTAACAAGCTCATTGAGAGCTGCACCCATCTCATACCCTGGCCATATTTTTCCAGCACCATGAAGACTGGAAGTTAGACAAACATGGACATGTGTTGGCACAAGGCCATTTTTGCCCTGGGGTTCATTCTCTTAAAATGTCCAACGCTGTTAGATCAAGAATTGTCAGGGAGATTACCAGCATGATGGAGAGTGTTGCACTTGTGGAGACAACACCCTCAACTGCGGAAGCCACACTGACTGCCCATTCCCTTATCTCCTCCTTCTTCATATGTCTCCATAATATGAAACGCCAGGTGATTGCCAGTTATGAAATGAGAAAGGAAATTGCCTTCTAAATGCCCGATTAAAAATTCTGAAAGCTACAGCTTTAAAAAAAAATATATATATATATATATATATATCTCCTTTGTTAAATTATATTATTTATAACTTTATTGATGTGTTGAATGGCATACTTGTTGCTCCTTTTTGATTGGAACTATTTATTGATTTTTAAATATTTAAAGGTTGACTATGTAGAATTACAAAAAAAACAACAGAAAAAGAATTCCAGCAGTCGATTGCCAGACCGTTGCTAGGTAAAACGGGCCGTTGCTAGGGACTCCGCTCTGATCAGAGGACAGACAGGAGGAGGACTAAGCAGGATATTTACCTTATGTTTCATTTTTACCGTCATTAACAGCATAATAAATGACTTGTAGCTTGTTACAGGGAGAGTGGAGGCTCTCTGCCTTCCACACCGCTGCTGCTCAGAGCCTCAGAGCCTCCGCTGTCACTGCTCTCCTCAAGTTGAAAAAAAAAAAAAAAAAAGAGCTCCGTGGCACCGAAAGTCCGCGACGATAAACGTGTTTATGACAGATAAGACTACACAAATACACCCATCCTAACAAGTATATGATAATCCATTGATCCACCGATTGATTATTAAAAAGGCTTGGTTGGAAACAAACGCATACGACCGGGAGGAGGCAGGAAAATAGCGGAGAACTGAGCCACATGTCGGCTACAGGCAGGTACGAATGTAAACAGAACGTTGACAGAAAGTCATTGTCGAGCCCGTCAAAAATATTTAAAATAATAATTCAGACTAAAAAATTTTTTTTTATGGAAAAGCAATACTTTCATTCTGTACCCCTCTAAAGGCCCCATGGATGTATTATTTTTGAAAAAATATAGCTTTTAATAAATATTCTACATATTCAACCTTTAAATCTGTAAATTATTTTTATCAATTTGTCTTTGTATTACCCTTATGCATAATGAACTACATAGACCATCTAATGAATTCATTTGTAATCAAATGTATAATTGTACTTATACTGTATATTGTACAAAACTAATTATGATTTATTACTATTTATACCATGGTCTGGGTGAATCCTCGATTCTGATTGGCTGCTGGGTGTCCATTAAAAAGTGATAATGGACACCCATAAAGATGTTCCGGTAAAATTGCCTGATTACGTTCTAAATATTACTGCGCTGGCTCAAACGCTTGTTGGTAACCACGGCAACGGACACTCGGACCAAAACTACTTTTTTTCAGCGCATCACGGCACTGAGTCTGTAAACACACAAGCGGTAAGAAGTGCACTGGACCTCTGAAAAACTTTGTGTCACGTAACATTTAAGCCGTCACCTCACCTCCCTTCACTGATCAACTACCAGGCTGTGGCAGAGTCACTGGCTGTAACGTTACGCTGTGGTCACAGCGGGTCCCTCTTTTTTTTTTTCTTTTATTGCCGACGAGTGTTATTAAATAGTCTGCTCGGCTCAGCCGCTTAAAGACGTATGATTTTAACGGTAAAAACAACATTAAAAAGTAATTGATTTAATATGTATTTATCTCGTAAGTGACCATGGTATAAGCGGGATAATGCCCTTCGAGGTGTCCGATTATCAGAAATGAATGGACGACGCGGAGGCGTGAACCGTCCGACGCGAAGCGTTTGTTTGCTCTGAAGAAGACCTTGTGTCGAAACGTCAGCAGCCGCACCTCAATAAATGTTTATTATTTGACCGTGTGCTCCAGCGTCCTCCCTTTGTCTTTGGGCATTATCCCTTACTTCCATGACACTTGTGGTCCTCCATACTTAGGTCCATAGAACTTTGTTTTGAGTAGTGAACAGATATGAAAAATTCTGAATCTCAGGAGCATTTAAAGACATTCGTCCAAGGAGGATATTGAAGGGATGGGGAGAAGTGTGTCTGATCCCAGTAATATATTGTTGACACGTAGAAGAAAATATTACATGTATGCAGCATAATGCATTGAGGTTTAAGGTGATCATAAGTACTGGGGCTCAACATGGCCCTCTGTTGGCATTTTAACATGATATGAAAAACCTACAACAATATGAAACGCCATCAGTTCAATATTTGAATCCAACAATTTGATTGTTGAAAATATTTGTTCATGCTGAGGGGAACTTCAAAAAGCACTGCAGTGGTGTATGTTACTTTGGAAAACGTGGTTTGTGAACGTCAGCTTTATAATAACAGAATGAAAAGAGCCCCCCCCCATCAGCCCAGGGCAGCACGAAGGCTGCCTGCCTTATGAGATCTCCTTCAGCTAAAAGTGTTACCACGTTTTCTCTTTGACGCACAATTCATGGCTGATTTCATTGTGCGTATGTGGTGCATTGTAGACAATATATCACTCACATGAAAGGCTCCACTAGGGAAGAGCATGGCTTCATGGTTGAGAGCAGGTAATAGCCTTATTAGAAAGGCAGAACACGTCAACTCTCTCCTAAATCTCTGACGCCGATAATCCAAATTATCCAGGAAAAACAATCACCTCCTGATACAGCAATTAGCAATTACCATAATCCCTAAAACCGTCCTTTTGCATTTCACTGGCTTAATCCAACTCTCAGGGGAGTTTGGCAAATGCCACAGCCTGTGTTAATGACTTCCAACATACCAAATGCACTGAGAGTGCTGGTGGCAGGGACGTCAGCGGTTTAGTTTGTTCTGTCACTGTTAGTCAGGGAGCCAGGATTGTGACTGATCGAAGACTTCCCCCTCAAACCTGCCTGTCGGTCAGGCACAGCGCCGTCTCTACTGTACTCTGTGTAAGTGTGTTGACTGCAGTTTAAACACCCAATACCACGCTCATACATTGTTTCACACTGTGCTAAAATTATTCTAACAGAATACCCCATGGTGATTTGAGGGAAAGAAAGAGCATGAATAAGTAAACAACATAAAGCGATGAGAAACTTCAAAGGCGATGGGACAATCACAGCAAACAAGATCCTGGAAGCCAATGAATGTGTTTGTCTTTGTTTGTGACAGTGACTCAGGGGTGTAAACAGAGGAGTTAGCTCACACCTCCGGAGTCTCAACACATCACACAGCTATAATTGAATTAAGCCTGTCAGGTTGTTGCTGAACTGTAGATATTATATAGAGCATGAGATGTATTTGGCTCCAAAGATCATGTCTGTAAACTTCTGTTTTGTTTTCATCCAATGATTACATTAAATCCTTGAAAAAGAAGTTAATTGGTTGAAAATGAGAATCCTGAAAAATGGCTGAAATTGCAAACTTGTTTAGCGGCATGCTAATTCTTGTGTGTTGCAAAAAAATAAAAAGAAAACATAGCCAAGGTTTTTCATGATGGAAAAATCAGCCCCATGCTGCATATATCCACTGTGTAATGGTCATATGATAATGCCGCCTATACTAGAGGGAAAAGCCAACATTTTCATTCTCCCCATCCTTCAGCATAACACACCAAGAGAAGCACCAATCAGCACATGGACACACATTTGAAACATACTCCCAGCAGTCCCTGTATCTTGGCTCCATGACCATTCCTGTCAGGGTTTTCCCTTTGACTGAACAAATGCATCAGCTTGTGTCATGAGACCACATCCCTCGCAGCCAATAAGGAGCATGAGCAGCGCAAGTGCTCCAGGAGATGTGGAAGGAAAATTGGAATCTTGACAAGTATGATTGACATGCGTATTTGTCCCAAGGTAGTCTTATTTGCAGAGATTTAAAGACGTCTGTAAACCAGCATTCTGGCGAACAGAATCATTGTTCCTCCAGACTAGAAGCACATCACGGCAATTCTGTTGCATGCAAATAATCTTTTGGGAGAGATGAATCCCTTTGAGCATAAAATGACTTCAGCTTATACTTTATTTTGGGTCCAAAATAAATTATTTAACAGATGAAGCTATGTCTTTCATTTTCAGACAATCTGTCCATGTCGCGGAACAAAAACACAAGCCTAAGTCCTCCCTTCTATCCCAGCCACAACGGAGGAGAAGGCTGCTCTGAATTTTATCTGGCTCTTTTGATGGACACAAAAATAAAGTGGATATGAGCCTTGATGGCGAACCATAACCCACGGCCACTTCATAGCAATGAAAGGGGGGAGAAAAAAAACAGTGAATTAAATTCTAACCATAAGTAAAATAGACTTCCACTTGAAAGCATCAGAGTGTAGCTACAGCAGGGCAAGAGAAAAAGATGGATGTGTGTGTGTGAGAGAGGAGGAATGCACATGAATTCTGAGCAGGACCAAAGGCAGGATGAAATTGGCTATACCCATTAACTGCTCAAGAGGGTTTTTTCTTTTTTTTTCTCCTTCTTTTTTCTCCATATGCAAAAAGGATAGAGCAGTATTACTTCTTCCATAATTCTCGAGTTACAATACAGATTGCTAGAATAAGATCAAACCAATTTGTAATCCTGAAATGGAATGAAAAAACCTGGCTCTATTCAGCCAAAACAAAACAGCAGTGAAAGGGAAAAACCTCCTGAAAGGCAATTCAACACTGCGCTTTACACACTATGTGTAGATCCATGAATTAGGATATTTGCTGGAGAAAATAGAAAACCTGGAGAAGTCGGTAGGTGTTGTAATGGTTGCACTAATTAGCTGTGCTGACGTAGTTGCAGCTTTGTGGCAAAACTTGTGGAAGTTTAAACTTAAGAGAAAAAGTTTTCTGAGATTAATAAAAAAGAAATAATCAAAGACTCATGATGTTAATACTTAAAAAAGAAAAAAGCAGAATAGCAGCCTTGAATTGCTCCACAAATAACACTTACACATTTACAGTACCACTCAATTCAATCTCAATGTGGAAATAATGAGCAAATGGAAAGGTGAAACGTTCATACCGACATACAAAATGTATAGCCTATATTTTCCTCTACTCATATCACCAATACAACATGAATTACTGTGACCTTGGTTAGTTGCTTGGCAAGGCAAAACTATGATCTTCTCCTGACACTAACAGAAATAATTCAACCTTTCGGAAAAATATGCCTCAGTCTTCGCTGTCTTGCTGAAAAAGTCAGAGGAGGCAATTGACACGGACACTCTTCATGTGCGTCAACTATCTGGAGGCAGATGCTAGTTAGCTCAGCACAAACCCAGACTGTTTCCAAAGGTAACAAAATCCACCTTTTCCACACAATAAGGTATAAAAATGATGAGTCACCATTTTTTTTTGCAGTTATCCGATTCTTTCTTGGCTAGGACATAACCTTGTATAACCCCATATAATGAAGAATTGTTGTCGGCATGTGGACAGATATGGGCTAGCTTGTTTCCTAGTTTCCTGATTTTTATGCTAAGCTAAGCAAACTAACTTCTGGCTGTAGCTCCATTTCAATGGAACAGACACGAAAACGTTTAAAAATTTTCCAAATACTATTTAACATGTCGACCTGAAAATGAAACACTCTAAAAGTGTAACAACCATCTCCAATGGATGTCCGAAGGCCTCGGGTAAAACTTTGTCCAGAAACTGACCAATTGAACACAGGAACACAGGAAGACCAAAAAAAAGGACAACATTCTTTTCAGGTATAAATTATTGCAGACAAAAGACCAAATGTAACTCCAATTGAGTGTAAAAGATGTGAGACTGTGCAGTTTTAGCTTTGAGATTGCACAGCCACTTACTGGTACTCCACCATTACACTTGACAATCAGCTATGTGTTTGATAATCACATAGGAGGGCCTCTACAGAATAAGACGTGTCTTAGGCCTACTCATAGGTTGGATGGTTCTTTTGTATCATTGATGCATCAGGGTGGACAGGAATAACATGGAAGTGTAGAAGAGCTTTTGTTCAATACATTGATTTATGAGGTAGGTTAGTGTGTGCGTGTGTGTTAGTGTGTGTATGTGGTGGAGCAGGAGGAATAAGCCTGCCCTTTCTAGCTGTGGGATATAATGAGTAATTTTCCTGCGCTATGCTGCATCTAAAGAGATTCCCAAACAAGAAATAAACATGATTGCTCCTATGGTTACTGGAACCTCTGAGCCTCCATGTTCCTTGGGAGTTTAATCAAGTGGAAAGAGGGCGGGCAACGAGAAAGACCTGACTGAAGCGGTCCACTCTCTTGACAACGCAGGGGTATGCTGCTAATTAAAAAGTTTAATTCCACAACTGCAGCATTGGCATCGGAGCACTCAGAGGTGCGTCCTTGTGAGTCTTGGCGCCGTCTTATCAGGCGTAGGCAGATTCTGCCATGTTGGGGAAGGCACAGGACAGGGAGGCACTGCAGCAGCACACAGGCCCAGCTGGAAGGGATGGCACCCTGCCTACTCAGGGATCTGGCCCACCTTGCTCTTTCCCATCTCCCCACTGAGCGGAGTCACAGGCTCCCAGTCAGGTGGCAAGAGTCAGGGGCTAAGCTGCCCACGGAGCAGCTGAAAGAGGGGAAGACAAGGGATAAATGTTGGATTTAGACTTTTCTTCCGCTGCGCTCGGCAGTGGATCCGTGTCTCCATTACACACCTCCTGTCACCAGGTCCTGTCGCACAATCGAAGGTTGCAGGTTCACTAAAGCCTGTGCTGCATTACACTCTGTTCCTTCAGTGTCCTACGGCAGCTGAATCAACCATGATACACCGACACTGCCGTCATGAATAGACTTTAATATGTCAAAAAAAGAGATGTGATTTTTTTCCCCCCTCACAATACAGTGAAAGAAAGGATCCGTTGCTTTGATAAGGCGAGGCGAGGAGTGTGTGCACTCTATTGTACGGCCTTGGTTGCGGTAAAAGTTTTGTAGACACGTTGGATGTATTGATTAGAGCACATTACAAGTCGCACAAAGAAGAAAGTCCTTGGAAATGGCAACGCTCATTCTGTGACATCCTTTTAAAAGGCCACATCTTATGAAGCATCAAGAAAGGATGATTGAAAAGCAGTCAGCAACAAAAGTAAAATAGATTCAGAATATGCCGGAATAAAAACAATGTCTGCAGGGACTTGTCGCAGAGGAGCTGGGAGCTATTGCCGGCTCATTTCTCTGCGCAGGGACGATGCAGCCATGAAAGGGTAAGAATGCCTTCCAAAGATTTATAGGCACATCCCCTCAGCTTTTATTGCATAGGGGGTTAAAGTGTCATTTTAATAACACAGAGATATTAGACCCTGCAAACCCTAGTAATGCTTTGGTTCTGGTTCACAGTAAGCTGATTTATCTTATGTTTAAATATTTTTGAGAGGAAACAGGAAAGGCTGCGCTGACATGTTCACCTCCCATATCTTAATTCTAGGTGACCATCATAATCCTCTTGGATTAGTTTTTAATGCCGTTTCTTTATGTTCGTTAATGCTGCATGAAAGTCACGCAACTACTTCCACCTAAGCTTGTTTAGTTTAGTTTTTTTTTCCCCCTCCCTCATTTTTTTCCTCTCTAAAAGACGCTTTTAATTTAGTGCCGCCAAGGCCCGACTGCGGGGCTGTGATTTTGATGAATGATGTATTCACCTCACAAACAGGTGAGCTTTGCAATAAATCCTTTTACACTGGGTCAGATCCATGCACTCTGTGGTGAGACCCAGTGTTTCACACGGTGGCAGCTGTTGGGTGTTAGCGGTCGGCTGACAGAGTGATACGTCATTCAGGACGGCCACCTGTGGGTTCATATGCAGGATCACATATATACACTCTAATTACCTTGGAGTGTATTCTCTCAGTGGAAATTGTATATATATATTTAATCCTATTCGGTCTTGGACAGAGAAGCTTAAATCAAAAGGTCAGATCCCTGGCTCCTTCAGTCCATGTGCCCTAGTGTCCTTGAGCTGTGAAGATGCCAAACCCCAACTTGCCTCTGGTTGCTGCTCCATCAGTGTATGGGTGTGGTGTGTAAATGGGTGGATGTGGTATCCGGTATTGTTAACAGCTCTGACTCCTATACAAGTGCAGTCTTTTAAAATGTTACAGCTAAATTTCATTGTAATTCAAGGCTTATTCTGCAGGTTTTCCACCAGGTATAACGGTTCAAGTGCTCTATTATTCTGTGTTATGCTGCCCTCATAGATTTGTGACAAAGTCAATGGTGCCTCCTGTGTGTCCTATATTTGCTGTTCCATGTTCTGTGTGCTAGAGATTTCAGCCTGTGTTGTACATGGTTGGTGTTTGAGTTTGTTCCATGTAGAATTGTTTCCAGGAAGTGGATGTCTTCAAAGTAGGTAATGTTACAGGGGATCAGAGCACAATAGGGGTCGGTTGCACACACACACAAACTCAAACTCACACAGACATACCAGACTCACAACGACACAGAGACAGGGTTGCTTGAAATTTTTAAGATCTGTGTTTCACAGCCGTATCGATTTGTGATGAATTTCACACAGAATTTGGTTCAGGTCTGTTGGTTTTGTGTCGATGCAGCTGTATCTCTGACTCCTCTATTGATTTTTCGATAGGTATCAGCTCAACTTTGCACCAGAGCAAATATGGATACTGACTGTACGGAAGCCTAAAGTTAGAAAACTAACACGTAAGGTACCTTTCTTTCCTTTGAACTGCAGCGTTCGCTCATAAAAACCCAAAGATATCTGATGACGCGTTCATATTTCAACATTTCAAATTGCTTAATTATATATTCATTACATAACCCCATTATTACATTGCATGTTTCTCAGCACAATTGCTATATAGCCATTTTTTTTCTCAGTGTGAAAAAAGCCATTCTTATTCGTTGTGAAAAGACTGATATAACTGTTCCTACTTTGCCCACTGTCCAGTTCACACATCAATGCAGAGCAGAATTCCTTTGAGCCTCGAAAGATGAGAAATCTCATGCCTCCTGTCGTATTATTTGATCTGGTCACACATACTTTTCAACTGGAATTAATCTAAAACGGACACTCTGACACTTTTCAAAGCGCTGTAATTTTTAGCAGGGGGGTCGACTGATTCTGCCACGGTTAATCTGCCCATTAACACCAACTATAAAGCACTTTAAAAATTTAAATGTTCTTATTTAGTAATGTAATGCCCTGTCTACAAGATTCCACTGTAATCATTCACACCATGTCTTCTACTTGTACATGATTAGTAACCAATGTCATAGTTTTTCAGATGAGAATGAATGATTTTATTTATTTTTTTGCTGTTGTTGTCTCCAGATTCTTAGCCTGGATTCGTTAACACTTTTTTTTAGATAAACTATTTGTTTGGTATTTGCAGAAGTGCCTGACATACCAAGCAGTCAACCTTACTAATAAGGCCTCATTAGACAGATCCCTAACTAGTGTGAATTCCTGCTGAGGACGGTCATCCACATGGACGGCATAAATCTTCACATATGACTGAAAATAAATGATGTTCTTTAGCAAAATTCATGAGGTACATTAGCTCTCCACCGAAGTCTACCAACACACTGGCACAGAGCTGGAGTAACAGTTGCTGTGTTGGTCATCATGCATCAAATGTTTCCTATTCCAGGATGGGCATTTGCACCAGGTTGACAAATACTCAAGAGAACAGATAAGTTAAATCCTTGTGGTGGTGGCTCATCCTCTTTACTCCGAAATAGAGGCAACATTAGAAGCGCCAATTGGCTGATGAAAGTCCTCTGTGTACGGTAATGATGGCACTACATTGCTAATTGCTTGTTCAAGTAAACCCAAAACACAGTGGAGATACTGTCCAAGAGCGCTAAAAACAGGAACGCAGCACCAATCACCCATCTGGGCCAGTCTGTAGAGGCTCATACCAGACACGCACGCACCGAACCTGGAATCCTGATGTGAACATTAGATGTTGTGCAAATGTGTTTCTAGACATGGAGTCTCTGTGTCTGCACCAGAAGCTAAAGCCTTCCTCAAACCACATCAAAGGAAAGAAACACTGATTTATTTTATTATTTTTTTCTCTAATGATTCCAGGCGATATGTAGGAAAAAAATATAAACAAAAAACATGTTGGCCATATTCTACAGAAAATTCAAAAAGTCTTAAAGTGTCATTCCCCTTTAGGAATGAGAAAGCCTTCAGCTAATCTGACTGCCCAAATTATTTCTTTACTAAATTTCCCATGTAATAGGACTTTTATTTCCTATCAGTAGATTGTTCAGTCGTTAAAAAGGATTTCAGAGAAGATTTCAGAAAAAAAAAGGATCAGAAAAGCTGAGAAGATTCATCGATGAATTGATTAGTCAAGTGAAAGAAAAACAAGGAAACTAATTTGATAATTAATCACGCATCAAAAACATATTTGACAGATTGATCGATAATGGAAATAATTAGTTACAGCTCGACAAATAACATTGCAAATTGAATGCAGCCTATCGTGTGTATGAAGGCAGCCTACTCATCCATGTAAACAACCCGCTGAATCACACTGAAGTGATTCAAACTAGATAAATAAATTAAAAACTCAATCAATTACATTTTTGTTTTGTTCAAATATAACTCAAAACTCGATAAAGGGCAGTCATATTATTAATCCTCCATAGACATGTGGTCATTGCATTATAAAAAAAAAAAAACATCAAGTGACTTTCTGGATTTGATTCATCGAGAGCCTGCTGGTTGCTTCAGCTCCCAACAGTGGCTGTGGAAGAGGAGGGGGTGTGGGCTGCTGCCTACATAAAACAGCTCATATTTCTTTTACTGTCGCTGACGTTTGACCACTTCACACATTTCCCAGGATAATGGAAACATCCTTGGAGGATCTGATTCTTTATGATATGTGCTAGAAGAAAAGCATCTACTGTACTGTACAAAGGTGTCTGAAAGTAAAGTTTTACTTTGCTGTCCAGCTGGACTCACCCAACTGCCCATGACCCTGAGTGAGACACACAGTGGCAAAGGCTCCAAGGCCAGATTAAATGTATGTACATGTATGTTGTATGTTCTCACTTTGTTGCAAGGTCTTTTCACAGCACTAGACTCGGTGGAAATTCCTTAATACTGTTTTTCTTTCCTCAAGAGCTTCACAAAAAAACAACAACAACAATAACCAGCCCTCCTAACACCTTACCCCACACAAATAACACGAACAACAACATGAAATACATTCTTCCATAAAAAGTTCACCTTAATATTTGTGGAATAGGTTGTAAAAGACAATTATGTCCAGTCAATACAAGCTTCTTACTCCAACGACACACAGACGTCTTTGGGTTTACTATACTGAGAAGGCTGCCTCAGGGCTATATCCTCCATAGTTTATCTATCATATCCACTAAAATGTGGAGCAGGTGTTGCTGAGAATTTATGAATCACATTGTATTAGATTACTGGTCTCATTCATCTACACCAATGTCAAATGGTTGCAAACATCTGTAACTGATCGTAATTTCACTTCCATTAAGTGCACATTAGCCAGAGCTTCACAGACAGGAGAGAGTGATGCAGTAAAATGCATCATTCAGAAACAAACAAACAGACAAATGTGGTCTGTGCGAATTTCCTGTATCACATTCTGGCGTCAGAAATAGTGGCTCACCATCCCCAACCCCCCATCCTCAACCCCACTAGTGCAAAATGTTTCCTGTGTGTTTCTTTCCTCCCTGAACGCACCATTTCTGAGGTGAATGTTACACACAGGATGAAGACAGATATAAAATTGAGGCTCCTTTAGGGATTTGTTTGGCTCAGAGGCCCTAAAACACACGAGCACACTTATTATTATTTATGTAAGCATGTCATCCTCCTGTCTAATGAGCCTTTCACCGTGAGCGTAATGAAACAGCTTGCATTAACACAGGCTAAATGAACAGCCGAGAGCTCCCATGTCTATGCAGCAAGATGAAAGCAGATGCTCCGCAAACCCAAACACCAGCGCAACAGACCCGGGTCCTATACGGAGAGACAGAAGGGACTCTGAGTCAGCGTCATTCTCACCAGCTCATTGACTCTATTAGAAAATCCTGGATTCCTCTGGTCAAACATCATAATATGGGAACAGCGTCTAACTGAGCCATGACCAACTGACCATGAATGACTCCTCAAATTGTTTTTTTTTCCCGCCCATATACATGGCAGTGATGAACAGGTTCCTTTTCTGGCTAATAAAACCTGAACCTAAAGTGAATGTTAAGTGTCATACATGTAAAGGGCGGTGTGAACAATTCACACTCCTTTGACAGCTAGTTGCAAATCACAGACAAAAAGGTGTATCAGGAAATACAGCACTAAAACAGAAACAGTTAATTGTCAGATTATATATAGTTTGAGTAAAAGGTGAGAGCTTTGCTTAGTGGTGGGTTGAACGCTTTGTTGAAAAGCTCCTCCATTAAACACCTAAGTACAACATATGCTGTCCATGTCAAAAGCTGGTCCTATAGAACTGCGTTATGATTTTCTTAGCACGACTGTGTGTGTGTGAGAGAGAGAGAGTTAGGGCAAAACAAGTCAAAATCAGTTCATCAATATCAAAAATGACATCAGGAAATGACCTCATCAGTTATATAATCTAAACATCCTATGATTGCTGTGTCACAGTGTGTCGTGTGTTTCGTCTTCACCAGTGGAGCCGCAGCCTGAAGCATGCCACGGCTCTGTCAAAATACGAAAAGCCTGAATTAAATATTTAAAATATCAGATGTCGTTTTGCAACAGACTGAAATACCTGGAAACAAACTAGTAAAACACAACTAAAAAAAAAAAAAAAGTAGACACTGCAACTTTGCTAAAGGTTTAAACTTCAGTTTCTGTGTGACAGAGCATCACTTGAAAGATAGACCCCCCGGGGCTGCAGTGATTCTCCTCACTGAAGGGAACTGCTGTTTCCACTGTGCATCTTCAAATAGATTTCAATAGTTATAATTTAGACTATGCGATATGTTAAGACAATGGCAACACATACTAAAAAAACTAATTCCACTCATTTGTCAGTGAAATGATCAGGGCCTATTAAAGGACAATGTCAGAGTTTCATTAAACATATTTTCATACACTTTTCAAAGCTGTTATTTTTAGATCTTTTTCAATTAATTTCAGCGCAGTTTCAGTTCGCCGTTGCCTCCCATTCATGTCGAGTTGAACTCGCAGGAGGCATACTTGAATTCACCACAGTGAAAATAAATAAATAAATAAAATAGATGTTATTGTTGTGGCTCAGTAATGCAGCTCAAAGTGCAGACTGACTTGGAAAGTTTGCATGACCACACAACCGCACATTAACCATGACAACCTTGAGGGCAGGAAAGTGGATCACTCTGATGGATTATCTGCTTCTGTTCTCTCTCTATTGGGAGTTGATTTTCCCCGAACATTAAGTATTACTGGAAAGCATTAAAAAAAACTGACTCTTAAATCAAACAAGCACCAGATCTTGAAGAATATCAAAGCGAAAAGTGGGGAATGTTTCTGGAACATAAAGGTACAGTAGATCCGGATCAGACTCGACTCGGTAACTCACCTGTACCAGTCCAGCCCCTTCTCGTAGTTCCTGTCAAAGAAGTGTGGCTCATTTCCTACGGCTCTGACGTCTGGGTGCACCCTGAGAGCCTCCAGCAGGGCTCTGGTCCCACCTTTCTTCACCCCGATGATGATGGCTTGGGGAAGTTTCTTCTCTCCGTAATCCGACGTGCAGTTCATCCTGAGTTCGCTGTCCGTGGTGCTGAATTCCTGGTGCTCCCTCTCGAGCGCGGTGGTGTGATACGCCGCCGCCGCCGATTTAGTCGGAGACGCCTGAGTCCTAATCCACTCCACTGTCCTTTGTTCGGCCTCAGCATGATCCCTCACGGTGGAAACCGCGGTGGTTCTGTCGCCCTCGGTGAATTCAGTAAAGCCCTGGGAAGCGGAATAAAGTTTCTCCCTCAATGTCACAAAAGTTGTCTCCTCCGTCACCAGCCTCCCTTGATACACGTAGTTCTCTTGCAGGGGGAACTGCAGCGAGTTGTAGCAGCTCATCAAGCTATAAAACAAGTAGGTGACAGAGAGGGAGAGGGTGAACATGAATAAGATTTTCCGGGGCACTTTAGAGGTGAAAACCGAAGTGCTGGACCAAAATGCCATCTCTGATAGCAGTGATCCTCTCAAAGAAGTGGCCAGACATGTTTCCACCCCGAGTCTTGCATTGACAAATATCAACGGCAATAATCAGTCACTATCAGCGCTGCTCCAGCTACAAAAGCGTGAAGCTGGACCAAACCAACCTAATCCAACCAAATCGCATATTTACAAGGATAGCAAAGAGAGGAGGGGGAGATAGATCGTTAAAATTCCGGAAGAATATCGCGTCCTTCTTTTTTTTTCTTTTTTTGGGGGGAGTATCGATTTCTTTATTCCAAAGCTGACAGACAATGTCAAAATTTATTGGACTGAACTTGCAGATTTGAGAGACTGGAGGTCTGGCGTCCTTCCAAATGAGCAGCCTGGCTTGAACTGGACAGAGTATGATGGACGAAATCCTGGCATTTTATATGAAGAGGGGAGAAGTAAAAAGAGGGGGGAAAGAGAGGGAAAAAATGATCAGCAGTGTGTTTCTTTTTTTTAAGTGAAGCTTCTTCTCATCAGCCGCTCAGCAACGAAGTCCAGTCCAGTCGACGACAAGCCCACAAGAGTGAATTCACATCCCTACAAAATCCACTCAATCTTTCCAACGGGAGGAGAACGAGCGCACAATCCTTTCTATTCACTTTGCGCGTAAAAACAAACAAACAAACATATAAAAAAAAAAACAAGAGCAGCCTTTTGCACAAAAGCGTCCACTCTTCCCACTTGACTGCCGGGCTGCTGCTCGCCGTTCCTTGCGCCTTCTCACATTGGTAGGGTCCTACGATGTGCGCATCGGCTGGGTGAGCTCATCTGAACTGAAGCACTGTAGAAAGCACACAGCACAACTAGTGTGTGTACACCCACTTTCCCCCCCTCTCTATCCGTGCACGAGTACATGGGCTGTGAACGTCGGATTTTCCAAATCTGAGATAGTTGTGTGGAAAGCTGCCCCCTCCTCTCCTCTTCTCCCTCTCCCCTCTCCACTCTCCCCTCCCTCCTCCATTTCTACTGGCTACTTATGGACATGGGAATCACATAGCTGGAATATGTGAGAAGCTTATTACACTGTGAAATTTCCCTTGCTGTGTAAAGTTCACTGTAAAACTCCCATCTCAGAGATTATTTTTTGATAGAGATTACATTCTACAGAAAGCTCATGTCTGCTCCCTGCTGGTTTTCTGTGGAGCATTACATAAGTTCATTTAGACAAACAGACAGGGGGGGAAAAAGCAGAAGTTTATTCTGGTGATGAATATAAAAGCAGATTATACGAATCAAACCGGATAATAAGCAACAGTGTGTTTTTAAATGAAATGAAGGGTGATGGCGGTTGCTGTTGCTCTGCACAATTCTGAAACGCAAGAGAGCACACAGAAAACAATCCAGTGTTCTGCATTATGCTGAGGAAAGGGGATGCTGCTTAGGCACATTATACACTGAATTTATTATACATGGGTGCAGACTATAATTACTGATGAGAATATTCACTAGACCTTAACTTGTACACTTTGTTGCCGCAATATGAGGATTCAAAATTGCATGCCACTGAAACGTCTCCCCGCGTTAGGGAATCTCATTCATCACACACCTCCAACACAACAGGAGAGCCCAGCGTCACGCTAAGTGTTGGGTCGTAACTAATTTGCTGTGCTCCGCTCTCACAACAGAGCAAACGTTGTTACGTTTAAAGTTTCAGTATTCATGTTTCAACGTTGACCGAGTCTGTCTTATCCGAGTGCTCGAAACCAGTGTGGCGCACAAACCAGAGGTGACACGAAAAGTCCTTTTATATAACACTGGTCCAGTGGTAATAAAGGACAACAGCATTTCCACTGAATCAGAAAACCTATCGCCATCCAATGCAGTGGAATACATCACCCTGTTGCTGATTTCCTTCACACGTGGTCCAGATATTTCAAACCTAGTGGGGTCAAATAAGTTTTCTCTAGTAAACCTGCATGTGTATCTATCTAGACCTTTATAGTGAGGTGTTCTTTCTTTATCACTATGAACAAATCAGGTCAGTTATGTATAGTTCATGGCCCAATATGGATTGTTGTGAGAAGATGCAAATGTCTACAAAACAGAATCCCTGGTTTCCATGGATTCCCTCCAGACCTGTACATATAAGCAATGCAGGTGATTGGGTGAGGGGGAGGAAAGCATGGACAAGTGTCTAGAGCACAATGGTTACTGGGTGTTTGGCAGTCAAGAGAGCGTAGGAGAGCTCAATGGCTTTGTTGAAATTGTTGTATTCATAAATTGCCACTTGGAGACGGAGAGAGCTCTCTGACCTGAACCACCCCGTTTGTAAATTCTCCCGCCCGTCATCTGACTTCCTGTATGTCTAAGAGTCGCGTTTGTTGGAGATTTCTGAGCATGCTCAGACCACAAGAAGCATTTTAGTGTTAACACGAGTGAAGTGGTATTAACATGGCTGCCGCTACTCAACGCTGATGATAAACTATTATTGGAGCACAAGAGGAAATATATTGACTCGTTTTATCTTCCCTTTGTTGTGACTGTTATCTTAGCCATTCATAAATTGCTCTGATATTGTCTGTCCCTGTGGAAGCTGAGTGCTTGTGAGATTGTGTCCATTTGCATTTACAAATAAGCAGTCACTCAGGCAAATTGACTTCCCTGAAGTTTAAGGAGGGTCCACGAAGCCGATCTGTTTGACAGAAAATCCCTTGGATGAGTCTAAAGGCCGATATCAAAAGAGATTTCCTACCTTACCTGCCGGCAACAGGTTGTCACATGGATCTAAGTCGATCTAAGGAGTCCAAAATGTTCCAACCTCAAAGACCAAGTTAGCCAGCATTCGTTTAGTCTCTCTACAGAGGTTAAAAATGGCTCTTCCTTGTTTCATGTGGCACACGATAACCACTCTAGTCACTGTCTAGTGCCAGCACACATTCATTGTTCATCAGGCTGAGATTCGGAGCACTTTGGCTCAGCAGCATAGTGGCCCTCTTTGCAGCTCGCATTAACATTCGCCTCGTGCCTAGATTGTATTCTGATATGAATTATCCATATTACATTTACACCTGGAATTAAAAATGTGCCGCAGCTATCCAACGCGTCTGCGGTTCCTCTGCACTTATGATTTTCAATCCTGACAATATGCACTCACAGTTAATGCAAAATTATTCATCTCATTCGCAGTAAATATCATCTCACAGGCTGAGTCTGTCTTTTTTTGCTGCAGTACATGTGTATGTCTTTTATATTCGTACAACACTCTGCTATGTAATGTTTCAATGGACCCAAGTGCATTTTTGATAGTGAAATATGAACCACAGTACAATGGAACAACCAGACATTATCTAAGTAACATTCTTATATCATTACAGTAGGTAATTTAAGCTGTATCATCAAGTACAGATAATAAAAGTTCCTCAGGGTTTTTAGTTTTTTTTAAAAATCTAAACCGAAGCTTCTGCTGGCTGCACCATTGTTCTTTGTCACAGGGCGGCTCAGGGATGCAGCCCAGAGCCAGTTATCACAGACAAGGTGAAAGACTCAACTGCATCTCATACAACACTTGCTATCAGTGCTGTGGTGAACTAATGCAGCCACAGAGCTCTTTCAGCATCTGATTCAGCAGCATAAGCCACAACATAAAGGAAGCTAGTGATTTTTTTTTCTAAAACACTGTAAAAAAAAAAAAAAAGAAAAAAGAAAAAAAAGAAGAAGAATAAAAAGAAAAAGAAAATTAAACTTCCTGTCCAAGTTAGTAATGTGCACCACATATGAAGCTCCTGTGCTGTCAATGCAAAAAATATATATATACATCACCTCCCCTGGAACTTCCTCAGTACAGTTACAGTTCAGGAGCTGCTGAGATTGCTGCTGAGATTTGGGTCTTCTAATATGAAATGACCTGATTCTGAACTCTGTCACAGTCTGGGCCTGTCTGCAGGAGCCGAGATGAACAGCCATTGTGGGGAGGTTTTGGCAGGTACAGCCGTCTCCACTGTAACTGGGCTCAGTGTAATTTAAGTCAGAGGCTCAGAGGCCACCGCCACACCCTGTTGCCCCACTGGGGCTGACAGCAGAGATGGTTTATCAGGCTGCAATTAGACAGAAGATGACAGAGCGGATACAAGTGGCCATCCCATCATCAGTTAGAGCTGACTATTGAGGGAGCATAGAATACTGTCCAAAATACTGTGAATACACAATTTTTCTTTAGGTCTCAAATGCAGTAAAATGCAACCACACTAGAATCAATATTTACACAGCTGATGAATATATTGGATACATTTTAATACTGCAAAGTCTCGAATGAGTCATATACAAAGTCACAAAAAAGTCCCTCTGCTCAATAGTGCTGGTTCAGGTTCAGTTGAGTCAACAGTTTAGTCGCCTGTATTTAATGAAGATAACACAAATCATGAGGAAAATGCCTTCCAGTGATACTAGGAGGCATTTTCCTCATGAATTTCTTTGAAGAATTCCTCTGCAGGAAAATTGGAAAAAAAAAGAGAAAGAAAATCTTACAATGGGCCACAACTAGAAGAACTGCAAAATGATGGTACAAAAAAAAAGAAGAAAATAATTAACAACAATTCAGAGCACAGCCACTGAGAGCAGAATGGATTTCAATCAAACCACAGTGGCATCATATTTATGGTTACAAACCATCTTTACATTCACCGGTCTAATTTGGGCTGTGAGGCTCCCGTGCTTTATTTCTGAACCTGGCAAATGTGTTTGGATAGGTACCACACAAACCTCTTTGGAAAGCATTTGGTTTTTTCCATCCAATTTACAATCAGAAATCTGGTTAATGTGCACGTGACGGTACGCTGAATAACAAAACAAGCCAAGCAAAGACATGAATCCCATGCATCCAGAGACCTGAAGCCTGGGGCACTGGATGTAAGCATAACACAAGCAAGATGTGTAAATATGTCTCCCACTCCACAGCTATACAGCACAGATATGTTTTAATGGGCGTTTGATTGTGAACGTATAAATAATGTTTTAAAAAAAGAGCCTTAAAAAATCAAAATGTATTTTTTTCTTTTACTCTCTCATATGGTGGCCTCTGACTGTGATCATCCTGTGATAGAAACTTAACAGGAACAGTTAAAAGGAAAGAGAGTCAAGAGACAGATGGCGAATCGACGGCAGCTCTGACCCCTATCAAACAAAAAAGAGAATTTGAGCTTCCTACATGTCTCCCCTGCTTTCACGTCATTATGGGGTATGTGGGCTGGTAGAATTTTTGAGGTTTTGTAGATGGAGTTTGAAAAGGCTGCCTTAAATCGCTTCTTAAGCAGAAATGCACTCGTACAATATTTTGTGTAACTTCACTCTGGAAATTTGGGAAAATAGAACCATGAGAGCATATGTTTGCTTTAGAGTGCTACTCTGCAACCAGTCTGTACTATAGCCTAATGCTGTTTTTCTGCCACTTTGCTTTGGTATGGACTCCAGGAAGAATAGCAATGGCTTTGCCAAAGCTAATGGAGATCCAAATAAATGAAATGAAATTGCTGTTTTATTGATAGATTCTTATAAGCAATGACACTAGAGTCACATCACTGAATGCAGCTTTCCTATTGGTTTCGCTGGGTGCTGTCACAGCCAATCAGATTTTATGATTCAGAACCTGTATGAAATAATAGAAAACAGTGGCTACTGAAGTATTGCAATGCCTATTTATGAAATATTTCAAAACGGAGCTGATTGCTGATGTCTGATTCATACACTCTTGTCTTCTGCCATGTTCCCACACCTATCACAGGTTCTCTTTAAGGACCCGCCCCCCATCGCTTGCTCTGATTGGTCAACAGAGACGTGTCTCTTCCTGCTGGGAACGAGATTTCAGTGGCGTGCGCCTTGCGGAGCTGTGTGAAACAAAAACGGACTTTTTTCCAAACAAGAGAAAAGTCATCACGTGTAGTTGTAGATTCACCCGTCTCTTCCAGATGAGGAAACTGATGGGATTCTTATCGCGAGGCCGCCATGTTGGAACCAGAAACGTCATGGGAAGAAACACCTGACGCAACAGGTAAGAGGAAACTAAACGGAAAGTGAGGCATTTTTATTTTTTGTTTGTTTGTTTCTCTCCTCTTCTAATTGTTATTGTATCGTCTCGCCTGATTATTACCTTGTTTCATATCTATTTTTTGTCTAAAAACATTATTGTACTCTACTTGCTTAAAAAGTGAGGCAGAGCTCGGCCTGTTGTGGTTCTCATGTATTACATTCTCATAATTCAGAATACAAAACAACCTCTTTTTATTTTTCAGATCTGCTCACCCCTAGGATTTAAGGAATATAAACAGTGGAGGAAGTGACGTAGATTTCGACTTGTGGACCCTTCTTGAAGGTAAGATCAACACGGCCATGCTGCCTCTGCTGGTGCATGATGCTTGTTAGATGATGCCAAATGTTATGTGCTTATGATTTGCACGAAGTGAACTGAGCTCCATCTGAGCTAACAACGTACAGCCTGGCTATATTGACAAAAGTCTCAGCAGGTATAGCCTACTCTGTCAGAACAGTTCAGAACCTTCAAATGGGCTGGTGCAGGGAGAAGCTATATGGGGATATAATGAGCTGAGGTTGAATATGTGCAGCACTGGGTGAAACTAGGGTTAATGCAGTTCATGCAACTCCTTCCTCTCCATACTTTTAGAATTTGAATTTCTTGTTCAAGTTTCGCTGTGACGGTCAAGTCAGTTGTGCAGTTATTAATATGCGGCAGGTGTCTGAATAATGGAATGCAACATGTTTGTTGTAAATAATTTAGTGAGTAATGACTAATAGTAGAGAGTGAATGTGAGGGAAATGGAGATAGACTGGATTATACAGAGCTTTGAGCCCGCAACACAAGCCTGGATTTAGAGGTTTGTTTTCTGTCATCACTATGTTGGAACATTGAACCACCTGAGGGTTTTCTCTTGTTTGGGTTGATCTAGCACAAGCTCATACTCTGAGGACTTTGCTTACCCCTTCATTCCTCCATTCAATTAAGAGGCTCAGCAGCAAAAAATCCTATTGATTGATTTTAATTAAGTTCCCTAAAAAATTGGCTAAAGTCCTGAGAGGTGACTTATTTTTTTCCTCATCAAGATATCTTGGTTCAAATTTAATCCAAACAAAGATTAAAAACGCTAGAGAGAAAAAAACTGAAGAAGAAAATACTGTCACTATTTTTTTTATATTTTCATGTGGCTGGACATGTGTTAACCAATATTTTGGCTTCACTGCAATGATGAACTTGTAATATCTGAAACACTTGTCACTGTTTTATCATTGTGAGCAGTGAGTCGCAGTGACAGCTTTGGCACACTTAGACTATGGCAGAATTTGGCAAGGAAGTTGTTTCAGACATCATGTTGGCTGTTTGGGTCCAGTGCTTCTTTTTCAGATTTAGTATTATTGTCTCTGACAAAAATAAATGTTTTGCCACTTTCCCGACACATCTAAGAAAATTAGATCCAGAGGTTTGAGTAGTTGGGACTTCTGTTCTGACTTGTGTGTATTTTGTTGCCACAGTGGAATCAGGTGAAAGAGCAATTGAAAGCCAAACAAGGAAAAACTGGGGCATTTAAAGTAATAACAATTTAACGTTAATTGTCAGGGCTGGCAGCAATTGATTTTGGTGGCTATTAAGCTTGTTCCTATGCAATGTAAAATTGATTGTGATTCATAACAACAATCATTTTCACTGATGAGATAATTTTGTGAATTAAGAGAGATTGTGTGCACCTGCTGTGTGCTCTGGTTTTCATTGGTCAGTCTTCAAAAACATTTATGCAGAGACAAATTGTCACACCAGCACATGTTTATCAGAACATGCCTATACTTCAGACTGGACAGTGTCCACTGTCCAATGTCCTCTTGTGTTGTGAGTCTTGCACGGCTGCAGAAAACATCCTGACTGGGCTGTTTGAAGCCCGATAAGTTCTCTGTCACGTTAGCCTATTGTTGTGCAAGACAGCTGTTTCTGAATTGCTGAACTTGCCTGCTGGACTCAGCAGGGTCAACTGTCAGAATGACTAATTGATACGTGGATTGACAGTATTGATTTGTTTGTTCTCACATTACAGATCTCTGTGGAGATGATTGTAGCTGTACTGTATGTCCCTATTCAGTGGCCACTGCAGCGTGCCTTCAAAATGATTTGCATCTCCATAACCGAAATACATCACAACAGGTCGACCCTGTCCTACTGTATATTGGAGCTCCAGATGTGGCTGAGAAAAGCAACCTTGTTTGGCTGAATTTGGAGGACACATCATTTGTGAGGCCTCGGTATCAATCAATTTCACCCTCAGCCAAATGTTTACCATTGCACTGAGGCAGTCCTTGAAAAGTCTGGAAATAGCATATGGACATGTCATGTGCCACCAAAATGCTCCATTAGTTTGGGTGTCTGTGATGCGGGACCCTCTCATTTGTGGAGTAGATACGGATTTAACCCACAACCTTCGGCTCTCTAAAAGCTGCATCGTTTTTTATGTAGGAGAACATAACTGATTCGTTTTATCATGTCACATCTTCCAAAGGGAGGTTATGGAACTTACTGTTGATACATAATGGAGGAATCGTTGGCCTTTATCGTAAAGAAAATGTTTCATGATAACATGTCCGCTCATCCATTTCCTGTTTCATCTTGGCTTTTGTTTTCTAGACATTCCTTCAGGGTTGTGGCAAAAAACAACTCATCTTTGTTTTCATGGAATTTCCTTTTGGTGATGAATTAGGCACAAATGATTACCAAAATAAAAGTAACTTAGGTCCAAGCTGAGATTTTGCTTCGATCAAGGTAAATGTAAAAACCAATACTGTGTGTAATGGTATATATTTATAAAGGTGTTGTTCCACAAACTAAATCATTACAGACAACACCACTATTCATGCGCTACTCAATCAATAACCATTATTCAAAAGCAATATCAACAACATCTTTTTTTAAAAATCACCCAGACTATAAAATAATAAAGTCTTATTTACTGCTAACATTTTAACATTTATATAGATAATGCTACGATCTGATTCAACCTTGCTACACATTTGTTCATTAATCACAGTCTTTCTCTGCAGTTAGTATAGATCCACTGTAACAACCTGTGACTAATTAACAGCATAGTGTATTATATTTTATATTCAGATTTTTAAACACTGGTTGCCATTGCTCACTCTCGTGTGCTGTTTATTATCCTGTAGTTGTTGCACTGCAAAGTCTATTAGTCAATGGCTTAACTGAGGAGAACAAACAAACGGCCCCTGTTTGGAATGGCGTTCATGACTCTCGTTGCACTTTGCTGCGGTTGTATTGTCTTCCCTGTTTTCAAATGGTGCGGCGTGTCGATGCTGAGGGGAAATGATAGATACTATCCTTTACTTGATCAATAATCCTGCTTCCCTCCAATGTTGACCAGACTGCCACACTCCGGACTAATTAGATGATAAAAAGTGATGGATGTGTATTAAATTCAGCTGGCCCTTAAGAGAACTCCTTTGGGCTTTCTCCTGTTTCCAGCTGACCTTTTGGATCCTAACTTTATTGTACGTGGATGCAGTTATATCAATTTGTGGGATGTTTGTGATGCAGCAATTGGCCTGTGTTGCATTGATTCGCTCAAAAAAAGAAGATGGATAGATAGATATGCAGATGAAAAGATAACATGGAGATAAACTTTGAAAAAGGGACAATGGGTCAATTTTCACATCCCACCTATATGAATAAAACAAAGCATAAATCCCTATTGAGCCTCACTTCAAAACACGACATAATGAGATTTCACAAATTTGCTCCCAGATAAGTCACAGTGGCTTTGCTGCAAGAGAAGGGACAAATTATCCCTACTGGAGTTTGTTGTGTCAGAGAATCCAATAACCTCTATGAATGGGTCATATGTTCAATAGCATCCTATGAGGAAATGAGGACCAGTCGACCATTACTGGAGGGAAAATGAGGAAGGTGTAAATCAAGGCAGCTTGGGGTTCACATGGATCCGGTGCTCCCTGCAGGATTATTGAGAGGCCACTAGAACGCCTCAACATGGTAACTGTGGAATATATTAATACAGCCTTATTCACGACCAAAGTAATTGCCAAGATGCCTAAACTCTCTTAAAATCTGAACCATATTACTGTTTATTCTCACAGGGGGAGAAAAGCAAGATTTCTGTTCTCTAACAGCACAAAATGACCAATACTCTGTTCTGGAGCAAAAACTCATTTCAAGACTCTTCAAATCTCCTCCTCTCATCTGCTCCCCACACATTCTCTGCTGCTGCCGCTAAAACACTGTCTCCAGCCAGAAAGGTAATACCAAAACAATGCTGGTATTACTGTATTTTACATCATGGATATCTAAAAGGAAATGAGCTCTCTCACTGGTCTTTGTCTCTCAAATGTGAAGCCATCAACAATTTTAATGTAACCTTGAATGCTCATTTTGAAGATCAATTTTGTAGATGTTCCTGCTTTGGGTGATTGGAGGATGGTCTGTCTGGGTCTCTCTTTGTAATGTCTAATCAAATACTTTCCCCTCTCATATTGTTTACTCATGCGTTTTGATCAAATTCTCTCTTTTTCCGACTCACCCTCCCTTTGTGCCAGTGTTCTTTCTTTGGGGTGTTGATGTTAGACTGATGCAACACTTGGCCTGCTGCTTTTTTCTTTAAACATGTCAGAGCGTAGCCAAATAATGGGGCACAATTACAGCAGTGGTGAAAATGTTCTGTTAGAATCATCATCATAGGAGAAAAAAAAAAAAAAAAAAAAAAAAGAAGCAACGTCTTGAACGAGTTTCTTTTGGGACTGGCCTAAAAATCATTTTCCTCTAATGATCTATCAGTGGAGAGCGTCTTAAATTGATGACATCCATTTGCCCTTTCCGCAACTTGTGCTGTGGAAGTCAGTCCTGGCTATAATGTCCTCTGCGGAGCTGCTGCACAGACTCTCATTTCCCAAGGCGTAGCTGGGGCGACGCTCGGACAGGAGCTGCATGGAGCGAGCTGCCTGTGGACCGCAGGCCTTCTCCTGAGTCGCTGTTCCTGAGTTAGCAAGACGTCCCCCGGTGCCTGCCAGGTGTGGCTCCCTCAGCATAATTAAGGTGGGATCTGCCAGGGCTTCTGGGCCAGGGTCATTCATCAACTGGATCACCCGCAAGATTAATGTGTACTTGCTGCAGCGCTCCAATGGATTGCTGCCACTTGCTGAGATCATTAGCGTTGGCCTCCGTATGACTGCAGAGGGCTCCACTCAGTGGACGGCGAGATTTGCAGCTTTGCATACTAAATGAATAGTCCATCATTGCCTAATTAAGGGATTATTGGAGACACTTGTGTCCAGTCCCCCGGACAGTAAACCATAACTGAAGGGCAAGCTAGATAGATCAGCTCCACCTGCTTAGTAGCAAAGTGCAAAGTAATGAAACTGCTGACAAAAGTAAGCTCAAAGGAGAACGAGGAGGGAGTGCGTCATTACACATCCCAAAGGGACTCGAGTACACTGTTTAATAACTCCCAGTTTTTACAGCGTAAGGAGTCGAGATTGCAACATTTCATCATTCAGGCAAAGTTTAGCTAGCATGGTTCTGCTGATAATCATGTGCTGCCACCTTCAGAAGACCAGAAAGCTTTGAGGAGGTTACCCTCCATCACACAGTAGCAACCCTAATTAATACTACCTGTACTGTATTAACCCAATTTTTGCAAAGTAAAAAACATTTTGTTTCTTAGTTAGCAGACAGAAAGGTGCTATTATCACCTGTTTAACGGCCCCTTTAAGCTGTCATTTAAATAAAACTGTCAAATTCAGAGCTATTATTTGCTTTTTTAGTGGATATTGTCAGTTGTTTATCTACACACCCAACAGCCTCTGTGAAACATTATCATTTATAAGTCATATCTGTGCACATGGCTCGCTAGCTGTTCCCATTTACTCACCTCACATCGCTGTAGTTTCCAGCTCAACAACACCAGTGTGCCTTGTTTTGTTTCTGTAAAATCGCTGTCTATGGTTTCATGTGGGAAGGTTAATGAGAGCCCTGGCCTGGTAAACCCAGACAGCTGAAAGCAGCCAAAACCTGCATAGTGCTGCTGTTATTTATCATTTGGCTCAGTGCTACAATTTGATTCAGTGGTAATATCGACCAATACTGCTCTAATGTTAATTTCACATATCACAACAATAGTTTGACAGAGGCTTTTGTTAAAAGCTAATTGATGAATGCACTGCAAATTGTATTATAATGCACTATAATAAATTATTATTTAATATACCTGCATACCAAATCTGAACCTGGCAAAATGGCCAAAACAAGGAAGCCTCCACTTGTTGTGTAAACCATTATACAGTTTCACACTGAGAGACGAGGGGAGGGCTGAGCAGGGCTTTTCTGGCTGTAAGCCTCCCTGTATATGAGGCTTGTTTTTCATTGACTGTGTCAGGAATCAAGAGGGCTAATCCCTCAGAGACTTCAGATGAAAGTTTCAAAAGAAATAATGAAAGGCATACTGCCTGAGGGTGCATATCGGGGTGAACGTACAGCAAGCTGGAGAGAACAGCAGCGGCGCACGACAAGCAGCAAAGGAAGAACATAACAGCTTCCCTTGCTGCCACCCCCACCAGTCTAACTATAAATCACATATTCTGTCTCCAAGACATAAACAAATACGCAGCAGAGCACATCAGAAACTTGGCACAGCATGAATACTTATAAAACGTAACATTTTGCAGCTTGTACTTTTTAAGATAGCTGAATGATCCGTAAAAATGACTAGAGACTTTATAAAAGGGAACAAGAGACCACTGTTTTCTTGCTGCTGGCTTTGTATCAATACGTCTTCTTCCAGTATTAAGATATCGTCCAATAAGAAGCATTCGCATATTTTATGACTAAGATATACGTAATTACAAGGTTTGTGTTCTATATGACACAAAGCCATTGAATCAGATTTGGCAGCTATGTTTGGAAAAAGGTCCTCTCTGTGCGGTTGTGTGTGTTTGTGTGTGGTTGTATGCGTTTGCATTTTTTTTTTTTTTTTTTAACATTTCCTTTCCCTGTGCTTGTGTGGGTGAATGGGTGAGCGCCATGTGGAATCTATCCACACTGTTAGCTAGGTAGATGTGAAATTTAGAGATTATACCCGGTGTATAAATTTCCTATTAAAATAACTAGGTTAAATTGATAATGGCTGGGTGAAAAGGTGGATCTGTAGAACAAATTGTTCCTTCTTCTATTCGCAGCTCATTGGCTCAGTGCGGCTGTGCCCCTGTTCCACCTCTTAGTTCACTCCTTTTGTTAATGTACACCATCTGTAGGCTAGCAACAGGCCACGGAGTCGTTTGGGAGTAAATGCGTGTGTTATTCTTTACCGGCTCTGGGTTCATTTTGAGATTGACATTGAAGTGGGATGACACCATATGCTTCCTTCATTCCCTTTCAGCTGAATGATAAAACGACTCACCGAGAGATAAGACAGTGTCAGACGTTACCAATTTCGTTTTTTGCCACTACTTCCAGTATAGGCTTTTATGATGTGTTTCACAAACAAATCACTCTCGTGCCCTCAACTCCATGCAGTAGATGAGACACGCAGACTCTCAGAGGCTCGAGCTGCATAGAGTGTGCACGCCATACCTCTGAAATGACCAAATTAGAATGCCATACTGTTCGCGAACCATGTGCAGTGAATGGAGAACACCCCTAATAGTGCTAGCAGAGAAATGCATCTGCATTCTGCTGGTCATGCATATGTAAATCTCTTTTTGCCCCCCCCCCTCCTCCACACAGTAATGATTTGTAGGCAGGGCCAGGCAACTTGCCCAATAACCCTTGCAATTATTAATGTGCAAATAAGATTTTTTGAAAGATGCTGTTAAGTCCAAACTGATCTCACTTTATACAATGAGATCAGTCCGGCTGCCTGTAATGGTTGGTATCGCTGCTGCCAGCCACAGGCAACATCATAGTATTCATGGATACCATTGCTCACCACTGACTCCCTTACAAACATTCATTCTGCTCGGTTTAGATTACATTATAATTATTGCAGACGCTGTAATTAAATGAGTGTTGAACCCACTTCCTAGTTATACAGTTCCTCAACAGTTTCAACTTATATTTCTACTCATATTTTATAAGGAGCAGAGACAAAACACTGTGCATTCTGCTCACTCCATGTAATGTACCTTCTGGCCCAGCATTCAGCACACAGCCAGCTTGTAAAGCTCCATGGTGTTTAAAAAAATGCTTTCTGTTGGCAAGAGGTGCAGAGGGACTGGTCAAATCAGCTGCTTTAAATCACATGCTCCTGTAATAGCATGCCGTGTAACTTCAAGAACACTCATTTCCTAAAATGGTTTTGGTGAAAGGTTTCTCTACCTTGGGATAAAATCATCGTTTTTCTCTTGACATCTTGGCAACCTACCATTGCCAAAGGTTTAACACACAGCGGGTTAGAAAAAATATTAAATATGGGCTATAAAAAAAAGTGCTTTCCTGGTTGTGCCAACACCTTTACTGCAAAAGCTAGGGCTGTTCATTTTAAAGTTCATCTCCAGACATCCATGCTTACTTTCTCATTGGGGAATCTGGATCAGGCCTTGTCAGGCACTGCTGCATCACTGTTGCTAGTGCTAGGTTAGAGCACTGACTATCACATATCAGAATAGTTAGCATCTTTAATTCGTGTGGGTAAAGCCTGGTACACACATAAAGATAATCTTGCTGATTTCCCCCCTTTGGATAGCAAACGCCTGAGTATCTGATGGCTCTAAACATTATCCTACGAGATTATGTGGTGTGAGGTATGTTAAAAGTCAATTTCTCCCAATGATCTGCTCAGAAAATGGTTGGGGCCGACAATCGTAAATGTTAAACCTGTTCAATATTTACGATCGTCGACCCCGGCCGTTACGATCAGAACTCCTCTTGTGTCTGGGAAACCGACAATCCCGAGTCACTTGACTCCGATTGTGGTGTGGAATTGAATGTAGCCAATAAAGAAGTGACCTGACTGAAGAACACTATCTATATGGCTACCATCAACAAACTTTCATCTTATTGGTTTGGTTTAACAGTGTAATGGTTGTTTTGGTTTAACTGCCTCCTACAGGTCAGTCAGGGTAGCCTACAGTACTACGTTGGATCATGTTGAGCATGCAAGATTTCTGCCTAGAGGAACAAGACTCTAGTGTGTCGTAAGACAAATCTTTATGTGTGTGGTGTGCTGTATTGGGAATATAGGAGCACACCCCACACAATATGATCAAAACTGTTTAATCAATGACTTTTTGTCTTTGTGTGGGGTCTCTCATACGTAGATAAAAACAATCTAGATAATCTTTATGTGTGTACCAGGCTTTGGGGTTTGTGAGCTTGTAGCTAGCTGTACTGTATATTTTGCCCTGCCCCCTGCCCCCATAAGCTGACAGGGTCGGTTCCTGACTGAATCTGTTTTCATGAGGCTGTCGGTTCACTATAGTTCGTACTGTGGTGGAAATACTCAGTAATTCTAAGACTTCTGTGCAGACTGAAATATGAACAACTATTGGATGGATTTTTCAAAATTCAGTTTCTAATATTGATGTTGTCTGGCAGATTAAAACTAAAGAATATGAGCGCTGTGTTGCACTTTTCCTCCCCCACCACCAAAACCAGGTCAAGGTTTTCACTTCTCCAGTGAAGCAACAACACGCCTACTCCATTGATCCTTCTGACTTTCTTGATCCACTGTGGCGCCGCAATGAAATTGTGCTTTTGAGCGAAATGTATTAAAGTCTCAATGGATGGGTTGCTATTATTAGGACATGCATGCATTGTCATTGTTTGCATAATGGCTTTCTGGCATTAGCATTTAGCTCAATGCACCTTTATATCCAAATAGTTAGAGTTTCTGGCTTTATCCTGATTTATTTAATTCCACATCATGTTTTTTTTAGATGAAAGCTTAGTAAACATTTAAACAAGGATACACCGATAATCCAGCCTGTCTGTTTACACAGTTGAATGGGAAAATCGGGGTGCAGCTGTCACAGAAACGACATATCTTCTGATCTGTTAAAATGTGGGCATGACAGTGTTTTCTGAAAGACGGAGGCCCAGATCAGCTGCGAGGAGCGCTGCACCATTTTCATGCACAGAAAGAATAGTGAAGGCAGCTGTCTCTGATTCTCCACCTGATTCACCAATAACTGACATGCAGAGCGGGTTTCCACAATTGTTCTGCTCTGCTGGGCTGGGATTTAGTTTCACACATTGCGTCAGATGTCAGAAAAACAAGAGGGTCAGTGTTTATAGCAGGCATCAGACAAAAATCAGATTCAAGTCTCCCCTCGGGTGCCTTCATCCTCACGCTGAATCTCATCTTCCTCAACACCTCCTCCTCCTCCTTTCCACTGCCATCCCTCCATGTAATACAGTGTTGTTGAGCATGAAACACACAGAGTTGAGACATGCTTTCTCCGGATGACGCTCCTCGGCGTTCACATCTGACCTACCTCCAGTTACATCTTAATTAAACATAAAACCTCTGTGCTCTTTGCTTTCAGCATACTTCTCCAGACTGATGGGCGATGAAGCTCTAACTGTGGCAGCCCTGAGACTGTGTAATAGAAAAACAGTCCCCAGAGCATCAGATCAGCCAATGGTTAAATTGTTCCTCAACCCTATTCCAATTCATTAGCGTTTCACTGTCTGGCATGTTCTTCTTTTTTTTTTTTTCTCCTCTGACGTACCTTTTTTTTTAAGCTTTTACCCAAATGAGTTTTAACCCTTATGTCTTAATCACTCTGTTGGCATTTCTAATCCTCTCTTCTTTTATCAGTAGTGTGCTGCCCTTAAAGTAGGCATTCCTAAGTTTCCAGTTTCTGTGAGTGAAGTCTACATTTCTGGTTTAGTGCAAATTGATTTGGGGCTATTTGTATGCACACTGCCGCTCTGGGGTCATGCTTGCACCACGATTTGTTCCATTTGAATGATATTTCTTTACCACGTGCGGGAAGGACTGTTAGGAGAAAGAGAAGAAGAAGAAGAAGAAGAAGGTTTTTTTTTTCTTCCTGTGAACAAGCATGGAGTAATTTAAAGGATTTATCATTGGCAAGACAGGCTGGGCGCAAAGGAAACATTTGTCCAGACGCGAGATTCAGGATATACAGTACCTCTCCATTCAGAAAAAGACCAGAGGGTAAATGTTCACATGGACAAGAAATATGGCCCTGCTCACTGGAGTTTGATAACACCCAGACAGAGGTTAAGTTTATCCACTATGTCGAGAGATAAAGATGCTGGTTTGGTTTTTCCATTTCTTCCAGGATATACCGAGTTCTTATCACTAACGTGTGACATGGTGGAAAAACAGGGGGTCTAAACTTGTCAGAGCACTTCTCTAAAGGCAGTTGAGCTGTGATCGCATGTTTTGTTGGTTATAATTACACTACATTCAAAGCTGGGTTAGTATTTTAAGTCATAAAAATTGCACATATTTCAATTTCTGTCATGCCTTAGTGGTTCTATTTTCCATGGTCATTACAGGCAGCAGCTTTTGTTATTATTATTCCCCTTTTTATTGCAATAACTCCTAGTATCTCCACCGTTAGAGTTAATTGTGGTAGATACAGTTTATTTGTACATGCACATCCACTGACATATCTACCAAACTCAGCAATCAGCAAACACACTGAGCACAAATTACCTAAAATTAAATGTAAAGAAACATATAAAAAACATTTACATATATTTGCATAATATTTTCAGAATCTTCCTTTCCAGCATTTTTTTCCCCGCAATCAGTACATTGGGATTAAAAGCTTCCAGATGTCTTAAGTGAAAGCTATTTTGTTCCTCCATGTCAAAAGTTGCAAATCTTCTCATGTGAATCATCACAATTGGTTTAGAAAGGCAGAAGGATTTATTTCCTCTACACAACAGTGCAGATCTAAGGAGAAGTGAATGAAACACCTGCTCATGATGATGCATGTATTGATTAATGTATTAATCTCCCCATCAGATCACTGATTAAGGGATCATTTTAATATTAGTTGCAGTATTGAAAACCTCTGAAGACCTTCACCTGTCAAACTCAAACAACCTCATGATGTCTCTCTTTAAGAAAATAGCCACAGTTTTTTGGCAACAGATCATTTTTACCACATTTACATTTTTCTTCAACTGTGCCAGTCCTGTGAAGGCAACACCTCCTGAATGTGCCACAAATTAAAAGTAAGAAAAAGAAGCAAAAAAACAAAAACATCTTTCTAAAGCACAGTGAAGGTCACACACAACTCGGAGAAGCTGCAGAGGGACCTTTATCAATTCACACCACGTTGTGAATGAAAAGCAACTCGAGCCATACCATCAATTCATGAGCCTCTCAACTGTCCAATTAGTCTTATCTGTGCTTTGCAAGAACAAAAATGTGTCATTTCATAGGAAAATGTGATAGAAATGTGTGAATGTAACTGTCCAAAGAATCAAGAACAGAATATATCACCTATTTAATACCTAATTACATAATAATTTCAAAGCTCTGCTTGTGACAGCACCTGTTTTATGGGGTGCCATGGGGGATTGTCCCGGAAATGACAAACAAAGATTTCAATTAAAGATGGCTTTCAAGAATGAAAATTATACCCGTCTGTCTCATAGACACAGTGGTACACAGCAAGCAGGTATGTTATTTAATCCTTAGTGGCGCATTAAGCTGCAGGAGAGAGTGTCGTATGAATGGAAAACCGAGATGAATCAACCTCCTAATGGGCAGCACAGCACAACAATCTATTTATAATACCGATTGTGACCATACATTTTACATGCCAGCGGCTCCATTTGAGCCAGTGCGCATATTCAGGCTGCTGTCAGACTACAGGTGAGAGAGATGGCACTGTAACTGTAATAGAAAGTGAGTGGAGTGAAGAGAGTGGTGGGTGGGGTGTGGGGGTTGTAATAAGACAGCTTCTTCATCAGATGATAGACAAGTCTGAAATGCGTCTGCGGCAAATGTTTGCACAGTATTTCCAGCTGTTGAATTTCAGGACATCAAACGGTGTCATTACGTCTGTTGGCATCAAGGACACCTCTCGCTCGAAACAATCCTCCGCTCCTCCGCGGGCGAGTTGTTACTTCTCGGCAGGTGCCTGTTGCGATTGGAAGTGTATAAATCATGGAGCGGGAAGGCTGTCAGCCGTGATGACACTCCTCATAAACACTGCTGACCGCTGGCCATGGCAGTGTACTTCTTCATCAGCTCTCCACATCACGGACGAGTGCCGAGGGCGTCATCCACGTTCTCACTAGAGGGTGGCTGGGGGGTGGGGGTGTGGGTGTGGGTGGGGGGGGGGCACCCAAACTCTCAGGCTGACAGAAAACAGCTCCATACTCTGGAGTGCAAAGCTTTGAATTGTACTGATGTTTCCTTGGCAAAAATTTAGGCCCAAGTGCCCGCGGCTCCGAGGTGGAAAAACAAAATTTGATTGCAGCGAGTTTACATCACGCTGTAATGTGGCACAGGCTTTTATCAACATAAGCAAGCTGGGCCACCATGATTGGATGTTTGGTTCACATTAATATTCCTCTCAAGGCTATTATATTAATGAATATGGAAGAAAAACACAGACTATATGTAGTTCCACACAGTTAATGCAGGGTGACGATAATTCAGCAAGACAGCGGCAATTTGATTTAATGGTTTTCAGAGATGTTCCGCAGCTCTCCATGATGCAGGCGAAGGTTTACTCACATTCTCTGGCTTGTTTTGTTTGAACAATAAACACAAGTGTGTGTCTGGATAAAGTGCAGCGATAACACCGAGGGTATAATGACAGAAAACGGCACCAATTTTCAAGAGAGATTTTGTATCATCACCTGTGTTTTCAGAGGCAGGTGCATCGCTTTGAGTGGAGTGTTGTGTTATACCCGCTTCATCATCTTCACTCTAAAAAAAGTCATCACGGGGGAACGTTTTACCATTTACTTAATTACACACACTGTTGCGTGAAAGAATTCTGTGATTTAATTAAACTTTTTCAACTGCAGACATAATTCTAATGAATTGGTATGAAACGATAACATTGGTAAGTCCTCAAACTTAGAATTGTAACTAGTTTATTTTTTTTTACTTTCATTTCTTTGTCCAATAATAAAAAAAAACTCAAGCTGTGTTGACTGGATGAAATGTGTTTGAGTTACAGTAATATCTGTCACCATCCGCATATTAAAGCAGACTCTCCTGAGACACTGGTTTGAATCTTGTAGCTACTAATGAAATCATAGTTATATTAGTTATATTATTATTTTATCTTATTTATTTTATTTTTTTTTACACTGTCGTTTACATGATCGAAATAAAGATATCAATCAATAGTCATTTTTCCTCAGATGCAAAATGTGTTAAACTTTATGGACTGGTGTCCTTGGCCCTGCAGACTTTAACACAGTCATTAGATGCATGTTGTCTCTGCACTGACGCTAAAAAGTGGCCTTAAAGGACAATTCCGGGCAAATTCAACTCGGGGCTGTATTTTCCTAACATTTTAGGTCTAAAAGAAGGAATCTGAAGATTTTCAGCAAGTGAAGAGTTGATATTCCTGTGTTTATGACACAAACGGGAGCTTCTGACTGCACGTGAACACACCGAGCGTGTCAACTTGGGTCTTGTGCGAGACTCCGCCTCGCTTTGAATTAGATCTAGTTTTACAAACGTGTCGGTTTGCTTGAAGTAAATAAACTTCTCGGTGCATGTTTGAGTAGCCATCTGATGCTGTCTGTGGAAAAAAAAATGTGGCTTTGAGAGATGTAAACAGCCTAAGCAGCGGAACATCCATCCTCTCCCATTCATCGCTGCCGTGGCGATGCGGGGACAGACACAACTACCGCAAAACAGGAGCAATTAAACTGAAAATCTTCAGATTCCTTCTTTTAGACCTAAAATGATAGGAAAATACAGCCCCGAGTTGAATTTGCCCGGAATTGTCCTTTAACAGGAGCTGCTACTGCTCAATGCTCTTAATGTTAAATGGAGAACCGGCTCTTCAAAGGGAGAAAATGTAAACTGATGCAACCCAAGCTAACTCAAGGCAGCATGAATATATATATTTATATAAATATGTTTTCTTTTTTGTTGAAAAAGCTTGAAATGATTTGCAACGATGACGAGTACACAACTTAATGTTAAATATCAAAGTAAAAAAACTGTCAAAGCTGCTTAAAATTAATGCATAAACGACATGAAATCTTCTGTTTCTGCTGCCAGTTATTAAGTGCATTATAATCAATACTCAGTCACTGTAGTCACTGTACCTAATGTGGACAGACCTCTGCACAGAAAACATCCACTGGCTCAACACAGCACTTTGGTACAGATATGGTTGGTCCCCCGATGATGCCATGTCTAGACTTCTGATAACTTTTACACTAATTTGCCAAATAGACCTGTTTTGGTTCTGGGATATTTCTCCAGAATGACTAAATTGATTGCCTTGAAATTACAACCACAAACATCCATGTTCCCATCAGAATCATAATAACTTTGATGATTCAGTGGCTTCTCATGATCTGTCACCATTAGATAAAAACGTTCTACAATGGAATAAAATACTGCAAAACTACAGACATTACCATCAATGTTAGTCTGCTTACACCATTAAACTGAGATATTACATGGCAAAACACTGTATATTCTGAATATCTGCATGTTAAAACTATTACTATTACATTACTATTATTGATATAGGACACAACAAAGCTACATTTGACACAATTTAGCTGTAGTATAGAAATAGAAATGAGATGAATGAGAATTAAATTATTGTAAAATCTACATATTGTAGAAGTTGTTTGTCTTTGTTCTCTATGGCCGTTGTTAGATTTTTAGGATTGGACCCAGTGTCCATGAATGAACTTGGCTGACACCGTTATCTGCTCTGATTTCTTTATAAAAATGAATACATACACAAACAAAGTCTTTTTTATTACACCCATAGGTTAACAGTAAATCTCTGTTTCTGTCACTGAAAGCCATATTCTCTTACACCGGGGCTGTGACATTCATTATTTTCATGTTTTCCTCCTTGCACCAACAGTTTGATCTCAAGTATATACTTTAATAACTTTCCATAAAATAAATGAGATGTGGATTGTGTTAGCAGTAGCTGCATTCTCCTCGGGGTATCAGGGACAAAATGCTCGTGATTAATAATTCATATGATCTGTTTGATCCCCATCATCATAGAAATAGTTTCCTCCAGCTTAATCCTCATCAGTCCAAAAATTGCTGTCTCTGGAGGACAGTACACCTTGCCTCTCCTCTAATGTCTCCATTGCTCTCACTACTTTGATATGTGCTGCATTTTCGGAAGACCGTGTGTTGTGAAGGTGCGGGAAGAGAATATCATTTCGGAGCAGACTTCACGTGGCTGGATTAGATTTCAGCTGGCAGCGTTGTTAACACAAGTACCCTTCTTATGTCGGAGGCATGGAAGGGGGGAACTGCAAAATGAACGCAGGCCTAACCAGGTTTCCGCACGACATTTATTCACTCTAGGGGAACATTTCATCAAGCGCACCTCAAGGACCCGGGACATGGTAGAGGGGTGAAGATGAAATGGACTGGAGAATGAAAAGTAAAGTTTCATTATGAGGTGTGAGCATCATATTGCAGCCCGCCTTTATGCCAGACACTGCTGTTCTTTTGAAATATTAGATCATACTGCTATTCCTGTCGCTGCACTATTCAGAGAGAATCAATCTCTCTATCCCGTGAGAAAGATAGCTTCATTATTTTATGTTAATCAATTCAGTGCTGTTTACAGCCATTATGCTGTGAAGGCATGACACATGTCTGTTAATGCTTTTAAAATGCAGCGCTCTTGACGTGCATGTTTCTCAGGCTTAATGGAAGGACATTACGCGAAAGGCAGCGACGGAGGATTAAAACAAATAGGCGCATTTATAAAACAGTCCAAGGAAGGTCTGCGGCATATTGGTCATCGGGTAATAATTTCAGGCGCAGGTCTATAAACGGCGGTGGAAATTGGGTGTCAGATTGGGTGATCTCAATTTTTAAACAGCAAAGTGTGACGATATTGATTGGTGGTCCGCACACTTAATCAAAGCACTGTGTGGGGCGCATGCCGTAGCAGTTCATCCTATAGGTCTTTAAGGGAGACCAATATGTGTATGGAGCACAGACTGTTAACTGTTCTCGCCACTATATAAGAGTGTTTGTGTTTTATCTTGACCTTTTTCTGAAACATGGATTTAATGCAGCTGCAAAGATTATTCTCGATTGTTAACCATAGGTCACGCATATCTTTCCTATTAATGCGCGCTGTGCTGCAGAGTCGCTTGGCAATGAGTCAACTGAATACCTGAGACAATAAAACATCCTATCTATAATCACATCTGTTATTTTAAACATCGCAACACTTGTGCTCAAGTGAGTGAAACATCAGAAAAAATGTAATCTTTTCCGACAGTCGAAAGGAGCATAACAGGCTTTACAATATGAAGGTGCCGCTCCTGAACAAGGTTATCATGATTTTTTTCCAGCATTATCACTCACTGCTAAACCTTAAAAACACCCTGAACTCTCCGATTAATGCCAAGATATTTACTAATGAGAAGACATTGAAGTACAACACAGTGAGCATGGCTATTGCAGAGGCTTTTTATACAGCGATCAGTGCTGGGAAGCATTGAACGCTCCAACCTTTCTGACTTTCCTAATGCAATGTTGTGGAGTAGACGACAGAAAAGCTTTATTTTGAAACTTCTCCTTTATTGCATGTGAGCGCAGGGATTGGTCACGATGCATGTGTGGAGGTGAGGGATGATCTTGAGCGGTGCAGATAGAACTTAAGCTGGTTTGCACCAAGTTACCGATTGACGAGGTGTTTTACAAGATTATCTTGTTTGCTGTTGAAAGGCGTGACTCAGCCTTTAAGGGAAATACATGATTTCCGCGATTCTGCAAAGAATTTTCCAACAGAGTAAATAATAGAAAACAGAACAGTAATTTCCCACGTGTAAATGCAACACTTAGATTGAAACATGATGTGATTGAATGGCTTATCCCTCATAAAATGACTCAACCAACAGCCACCTACACAACCAGTGGAGAGCGAGCATAAGCCTGTGTCACTAATGAGGGAAGAATATCCCCTGATGTTGTAATCTAGGTCAAACAGAAATGACTTCCAAGTGGCTGTTAGCCTGAATGAAGTTATATTTCTGATTTTAGCGCCATCAGAGCACAGAGTAAGACACTGTCTCTCTATTTCGAGGGCAAGATTATTACCAGCGTCCCCTGAGCAGTCGAGCTGATTGGGGATTTTCTATACTTTAAGCTCGGGCATAAATAATCTCCAATAGTGAAAATAAAGATTGCTGCGTTACACAGTAGGTACTGTATGAATAAGTCTGCGCAGATTTGCAGGAACTTCAAGGTATTTAAATTAGTGAAGTGCTTCTGAGATTTGAAATCCCATGTATGTGACCTGCAGCCCATGCTCCACATACAGTACATTAGCACACAGGCAGCTTTGTTGGTATTCCTATGGCTGCAATGACAGAGCACCCGATCCTTGGAGTGTATGGATTCTGCAGGGACTGGATGCAGTTGAGCAGCAGAGAGGAGCTGACATGCACCTTTATCACATGGCTTAAGGAGACTGAGGCCGAGGAGAAGACAGGGCTGGTGATGAATGGGCTGCAGGCCTTGCCTCTCGTCTTCCTTTGACAGAGCTGCTGTAATCTGTTACAGAGCCACCGTTGCCTCTATTAACTTCTGACACATGCACACCTGCACACTCACTACCACTGACCTTCCACTCCTCCACATTCAATCCCATTCATTCTGACTCCAAGGCAAGGGAACGAGACAGAGCAAAGCACAATATCTGAATGTATTTACTCTAGGTGCTCTTTTCAAGCCAAATGCCCAACTAGATTTTTTCTCTCAAAGTCATCTTGTTTTTTTTTCTTGTTTTTTTGGGGGGGTGCAAAACTGTTGTCAAAATGCACTCTCGCTGCAAAGTGAGGCTTGCCCAAATAACAGCTTTTCAGTCAACAAGTTGATTAAACCACAGGGTTAAAGACTTGAATCATCTGAGCAGCGCAAGATGCCTATTTCTACAATCAAGGTTATAGAATATACTCAAGGGAGTCTGGCATTGTTTGTCGGTTCTGTTAGTTAGTTTTTGACTTTGACTTTTCATTTTGTTTTATTTCCTTCAAGAGTTTGGCCATCGTCGAGCTTCAGGGCTCAAAAACTGAAGCCAACTTGGTAAAAAAAACTGAAGTCCCCCAAGTTGCCTCTTGAAGCTGCATCCAAAAATTAGGGGATTTCCACTCCAACATTAAAAAAAATAGCCATTTTCACAGCCTGACACCAAGAATGTTTTAGCTACTTTACTCTATCATGACAACCGTGAATTTGTATATAACTCACCCTTTTACAATCTTGGATTAGGTGGGACTGGAATCATGCACTGCCAATATGCCAACAGTGGAGCAGCCCACTCTGAGCTGCTTTTCACAAACTTGTGTCACACCGGCATGTCCATTTTTATGTATTTATTTATGTATTTATCTATAGTCTCTGGACAAAGGTGAAAAGAACAGCTTCAATTACTGCCAGTTGGTATTAAAAACTGACATTTTATTAAGTGTGTATTTGTTCATTTTTATCTGAAAGAAATTGAAATAGAATAATGATAGAAAAATAAACAATCACCGTTTTGCCTTTTTTCAGATTGATATAGTATATTATTAAAAAATAACTTCCCCTTTTCATCTTAAGACCAATATTGTCCCTTTTTCATTTATGTGGTGCAGAAGGAAGGTAATTGTTTTCTGTGACCTCTTACTAAATTACTAATCCAATATTCTCTTCAAAGACACACTTTTAGCACCCAAGTAGCTGATCATGAGAATCGACTTGCCTGACAAATTCATTGCCTGTTTTTGGGTGAAGACATTGTAGTTTTAACAAACAAAATGAAGTTGTTAAGACGGATAATATTCAGAGTGAACCACTTAGTGTCTGTTATTGTTGTCTTAATCTTTTCTCCTCTGTTAGTAAGCCAGGTGTGTGGCTGCTTTACAATAAGTGGAGAAGAGGATTAAAATCAGATAGCAGTCGACACTCAATGGCCTTTAAGTACCTTATCTGTCGTCTTAATGGGACTGAGAGCATATCCATTACTCATATAGAATTGCGACAGGGTCAAGGAGACGACTATCAGAAAGATTTATGTGATGAATTTAAACAAACCATAATAATATTTTGCTGTGCCACTCCTTTATTTGCAAATCTACCTTGACTACATTAACTGGAGCTAATTCATTATAATGAATATTCATGGTGAAGTCGATCTATTACATTTTCACGATTAACATAATTGTTGTAGCCGCAATAATTAATGATAACTAAATTATTGCAATATATGTATGGAAAATTTGAAAGCCAAAGATCTTCAGCATTGTTTTGTCTTTTTTTTTTTGCCTAATAAACATGACTCAAATTGAGATATGGCAAGTGGTGAGAGAGACCATGAATATACAAAGTGTAAAAAAAAAAGAAATTAAGTTGTATTCAATGGCACCTAGTCTGTGCATACTTCCATCAGATTTCCCCTAGTGATTCACTATAAACTGTTACTGTATGCTGCGCTCAATAGATTCGAGAGGTGTAGTTTACCTAAACATAACCATCATAATGATACATTATGTATTTAATGTTGTTTTCATACACCCATCGATGCCTCGTAGTGAAACGAAATTATAAAATGATGCTGGTGATTGGAGGATAGAAGATGGCGTTGACACTGTAATTTGCGAGTACAAAACAGAATTTGATTGTTAGGCTGCTCGAGAGAAAAGAAGTCATGCCATTTAATCGTCGCATAAAATTACGACAGCATTGAGGTTTTCAATAAATTGAGCGCCGATGTTCTCCCCCAGTAATTACACCACTGAAGTACACAGAAACAGCTCATCTACTCGGCTGCCTAGGTCAACCTAATCCCAAAAGCCTCCAGTGGAAGTCAATCACGGTGAGTAGGTGCAGCAGCTGCAGGTTACAGAGGCTACTCCCTGCATTTATTTACAGACACAGACATAATTAACCTGAATATGAACTGGGGTTATTGAACTCATTCAGTTTCAGACAACACCAAGACAAGCTCAGGCTTCTCAATGAACCTAAGCGGCAAGCGCTGATAAGAGATCTGTCACAACATCTAATCCAAAATTTGACACACTGAACCCCCCCACAGTGACATTTGCATACCTTCAGAGTTTAACATGTGATGCAGTGGCATGGGAGAGCTTGTGGACCCTTTGGAAGTATTCTCTGCATTAAGTGGTCATAAAATTCAACCTGACCTTCATCTAAGTCACACGTGTAGACGATTACTGCATGTGCTTAGCATATAGACTGTAAATAAAAATGAATAAAATGTGACCTGTACGTTTCTGAAGAGTATTTGTGAATTTCAGAGTGAGCTGCTCCAGTGTCGCCATTGACATTCCAGTATCTGACTCCAGCGAGCTCCTGGATGATCCAAAAATCATAACATTATTGCTTTGTTTTATCCTCCCTGGACCTGAGCCTGATTTAAGCCCACCATTTTTTAATAATTGAGCTGTAATGATTAAGTAGTTTTAGTGAGATCTGCTTAGATTAGCTCTTAATGAGCACAACATGGAGGAGACGCACCGTATGCACAGTGTTGCAGTCTGTACTGCTGTAACTTTATAACTTCACCAATCTCAGAGGCCTAAAATTTAAGGCCACATTGATAGTACATATAGATTTCTAATAATCACAAAATAACTTGACATCCCTGGTCTCCTTGCCAACTTTTGTCCGACCTCCAGCTTGAGTGTCTAACCTCCAAACAAGTAGCCTAGAAATCTAGACGCACCCTAGCGGCAGCAAATATATTTGCTCCGTAGGTGGGTCTAGAAACGAGCCATAGGAACTCTTTGAGTCTCCAACACCGTTTGTGTTCACCAATCACAGCGCTCTATCTGTTTAGAGAGTCGTTGGGCGGGCTTAACGCGATGACGACATACATAACATCATCCTGCTCTTTGCTCTGATTAGTCGTAGTGCTCAAGCGCTACCCTATTGCGTGCAGAGGCAGTTTTCATCCCGCCCCCTGGATTGAGCCGAGGTCTACCGGTCGTTGCCAGACTATACATTTTAATGATATAGTCTGGCTTGTCAGGCTACCAAACGAGGTCATTATTGCACAAAAGTGACACATATTCACTTTAAAGTGACAAAGTCTCTCTGACAAAGTTGTTGCTTGTTATTGCATTATACTGTAAACAGCTGTCGCTTATTCTCGCTGTGTTTTGATCACTGGAGCTCGCTAAAGCAAAGTGGTGGCTCAGTCCGTGTACTTGTGGATTAAATCAGATTTAAGGCAATTAATGAAAAATAAACAGGTTGTGCAAACTTTGTCAAGGAGAAAAGAAAGGCAAACTGTAAATAATTATGAACACATTTTACTTCCAATAAGACTGACTGACAAGACCAGACTTGCCACTGTTAGGCGCTCACACTTTTGCTCCTCAATAAAGGATTATTAGAAACATTAAGTGCTATACGTTTTGCCAACAAAATAACAAGTTGTCTAGATGTAGCTGTTGACTGAAATTGAACCTGACTGCTTATGCTTCTTCTCCTAACAGTGAGTACGGAGTTAACCAGAAGTGACAAACACGGTGACCAGAGACACTTATGGAAATAAGACTCAAGTTGTAATAAATGGGAATGGGAACAAAGCTTTTGTAGCTCTTGGGTTGTTCTCATGTGCCGCACACTGGAGATTGATTTATAATTCAACAATAGTATACTGTAAACATGGAGGGGAAAAAATCTCTTTTTAAAAACACTGCTGTAAATGAAGAAAACACAAAACAAAAATGACAAATCCTCACTCAGTTGACAGAAATAGATAAATGAGGCTCTAACACCCTTTGTTTCTCTTGGGTGCTGGAATTGTACACATAAAAATGACGGACGTGTCTATCCAACAGTGTTTCGGCCACCGGCCACATGGAAACACTGATAAAGACTGTGAAATCAATAGGCCACCCACTGCTTTATGATCTTTGTGCAGCAGGAGTGCTTATGCAGCATCTGGCCTCTGACCCTCAAGTGAATTTCCAACACTTGCTTTCTGTTACTGTCTTTTATGTAGTCCACAAACCCTGAAGGCCCAACATCACTAGACATTAGAGGTCACTAAATATCATTCACTTTTTTTTCTTTCTTTTTTTCCCCCCTAACTTAACCAATTTCCATGGAGTCCAATCACAAGGGTGGAAAAGCCTAGATCCGCCTCCTATGGGAACGGTGCTCAAGAGCCCATAACAACCCCAGCATCCTACAATGAATTGTTGCCTCTAGCAATGTTGCGCGCTTCCTGGCTGTAGCAACAAAGGTGAGAGTTCATTTGTTTTCATGAGGTGTGTCCAGCGGAGGAGGAAGACAAATTGCAGAGCCGTGTGGCGTTGCCATTTGGCTGAATGCCTCATCCTGCTGAAGTCTCCCCCGAGTGTCCCGCTGCTGGCGTCGGGTTCCTCTTGGGGTGGCGGGGTATCAGCTTGCGGCTGCACAATCAAAATATAACAAGCTGTATGCCTTTCAGTGGCTGTGCTGAAGCAACTTGGTAATCCAACACTCAATGCTGCACAGATCATTAAGGTCACGCTCTGATCATCGAGACGCAACAAACAATTGGTCTTGGCGGTATGATACGCCCATGCTTCATAGTGACAGATTTAGCTGTGCTGCGTTTGACAGGACGGACAAACTTCGAGTCTAGACAGGACTGTAAATCTTCAGCCCGGTCCCTCGTATAAATCTTTCATGCTCCGGCTTCCTCCGACGCGCGTCTTTGAGAACGTGTCTTTTTTATTTAGGTTGACCCGCTCGTTCTGGAGCAGCTTGGTTGATGGGTTTCCCTCCGATTCCTTCCTCTAGAACGTGCAGCTAATTGGCTTTGTGTTGCGCCACGGCCGTACTGTGATTTACTGCATGCGGTTCGATGTTTTGTGGAACTGTCCTTATGCAGCACATTAATGGGTGGATGGATATGTCATGTGTAACCACCTAGGAGTGTCTGCAGGATAAGAGCATGATGCAATATTCTCCATGCTTTGTGTTCTCTCGAAGCAGCAGCAAATGTTTTTTTCTTTCTTTCTCTCTCTCTGTCTCTCTCTCTTGTCAGATGAAGGCCTAGACTTTTATGGAAATGAGGAACCCAGCCACAGGGTGTACATGTTGAATGAGGCACTAGGATAGAGTCAATCTATATTGGCTGTTCATCACCTTTTTTTCTGCCCTGTTTTAAGTTCCAATTTGAACTTTCTTCTGCTCTGCCTTTCATCTCTCCTGGAGTTGCTGCAATTTACACTTTGTCTTTCAATTCATTCCTGTCTGATGTAGTGCTTGGTTATCAGTTCACCTCATGCCTTCCCTCCGTCAGACTTCTAAAAGGTTGTGGGATGAATCACACGGGGCATTCGCTTCGGTGAATATGAGGCAAACCCTCCTCTCTTTTTTTCCTCCCTTCTTTCTATCACCCACCAAAACACCCTCCTCTTTATTTAATATCTGCGCAACACGTTCCATTTCATCCCAGACTGGAAGCAAAGGAGGAACTTTCCCTCTGTCGACATCATAAATCTAAACTGGATTAAAAGTACTACTACACTGTTAAGGGAGTTCTGTGTTCTCATCTGTCACCTGTGGAGGAGTTAACATGCAAGAAGACGAAGGTAAAAAAAAAGAAGAAGAGGCAGAGCATGGCTCACCTGTGTATGCCTGTTCAACTACTGCCATCTGCAGTACGTTCCAGTCACAGCCGCCTCTCTGCCTCGTCCTCTCACTATTCATGCACACACAGCTCCGGGAAATGTGCGGTGGCTCAGTGATCAGCGTCTATTATATGCAGAACCAACAAGCATGAAATATAGAAGCGTCCAAACTAAGCAGACCTCAGGCACAGTCTGCAGAGAAATACCTACTACGACAAACATTAGCAGCCGTGACTTTGTCTAGAAGAGGACGCTGAAAAACAAACAGCCCTTATTATGTCTATTTACTGTGTCGGCCCACCAGTGTAATTTGTTAGTGTGAGCAGAATGAGAAGAGACGTGACCTGTAATGGTTTAAGAAGGACAGCTTATTGGGTATGGACTTAGCTTGCCTTACACCTGCTAAAAGTCCTGAGCAGCGGGGGCTAAAGATGTTTATTCAGGGGGAAAAAGAATTCAAAAACTCATGTGGCAAATGACACCGGCCTACCTCCTGTTTTTTTTTTTTCCCCAACAGTCACAAGAAATGTCTCTTTTCACAAATCAGGATCTAAAAGAGAAGACAATATAAATTTTCAATTTATATTCTGTCTGTCACTGAAATGGGACCACAGTGGCAATGCTGTGAGGACACATGAATCAGAATATCTGGCTGTATAAAACCAGAAAGTGTCTAAAAATATGTGTTGTGTTGTGTCGATGTCTCTGTGAATGGGATGCTAACTGACGAGCAAACCGCTGCTCTCGCTCCCCGACCCCTCACTTAAAATTCAAACTATTTAGTGACCTTGATGCCTCGGCTTGATGCTGCTAATACAATAGTAAAACCCCCCCTAACCTTGTTGCTCTTAGACTATGAATGAGCCCAGGAAAAACAAATACAGCAATGGCTTTTTTTTTTTTTTCCAGGAGGATTTGAGGTCATTAAAATATTTAGTCGTGTGAGTATCACTTAAAATCAGTTCTACTGTAAAGCATGTAAGCCTGTGTGGGTTTAATCTGTGCGTGTGTGTGTATTTGTGTGTGTGTGTGCCAGTCGAGTTGAAAGAGCAGGTCAGCATGACCACAATTCCATCTAAGTCTGATAAATCTCTAGAGCAGCTCGCTGCCTGACTCCAACGCAACATTTCTGGCACCTCTTTTTTTTGGTGGGATTTAAAACCCTCTGGCCTGGATGTGCTCCCCCTCTTCCACTTTATCCCCCCAATCCCACACTGCACACACAGCTTACCCGACCTCTGACCTCGCCCATACATGCGCTACATGCTCTTCCCAACACACCCTCACCTTTTTTTTAAAATCTGAAAATAAAAAGAACGACACTTGTATCGCACTGCGAATGGGTCAAATGTGCCTGGTGGATTTGCAGAAGATACGATCTATGTTATTCATTGGCTGTGGAGGCCTGTCAACACCGTAACAACCCACGTATTTCTAACATCTGCACTGCTTGATAGGGAGAGGAGGTGCAGAGGGAGTAAATAGAGAAAAAAGGGAAACAATAAAATGAACTGTGTGAGCCTTTTTCTGTGCCCTAATGCTGAAATGCTACACCTTCTAGTGCAGGTGTATGAAAATAAACATACAGTGTATAATTTATTCAGTGCATCGCAGGACCAAAACAGTGATTACACCGTGCTTGTGCAGATAGGGATCAGTTTGAACTTTGCTCCTTGCCAGGTTTTTTCAGGCCTCTAGAAATAATCAAATTCCACGACTCATGCCAGCCCTTACAGATTGAATGAACAAGCACCTGCTGTGCCAGTCTGGGTAGGGGACAGAGCTGGCAGCTTGTAGATTAAATAAAGCTGTCTATTCTGTGCCAAGGTAATGGCTTCTCAAACCAGAGTTAAATGTAATACTGATTCTGTGTCAGTGTTGCTTTGTTGGATAAGTCTATCTGGGGTATTGAAGGAGGAGAGTCGCTCACACGTTGCATTTAGGGCTCCAGCTGAGATCATCTCAATTTTGGGACCACAGGGGCCCCACCCGCTCAAAAAAACCACTACCTTAGTTGCTCCTCACAGTATCTTACACAATAGGATTGTGTGTATTTGAGGGCTGGGGGGGGGGATCAATAGAACATACTGTAGTTTATTGTGGCAACATTGTGCTGATACACAGACATTTAAGTTTTTAGTACTAGACTGTAAGTCTCTCCCATTGACAATCCAATATTGCAAGAATAAAAATGATTTAAGTGTGATGAACCGACTGAGAACTTTGTCTCAAAGTTTTCCTTTCAGGACAGATCTTGCAGTTGGAAAAATGTCATAAATCACAATCACAATACTTACATTAAAGGGACTACGAGGAGTTTCGAAAAGCGTTTGAAAGTGTTTTCACATTACGTTCCCCATGAGCCTCCACGCGCATGGTGAAATTCTTGGACCGGCGCAAGATGGACGAAAGCAAAAACATTTGCCAAGAATGTTTTCATTAATCAAGAACGAAAGTCGGAGGTTCGAAGACGATCAGATACCGTCGTAGTTCCGACCATAAACGATGACAACTAGCAATCTGGCTGCGTTATTCCCATGACCCACCAGGCAGCATCTGGGAAACTGAAATTAGGAAATGCTGGGTGAGCCGACCACTAAATAATAATATCAAAGTAACTATAAAGACAAAACAGTATATTTTGAAAATGGACCCATTAACAAGTGTGGGTAATGTATTCATCCACATGAATATGAGACTCTTTTATAACCAAAAGCGAACTTCTTGGGGTCTCTTTAAGATACCGAATAATGTTAAATATTGCAATAATATCAAATTGTGATCTTACTGTGGTGATAACTATGTATCTTAGTGATTCCCTCACCTAATGTATTAGACTGTTTTATGACCATTGCTGTGTGAACAGTCAGTGTTCTGGCTGAGCTCTAGTGTAGTCATGCAACAACAAATGCTTATTTTTAGAGATTCTTAATTTAGCGATGCTGAGTTTCAGTCACATTAACAACAAATATAAATTTAGAAGAAAACAAAAAAAAGAGCAGTGCCAGAAAAGTTGTTTATATTTAGACCTGTGCTGTGCAGGTATTGGGTTTTTGGCATCTTGTCAGAAACACAGCAACACCTCTTCAGAGGATCAGCATCCGACCCTGATGGGCACAAGTTGTGTTTTTTTGGAAAGAAACAGTGTGTTCGCTGCATCCCAACACATCCACTCACCTTTATTATTAGAAATTAACTGGGATTTAGGCTCCTTCTGTTTTGCCTGTTCCGGTTAAATGGCAAACGGGCTTGGAACATCTGTTTTTTGTTTTTTTTTATTTGGTCACAGCTTACGTGGAAACATCAAACACAGTGGTCCATGCATATTTATGCATTTACAGCGGCTGAGGTTCCAGTCATGCATTCATGGATGAATATTATGATATGATGGAACTATTTTAATCTGACACTGAGGCCTGTGTCGCCCGGAAATGTGCTTTTTTCAGCAGAAATTGAACTCAGTGTATTGTTACTTCATCAAAGCATCTCAAGAACATTCAGCGTATAGTGCACATTAGGAAACGGTTTCAACACCTTTATTCCTATTATTAAATCATAATCATATTCAGTAGATTCCGGTCATGAGATTTCAGTCATGGGAATGAATAAGTAGTGAAATATTACCACAGTGCTTCCATCTGTCTACGCAATGAGAAGTTTAACACTCAATATAGCACCAGCACAGTCGTGGCATAACTTAACACAATGCCCATGGATAGGAAACCACAACCTGCTGTGTTACAGCTATTTATTCCAGACTAACACATGGTATGTTTGCAAAGACTTTTCATACATTCTCAGCTCCTATTTAAATGGACACAACATTTGTGCTGATTGTTACTCATTTTCAATAATCTGTGTATCGTTTGCAGTTTTGATTGACCTGTTCACGTTGTTTTGTACAAACACCAGAATGGCTTATTGTGTCTTTTGATAACAGGTGAAAATTGAGAATTTAATTGCTGTCACTGAACCTTTTTGAAAAAACATGCAAAGTGTGTGAATAGTTAAGATACTTCTGAATAGTGAGATGAAAACAATGGGTAGCAGAAGAAGAGAAATAAGCGAGAGGCAGCTGCAGGTCCTTGACACATGACAAACTCTTTGAAATGCATTGAGTGATAATGTCAACACCGGCTCAGTTCTTGACACACAGACACCTCCATGCATTTTGGGTCACATCTTGATGAGGCCATTCGCTCTGTCAAAACACAACCATTTTCTTCTTTCATTTTTTTCCCCTCCTCCTTAAATCAATTTCAGTTGAGATATAAAATGCAATTTCTTATTTCATGACCACACACTGCTGGCTGCCATGACAAAGAATCAATCCTAAACTGTAACAAATAGCTTCAATTCATAGAGGGAAATGGTTCCCATTTGTCCCCAGCTGGTCAATACGCATTTGAGGTCCAGTCGAGAGCTCTTTAATGAATGTACGTCGGCTTGTTTACTCAGGGAGACAGAGACATCATTTCTGACTGCATGTCTCTGGCCACATTTCGACCTGAGCTCCATGCCGTGATTGCCACAAAGCCAGTTCTCGACAAAATGTTCTGGACTGATGAGGCCTTTCTCTTTGGCACGCTGTACCACATTCACCACCGGGGGTAGGGGATGGAGATAATCACTGCGGCTTTGTATGCTTTATTCGCCTCTCCATTTTTAAAGGGCAGCGCTTAAGTTGCCTCACTGCGAAGACATGCATGCAATCTGCAATACGGAAAATAGATGGAGCGCTGCAGAGCTTGACCTATACTGTACGTGTCTCTGGCTGTGATAAAGGGACATAAAGCTCTTTTTGCATATAAACCATTTAAGTGCTGCGAGTGGGTTCAAGGGCAGGGGCAAATTCATAATCAATATCTGCTAAAGATCCTAATTTAGCACATTATTCATGTTGACTACTTTGCTGCGTGGTTATTGATCGATGGACAATGTCGTTGAGATGACAAAGACGAATAGGTGAAATGAGAGGACTTATTAAACATGATGACAGAGCCACTTCTGGTCCATACGGAGAATCAGGCTGTAACTCAAAAACATATTTAACAACACACACGCACACACTTATCATCTCATATTCGGTGCTTTTTATCCAATTTTTCGTTGTTGTTTTGTTTTGTTTTGTTTTCCCCGCAGCACACAGGCGTCTCAGTTAATGCTATCGATCTCTGATGCTGAGGGTTGGTCATGTTGGACCGTCGGACCGTGGTTGTCAATAAACACCCATTTACAGTGGCATCCAACAAATGACGCAGGAATTCAATTTGCCAGCATTCATTCCAAACTATTTTGTTCTGTGCTCTTACTGACATCTACCATCAAGCAAAACCAATGTGGTGGAACCCACAGAACAGGCTGCAGGCTGACAGTGATAACCCCCCCACACACACACACAAAAAAAAACACACACACATCCCCACCACCTCCTGTCCACTCACCCATCCACCCACCCAGCCAACCATCACTGCAGGAACAGATCAATCCACAGCCACTATGGAAGAGAGTGCGGACAATTGAGCATAAATATGTATGTTGTTTTTTTTGTGACACTGCTGCCTGGTGGACATTTGTTTAAGTATGTTGTCCAACACAATATATGGTAAACAGACACTGTATTCACACTACACAGGACATGTTTACTGGAGCTGCTGCTGTGGGACTCGTGTGTGCATGGCAGGAAGTGGAAATTGCTGAAGCCTTGGCTGTAATCTGAAACCATTTTATTCTTTTTTTCTCTCTTTTTTTTTTTTTTTTTTACTACACCACGGGTGCCTAATGGTAAGCCTGTTACAGTTCAATCCCAAAGGGCTGAAATATGTATAAAATAATATATAATATTTGATTGATGCAAGATTTTTCCTTCAAAGCCATATTACATGTTCAGATGATGAGTCGATAACTTGATTCATTATTCAACATAAAAGCAATCATAAATTACTTTTACAATTGATTAATTGTGTTGGTTGGGTATCAAAAAGCAGCATTTTGAAGTTATATGCATGTAATTTGTTTTTGTTTAATCTCCTCATATTTAATATGTGCTTTTTTTCCATCTTAAGTTAAGCTATTAGTATTCCCATCATAAAACAACATCATGCAGCTGCACACACTAATATCGAAGGGTAGAATATTTTATTTTTATTCATTTATTTTGCATTGTGATACAGTTTGTTTTTACAACTGAATCACTATGGTTATGAATATTTATGTCTCCATTCATTTGTGTGAAATACTTGCCCCAGGCCTAAATATTACCTCCATAGAAAAGACAATGAAACCGACATGCATCACTGCCACTCACTGTCTACATGAGTAAAATGCTCATGATTTATTATTCTGATGCATTTTTTTTTTTTGCTGCACACCTCAGAGTGACTGCAGGCGCTTGTGTGTTGTGTCCACAGCATGAAAAAAAAATCTGTATGTGGAGATACTGCTAATACCTCAGTGTGGTATCTGTGTGTGTGTGTGTGTACATGATTACCATCTCCACTCACACAGACTGAAGATGAAGATGTAATATATTGACCTGTCTATGGGTGGCACTACATCTACATCAACAGCAGATGAAAAAGCCTGGCGTGCACACAGTTTGCACATGCTAAATTAGGACCTTACACAACACACACGCATACACACACACATCCGTATTTACATGGAATGAACTTTCTCTGCTGCACATTACAATGCTTACAGTACAATCGTATCTGTTCGTAATGTTAAAATGTGTTGTATGGTGGCTAATTACAATCCATCAGACACTCCATTAAGCCAGTTTGCATCCAATCATTTAAAATGTCTAATGGCTCAAAGCATGGTTAATGTCTACTCTGCTGTAATTTGTCATTAGGATCTAAGACTTTTTGGCAGCAGAGACGTGTCAATGTGATCGAGCTGAAGTATCTATCTGTCCCGCCGAAGTGCTGCTGAGCAAGATCATGAGCTCTATCCAGCCTATCTGGAGTAAATGTTACTGTGACATAATTATCACCAATTAATTATCTCTAAGACACACTCGCATGTAAGAAAAGTGATGCAATGATACTGCATGTGCAGAAAAATGTACAAGATCAGACAGTTTGCTGCAGCAACATCAGTGCTTTGTCCTTAATGCGCACTGAACACAATACATCAGAGCAGAGCATTTCAGCAATACTCTTTTATTATCTCATCATGTATTCAGCTTGAGAATGCTCCATCTTTTATGGACTATATGTTAATTAGTTTGCAGAACATTAGATAGTATATGTACTCCTGCTGGCCGTGTACGTGCGAGGGTCTCACAAAGTTATGGCGTGCTACGTGTATACAGCGGCGCGGCAATCTAATATGCTGATGTCTGGCCCAGGTCTCGGTGAGTATTTATTTATATTGGCATCTGTATGAAGGAATGTGAGGGGGAGTGGGATGTGGTTGCAGGGGTTATTTCGAGCTCGGCTCACTGTGATCGGTGAATCGATCAGATGTGAATGAACCCCTGCAGAGGTCACTGAAATCAACACAAGGACAACTGAGCTCCTACTTCCTGCCCATCACTCTCACTAACCTTTCCAACACTGGGTCTCACTCTGTATAAACCTCCTTCCATTAATATGTGAAAAATATATTGTTGTTGTTGTTTTTTAATATAATTAAAAATGCAAGTTGCCAAGGTTTTGTGGCATTTTCTCTGCCAAATGATTTAGAATATTTACATAATAATCACATGCTTGCCAAAATTCAAATGTACATGGATATTTTAATAAACACAGGCAGCAATAGCAGAGTGGAAACAGTGAATGGCTCAATGTGTGTAGTTTATCAGGTCAAGGATTACTATTTCATTTAATGACAATCATTGTTTGTTCTGAGGTCATGTGGGAGCTTGGGACATGTCAGTGTAGAAGAACGTATAGGAATGCATCACAAGAGTATATTCTATAAAATCTATGCAAAAAAGGCAACCGTGTGGGTGAGTGTGGACTGTGTATGTGTACATATACACACTGTAATAGGTTCATTGCGCAAAATGATTGAGAAAAATATGGTTTAAACCCATTTTTGGTTTAATTTTGAAGCCATAAACAAATTTAAAAAGTTTTTAGTGTTCAAAAACATGATGAAAAATGTGTTTGTACGTTGATCTGCTCTGTTTGTTTGTCACTTCTCCACAGAGAGCTGATCAAACATGTGCAATTCTTTCCTTACAAGTCAGATAAATGACAAATCCTTGATTCAGCGGCCTCTCAAGAGCTAATTTTGTGTATTATCACATCTGTTTTCCATTTCTCACTGAATTATTAGAAATAATGTGCGTAATGAGGCCTAATTATAACCAAAATACTCTCTACTTCAACTATCAGATTTAGTTTTCAAACATGTACTTGCTTAAGTGGAATAATTGATAAAAAGGCCTTGTAGTACACATGAATGTCTTCTCCCCCGCTGAGACCAGTATATTCACCAGCTTTATTCAAATGAAAGTCTGCGTTTGGCAGTGGACAGTCCTCCACCCACAGGAAATGATGAATGAAAATTTAACAGTCTCTTTCTGCGCAGTAAGTGAGTGCCCCGCTAACAGAGAGCTCTACTCACCAACAAAATGTATTCTCAAAAGAGAGAAATATAACATAGCTGCGAGGGGTCGAGCCCAAATGTTCACAGATGAGAGTTTTTTCAGTAGTGGTGGAATATTCATTCAGTCGCTCTTTACAGTGCCGGCTGCCAATATTGAGCTGAATACAAAATAAGTACAATGTCTGGGCCGCAAATCAAATCCAGACTCTCTGTGGGAGGAAATAGTATTAATCAGTGAGATACAGTATCATGCCTTCCCCCAAACTTATTTTACACCCAGCACATGAGCTATGGCGCTCATTTGATGAAACGTGAATCAGAAAAATCAAGTGTGGCTCATCACGCTGTTCAGTTGCCGGACATGTTTGGATGAGTTGGTGATTTTTACTTAACTGCATTGTTATAGCTAATAGCTTATGTCTCCATGTTTGAATGAGATGATGTTGATACATACATTTCTACTAATGGCATTGTGAAATGACATGGGTTGACATTGTTCATAGCACAGGCTGACAGACAGTTCCCTTATGGAGTGGTGTAGAGTGGAAATTGAGGAGCCATTTGGGAAGTTGCAAGTGACATGTGGTGTGTTCATTTGGTGGTGTGAGATCCTGAAATTTGGCCATCATATTTGTAAACCCATGCTGCAAAAAAAAGAAAAAACTGTGTCTAGAAAATTCCCTGAAAAAGAGAAAGAAAACAATTAAAATGAAATCACTGTCCACTTCCTGCTGCAATTGATATTGTTTTAAATTAGGAAATACACACACTGTGCCCTCAAATTGGATTAAAAAAAAAAAAGAAAAGATTATTATTATTTAGAAAAAAAAAAAAAATGGTCGCGGTCTGGCAATTTGTCCAGTAAATAATCCCTGCGGGGTCCAAAGGATGTTTGGACCAGTTTCTGCTTCCATGGTAACACACCATTTGAATTTTTTTCATTTACAATTATTACTTAAAAAAATAATTAAATCAATAAATAAAAAGTGTTAAATTATTGATGAAATGTACTGAATCCGAACCACATATAAAACATACATGATGCACTTTTGGTTATGATGTCTACATCAAAGGAATCAGAAAGTGTTATGTGTTGTGAGATGAGAACATCTCCATTCTATCTCTATTTTTTCCTGGGAATACTGTAACAGCAGTAAATGTAATATAAATTTGTTTGTAAACTCTGACAGTTCAAATATAAAAGAGTATGTGAGGCGTGATGGTCAAATTTATCTGACAGGATGATTCAGGGAGAAATTCAGAGTTTGCCCACCAAGGGGCTCCCTTCTCAAATACTCATGACTATGCAAAGCAGGTTCAATCCTCTGGAGCGTGTTCAGTCTCAGTGGGACTCTCTACATTACGTTAATCAGCGCTATGGGAATGGTAGAGCTGATAAGTTTTTAAAGGTGAAAAAATAAGAACAACATGATTAATGGGTTTGAAAGTCACATGAGTGCAGAAAGAGTGCAATGTAATAAGTGTGAACTTTTTGAAACTTTTCTATGCATCCAAGCAAATAAAGAAAAAAGAAAACCTGTAACTCTACAAAACCTCAAAGCAAATGTTGTTGTTCAAGTGAAATCAGTGTGTGAGGGCACACAACCACATCTGATGCAAAGTCAAATGGATAATATTCCATATGTTTGTGCAGTGGAGTGATGCAATCCAATTTTACAAACGGGCAACACGATATGAAAAAAAATGTTTTGCATGGGACCCACGTCCACCACTGACCTTTTTTGATTGAGTGTAATAGCAGACAGAGCAAATGCAAAAAGGTCACTGGTAAGAGACAGCTTTAATATTATAATTGGCACTTCTTTTTTTTCCAGGAAGACAGGACGACAGTTTAGATGCAAGAAGGCTACACACATACACTTATGTTCGGAAAAAAAAAAAAAAAAACTATTACATATTCAGGACATAATGTTTGCAGGCCTGTCATACACATGCAAGATGGACTACCTGGTTACACAAACAGACACAATACTGTGATATGAGTGCTGTATTTTTATATTTATATATTTCCCCAAGCATACATAGTGATGCCTTTGTGTCTTAACCAAGGCCACAGTTTAAGGACGGCGTGTTTTTCAGCAGAAACTTGAATGGACTTCAGTAGGAATATGCAACAGGGGAACGGTGCTAAAAACATCAAATCACTGTGCTTAGTCTGACATTCACAGAGGCGGTGCGGCCCCAACATGTTGCCACTGTCATCTTCAAGAATAATCGTCAGCCATGCTCTTCTGCCCGGTGTTAGCTAATCAGCAGAGAAAAATATTGTGTTCTGTGACTGTTAAGCACCTTCAAGTATTCTCTGACTGCCCTCTCCTTGTGCCATAATGATGAGCAAGCTGTCTGCTGGGTTTAATCACTGTTATTCAGGCAGGTTAGCTTTCTACGTGGGCTACATTGTTAAAGGGCAAATCTGAAAATATAAAGTGAAGCCCACTGCAGAACAGATCTCGGTGACTGTGCTGGTTGTTGTTTATATTGTTATTGACTGGATCAAAGAATTTGTCATTCTGGAAGAGAACAGAATTTCTTATTATTGAAGGACAAAGTTAAGCATTGATGCCACTGATGTAAAAGGCTTTTGTGATATTTGTAATGCAATGGAATTAATAGTAAATGAATAATTTTGAAGGACACATACTTTTCTATCTAGACTTTACTGTATGTATACATAATAATGATTATTCAACATGAAGAATTATTCTTGGAGCTTCAATTTGTAGCACTTTTTCCATTATATCTTAACTTACTGTGTATCTAAGTACATTTCAGCAACAGTTCAGGAATTGTTGCATATTATGTTTATTACATTCAGTATTTTTCAGAATAAAAATGTTCATTCAACTAGAATGACCACCTCAAGGTTGTTTGACTCCACTGTTCAGACAAGCTTCAGATAGCATCTGTTTATCAAGGATGATATACATCATATCATATATATATCATTTGTGTGAAATGTTGTCATTGTGAAGTCTTGATTTATGACTAAAATGTGTTTCGAGCTGTCACACTGTCACCTTTGACCTCTGGTCACCAAAATGTTATCAGGTTATCATTGAATTCCAAATTGACATTTGTGCCAAATGTGGAGGGATCCCCTTGAGGAGTTCCTGAGATTTTATATTCACAAGGACAAAATCATGATTTGTGAGGTCACAGTGACCTTGACCTTTCACCTTTGACGGCCAAAATCTAAATCACTTCAACCTTGAGTCCAATTGATTGTTTGTGTCAGTTGAATAAATTTCATCCAGGCGTTACTGAGCTCTCATGTTTATAGTAATGGGACATAATGGGTCATACAAACAGAGGGATGTCACTGAGTAACCAAATAACCATTATACCTATATAGTAGGGGGGGTCGGATAATATAATGGTATAAGTATGTGTTTTTCTTGTTCAGCAACATAAAGACCATGTATAATTTGTGGGGGGGGGGGGGGTTGCCTGTTTTTTCCACCCAGTTCATCATTTATATTAAAAAAAACCTATAGATTGATATTGTGGAAGGCATCTTAGTTGCAAACCACTCTACTATACAGCACATATAGACCATCTCCACATCAACCTCGCCACAGCAGTAAAATGCAATGCTTTTCTATATACAGTAAACACTCTTGTTAGTACTCTTCTCTAAAGGTACATTTTCATTTCAAGTTTTCAAAGACTTTCAATTGGCTTTTATGCACAGCTCCACTACTTCCTGAAATAAGACAGCTCCTTTATTTCCTGTCTTACATTATTGGACCAACTGATTAATCCAGGTGTGTCTGACCTCACAACAATGGTCAGACACACCTGGATTAATCGAGTAAGGAAAAGATTCAACTATGTCCACCACTTTTACATTTCAGGTGTTTTAATTATGAGTTTTTATCTACAATCAACAACTCTAAACCTAAAATCTTCTTTTTTCCCTTTGTAAACATGGAGCTGTGACAGCTTTCCCCCCCTGAATCTGGCAACATTATAACAATGGCATCAGTAGGTGAAGTAATTATTTTCACAGAAGCTTTATAATAGGTTTAGCTCAATAGCTTATTGTTCTGGGTTATGTAAATACAGTGCATTCTAATTAATGTAATTGGGTAAACAGGAAGAGATAATTGGGAAACATCACAGAGAGCAGCTGTGTGCTTCAGTTAATAAAAAGGTCACGATCACAGAATACAAAACTTGAATGCGGCATTAAGGGAGGGCTACCTGGAATGTCTTAGTCTGATCCAGTTCAGATGTAGCCTACTGTACTCTTTGAGAGGAAATACGGAAAATCAAAAGCTACTAGTCTGTGTTGGACTTGTTGTTGCACTTGTGATTCAGGCCACAGTATCAGGCAGCACGCTCTGGACAAATGGCATCATGACGCCATCTGATAGGAAGGATTGAGTCTGCAGATGATTTGTCAATGACTGATGGGCATGTCAGGACACTCTGCAGTGACTTCCTATCAGAAGTGACACCTTTGTGCTGCAGAAGTCTTTACACCAGTGAAATGCACCTCTTCTTTGGCTGTTGTCTTAATTCCAGACTACTTTCTACAAAACACTTAAAAGACCTTGATCTTACTTAAAGGGATAGTTCAACATTTTGGCAAATTGGCCCATTGGCATAATCCCTATAGTTTTAGCAGTAGGTTCATTATCTTTCATTCTCGGTGCAAGCTATTTTTAGAATGGTGGAGCAAAGCCACGAGCAGCTCAGAGCTACACTACGGAGGCTCATGGGATTTCTTGGTTTCCCTCATCAAACTCATCAAATACACAATCCAACAACTCCAAAACGCTCTTGTGGTCAAGTTGTGACCTGCACATTCACCACGCTCTGAGATAATAATGGAACGTTACGAGACGGAGTTGTTTTTGAGGCAAATGCAGAGACTGCATGCTTGCCGAAAAACTTCCCCCAACGGTAATGTGCATCAGCGGTTTTGCATGAATTTACTTGGACTGAAATTTGTGACAGAAATTCATCTCCACATTAGGGGAAAAAAACAACAACTTTGGTTTGTATGACTGTAAACTGTCATGTTTTAATTTGTAAACTTGTCACCAGTGACAAAAATAAAATGTCCGGTGTCTTTAGAAGGACCATGTTGGGTCTGACCGGGTTGAGAACTCTATAGTAGGCTCCAAAGACAGGAGCAGCCTGGTGGAAATAATGAGCCCACTAATAAAAAACAAGATATTAAATAATACTTGGAACATTCAATCTTAAAATGGATAGATTTCAAAAGTTACAGCAAAGAAACTATCACTCAGCATGAAATCACACTGGAAATGAATGTGGGTCATTTTAGACCCATGTTGTGCATTAGAGGGGTGGTAGTGATACTCAAAAAGTAAAAAATAAAATGAGGATGTATTATGATGAAAAACAAGTTGATTGAGGAATTTCTGGAATACTAAATTATGAAATGAATTTTTCGCAAAGATATAGCACAAAAAAACCCACTCGGGTCACTTTAGACCCATGTTGTGCATCAAAGGACAGGTCTTTTAGGACTCAATAGACAAAAGTCGCTTCAAATGTTGTCACAGTTTACACTTTTATACAAATCCAATCACAAGCTTTGTGGTGCGGGCCGACCTGAACAATCAGGGCTGCATGAACTCAACAACAACAACAACAACAACAAAAAACACGACTATTGAGGAGGGAGAAAGACATTACTGTATATTCCAACACATTCATTATCAAACACATCTCAAATCTTCACATGCAAATGAACGGTAAAGCCGAGAGACTAAGATTAGTCGAGCGATCAGCCTGTGGAAATGATAGATGTGTAAATGTCTCCATAGGTTGATATCTTCCACTGAAGGAATCAAGACCAACACTGTATGTGGCAAATAAGTGTCTGTATGCACCTGTGAACCCCCCCGCCGTGCTTTCATGATTATAACAGTTAATGGCTCCCTCTCAGTAACACATTGACATTGTCCACCCGAGATCCTCTCCAAGATGGCTTGATTTACCAAACCCCTTGAAAGGGAAAAAAATCTCATTGAAGAGACGGATTGCTGAGAGGGCTCTCCAACAGGCCTATAAATCATTCTTTAATCAGAGCGCACTGAGAGTGAGGTTACACTCTCAGACCCCACATTAGCACCACTGACTCTCAGCTGTCTGTGGTTCTGCTGCTGCACTCCTGCCTTCCAAAACCCCCGTCTTTGCTCCCTTGCCCTCCTTTTCTCATCCTTTTCACTCTGCAATATATAGCAGTGTGTCATTTACCCAAACCCGCGAGAAATGTTCTCTGGGAAAATTAAATATTTGAGGGACTGAAACACTGACGTCTAAGTCGTCTAAATATTTGGATCTCAACAGATCCAATCATTGCTTTGGACGTGGAATTACAAATCGCATGCGAGGTAGATGTGAAGACTGACAACTTCAATTTGAGCATATTATTCGGCTGCAAAAATTGAAAATAAAATGTTGAGTTGGGTTAATTAGGTGTAAAAAGTATTGTCTGATTATCAAAAGCTATTTGAATGATAGCACTCCCTCTAAAAAGATATTCAATTTTTCTAAATTATTTTCTTGGCAATAAGTCATTTTCCAAGGCTCACACCTCCTTGCTGATACCACCCTGAAGCCAAGCTTTGTTTGCTGAAACCAGCATGTTTAAATATGAAACACTCTGTGTTTGGCCTTCCTACAGTCAAGGACGGTCGAGATGATATTTGTGTGAGCATGAACAACTCTTTTTACAAAGATAAAAGGTCACGGGAAAAGGAGGTAGGAGAACATGGTGTGTTTTTATCTACTTCTTTCAAATCTGCTATGAATGTGCGAAAAGAAAACAAAAAGAAATGAACTCAAAATAAATAATAATGTAGAAATGTGTGCTGAGCAGCAAGATGAGGTGATTTCATTAAGAGCAGGGCTCTTCATTTCCTCATTAGAAGCCTAATAAGTTCGTAATTAACATTTGTCTCCCCAGGACACAGTGATGTTGGTGCTCTTTTGGTCTCATTTTAACTGTAACTCAACAATAAACCAACAGGTGGAAGGTGGACATTGTTTGAGCAATTACGGCTTCCTGCTTTTTAATTGGTGTTGGTTCATGAGAAGATGTATGTGTCATGTGCCAAATCATATCAATGTAATTTTACACAAGTCTCTCTGGAGCTCCTGTAAGAACAGAGTGAACCAATCAGAAGAGAGGAGGCTCTGAGTTCCACTCCTGATTGGCTTTTCAGATTTCTGTTCACAACTTAAGATCATGGCGGAAGTTTGTGACTGTGTTGTTATGGCATCACAAAGTTACAGATGCCTTGGCAGCTCATTGTAAGACTCAGTTTCTGAATACAGACTGCATTTATCTGTATTAGTATAATATTGAACCTACTAGACCTGCGGCTGCTTTATAATCACACAGGTCATGGGAATCTCTCTTAATGTAAGATGGGACCTTTAATGTGTCCATTTGTCCGTCCTGCACAGATTCCTGTGTTTGAGGTCAGACAGCTGTTTAATGCAGGTAAATTTCAAAATGTAATTGTGTTTTAAATAACTTCTTTTTTATTTACTTTTTTTTTGACAGAGCATTGTGTGACATATTGGATTAATGAGGTGGTGAATGAGAGTAGCTTGTTAAAATAGATTATTCATTTCTGTATTTTAAATTACATTTTCTGTACTCTCTGTATCACTCAGTTTATATAAACCATTTTCACATTAAATAACATTCTAATTCTTTAAGCATGATGAAAACATAAATCATCTGAAGGCTGTTTTGGTGGAAAAGTGAAATATTAGCATCCTCATTAGGTTTGCTGTGTACCCACACTCACTCTCAGTTTAGTCACACACGAGGAAGTGCAGCCAGTCATCATTGGATTTAAGTTCTTTCAACTCACTTCAAAAGCAAGCCTTACACTGATAGTGTGGCAAAAATTCAAGCTTCAGTGCGGGAACATCACAGCCTGCACTCTGCGGATGTGTCAGCTCCATCATCTGGAGCCTCTTAGTCGTCATCTTCCTCAAATAGGATGTGTTCAGCTTGACTAAGATAGGGAATAGAGAACTGTATTTCAGTTTGTGCATTAGGGCATCAAGTGCACGCAGTTTGAGGGTCGTGTAACTTCAATAGTTTGCACTTCACTGGTGTGCAGTTTCCCAAAATGATAAAAAAACAACAACTGTGTGTTTACTCATACAGTAGAGTAACCAGAGTTATAGAACTGGTAGCTCTAATCTCATTCAGTTGGTGAGCTAATAGCTGGATGCATTGCAGGCTTGATCAATCAGTCCCACATATAGAGCTGTGTCAGTGCACAAAATCACCAACAGGAGGAGAATTAAAGACAAATAAAGTAATTAAGAATTAATTAACGGCAAAACACAAATGCAGCGATAAAGCTCAAACTTTGTTTCACAGCACGTATAGGGTAAATCCCAGCAGCCGTCCGCTGATAAATCTCCTCGAGTTCACCTCTGCATACTGAGGTGTACAGTGTGTGCTCGGCTCTCATATCTCCTTCTTGTAGAACGTCCCTGCAGGCTTCCACTAAGTTGAGAGCACTGGTGGTTATACAACACACACACGCGCACACACACACACACAACCTTGCCATCAGTCCCCAGTTTATTCTGTGTTTATGAAATCAAATTGGCAGAATGCCTTTGAGGTGAGGGATTACGCATCTCCCTTGCTTCTGATATCCTTGAAAGGCAATGTCAACGCTGATGTTGCTTTATGTTACAATTGTGTGTGTGTGTGTGTGTGTGTGTGTGTGTGTGTGTGTGTGTGTGTGTGTGTGTGTGTGTGTGTGTGTCTGGCAGAGATAAAGCCCCCTTTCCTTTATTCTTCACAAAAGTTCTCATGCAAAACTCTCATGCACAATAATGTAGGCTCACTCTTTGTGCTTTTTGTGTAGTTTTGCTTTTGTTTGTGCAAACTGTAAAACTCTGTACAACGGCCATGTTGTCTCATGATCCTCAGACTAAGCAAGTACACGAGAGGCACAAATGAGAACTGTTATTTCAGTGGCTGTGCAGCTTCACCACATCACTAATGCTTATTCAGATGGACTCAGCCTGAGGTGCTTCAATAGTTTCGAGAGGTGCAATGATTGGTTGATTGATTGGTTTACTGATCTACTGCTCTCCTCAGGAGAGTCCAGAGACAGATACAGCCCGCATCCCAACTTGGGAAGTGGAAAGACAATAAAGAAAAACTTGTGTGTGTTCCCTTTTGAGTTATTCAATAGATTAAGTCTATTGTATAACATTATCTTACTCTGAATAATTCATTTATACCACTGTTGTGCCTGACGTCAGCTAACAAGCGACAGATGGGAGAGGAACAAAAAACAAAAAAAAACTCTTATGACTCTTATTCCCACAACAAATCAACAGCAACAAAAAGACATTTAAATGAAAAATTGCTTCACAGTGAGCTCGTGTTATGAAGAAAAAAAAAACTGTGCAATGTCCTAAACAATCTGGGACTGTATATATTTTTCAAAGCTGCTTGTTTTTTGCTGGAAATTTAAGAGAAAAATCTTTGAACATATACAGTGACATGGCCCTGTTTTGTAGCAGATTAGCCGATCTAATAAGCTAGCTTGTTGTTGTTTTTCATAATGGATGAGAATCTAGTTCATTTTAAATTTTTAATCCCAATGAACTTGATGGAAAAAACACATTTGACATGTCCTTTCTTTTTGTTTCCTCTGTTTCTCATTCAGCCTTTGTTGGTTGTGTTTTGTTGTTTTTTGTATCGCTTGTGGCATCCATTATTGTTATGGCCCAGAAAACAAAAGAACTAGTCCTTTCTGAGAGCAGAAAAACAAAACAAAACAAAACAAAAAACATACAAGTGGAGATAAAATCTGACACTTCTGATCTCGTGGTCCTGCAAACAGCTTTTCCAGAGCTGAACTGTAGCACTTTACAGTTCTGTCTACCATGCAAAAAGTATGACAAATCACCCTAAAACATCCACTTCTCTTTCTGCAGTTTTAGCATCCCTGAACTCTGTTCTTTGTATTCTGAATCTCCATCCTCATGACAGTGGTGCAGGGAGTGGTGATGAATGATTGAAGCTTTTTTTCTCCCCTCTGTTTTTTTTTTTTTCATTCTTCTATATGATGGCTACACTATCTCCTCTGACAGACACTGGCTCTGTGTGTGTGTGTTTCTGATTGTGTGTGTGTGGAGTTTTCCCCTCAGCAGAGCAGGAATGGTATGGATACAGGAGTTAGCCCTCTGTGAAAAGACAAACGAGGCAGAAAATTGAACACCTCCATCAGAATTTGCAACAATCAATTTGCTTGAATGAAATATTTATGCACCCACCCTAAAGCTTCCCGTGGATACAGTCCTGTCTGGGTTCTGTGCAGCATGTGGTTCAAACTGAACCGAGCTACAATAACACAGACAGGGCTCCTCGGTGAACGTGGGGAGATCCCACAGCCAGTGGGAGTGGAAAAAAGGCACCAAAAAGCAGTGTCATATACAATCTAATTATTTCCCTCTCTGTGCAGGAACACAGATTGTTTCTGCGGTGTGTTTCCATGGTCACTACCAAGCACTTTCCCTTTCAAATCCTCTCCCAAATCCCTGTAAGAACAGTAATTGAGACTAGATTCCTGGAGGATAAAGGCGGCAAGTCTGAACGGATGACAGTAAATGAGATCTGAATATGTAATAGGGACCAAGAAGGATTTAAATATAAATTATGGATACGTCAGAAATTTAGAGCGCTCTAAAAATTCTCCCTCACGCTTCAATTATGGATATGGTTTAGTGCTCCGCCGATCCATGTGGCACCCACATTTATACACTGGTGTTCGTGAGAGTAATGCCAAATAATCTCTGTTCCTTCTTACGTGAAATTGTTTGGCCTTTTTTTTTTTTTTTTTTTTGCAGTTTTGTTGAGTAGAATTAAATTCATGACGTTGTATTTCATTCTCCAGCTCAGCCCCTTTTAGAAGTGTCTGATGCTGTAAACACTTGTTAGAGCACTCACTTCAGGTTTGCCACCTGTTTCGTTTATGAAGAGGTGAAACATCTTGAATAACATCTGCATGATCAGTGGGGGACTGCTGGTGACATGCCTCAGGGAAAAAAGAAAAGAACATCTCAGACATCACAGTAATAAATATATAAAATATTCCACAGCCTGTGCTGAGTGCTGGGGATTTGCAGTGCAATCCGTGTTACCCCTTCTGTGCTGTTGCGATGTACGTACACTAACATATGAATTTGCTTCTTAACAAACACTTTCTCAAACAGATGCCGAAATCTCACTTTTGTTTTCACAGCGGGGAGGCTGTGTGAGAGCAGAGCTGCTTCCTCCTGCACTGACAACTCTCGTATGCTCAGATGTCTGATGAACTGCAAGGCTCCTGCAGGAAAATCAAGAATTACTGTGCAAAGGAGGAGCACGCTGGAGGGGAGCCGGTATCAGGTATTTTAAAAATTAATGTGTGAATACAGGCAGATAGCTATTCTGCCCATATCAGTCACCTCAGTCATTACAGACGAGATGCTCACTCCTCTGTTTTTATGTCTTTTAAACACACACACTCTCATGGTTACTATACTACAGCACCCACACTATCACTGCCACAGGTTAATGCTGTTTCCTGCTTGATATCTGTTATTAGGCCCATGCAGACTCCTCTGTTGAGTTGAGGTAAACACCAGGAGGCTTTTACTATGCTAAGTAAAAAAAAATCAAGGAGCAGACAGCCGGCTGGTAAGTGCACTGCGAGATGATTGTTGGCGCACAGCCAGCTTTCCGTAATGAAATTCTAATTTGCTCCAAAACTAGATAAAATTGAGGAAAATTATTTAAAAAATAATTAAAAATATATTTTTTAAAAAGAACCAGAGAAAAACCACCAATTATCCAAGATTTCCAAACAGTATCACTGGTCAAATTGAAACTACCCAAAAAATAAGACCAGAGAATAAGTGGCACCAAGAGGAGCACCTACTTGTTTGTGTCTAACTGGGGTCTGATCAGCATCCAGTTTAGAAATCACCTCGCTCTGTCTCTTTAACTTGCAGCATGACCAGCAATTTGCCAGTTACAAAACCAAACCTAGTTGAGTTTGGGCAAAAAAAAAGATGAGGTATACTTGCACTTAGTGCTGCCAAAGCCTGTTTTGTGGTTTTCCTTTCTCTAAACCTAATTAATGGCTGTGTGAATGTCTTTCAGGCCATGGCAAAGCATTACAAATATTTAAATGAAGTATTTTCTGGCAAGCTTAAACTTATTTAGAAACACCGCCGCAGGAATGTGGAAGTCAACAGTGTGAGGACATACAGTCGTTTGGGGATGTTTAGGAGCTAACGGCTGAAGAAACCACAAACACAGCTCATCTGAGACTGAGAGGAAGGTGATGGAAGCTCTTACAAACCCTGAGGACTGTTGAGCCCAGCTGCTTTCAGGCACACTGATGTGACAGTCACTCCCATCATTTACTATACCTGCAAGTTCTAAACAGGTGTACCCACAGCGCTGGTAAAAAAGTTATGGGGCTGCATCTACTGTATGTGTCACTTCAAGTAATTTTTGAGGGAAGTTCTCTTTATAGTCAATACTAGCAAGTGCTCTCAATAGTGTGATTATTGTTTAGTGTGTTTATGTGTTTCACTGCTCCACTGGGTTTATACCATCAATATCCTGGTGTGTGGAGTGTGATTGTATTAAATCACTGCCTGAGTCTCAGCAGTATTATATTTCTGATGACAGTTAATCAATATGGGAGCTGTGTTATGTGACATATTAAGCACTTTACATTCATATAGTCCCATTTTTTTATTTTGCCTTTCAGAGAGATGTACTGACATTGGGCTAATATACTATGTATTTACTTCCTGTGTGTCTTATTCTTTAGAAATCAGGACATTTTGTACATAATCTGATATGGAAGTGTTTCCTCTCTCTCTCTCTAGCCTACTGTATGGAGACCAATTTCATTTCCACATTGACAAAAGTAGTTGAAAGAACATAGATGTAATTTTCTCCCTCTTGTTTTTTTCCTGCTCAGTATTTGGGAAGCTGCTTGATTGATAAGAGTTAAAAACTCATAAATGCGTCACATAATATTCTGTGCATGTGGCCACATCAGACTGTGTGAAAATGAAACACTCCACAGTTTAGCTTGGAGCAGAATATGATCAAATTAAATATTCTCATCTCTGTCGGACAAAAAATGCCACGGGACATTCCAATCAATAATTTGCCACTGTTAATTCCTTCTCAAGGCCTTAAATTAGACAACAAAAACTGAAATGAGGGACGTTAGGGACAGGTGACATCCAAAGTTATGGCTCTTAACTTTTGTTGAACCGAATGTGACGTCTTAGTGACAGCAGTCCTTAACTTGGACAGAAAGTTAGAGTTTACATGTAAGTTACATTGAATCAGAAAAGCAGATCAAAGGTTTTGTAAATTTCATTTTAAACCATAGTAGCAGCAAAGAGCTTTTTTATGTAAACATACTGTATTCACCTCACTCATCTGATGAAGTCCTTTTATGAAACCTAAGTCAAGTAGAAGGAGAAACACAGTTGCAAGTGCCCTGCTAATGAAGTGAAGAGTGCATGGAGCGATAGCATCCTGAGTGGAGAACAAAGTCACACCCCTTCCATGTGTGTTGTTGCACATATACAGTGCATGTTACTATGTGTGAGGCTTTCCTGTTAAACTTTTGTCCGTTCCCACATTATTAACACAGGGACTTGTTAACTTGAGGTATAGCATTCAAGTGAATATGACATTTTTGAAGAAACTATAGCTTTGTCTTTAACAGCCTCAGACAAAGAACAAGGATAGCACACAGGTAAACTGGCCGTGGGGACGACGAGCCCATCCACCATGTGTTGACCCATCAACACATCCAAAAAGTTTTGAAAATATAACCATGAGGCTCCTGTTTGTGCGCCCAGATAAATGGGTCAAGCTTGATTTGGAACTGGCTTTTCTTGATGTGAAAGTAATTGATGACTAGGGTACAAAATATTTTTTTATGTCTACATAATGACTGGCTACAGTGGGCGTGACGTTAGCAGTGTTAGTTTACAGTATGTACTATTTAATTTGCTCAGCAAAAGGTGCTATCACTAGCTCTGTAACTGGTAGCTTTACCACGTAGCATATCACAGCAGTGCTGCTAGTGTTGTTGGCTAATGGTTGTAACTATAGATTAGAATAGATGCTGGAAGGAAGTGTCAGACAAAGTGTTTGTTGTGGTTTGAGATGCTGTCGGTATAGTGTGACATCTAGTGGTCGTGGTGATGTCATTTACAGAGAATATTAGCTAAATGTAAGAACCTGCCAGAAGCTAACAAGGTTTTTCTCCTAACCAAGTTTATTTGTAAAGAGAGAGAGACTTGTGTCCCTGTAGTGTTTTATCAGTGCTTTTTTCCCATTTCCCAGACCTTAGAGTCCCACAGCGAGCAGTTCTGCTTCTGTTTATTCAGGGTCGCTGAGCCTCAGAATAGCAGCAGGGATCAGGTATACTCCCTGTTTATGTGTTTTTCGCATTCTGCCGGCCATCCAGAATAAGGAACGTGCAAGATGCAATCAAAGAAAACAAATCTGAGAGCCACCGAAAGGCATAGGAATCCACTTCACAGCCATCAATCGACTCCTGTTGCATTTAGGAAACAGAAACAGGGGTGTAGCCCTCTATGCGCCGTGATCAATCACTCACCAGAGCAACCCCTTTGTCTGGGTCATTGAAACCCAAATAAAACACACAAAATCCATCAGCCATGTGGTTTGTCTCAGTCAATAGGCAGCTGCGTTCAGACGTGTTCGGAACGAATGATCATTTTTTATCAGCACCGGTGTCCTCTGATGGCAGCTGTCCATCATCAAAGAGCTGCCACATCAATGCGGAGCGGCTGAGAATTAGTCACTGACAGAGGTGTTAGAATATTTTTATGAGGCAGCAGAGACGCTTGATCATATACTAAGAGGCAGCCTCTGTGTGTCTTACAAGCACTTCAACTGAAGCCAAAGATCTGAAAGATAGAAACAACTTGGAATCGATAATTTCTGGCAGCTTTACTTACAAGAGTCACAGCTGCTCAGAATCAATGCCGCTTATTGTCTCTCAATAAATGTGCAGCAGATTCCAGTTCTATTATTAGAACTGTAAAGAATATAAATCAAAAGTGGAGAGATCAAAGTGCTCAGGCTCCTATATCTGTCTCTCTTTTTTTTGCTGTAGCTGTATCTTATTTGAATCTTTGGGATTTCTCCTGACAGTTAAGAGTCTTTTTACCTGGTGGCAGCTGGATCTGTGGATGTTGACTTTACTTCTTGTGCAAGACGATCAGAAATATTTGCTATGTATTCAGGAAACTTTTGAGTACCTACCATCAAAGCCGACTGTGTGGTAATTAGACGAATTTGTCGACTATCAGGACGCCCAGCGGATGGCAGAGAGGATGGCATTTCTGAACCGTGTCCTCCTTTTGTGACGGAACAAAAGAAAGCTGGTGCATCAAAATAGTTTTGATTTAAAACAACATGGGCAAAATGTCAGCAGCAATTAGCTGACAATGTGTTTGGCGAGGAGAGAGGTAACCTGCTGTTCAGTGGCCTTTAGTCAGAGTTTGACTTTTCTTTCTGTTGTGTCTTTTCTAGGGATATCAGCAGCACAAGGGCAAAGATAAAATGAGATGAAGAAAAAGAATCAGTTAAGATGGATGAAGTATCTGACCCTGATGTTAGCATCACCTTGAGACGCTTGACAAAAAAGCCAAATGGATTTTTTGGTTCATAGCATACATTTTGTTGAGCAATACAAACTTCACAAGTAAAAACCGCTATTGTGCTGTTCTTGTAACCTACAGTTTCCAGATGTTAAAACACTTTATTTGGCGCCTATCTCTATAACGCATTATAACCATACTTATAATGAGTTATAATGCAGTTATAGCACTGTATAACTATAGTTATAAACACTCATAAATGATCATAATGCTTTATATCAATAATCATAACACACTGCATTTATCATGACTTATAAGGTCAGGTAGCCTATTATAATACATTATAACTGTTAGTAACTCATTGACAATGCCCACATCGATAATGCATTATAAATATAGTTATAAGGTGTTATAATTGGCTTATAAACTTGTACTGTATAACTATCATTATAAACACTCATAAATTATCACAAGGCTTTATAACAATAAGCACAACACATTATAGAGCATTATAACACTATAATACTTGACCTTATTAGCCTTTATAAAATGCTCTATGATGTATTATGCTTCTTGTTATAAAGCCTTGTGATAATTTATGAGTGCTTATAATGATAGTAATAACTCATTATGAGTATGGTTATAATGCGTTATAGAGATAGGCGTCAAAGTGTTACCTTAAAATCTAATCACACAAATCACATTATGGCCGCTTAATGTCAACAGTGTGTCAATGTGAACTTTCCAATTTGTCATTCGGTTTGGCATATCTACCTCCTCTACAAAGCCTTTTCCCGTTATGTAAGTTAGCAGCCTAAAAGTTTGCAAGACCATGAGTACAAACATAACCATTATTTTCCCAATTCAGGAACAACAAGTTTCTGAAGATGTGGTACTGTAGCTTTTGTTGGAACTGAGAAGGCCAAATCAAAATAAGACTGTCTAGCCGACAGACGATTTCCTCTTTGCATCAGCAGCTGTGCCCACACTTACCTCACCTGGCACCAAGCAACCTTCACAACTTTATATATATATTCAAAAATCTGTGGTTTTAAAGCAGATATCAGTGGAATGTTTTTGTTAATATAAGTCCTAAATAGTCCTATTTTCCGTCAGCAATCACTTACATGAAGTATTTCAGCCTAAACACGAGTCTCTCCGTCACTCTGCTCTGCTGTAACCCGAGGAGAAAATTTTCCTTGTGGGATACAAGTGTTATCCAATGAGGGGAGAGAACGGCATGAAGGGCTGTGTGTGCAGCCAAGGGATGCGCGTGAATGTGGTGACGTAGCACGAGGACCAATTGATGCCTGACAAGGGCGGGGGCTGCTAACTCATGGTGCGTTCAAGGAAACTCGTACTTTGTGTTTTTCCTTCCTGTGAAGTCATACCAGTTCGATCTGGTACGAGTTCACGGGTCGGAAGTTACGAGTGGCCGTTATAGGGAACTTTCACAGACAACAGGACGGTAAAAACACGAGCTACGGGTTACCTGGAACGCTACCAAGTCGTAGTTGTGACGGTTTCAAAAGCCTGCCTTGAACACAGCATTAGCCGAAACGGCCGTGCCGCTGTTATCTGCTTTAAGGCCCTTAGTTTTCTATCAGCTCTACCAGCTGGTCAGCTGAGGTGAAACTCAAAGTGCAAGCTGCCTTTTCTATATGATTTTGTGTTATGATTAAGGGTGAGTTGAATGTGCTGCATGTTGTTGAGGGAAAGGTTAATTAAAATAACTTCAGTATAAGGTTGCAATATCAGAGAACTCACGTTATTTGAGGAAGTCAACATGTTTTCTTTTATGTTTAAGGATTCACAAGTCTGTCTTAAAATATAAGGTGGTTCCACACAGCAATCATTATACAAATTGGGAAATATGTGATGTCAGTGACTTTAACCGTGGATGACTGTTGATGCCAGACAGGCTAGTTTGAGTTTTTCTGAAACTACTGATCCTCTGGGATTTTCACACAGTCTCGAGAATTTAGGTCAGAGGAGAATGGCCATGCTGGTTAGAGCTGATAGATTACAGTAACTCAGACAACTCTGATGAGACATGTGCTTCTTTCTATGGCCTCAGTTCACCCATCCTCTAATGATTAGACAGCAAAGGTTGTCTGAAACAGGCTTCACGGATGTGATAATGAGTTGAATGAACTGCACTCTTCAGATCTGACTCTGAGAAAACACCTTTGCAAAGTGGTGGAGCAGGGGATTCGCAGCATGAGTCTGCAGGAATGAGAGTAGGTGATGCAGTCATGTCATCAGAATCTCAAAGCAAAGTCACCAGTAACTTGACTTTTAGGGCGGTTGAACAGCAAAGGGAGGTGCTACTGTGTGTCCAGTATGGATATAGTGTCCCTATAAAGTGTTGAATAAGTGCTTGTTTACTGTCACAGATTATGCTTGCTGGAATCGTTCGGCACTCAGAAATCCCTCCTTAATTTTCTTTCAATGTAAGAGTTGGGACAAAACACTGTCCTTGATCTGTCCGTTCCAAACTGTATCTGAAGCCGATATGAGGCTTCGGCAGACAGAGATGAACAAGTATCTTCTAACAATAAAGTCTTTTTTATATATAAATAAATAAATTCTTTCCCCTCCATCAAAGCTCAGCAAGGAATCACTGCTCCGAGAAGCACAAAGAGAGAATGGTAGAAACACAAACTAAAACTTTGGAGGATGCTACTTGATGTGATTAACTTCGACTGCTGAAGCCTCAAATGAACTACAGACGATAAGCTTTGAAATGTATTTTTGCACAGAACAACGACTGTGGGTTTTGTCCCCCATCATTTTACATTAGAAGCACATTAGTAAAGGATCTTTTATTGAAAGGAGCAATGATTGGAACATGCTGACAAAAAAAGTATCTGTGTAAATACTGTATGTCTACGTGACGTGAGGATTGTTTTATGGCCAACTTGAAAAATTAAACATATCCTTTTAATCATGCAGACATCCCTCCTACCAAGCACAAGGCGCTCCGGCACAGCTGCTAATTAGGTGAAAAATGTAAGAAAATAACTAAAAATAAAACGGTTCATAAATAATACCATGGATTCTGTTAGCAAGTCAGTATACAGTATTTTTCCTGCTCTTACATGCTGAGAATTAACCTCGAAATATCATCCTGAAATAATTTTGACAGCTTAGAACAGCGTCGGGATGTTTTTTTAAAGAGGCTTTTTTAGCCCGTCAGTCTTTTGGGTCAAGTTTATTTACTGAAAATATGCAGAAGTGTCTGAATGATGGCAGAAAAGGACAAGTCTCAACTTGGAAAGGAAGAGCACTGTTTCCCCTCTACTGAAAGAGGTAGCCATAAGATCATCTCACTCTGCCTGCATTCATATCACTGCTCAGACATTTGAGTGAGCTGGGTTTGTTCAGTGGTTGTATAACACTGGTATTGATTCAGTGGAGTGGAATAAACATCCAGGGTACGTGTGTTTGCCTTTAAAGAAACATTAGCGCAGTCTCAAAGCAACAAAACATTACTGTGACTAACATAGGTCCCCTTGTGCCTGTTATTCCTGTTACATCACAGTCAGCACAGTTCTGCAGATGATTATTAAAGCAACTCATATTTGACAGACTTCAATTCAAGACAACAATTAGTGATAGTCTTGGTTAGTGGAAGAGTTTGCATTGGCACAACATCTAACACTGTATCAGCCACCGTTGGTTACAAATAGATTAAAGATGCTAAGTACAGTAACAGTTCTGATGCTTCTAGTCACTGATTTTAGCCGATGAAAGATCTCCAGTGTCTGTGTCGGACTGAGGTTCAAACATGTGGCTGAGTCTCTCTGATGCTTCCTCTGGTGAGTGTGGCACAAGGCCATAGTCATAAGTCTCAATGAGGATGTAAGACTAGATGCACTGTCAGTCCCAATTGTCCATAGTACCATCCATTGGCTAAATTGATTAGCTGTACACTGTCAATGGTGATCCAATCCCAGGGGGATTGATGCTCCACCCTGGGGGATTGATGCTCCACCCTGGACAGATTGTAGATATTTAACACACATTTATCTATGGGAAAACCGTGGTCAACTAAATGTTTACATAGTTAAAAATTATTTTACATCATCCTTCCTCAGAAGTGCCCAGCTCAGAGTTTATGACTAACTTTTTTTTTAAAGTTAAATGCTCAATCGGATTTCCACCAGACAGATGGAAACCTGAAAGGCTCCCAAAGAGTGGGTGTTACCACAAATAAAGATCACACATTTCTGTAACAATTCTGAAACTCTTATTTTTTTTTTTTTTTTTTACCAAAGAAACAATATTGTCCTTATGCTGGCATCTTTACTGTGGCACAATTTAGCAGAATGATGTCAGGTTTTCCACATAGAGTGGGTGGAATTACTTAATGCTGTCAAGTCCTGATATCATGCTGATCCCGTCATCCTATAATCTCTGGGTAGCAAAAAAGCTAAATGAGAAAGTGAGATATCCTGATATCCTCTGCGCTATAGGACGATGGCAAGAAGAAAGGGATGGTGTTTCATTACCACAGGGCGAGGCACTGCACTGCTGTGCAGAAGCTTGGCGAGGTTGCTTATTCCCAGTGGTTTCTATCTTCTTAAAAGGGAGAGATTATTTGAATCCCTGGGGACAATATTCTCTGCTGGAAACAGCTTCAGCCAGGCCACAGCTGGCAGCTTGGCAGCATTAATATAGCAGCTAATACATACTGCGTGAGGTTAATTGGCATGTAGCAGCAAGTGGCCAACACTTAAGGAAAAATGCATATTTTTTGACGGTGCTGATTTTGACTGTAGTGCCGATATAATATTTATTCAACGTCAGGTGTTTGCGAGATTGCGATTGGCCTGTGTTTGTTGGTTTTTTCTGCGTTGCAGCATCTGTATGAACAAAAGGCACTGAAGACGCAGCATGAAAGTCGAGATGTTGGCCCACAAATGTCATATTTTCTGGAGGCTTTGTCGCATGACAAACTATCACATATCGCAGAAGCTTGTAATTTGGGAGCAATTTCTGGGATACGTGCACACATCAAGCAAAAGTTTTTACAATATTCTGCTCTAATAGTCATTGGAAGTGCACACAGAGGCAGGGAATACAAAAACTTCTTCAGAGTTTGTCTTCATCAAAGTTCTCCCTGCTGCAGATTGTGGGAAGAAAAATACAGTCACACTTGTGCTTATTCCTGAGGCTTTATGGTAGCACACAGTGCACGGGTAATTTTAGAGTTCTTCATCATTAAAAGTTGAAGTCGTCAATGTTGAGTGTGATGTGGGTTTCTGTGTTCTTTCCCATGGGGATGTACTGTCTACACTACACAAGCAACCAGGATGTGTATGGCCACTCTAAGAAGAAATCCTGCACAGGGTCATTTTACAGCTCAGTGTCCAGAGATGCCGTTGTGATGAGAGGAGTTCACTGTCCGCTGTGTGAAGGATGCGAGGACAGACAAGTGCAGTGTGTGAGGAAGTGTTATGGAAAGGTCCTTCCAGTACCTGCTGAGCACATGCGCTGACTTAGAGCAGCAGGAGGATTGTGTTTGAGTGTATGTGTGTGTGGTTGGAAACTACAATAATGTAAGGTTACAAGCTCAACATTTATTGATTGACACTCATAAATGAGTTGTTATGCTTAGGAAGCCCAGGAGAATGAGCTTATGACAAGAATGTAAACTATTTAGCAACAAAGGAAAAACCCAAGGTTTTTGGAGTGCATGCATGTTCAAAGAAATGTGTATATATCTGTTTGAATTCCTGAGTTTCAGTTGTGAGCCTATATTCATTCACAGGCCGATTTGGCAGCTTGGCCACATGACAGGAGCGGAGAAAAAAAATGTGACGTTAAAGCCTCAGTAATTAGTTTGTCTCATGCTGCTGCTTGTTTTTCTCATGAAACCATTTTCGCTGGCATTGTGGGGTGTGGTTATCTCATCTTATCTACATTAATTTTCTTTTTCTTTTTTTTCAAAGTTTCAGTTTTTCATCTTAGAACTTGAAAAGCACTCAGGCAATGAATTGTTAAAAAAAAAAAAAAGAAAAGAAAAGAAAACCCAAAAGAATGACTTGTATCCGTCCGAGTGACTGTTCATCATCAGACTTTCTGGAGCTGGTTACACTTCCTGACATCATTCACCATGAGCTGCAGGTGAAACGATGCTGTCTGGTGGCCCCGGCTCAAAAAGGCCTGACGGATGACTTCATAAAAAAGTATGGAAGATTTAGTGGTGATGAAGAAGAGAAGGGAGAAAAGGCAGCTTGTTTATTTCCTAGGGAACAGTACAGCATTGTGGTGGTAAACCCCCCGGAGCAAAAGGCCATTGTCTGTTTTAAGCTGTATTGACGGTTAGATATTTTACTTGTGTAATGTGACGATATACACAGAGCACCACTCGCTGCTCCTCTGAAAGAATCCACTGCAGCCCATCAGATGCAGTTAGCCTTGTAGCATTAAGTCCTTCCAAAATGTGCAATAAACCAAAGTTAATGACGGAGAAAGGGAATAATAACAAATGCCAAAACCTTGAGTGTTTTATAGTTCATGAAAACAGCTTCTCTTTTCTTTGGAGTTTTTTTTGTGTGTGTGTGTTAATGTGAGGAAAGTGCTGTTGTTTCAGTGTGAAATGTGACTTTTATGAGGCCTGAGTGCAGGTGTGCTGAAATAATAAAGACTGAGAAGCAGACAGAAGCTGGTTATTGAGCATCTGCATATTCTATTTAAGAGTGCTTTCACCCTCACCTCCCTGCACTTTCGCTATTTACCGCATTTAGCTAATAGCCTACAGTGTAAGTGCACCTTTATCATTATAATCCTTTCGAAAGCTGACTTTTTCACTTCGGTACTTTACCCTTTTATTAAGAGCGGATTGCCTTGGAGCAGTAAGTGTATTCTGCCACCTAACTTTTCTCCAATTTCATTCATTTCTTATACTGCTTATTGCCGAGACAGTGCGTCAAAGAACCTCCATGCAGTGGACATAATGGGAAAAAAAACAAAACACACATTTCAAAGGAGGAGGATTCGGCCACGTTCCTCCCCGCACATGCATGATCATTTTTTAGTGTCCATGTTGAGATTGAACTCCTTTTTCTTCATTACTTAGCTGGGATAAAATGTCAGGCCTTCCCTACAGCCAGCAGTCCCAGACAGAACCAGAATGACAATGTGTTATATTCATATTTTGGTATTTAAAAACTGAGCGAGCATGAATATTGCAGCTGCTGTTTGGCTTCACCGCATAAGCTCTTCACTTCTTTATAATGAAACAAAAAACTTTTAACCATGACATTGAAAGAGCTGACATTGAAACTTTGCATTCCAGTCTGCATCCAGCTTACATCATGGCAACACAGAGGATCAAGTGTGATCTTGACTTTCAGAGGCTGCTAATGCCTGGGCGTGTGTCTGTGTGTAGGCTATGTGTGTGTGTGTAAAGAAAACACTCAGCATGTAGAGAATGCCACTCGGCCTTAATAGGCTGAATCGCTCTGATTCAAGTGAAAAGCAACAATAGTATTGCACAGCAGAAAATTGATTGTAAAACTGTTGATAGGTGCTTTCAAAAAACCAGGTGCTTTTAGCGTGTCCCTCTGAAATGAAGCCTGTTAGAAATACACTGAATGTTACAAAACTTGTGTCATGAAGCCCAGTTATCACACATACACACACACACACATACTGCAGCACAGATATCCTGAGGTTATGGCATTAAAGCTCAAAGGATCCTCCAGTAATCACTGGCATTTTCCATTTTTATGTTTCCAAGATATGAAGTTCCGGAAAATATTCGTGATGTTCCTTTAAAAGATAAAAATGCATATTGAATTATGAGCATGTGCATGACGTCAGGAGGCTTGATGAAATATTTATAGCCAGTAGCCTAAGTGCACATATCTTCACAACTTCATTATAAGGGAAAGGTGGGCTATGCATTCAAATGCAAAGCTGAGGCGAGCAGAACAATCACGCTGGAGAGTTTTTCTTTTTCCTCTTCTTTTTTTCTTTTCTTTTTATTTTTTTTGGCACTGATAACGCACTCGACTTTTTTCTTTTCTTTCCCGATCCACACGCAACAAGGAGAGGAGGAGAGAGAGGACGGAGATGGATGTGGAATTCCTTTGGGATTTATTTTCAGTGTTTGGTCTAAATGAGTCTCTTCAAACTTCTTAAGAACAACTTAAAGGAGAACTGACTGCTTCGCTTTTTCTGCGCGGATTCATATTCTGCTCCAAGTTTCCTCGCGCACTTCAGCAGCCTATGAAAAGAAATAATGCGAGTTACGCGCGGTTGATGCCTCCAAGAAGCCACCCCTATTCTCATAATATGCCAGTCTGACTTTGGAAACCTGTGTTATTGCCAGACTCCGACCGACCGACCGCAGACCAAGAGAGGAGGAAGACTCCGATGGAAAATCATGCAGCACTTTGAACCCATGGAGACATGGCACATAGGTTCCTCTCATCTACCAACAGATTCAGCGCCAGATTCGCCTTCATATTCACCGTGTCACTGTCTTGCACCTATTTATGCTATAGTATCATTTTCTGTCGCAGCACAATCATGACAAACCGGGGTTACGAGGGGAAGAGATGCCCGCCGAGCAAGAACGCAGGAGGGAAGAAACTTCTTGGAAATTCAGACAATTGCGCTTCGCTGGAAGTCAGGTCCGCCCTGGATGAGGCGGCTGCCCGGCGAGGAGCAGGTGATGTCCGCGACCAAACTAAAGCACCTGCCTCGTCTGGAAGTCACTGGACTGACTTGAAGTTGAGAAACATGAGTGTCGCGCAGAAATATGGGAATAAGAAGCTGCCTAATGCGTTAATAGTCGGGGTAAAGAAAGGAGGCACCAGGGCGGTGCTGGAGTTCATCCGGATACATCCAGATGTGCGCGCACTCGGAACAGAGCCGCACTTTTTCGACAGAAACTACGACAGAGGGTTGGACTGGTACAGGTGAGGAAAACGTGTAAGAACTTAACAGTGTAGTAGTTATATGTGTTTCTTTGTGTATTTCTGCACATCCTGCACTGATTTTACTTCTGTCACCCAGCGCAGCGCCCTCCCTCCCGTCCTGATTAGACACTTTGATGCCCAAACGCTCATTAAACTTGTTTCCTGACAAGCATGAACACAAGTGAAGTCAGAGGCTGAGACACTTCTTATTTTTACTCAACAATGCATGTTAAATCTTAAGTGTCAGATGCCATTTGTTGCCATAGACTATAACTAATTTACACACATACACTGAGGCTTAATGTCACCATCAGGGTCACAAGTTTGATTCCACTTTTGAGTCTGTGTGATGTTGTTGTTTTTCTCCGTGCTGCTGCAGATGTTAGCTGTCAGCAGTCTTAAACAGACAGCTCCACCAGGCTGATGTAGGATCAGTTCACACAGTCACAGCAAACAGATGTCACAAGGCGAGCCCCCAGGTTACCAGCTGCCTTCAAACAGCCCACACCCCAGCACAAAATGTTCTTGCGTTTTCACGGTGGAGGTAAAGGAGCTCAGAAGGTGCAACAACACCCACCCACCACCTCTGTGTCGCTCTCTTTCTATCTTTCCGTCTTGGTGGTCCCCTGTTGAATCCAGATACCTTCTCGAAATTAATATTCCATTTCCATTTTCTCAAATATTGAGTATCTGAGAAGCTCTAATTCAGATAACTAAAATTAATCACAAGGCTCAAAGGTCATGTTCTCAACAAATAGAAAAGATCACAGACAACCAGCAGATCATGGACCTTCAAAAAGCAACGCTCCCAACTCTGTAGATTTTTCAACAAAAAAAAAAAAGCCTTGATGATATTGTCTTATTGCATCTGACCACTGGAGCTGCAGACAGCTTTCCGCTCACGTACCCACAATGCCACCAGTGGGGTATATAGGAGCAGATCAGAGACTTGCCTCTAAGAGCATGGAACAAGTGATGAGGTCTATGCTGAGGCTGCACTGCAGGAAGGAAACAGCAGAGGCTGCAGCAAATTATCATGTATATGAGCAGCTGCCCATCATGTCTCAGCTAGAGTTTGTTCTCATTAGACATGCACGCTTATGAGGTGTAAGCATCCTCTGCACATACAGGTATATTTAATTATAGGATGAGCAAGTGAAACTCTGCCTTTGTCTATAGTGGGATAATAATTCCAGCTAGATTTTCTATAGTTGACTAGAGGAAGTGATGCACCACATCCTTGTGAAGAAAGCAAAACTATATTATTGTATGTAGGCTACTTAAACTATTGTCACTGTGACATTTTGATTCTGCTGGTTTGAAATTTAAACTTTCTGAAAGGAAAGTGGTGTAGAAATGGCACAATCAGTCCTTGAAATTGAAAAAAATGTTCATTTAAAGGTCTCATATTGATGACAGTGAGGTGTCCATGTAAGTTTTGATTATAAAGTAGATAAACAGATAGAAGGTTGATATTAACATGGGAAACGTATCAAAGCCTCAGTCCACAGAGAAATGCAAACAACCTGTGTTCGCAAACTGAGTCTTAAAATGAGCCATCAGGACCTCTGTGACTTTCTGATGTCACAACAGAGCAGTCACTTCTCCCTTGGCCTTGGCCACCTGGACCCAGCATCCAACCGTTTAGGATTTGGTTTCTCTAAGCGTTTTATTTTTTATTCAATTATTAAGAAAACAGTCAGCCAATCAAAAGAGAGGCTTCTCTGTGCGGATTGGTTAACATCAACCTGTTGTTACTAGAGCTCCAGAAAAGAAGCCTTATACTGTATAGAAGATGTATAACTAGTAAACACAAATATTTCTACATCTCAACACTTAAAATAAAACACCAGTGTTAAATATGACCCTTTACATTTTGGATTTAAACATTTGGGAGAAAAAATGCCTTAACATTAATTAAAAAGACTGCCTCATCCTGTTAATTTCAAAGTTAAAAATGTATTGTAGATAATGTCAGTGTGAGTCAAAGGGTACCCGTGCAGATACAAGACAATTTACCACACACACCGGCAGATACAGCGAGTGGCTGTGTGACGGAGTTATCTCAAAAGAAGCCTCATACTCGTGAAAGAGAATCAGACCTTTTCATCTTCAAACTAATGAACCAGAGGCTGTAATATCCCAAAACTGCATTAATGTAAGACACAAAACACTCCAGATCCCCCTGGTTGTAAGTTAAAAAGCAAACACTATGTTTAATAATTTGCATGTTTATTAAGGTCTCTTTTTTAATTGCAATCCCTGATATTAATCTTAATTTCCCACGTATTATACTTGGTTATTAAGCTTACACTGTTTGCATGCATAGGAAGGAGCTTTTTGCTTCAAACAATAGACATAAAACTTCCTGAGGGGCTACTTTACAGACAGTTAGTCTTTATTGTTGTGTGTATTTCACAAATTACATTGATTTAGGAACAACACATCGACAAACAAAGGCGCCGTTCTTTGTAACAATTAGCAGAGGGAGCCGCAAAGCCTGTTAAATACCTCAGCAGATACCTTGGCGCATAGAGATATTTAATATGGGCTCAAAAGGATGTTCCTTTTCAGCGGTGAAAAGGCTGATTCAATTATGGAAATACATGCACACACAAGGCTAAATGTAGATACAGAGTAAAGTCAGAGTCAGTTGTACATATTGATATAGTAGGTGTTCAAGCATTAAGACATCACACTGACAAGAGTGAACCAAATAAACCAGTTAAACATCTAAACGCAGCAGAAAGAACATGATGCAGAGGAATGTTTTAACTGCTGAATCAATCTTCAGCACATCAGATATCATCCTGCCCCACCAGCAACCTGCCATCATATAAATCAACCATCCTAATGCAGCTTAATGATGCAGTAGCAACCATTTACTTCATCAGTAAGCAAACTATTAGAGCAGAGGTTTGGACTTTTTGCACATGTTTCGATTTTTGTTTTCTCTATGTCACTCTAGATTTAAGTGGAGATGAATGGAGGTCCCTCACTGATGTGATGCCACGAAAGGAAAATTACAACACTGGGATATTGCACACTTGTCACAAGCTGACAGTTCATATATTCAAGATAAACACTTAAACAGCACCTTGGACACAAAGATGGGATTAATTCAGGCTGTAGCAGCCGTTACTCAACTTGACGAGTGACCGCGTGATGTTCATTATATCAGACTGGCCCTCTGTGATTATCTGTCACAGTGTTTGGGTTGTTGGCAGCACGTCACAAAATATCTTTCCATTTTGATTAGCTGTCACATTTGTCTTTATAGCAAGTAATATAATGTGTTTGTACGTTCTACATGTGATCCTGTGCTTTGTTTGCAGTGGCTGCTGTGAGCTTTCGTCAACAGCCCGGGTTATAAAAAGCTTTGTATGACTGTCCATCAATGCAGTTTCAAATTACAGTTATTTTATTATCATAATCAATCAGTTATCTCTCCCATTAAGCATTTTAGTGGCCAATTATTAATGACCCTCATCAAGCAATAAACACAGAGCATAACATCTTTATGTTCAGTCAATAAGCTACAGCAACCAATCCAAACAGCAGCTGCTCTGTTCTTTAGAATATAGTAGAAACCTGGTTAAAAACGAAGCATCAAGCTATTTTTAAAATTCAATTAGAAATGTTTTTATTGTTGGTCACGCTAGATGTGTCTCTCATTAACTATCTTAGGTGACAACTATAGCTTGAGGTGCCATTGAAGTTCAGGAACCCATGAGGATGAATTACCCTAACCCTAATGATTTTCTATCATCTAGTGCCGCCAACAAGTCAACAACTGTCTATGTGAATTTCATTAGATTTTGACTAATTGAAATCAGTTCTCCTCATAGCACTCTAGTGTATTACACATTAGGACCTTACATGCTAACTAGCATGCTTTTAACTGCCTTAAACTTAGCATGCTAATTTCAATTTGAGAACAGTGGCTTGACAAAATTAATATAATCCGTGTTACAGCTTTGTGGGGCTAAAGATGTCATCCATTAATTTTCTTCTGATTGAGTAAGTCATTTAAAAAAGTTAAAGGGACAACGAGGAGTTTCTATTTGGTTATAAAGTCTCACATTAATGTGGATAAATCTACGCTACCCACACTTGTTAATGGCTCCATTTTCGATCAATATATCGTTTTGTCTCTATCGTTATTTTGTTATTTTAATTACTGGTAGAAATGCTGGGCAAGCCGACCAGCATTTCCTTACTTTCGGTTTCGTGGACGCAGCCCGGCGGGTCATGGGAATAATGCAGCCGAATCGCCGTTTATGGTCGGAACTACGACGGTATCTGATCGTCTTCGAACCTCCGACTTACATTGTTGATGAATGAAAACATCCTTGGCAGGACGTCCGTCTTGAGAAGAATTTCCAAGAATTTCACCGTGCACGTGGAGGCTCATGGTAAATGTAGTGTGAAAACGCTTAGCTTTCCAAAACTCCTCGTTGTCCCTTTAATTATTGACTTTGTACGTTTTTTTGATTAGGTACTTTAAACAAAAGTTCCAGTCACCGACTTTTTCTAAACTGACAACAACGTCTCAAGCCAGCGTTTTTCTGTGGAGGATGAAAAGCTTCCGCGGTGACATGTTTCAAAACACCTTGTTTACGGCTAATGAACGTTGACCGGACAGAAACGTACATGACACCAAATTAACTCTTGTCAGTTTCAGTGAAGTGGCCAGTTGTTCAGTTGGCCAGTTGTTCAGTTCTGTTGCACAATCTGTCCTGTTACATTAAGCATGTGACGGATCATTTAGGCTCAGAAGAAAAATGGTGCAGTGTTCATTACTGTGCCTCCTGAACAGAACACACACGTGGCCTCATTTATTTTGTGCAAGGGTATTCGCATAACCGTACAGGACCTGATAAAACAGACAATTCACTGCTACCAATTTCCTTGAACTTGTCTGGCCACTTTTTCGATTCTCCGCAGAATCATAAAGATCAAACAAAAACACGTCGCCATACACCATCAAGACTTAAAAGGGCATCTCAGCTCTATTGATTTCACATGAGTCAGAGGCACTTCCAGTAGATTCCCTGAGAAGTGTTGAAATTGTATGAGAGGCTACAGCCACGAATATTCTCCAGGTCCACATTAATTGGCTCGGGGAGGCAGGGAGCTCTGGAACAGTATCATCAGAAAGGTTGATGAGGACAGAAAGTTAGATGGTTCTCATTTAACACAGAAAACTGCACATTATACAGCGAGGGATGGTCAGGCGTAACTCTGCATTCCAGTGCAGCTCAGAGACATGTAGTGGTTAACATTAATTACCAAACAAGTCTTTTGCAGACATTTCCCCAATGAGACCAATCTGAAATGTGAGATAGATGGTGCTCTAATTCCTTTAATAGAATAATTCGGCAAATAATGTGATGATGCATTGCTAAAGCATTAGTGTCATACAACAACCAATAACAGTTAAATCCAATAATATGGATGTTATGGATGGTCTGACTATTTGATATTCCTTATTCACCATTAATTGACCATTCTGTCAGTCAGTTAGCCACTTCAGTCCAAACTAGAATATATAATGAAAAATGTTTTATATTTTTTCCTGCAAAATGTTAATGCCAAACTGTCCAATCGATTTATGACTAAATATTGAAAATACACTAGAAACTAAAGAGATTTTAGTCTCAACTGTATTTTGTGCTAAATGCTAAGTAACCTCCTAAACGTTAGCATGCTGACATGTTAAACAAAGGTGAACATGGTAAACAGGCACTGCCACTGTCTTGCATGTTAGGGTTTTGGTGTTAGCATTGAGCTTGAGATCGAAGTGCCAATAGGCTTAATGTTGAGGCACCCACAGCACTTAATTAGTGCAGGAAAGATTTTTGTCTGAGTAAGGCTGATAGTCCACTGTGACTTCAGACACAACATTGATAAAAGTTTCAATACTGTTAACTTTAAAATCACAACTAGGCCACTAGTCACAAGCAGCATTACATGTACAGTAGCATCCCCTGGAAACATTTCCATTGTATTGTGTGATTTTGTAGCATGTGTATACTGCCAAATAGTTTTCTGAGTTTGCAAGTCATTTGTTTGTTTGTATTAAGTTGTAGTACATTGAGCTCTCAAGGCCACCATCGCCATCATTTAGAGACCCAAGTATAAAAGATCTGAACCAAGGTTAAAAACCCGAAAACATGTGCCCACTCTGCAGCAGAAAAACCAAACACTTACTGGACTGGAGTGAATTCACCGGTGAACCTAATCATACTTTGTTATAGGCTAATTGTGCGTTTCCTCAAACGACAAAGCCATTGATCAGCGTAACGATGCAGGTTTTTGGACACAGGTTGTTCTTAAAGTCATTAGTGTTACACTGTATTTTTTGCATTGTCACACAATTCTCTGCGGGTCCCAGGGATACCTTAGTGATGAATGTCTGCTTTGCCACTTGATGTGTCTTCAAAAGTCAGTGATCCTTAGCTCACATTGAGAGATTGTCAGCTTGTTAACTTTCCCCTCTTGGCGAAGCCGGTGTGTCCCTGACCGCAGATCAAATCCTGCCTGTGCTTTTCTTCGTCTGACTCCTCTCTTTCCTTTTGTACTTTCTCAACATCTGAGTAAAGTGTGAAAGTACTAAAGGTGTGTGGACGGTCCACTCTTCGTTTATAAATATCCTTGACGATCACATTGCTACAGGCTACACTGTAAACCTCCCAAATAACCTCTAAGAGCTCAGAATCACAATTTGTGTCCATAAAGATAAACTCTAAAGAGGCGACAACAGGGTATTATTTGTTACTTACTGTGTGCAGGACATAATTTGCCCATCACTGGTCATTCATAATGCCCCAGTGTTATTATAATGAAGGTTAGTGAAGTGAATTATAATATTATAAAACACTTTTAAAACAGCATTGCAAAAAAAGCCTTGGAAGATTAGATTTTGTGTCCTCACCAGTTGAAATTAGAGCAATTCATCAATTTTAATGCAAATTTGTACAGAAAAAAACAAAAACGCCAAATTAAACTTTAAGTTTTGAAACCGTTTAGGAATTCAGAGCCTTTCCTGTTTGTCTGAGCGTCTTTATTTCTGTGTCCGTGGATGCTTTCCCATGCCATATGTTAATGTGACAGCTCGTAGCTCAGATCAATTCAACTTGTTATTGCTCAAGGAGAGCAAGTGTCAGTCATTCCCCTCTGCAGACCAAACCATGAATAATTGTTATTTCAAAGAAAACAAGAGACAAGAATTGAAATGGCAGCGATTAAATAGGATTTGGTCCAAGGTGAAATATATTATGCAGTTTTTTTTTTACAGTATTGCAGAGCTGTATTGTCCTGCTATAAATATGTTTTGATGCCATTATTGTAACTGAAGACAGGCCTGGTGTTGAAAAGATCCTCAGTCTGCTATTTGCGACCGATTTGTCGTCAATTAGATTGGAGAAATAGATGCTTGATTCTCAGGACGCTAGATTGTGATTCACCTCTGTTCCTCACCTTGCTGGATTGGCCGCAGGATGGCTGTGTTCATCTGGACTGCTCTTTGTTAACTCTTAATAGACTTTCAAGGTGGCAGGCCTCTGTTGCCGGTGATTAATGATCAGATGTCATCACAGCTGTAATCTAAGTGAGTGATACTTTAATAATGGAGCGGCCTCTCCAGTGGCGACTGGATCTGCTCTGTCAGATCAGGGAGGAGGAGGAGGATGACACTTTTAGGAAGCGCTGTGGCACAGACATTATGAGAACCCACGCAGCATAAGAACATTTTCCCTGCACAGTCTACCTGCGTAAAATAAACTGTTAATGGGTTTGGATGGCAGGGAGCAGGTCTGTGTGCTATATTGGCTTTTCAGGACATTGAAGGACAAATGGTTTGTGTGAAACGCAATTTCCCAGAGTCAATTCCCCAGAAGTGTGGGAAGAAAGTTTGCAAACAAAGAGATTCGAAAACCCTCAAATCATTGCTTGACCCGTGATTATAAAACAAAACATATTTAAATGATATTAAAGGAATAGTTCACCAAAGAATGACATTTCCAACGAAATCCTTACATGAGAGTCAATAGCGCCCAAAAACGTCCATAAAACTACAAAAAACCTTGAAATATTCCTCCATACTGCTCGTCCACTGCAATCCAAGTGTACTGAAGGGATATAGTCCAGAGTTTACTCGAAACTATGTCATTTAGGATATTTTTACAGACTAAACCGTCCTGTATTGAATTTTCCTGCATGGGGTGTGTGAACGTAAGAGCGGCATCTAGGACTGTTTAGGCTGTAAAAATGTCCTAAATTATGTAATTTCGAGTAAACTCTGGACTATCCCTTCAGTACACTTGGATTGCAGCGGACGAGCAGTATGGAGGGATATTTCAACGTTTTTGTGTCGGGTGCTATTGACTCTCATACATGTATAAGGATTTCATTGGAAATTTCACTCTTTGGTGAACTATTCCTTTAACTACGAACCCCCATCCTGGGTCTCCAGATAAAAAAACTATTCATCAGCATGAGGGGGAGTCAGTAATGACTGAATTTCATTTTTTGGTGAACTATTCCTTTTAATCGTGGACCGAAAATGAACAAAAGGAGAATTTGCTACTGTTCAAATCAGACAAAAATGCAATACTTGGAAGCTCCCAATTGAAAACACAGCCATGTCCAGAAAAGCAATTATCCTGAAGTTACTGTGACAGGCTCTCAGGACAGTGCACAACTCAGACGCTCATTTAATAAGCCTGAGCCTTATAACCAGACCACAGTTCTTTAGTCAGTTAGCCCAACTTTGCATGGCATTTGCATACTGTAGTATTTTTTTTCCATGTGTGTTCAGCCCTAATGTATTGTTCACTTTTGTGTCATTATAATTAAATCAGAAGTTAGCTGCTGTTTTAATTATTTTTGCGATAGTGTGTGTGTGTTGTGTGTGTGTGTGTCTTTTCAGCTTTGCAGGAGCTCTGATAACAGTTTTTGAGCAACTCCTTTGAGAAATGTCACCATGAAGCATGGTGACATTTTTGTTTCTACAGCAGAGCTTTTTGTGTATAGTGTTACCAAGGACTTGTGACCATCATGGCTCTGCTTGCTGCTTACTGTGATAACACACAGGCAATGAGAGGAGCCCTTTTTTTTCCTCATAATCCACTGTGTAACTGTTTTGTTGTTAAATTACTCCAGAGACTGGACAAACACAGCATGGAATGGATACTTTGATTCAGGTCTCTCCCTGGGCCTGCCTATGAGGCTGCATATTGTTTAATAGGCTGGGCCCCTTATTAGTGGTTGTAATGACAAACATTTGTTGTCCAGTGGGAGGTAAAGGCCGTTCTCTAAATCTACCAGTCCCTGACCCTGCAGAAGCACTTCACATTGTGATTAATGGCTTCGAAGTTCCCAATCAGATCGGGGTTTGCCTGAAATCCTCCAACTCATTAAACTGCTTTATTAGTGATACTCTGTTTGCACAATATACCTTGATTAATTGCAAGTGACGGACATTAAACACTGGTTAGTTCCCAGATGATTGGGTGAGTGTGAATGTTATGGATACATGAATGAACTACTGGACAGTTTTGTAATAACCTATAGTTTGTGTGCAGCATAAACTTATTTTTTGTCCAAAGCTATAACATGAAGAATTGGTGTTTGATGTCATAGGTCTACATTTCACCATTATGTCTGAAAAGGTATTAGATTTGCTTCCTCCTTATGTTTGTTCATTGTTTTGAATGGGATTTTGCATTTTGCATGTATTGCTGTGTTGCATTACAATTTTGTGTTTGCACTGCAAACATTTACAAAGAACTTGTAGAGAGCTGGCAATATGCAGCATTCAGTTTTAAGTTCAAACCAGACTGAAATGACAGTAATAAATTCTGAGTTCATTGATTGTTCACAAAGAGATGATTCAAAGCTGACCTTTACTTGTTCTGATGGTCTGCATCCCTGATGAACCCTGGCTGATCTTTAGAAGTTTAAGTTGTTCAATAAGACACACTGTCTGGAGCCGAGCAGTCTGCACTTTCACTGCATTTGTTCAGCTGAGCCTTACACCATCAAAGACACATTATATAATGGAAGTAATGTAGCAATCTGCAGCTTTATGTTTTTTCCACATATTGTACAGGGGATGCATCTCAATTTAAAGCGTTGCACCAAAAAGATTCACAGAGATAAAACTTTGTTTAGATTGTTTGTCACCAAGATTTTTGTTGATACATAGAATTTGTGTTTGGGATGAGCTCTCTGGAAAAAGTTTACTTTTTGTTTTTGATCCGTCAGCCATGATATGTACAGAAGCTAAAGTCTCCTCTCTGAAGTCAGCCATTGTTTGACAAACTTTCATCACCATTAGTCATAGTATGCCTAAACTCTTTGTATAGCTAATATTGCACCGTGAACAAATTGCATTATGTTTGTTGAGCTCTTAATGTTTTCTCCAACAGTAAACCCAAAATAAAAGTCAAATTTAACTTAAAGCCCCTACAAGGAACTTTCAGTTTGTGTTGATTTTGGCGGTCCCTGTGGACAAAAGCAATAGCATTTTGCTGGAATGCAGCGCGTGCAGTCTCCGATTTGAGTACCGTAAAATCGTTTCGTCCGTGGTCTGACCCAACCACTGCCTCCCGGTTTCACTATTAGAAATAGCTTATCTTCACACCGATGGGCTCAATCACAATGACAAAACTTATAAATAGATCCTTAAACCAACATCTGCTTAACATAGTGATTTTAAACATACCGCAGCTTAAGAACTGGATATGTTGTTGTTTTTTAGTGCACAGACACAAGGCCAGCCATATAAACATCTGACTGCCTGACTGTCTGACTGATCAAGTTACATCATAGGTCTGCCTATATGAAGTTACACCATTGGTTGGCCACCAAAAGTTGTTTTCCCAGTGGCTGATGTATTTTCAAAATTGCTGCAACTTTTCAAACTGCTTTAGAGACTTTTCTTTTTAAAAGAAAAAAGTATCCAAGAACAAATAAAGTAACTTAGATGACAAACTATTTTTACTTCCTATAGAGAGTCACTGTTGGTGCCCTGTGGAGAGAGGCATACCTCACCCTCTGTGTCTACTCTGTTCAGAGAGCAGCAGCAGTTTGTTCACCCAGACAGGCTGTGCACTGTGTAACAAAGATATCCTGTTGCCTCTAACTTTTGTTCAAATTGATAGTTTAGCATGTTAATACAGTCGTCGTATTTCGTTGGTGTGCTTGGTGTTTTTCTCAGATAAAGCTGTGGTTGTAAAATCTAACCCTATTATAGCTGTGCAGAGCAGCAGCTTGGAAAATGAGATCTGGTTAACATTTCATCTTAATTGTCACTATTCTACTTTGTTCCTTGTCTGACACCAGAAAAGAAAAGCATGTAATAAATAAGCACAGCTTTACTGTGAATTCAGCTCTCTTAAAATACTGTAGGAGGAGAGGTAGAGTCAGATAAAGGGCTGAAACTGGCTGACACTAGGTGGAATTCAAATTCGATGAGATGAGATCAGATGATATCAGTTATTCTCAGCGGCTTCTCAACAGATTCCAACTATTATTATGGAACTACCGCCTCGATTCCATATGCAGTGCAGCTATGGACTAGGTTTTGTATTGTATTGTTTTCATTAGATTTCCTCCAGACGAGTGTGAGCTCAGTGAACCCTTTAGGGTATAAAGTGGTCATCTTGACTGGCTGAGTCCACAAAATATGAAGAACATTCATCTTTTTCTAACAGCAACTGAGAGCGCCCCTTGAGAAGTAAAAGGTTGTTTAATAGAACAACCAAGACACTGACAATTATTAAGTTGCCTGCAAACGTCAATGAAATTGTTACATTGATTAGTTTTCAGCGTTAGATGCTTTGCTAATTATCTGCTCCAGGGGTCGACACACTTCAAAATATTGCACCCTTTAATTACCAGTGTTAATTTTCTGCACATATTCCTGTTGGGCCTTGCTCTTGATTGGCCAGACTATAACAGTCTAATTGTTGTCCTGCACCGACTCTGCCGATGTAGAAACTGCAGCACACGGGCTTCTCCCAGTGGAAATGCATACTGCAGAAGAGAATGGTGTATCTGGGTTTAATGGGGAGTCCTTGGCACTTTCAAATAAAGACATCCATGTTTGTGGCTTATTCCCCCATAATGATATAGCAGCATCCGGGGGGAACTAAAGTGTGAACCCTAGACCTACTGCTTCCACCGCACCAACAGAGATAAATCGTTCTGCAAGATAGCCAGCAGGCTCGTTCAGGGTCACTACAATATGCAGACCAGCTTTCAGCACAGTGTGGCTCATTAATGACTGGCAATGACTGTTCCCACTGTTGACCCTGACTACCTGTAGATAAGTGTTGCAGAAGGATGCTCATTTAGTTTTTTTCCCCTCCTCTTCTCTCACAGCATGGGTGATAGAGCTAATGTAAAACATGTAATCAAATTATTACAGAGGAGAATTGCTAGAATAGTAAAAAGCATATGCAACACTGACAAGGTGATTATTTTATTTCTATTCTCCCTCCAGGCATGAAGCTTGAAATCAATGCTGTTAGTTGCTGATATTTTTTGTGTTGTGTTGTGTTGTTAAGTAACCAAGATCCAGCATCCTCCAATTGTTTTTTCACCTGACTGGCTGAAAAACAAAAAAAACAGCATATTTAATAATGAAGCTATGTGGCGTAGATTGTGTGAAGAGATTTCTAAGCCTGTTTAGTTCCAGTGCTTGCTTCCTCTGTTTCCATGTCGGACATTATCCTCAGTAGATTATGTTAAGATAGTAATAACACAAATTCTCCCCGTTGTGAAGGAGCCCGAATCAAAGACTTCGCCAGGAGAGAACATCATGTGCATACCCATTAGTGGCTGCTCACACACCCCATTTTCTTTCACTTCCTGTGATGTTCGCTCGGATGGAGCTGGTCCTCACTGGTGCTGTTTTTTAAGCCTTTTGTAGTGCAAGAAATGCTCTTTATCTGAGAGAAGAGATGCACTGAAATACAGAAAGTGCTAGATGAGGGTTAATAATGCAACTACTATTAATAGTGAGTATCTAGACCCCTATTTCTATTTAGTTAAAGACGTTAATTTGCTGGAATATGGAGAATAAAACACCATACAAACCATGATAATAAATTAAAGAGATAGATGTCAATGTTTAATTCAGACCTTCCTTTAAAAAAAAAAAAAAAAGTTGCCCATAAATTACAAAGTGGGATTGTGCAATTACAGCATCAAATCCAATACTGAAGCATCTAGAACAAATTAGCTTTCAGCCATGTTCTCTTATTTAACCAGGAACAGGTCTCATTTACAGTATTGAGCAGATTGTCCACACCTGAGTTAATTTTCCCAGAGTGATTAAAATGTCACAGCCAAGTGCGTAATGCATCCTGACTCAATGTTTCACCAAGAATTGCGTGAAAGACTGTAAATTACCCCAAAGAATTTAGTGTTGACAGCGAGCGAGAAGGCGGTAATCAATCAGGACAGTCACTCAAATGTCAGTTAATCAGTGTGTGTGTGTGTGTGTGTGTGTGTGGGAGAGCAAGATGTTCACATTAAAGTGTATTTTGCACTCTTTTACTTTTCTACTTTTTGCACACTTAGAGATGCTGATGTTCCAGCAACATCAAGCAAGTAAGTACCCTCCGAGCGATTCCATTAGAATTACAATCATGTAGATTTTCTAATTGCAAGTAATTATTACAAGGCAAGAACTGAACAAGCTTTTAGTGAACGCACCCCAGAACCTGCTGCGGTAAAGACCCACAACTTTATCTATTGGTTTCAGATGCTGTGCACAGTGCTGATAGTTTCTTGGGGGCACGAGAGAAAAAGAAAATTCCCTGAAAAGTCCATTTCTGACGGTTGGTTCAGACACCTGCCTCAGGTATCACATGCTCCTCTCCTGGCCCGGTTCCTGCTATCTCAGTAACGAACAGATACATAAATGAGGCTGCAGCTGTTTGAGCAAGCAAAAGGAAAATATGTGTTGAAAATGAGAAATCTCTGCTCATCACTTGCAGTCTTTTTGTCATATCACTTTAAAAAGGCACATATGGCCATTAACAGTTAATGTGTATCCATTAAAATCAATTTTGTGATAACCAGACATATGAACGTGAACACATGCATTGTTTGTATCCCTCCTGGTGTTCCTCATTAACATCACTTCAAGACGGCCAACTTGGAACTCATATTGGTCCAGGCTGCTCCCACTGACATGAAAGCATCCCGTATAAATGGCACTGATTTCAATAAAAAATAAAGGCTGGCATGCTTTGATCATTGGATCGCACCTTGTCCTCCTCGGCCACAGGAACGGCTCATCAGACAATCCTTTGAATAGACAACTGACAACGACAGGTGAAACATCACACACCCGGAGCTCGGACCACATGGCTGCTCTGGCTATCAATTTAATGAGTCACTGAGCAAGATTAGAGTCATAGTTTAGGTGACGCGCAGCAGACGCTTCTGTTAATATTCTGTTTTCGTATAACCTTGCGTGATAACAGATAATGAAGTTGCAATTAATTCATCACATAATTGATAGCAACAGGTTCTCAAAAGCCTTTCAGGACTTATTGATCCATCAATGACAATTATTTTTGAATGAGTGCAGATTTTTTTTTACTCCATTTTAAAGTGCCTTCAGGGCGTGACCGAGGTTCAAAGGAGTTGGGCTCAGTCTCTTCATTATTCAGAGGGGTAACATGCAACAATTGTTCATCTTGTTTTCCACATGGTTTTGTTCATTGTTTGCGATTTAATTGGCACTCTAGGTAATGATTATCCCACACAGGTCTTTGCACTTATAGCTAATATTAATAAATGTTTTTGTTTCTGCATTCTGATTGGTTGACGAGCAAACTAGTAAGGTGGTACTGTATCAAGTGGTAACCATGTGAGTAACCAAGTCTTCTTTGTGTTTTAACCCTTATGGACGTGTTTAGGAAAACTGGATACAACATTTAAAGATGGAACCACATTTATTCCTCTAAAAGTCGCTCACAAAGCGCATACTTCATAAAAGCCTCTGCAGGCTTTCACACTCTTCACTGGTTTTTGGCCTGAAGGGAATTCTCACCACCAGAGTCCCAAAGTCAGTATTAGGGTTAGAAATCGGATAAAATAATTCAATCACATGGCTCTCTAGACTTTCAGAATCTTTCCGGTAAAGGATTAACTTCTGAAAGTCAGTTCAGGGAGTTTGTGACACTGAAAATGTTATTTACTATATGACAGCTGCTCTTTTTTTCCACTCATTGCATATGGGAAAATAGTTTATAGGACTGTGGATCATTTAAGTTACAATACCCCGTCTGGCCTCCGCAATAAACTCACTTCAGGGCAGCTTGGTAATGGTTGTCAGACCAGCTCCAGGTGTGATCCAGATGTAGGCTACCACCTTGTGAAAGTGTGTTATTTCCATTCCCAGGTTCAGATCCTGATCACAACAATAATAAATCAATGTAAATAAGGTCTAATCTCTGCACAGACTGTGATGATGCGTCCAAACTTTAGCCTCTAACGACAACAGCAGAACAGATGACCAACGGATGAAAATAAATCAAAGCAGCAGAGCGTGTATTGTTGTTCTTTGTGTTATAACATTAATAAGCCCTCTTTGCACTTTGATAATAATTGATCCCAAAGATGCCACTGGCCTCTCGGCTTCAGATGCATCAGAGTTTTTACGCTTATATTTCCTCCTTGCCTAGCTCAGCCCCTTCAGTGTTGTATAGCTTCAGTGTAATGGTCATGTAATTTATCCAGGGCTGAGACTCCCTGGGAGTAAACAAACATAACAGCTGTAGAAATCAATAACTCAAGGTAAGTTAGCACATGTTGCAACCTCTTGTGATGGACAGGCTCACTTGGAGTTGTGTGGTTGGTAGCCAACGAAAAACAACCTGTGTGAGGAGGAACATCTTGGTGTGAAATCTCTGTTTAATTTAACATCATTATTTTTCATCATACTTTGGTGTGTGTGAGTGTAAACATTCTGTCGACAGATCTGAGCTGTGTATACTTATATGGTCGACCCCAGACAGCTGTATTTTTTTTTCCTTTTCAATATTTTAAGCGCAGCCACATCTCTGACCTTTCACTGTATGTGTTCACATTGTCTGCACAGTTTTGAACCAGCAACACACAGGATATTCTCCTCACCTACACAATCGTCATCTCCAAGGATGATGAAAATGTACAGAGTTGACAAGGCAGATAACGAAGACAGTTTCCTCAGCAAACACCCGAAGATCTGTTTTAGATTCTGCACCTCCTGGAAAAAGGCTGCAAGTTTTTTTTAATGTGTAGCAAAAGCTGTTTGAAAAGGTGCTGTTCTCATAAAAGATTGATAGTTGCCTAGTGGCCCTGAGGCACCCAAGCCAACAACTCAGGATTCATAAATAAAGCTAAATGGATCAATATTTCCAGGACTTTAGAGGTAACCTATGGTTACCCCTACTTTGAGAGAGAAAGCTTGGAGAAAGGTTAGGTTTTAATCGAAGGCTTCCCACCATAATAATAAAGAAAGTGTGGCATTTAATCATCAGAGCTGTGTGGTAACAGCCGAGGTCCACGAACTGAGCCATATGCTGCGATACAGAGAAACTCAGACTCTATATCATCCCTATTCATTGTACAATTTAGGAATTATTCACCCTCCAACCTGCAGAAAGCTGTAGCATCAGCAGCGGCGCTCCAACGCTCTGCTATTAGGGAACTTTTCACTCCTCACTCTTCTATTTAAAGAAAGCAGGAAACAAAGTATGGGCGTTCTAAGAATTGTGTAATTCATTGTCTCGGCAGTCAACAGCAGATGCCTCTTAATCAACTTTTATTGAACCAAAGTGTCAAAGCGGAATGACGCATTACACCGGGAAGGGAAAAAACTCACAACAAATATGACAAATGGAAACATTTGCCTGTAGTTTGTGAAGCCATCATCTTGGCAGCATGATGATGATAATTATGATGCATGTTTGTGTTGTACAAGCTGTTCTGTCACCAATGAATCTACATTTACATTGTGTTTATCCAAGCTGGTACTATTATTTCAGTTATTTCATTATAGTTTGCCTCCTTAAGCCTTTGAAATGTTATAAAACTGTGTTTTATAAGCAATTAGTATTCCTGCTAATGTAACAGATCTGAGAGCTAATTCTCATGCTGAATATAACTTAGTAGACTTATAGTTACTTAATGTTTGTAAATTGAATTTACACAGTACTGACACATACAGTATAAGCCATGTTTCTGTGGTTTTTACTCCCCTCTTAATTATTGTGGTGCTAGTACGACCCTAAAAAATGTAATATAAAGTCCAACAATCCAATTTACATTACATTAGCAGTTATAAAATTGCATGTTAAGGCTGAGGTTTAATTGAATTCAGAGTATTTGTAGAATATTATAGTAAAAGTTCCCACTCACTTCTTCATTTCTATCCTCCATGAGGCACTAAAGTCATGAGGAAAAGCTACGGGACAGGAAAATAACAGCTCCTGCTGACTCATCCATCTGTCTTTTATTCTTTTGTTTCTCTCCCAAGGGGACTAATGCCACGAACACTAGACAGCCAGATCACATTAGAGAAGACTCCCAGCTACTTTGTCACCAGAGAGGCACCGAGACGCATCTCCAGCATGTCTCACGAGACCAAGCTGATTGTTGTGGTGCGCAACCCGGTCACAAGAGCCATCTCTGACTACACACAGACTCTTTCCAAGAAACCCGACATCCCCACGTTTGAAGAGCTGGCCTTTAAGAACAGAAGTTTTGGTGTTGTCGACACTTCCTGGAACGCCATTCGGATCGGGATGTACATTCTGCACCTGGAGAACTGGCTGCAGTACTTTCGCTTGTCACAGATGCACTTTGTGAGCGGCGAGCGGCTGATCACTGACCCGGCGGGCGAGATGGGCCGCGTGCAGGACTTTTTAGGCCTGAAACGAATAATCACGGACAAGCACTTCTACTTTAATCGAACCAAAGGCTTCCCCTGTCTGAAGAAGCCGGAGAGCAGCAGCCAGCCACGCTGCCTTGGCAAATCCAAGGGGAGGACTCACGTACAGATCGACCAGGAGGTCATAGAGCAACTGCGGGAGTTTTATAGGCCATTTAATATCAAATTCTATGAAACTGTGGGACAAGACTTTAAGTGGGATTGAGGGTGCCATACAGAAACAGTGCTGCTTTTAAGAATGGCTACCTCGAGAGACATGCTAAAATATTAATGAGGGTATCTTCAACAAAATGACAAGTTTATTGAAGTATGTATAAATTCATAAACTAAGAATATATTTAAAAAAGAAACATACAACTCGGGACATCATCATAAATGGTGTAACGACATGATGCAGTGTTCTGATAAGTGCCATTTCTTAAAAAGATGAAGTATAGACAAAGCTGCTTTTTCTTTACTGCATACAGGAAGTGACAGATGCATTCATCAGTAAGCAGCCAGAATTAATCCATTAACCACAAACCACCAACTCCAGGCTGACATTTATGACACTGCTTGAATATTCATCACCCAACTTGCTTATTTATTCCTCATTTCAGCTCAAAATTAAACCACTGGTCTACAGTTACAATGAGCTCCCGACATGATGTTGCAGCAAAATGTGAAATGAATAAATAAAATCATCCTGTCGGTTATTCTGCACTGATATCTGTTGACCAAAGCTCACAGGCAACAGTGGGAAATTTATCGAATAAATGTACTGTAACTGAAGAAGAAATAAAAAAATAACGGCTCTATTGAGAGACACTGTAACAATGGTAAAAAATTAACCGTTTGTTAAACTCTACTTCAACTTTTTCTGTGTTAGTGTTTTTTGTTTGTGATCATCGAAATAAATGGAAAAAGTATTAAATTCAAGGATTAAGTTGAGATATTTTCTGCTTTTCTTACTTTTGCAAATGTCTAGCATTTAGTAACGTTGTCTGAGAACAGAATACAATCAGATGCTCCCTGCAGTTATGAGCTTTGCATCACAAACACTTGCATCTGATCAAACCTGATGCCTGATGTTCCGTGACATCCAAGGCCATACACATATAGGAATACAGGTTTCATGTGTTAAAGAAATTCATATAAATCAGGACATTTCACTAAATCTCACAGAATATATGACAAAGTTTGTATTGAACCTCTTGAAAGTGAAAATGTCCGTTATCAAATGCTGCCATGCATGTCATTGATCTCATTAACTTTTAAGATTCCTCTTTTAACGGATTTCTTCATGCTCTTCCTCTGAATGGGTCTCAGTACTAAGCAGAAAGATTAACCTCCTGAATTTGCGCCCTCAAGCCAGTCAGAGTTGTCATTAATAATTTCCTCTGAAAACCCCCAAAATCCTTCAGACAGAGGAGAACTGCAAAAAAACAGATGCATGAATTGAAATAAAAATGTAAAATAGAATACAATTCATAATGCCACAGGAATATGAACACAGATCACTGATGACCTTTTGTGTCCTGATGCAGTTTTAGATTTAACTTTTGTGGTATGTGTTTTTTTTTGTTAGACGCTGCTTTGTGATTTGTATTTATTTATTTATTTATTTATTTATTTATTGGCCAATCCATTTGTTTGCAGCATGAAAAATTCAATGACAGATTTAGTCTGGAGGCGGAGGAACAGTGTGAATGTCCCAACAATAATTAGACACATGCTCCGTGAATTCAACCAGGCACATTTAAAGGAACTGTCAAACTTCATTTGAAGAGTGTCCATTAAAGCTGAAAGAAGGTTTAATGGGCCCTGAAATCTGTGCTTCACATGATGCTCTTGTTCAAATGTGTTGCAAACACAAATTTGCCAGTGAAGTGGTGTGCATAATTGTCATCTTTTCCAAGTAAACACGTCTTATCGGTTTTTGATCCTCCACAGTGATGAGGCAGTGCAAGTTTATCCAGGGAATGCAGAGACAAACTCTGAACTTATTCATGTTATTAAAGCAGAAGTAAGTGATATATTTGTGTTAATATAAGTCTTAAATAGTTATATCTTCCGACAGCAATCACTTACATAGAGTGTTTGGTCTGAAACACGGGTCTGTCAGTCCCTCTGCTCTGCTCTGAGCCGAGGAGAAAACATTTATCGTATCCTACAGTTTTTATCCAATGAGGAGAGAGAACGGCATGCAGGGCTGTGTGTGCAGCCAAGGAACGCCGTGAATGTGGCGACGTAGGGACGAGGACTGTTATGGTGCGTTCAAGGAAACTCGTATTTTTCCGACCGTGAAGTGGTACCAGTTCGATCTGGTACGAGTTCACGGGTCAGAAGTTACGAGTGGCCGTTATAGTGACTTTCACCGGTAAAACAGGTCGGAAAAACACGAGTGGGTTGCCTGGAACGCTACAAAGTCGTAAGTTGTGACTTGAAGCTGTAATTTACGATTTCAAAAGCCTACCTGGAACGCAGCATTAGCGAAAACGACCGGACCACTTACTTCTGCTTTAATTGTTCTGAAAGATTATTTGATGAGAATGTGTGATCAACTGTATACAGAATATAAAAGCTCTGTGACCTCTTCCATAGGCGTTTCCTTTTGCATTGTGTAATCCCCCTCTGCAGGGTTTTGAATTGTGCAGCCCCGTCTGGTCACACTACCACTAATGTGCAAATGTGACAATGTGACCTTCCATATTAAGGAAATTAGACATTCACTTGCTTTCCGCCGGTGCTCCTCCAGTACATGTCCAATGGCCAACAGCAGTATTTAAACTGTCATTTGTGATAGTCTGCATTAATTTTTGATTAACCTGCCAATGCCGTCTGCAGCTGCCCGCTACTTAGAGAGCCGTCAGCAGACATGCCAGTTTAGCAATAAGCTCAACTTTATCTCAGCTCAGTTAATTATAACTTTTCCCCCAGAATGCTTAGAGCCTGACGACATGGCACCGAGAGAAGCCTCCCACCACCGCTGTCACTCCGTAACATCCAATGAATGCTCTGATGTGTTATCCGTCCTGCATCTGACGACCTTCCGTGTACCTCCTGTTGAAGAACATTAGGGCAAATGTTTTATTTTGAGGCTCCTGACAGAACACGTTGAAAAGAAAATGGCAGCTTTCAAACTTCTGCACATCTTTTTCCTTGAATGCTCGTGCTCATTAATGTTTTATGCTTTGCAGTATCGAAGGTAACCTACATCTGCAGTGTGGCAGAAAATGAAAAACACACTGTTCAATGATACATATAATGTAATTTACACGTTATTATGAAGGAACAAAGTATTCGTTGGGTAACTAAAAGCTGCCTGACTGACCATTCTAACCTTCAGAGTAAATACCAAAGAAGCGGTTGGAAATGTCATGAACTTTCAAAGACTCTGAGGTAAAATACACCTCAGCCGCTCATTAGTCAGACAGTAAACAATAAAATCTATTGACAAAAAAAAATCCATTTATTTTCATTTTCATTGAATTAAAAGCAGCATTCAAATTTGCATTTTGCAGTCACCTCTTGTGGACTCCAGTGCTGTAGAGGTCTTTCATAACGCCTGCCTTGAAAAGCAATTGAAATTCTACGGAGGCGCCAACCCTGACGCTTCACACACTTTACAAGCTCGTGTCTGTAATCTCTGTATTGTGGAGACGACATCTGAAAGAAAAACAGCTGCGAATGTGCTGTGTCCCAGAAAGCACAGTAGCTATAGACGATCAAATATATCAATAACAAACAAAAGAAAAAATCTCAAGAGCTCTAAAGGAAAAAAAAAATCTTTTAATATTTATCTGCTTGGTTTATGTGTTGTACCAAGTTTGTTGCTATTTGTTTTCTGATGTCAATTGAAACTTCCAGATGTAATGAGGGCAGATCTCAAGCTTCTTTCTATATGCAGTTTCACCAGGAAGACTTTTTCCCCCTATTTCCACGGTGTTAAAGTATTTACATCGAGACATCTCCTTGTCCCCCTCTAATGAGCCAAAGCCATGTAGGATAATGAGGATGTTCCTTTTCTCCAATGGACAATGAGAGGAGCAGACTTCTCCTTAGATGATTTGAAACTTGGCAGCCAGAAACCCCTCCAGAGGAAATCTCATTAAATACTAAAATGGCATGCGAGCTAACCTCTACCTGCATCAATGCACCTTTTGAATATGTCATTCGGGTTTTTCCAGGAACATGTTCTATCACTGGAACATGTTCTATCACCGGGTATCGCACCTCAAGCTGCTCCTCTAAATTAAAAGATGTACAAAAATGAAAATTGATTTATTCGTCTGTAGATGCATGTTGGTATTTTCTCATGCTTATGTCCCTGCTGCACTGCTTTCATGCTTGATGTAATATACCTGATGATTTCTGTGCCATACTAATGAAAAGTTTCCCATTAAAGGAACTATGCATTCTCCTGGAAAAAAAAAGATCACAGCCACACACCTGCAGCTACTGTACTGTATGTGTGAGTGCACACACACCACTAACCAATGTGAAAACCTTTCCCCTCACCTCATTTCCTCTGGTCTGTTGAACATGTGCTGCTTGCCTTTCCTTCAGAAAGGTCAAGTGCAGAACAGGTCTCCAGGCACACAGTCAACTAATTAAGCAGTAGTGCTGGAAGATGCATACCAGCTCCTGGGATACCGCAGCAGTCGGTAGCCACCCTCAGGGGTAACGGACATATTGTTTCACATGCAAGCCAGGTAAGGATTTGCATTACGCATTGTTCTTGTGCAAATGGGCAATAAAAGAACTCTACATTGTGCTTAGAGAGAAGGTATGGTAAAATAAAAAAAAGAAATAGAGGTAATAAAGGTACCCCAAGATCAAACCAAATTGTTAATATGATCTTCTACATGTGCAATGCATCAAGATGTTTTTAGAATAGGCTATGTGTGCGTTTGTTTGTCAGATATCAAGTGGCTAAGGATGCTTTCTGAATCTCTGTTTTGTGTATTTGCATGTGTTTTCTTAAGTTGCGGTGCGTTGAGCCACTGAAAGTATCTCATTAAAGCAAATGTTCCATGGTAAGAACTGAAATACCACTCACTGTTGAACAGGCTCAGGTCAAGGAAGGTGGCAGGTAGACTCGGCAGACTTTGTGGCTTCTCAGAGGTGAATTTAGGTGAGTTAACAGCACTCTCAATTTCATATGCAAATCAAGCTAAATGACCCAACAACAAAACCAAACAACAAAATAAACCCAGGATAAATTAAACAGCATGACTTCACCATCTGATTATTTGGAAAGATCAATTAAAACCTAATGGGTTTTAGCCTGTGCTGTACCAAAACAAAGCGAGATGTCCTGAAGGGTAGGCTACCATTAACAGAGGGAAATCGGCCAACAATCTGAGACTCCTTCAGGATTACATTCACATTATTAAATGGCTTTTCTCAGAGTAAATAGCCTAAACCCAAATCCCCTGGAATACAAAATCCTACAAAAATACTTTTGCATCGAAAAAAAAAAAAACCCTCCTCATGGTTTCTTCCAATGATGTCACCATGACATCATCTAGAAACCAAGAAATGCTGGACAGCTCCCCATACATCCATGCGGCCCCCTCTGAAACAGCAGCTCTGCAAGGTGGATCAGAACAAAAGAAAAGAAAATGGCGGAAGCTCCCAGTGTCTCATTTCACTGCTTGTCTGATCTGCTTGTCAAATCTCGCGCGATTTGCATTGACACCCAGTTCACGGCTCCACAAATCGTGCAAGATTCCGGCAGAGCAACACTGGGAGCTTCCGCTACAAACAAGCTTAAAATATAGACTTATTTAATTTTTTTCAGAACAATTTCTCATGTCGGGGCTTCAATACAAGAGCCTCATTACAGACGAGTAGTATGGAGGCATTTGGATGTTTTTTGGTGTGTCTTTTTGGACGAAGAAAAGTGAGCCCCATTTGCTACCGTCATATGGACATGCAGTGCTGCACGGAGCCCCGCTGTAACTCCGAGAAGGCACGGAGGACTCTGAAACTTCTCCCAGCCCTTAGTCGACATGAGGGTGAGTAGATAATGAGTGAAATTTCAATTTTGAGTGAACTATCCCTTTAAACAGCTGCTAATGGTAACCTTGGCTGTGTAGCTAGTATTGCTATTATTATATAGCTCCTACAGCTACAATTCCTATAAAGGTGGCTGACTCAGCTACACTGAGAATTTATGCTCATTTATTATTTATCAGCTCTCGGTGTTGATCAGTAAGTCGGTAAATCTGCAAATTAACAAAATAATTGCTGCTAACAACATACAAACTTCTCTCTGCTGCAGCTGTATGATCGGGTCACCTGCTGAACAACATAATATTATAGTGCTGTTTTATTGGGGAAAAACAAAAATTAAACTGTTAGAGGGATGACAACATACAAATTCTGTGGTGGCTGCGGTTTAGCAAGTCATACAACTGCTCAGTGTTGGCTGAGGACTGCACTCTCCCCGCTGCCTTCCATTTAAATGTGGGATCACAGAGGAAGTCATTTCAGTGTAGGCTACAGGACGGCACCCAGGGGACCCCCCAGAGGAGAAGAGGGGGTACGTGGTGATAACAGACACCCTCTCCAGGACGCCTGATAAATGGAGTCAGTCTTGAGTCTGTAACTTAGATAATTAAGTCCTTATTCAACTGAGGGAATGTGCCCGGCAGCGTGTTCAGAGGAGCAGAACACAATAAGGAGCCCTGCCAAATGACCACCACTTACACAAACTTTCACACAAACCCCAGAGCCCGCTGGCCTCCACTATAAACAGCTCGCCATTACAGATCCCGAAGCTTTTAAAATCCCAGCAGGTGGTGAAAATGAATTGTACTACACTCTAAACAACACTGAGAGTTCACTTAGCTACTAATGGGTGAAAAAGGAAAAGTAAGCAAGTAATGTGAGTGCAATTACTGCTAGTCAGTGAGCTGCCAGCCACTGTCAGCTCCACATATGTCTTGTTTATTCCATACATTTTAATGACACAGGAGATGCACATCTCTGAAATGACACAACTAATGTCAGTTATTTTGACTTTCCACAAGATGCTGTCTTCACTTTTATACTAATGGACTATGAAATCATATAAAGCAATATCTTATTTTATAATCCTGACCACTTAAGGTACGTGTGCAATGGCGGGTATGATAGAATTGCAAATGGTTCGCATAGATGGAGTCTTTAAGCCTGCATAGTCCATGGTATGTCTAAGAATGGTGCCTCTGTTTGCATTTTGATTGATACTGCACATCTGTGTTGCTTATATTCAGATGTAATTATGAATGTAAGGTTGAGATTTATGCTGACATCTCTAATGAAATGGAACCATAAAGCTGATTGTTTCCAGAGTGTGAATGAAAACGCCATCACCGCCGTATCCATGAATGTGGGACGTGCACTGCTGATATAATGCCTCATTGATCCTTAAAGAGTAGGTATTGTGAAAAAGAAGGGGGAAAAAATCATCAATAAATGTACATCTCTGTAATTAAGGAACTAATGCCCTTACTGTGGAGAACATGAGACTAGATTCAGAGCAAATGCAAAGCCACTGAGATTGCTTCTGTCTGCATGGGATAGATTCTCAGAGCGAAATTATCATAGATTGTAGCGCAGCCTGTCGCAATCACACTTGCCCTGGTTTAGTGTAATGTGACTTATCAAAGCGATTCCATAGTGTCATTACTTTCATGCTTTCAGAGAAAATGGGCTCATTCAGTCAGTATCAGTCCGACTCCATCTCTTATCTTACTGTCTTTGCTTTCAGCAGCCCTCAACCCCCAAATATTTGAAGATATCTGCCGCTCACTCCAGTCGATTTCTCTGCGCTGACTCCACTTACTCATATTTTTTACCACCTGGGTGTGCATGTCTGTAGATGAGTGTAGCACCTGCGAGGGTTAACAGCTCAATAGGATCAGAAACGAGGTTTGAAGGAGCAGTGGATTTATCAAAGCGTAGGCAATAATACACTATACAGATCAGAAGGTAAGTTAAATGTCTATAAAGAACAGTTAGTGGTTGAGAAAATATACATTTCCACCAGAATGCAGCCATTTACACAGTCATATCAACCATAAAAATATAACATTTATTTGGGTGAATAAATGTCATTCCATTAAATTGACTCAAAGTTATTTAGTTAAAAAAAAAGGAGCCTTTAAGGTTGCTGTTAACACTTGAGCTTGAATCTTTCCACTTTATGAGTATAGTCGTTTTTTCAATCTGTCAAAAAGCTTTTTGTTTGTTTGTTTGTTTTCTTTACCATAACCGGAAAACAAATAATGTGGCTACTTGCAGCAAATAACCCACTTACAGATCACACTTGATTCTATTACTGTTTTACTCTTTGTTACGTATTATTAGGTAAATGGTTAGATAATACAGTGGCTTAGGTAAAGATAGAGTACAACTATTAATATCATGGTTTTCAGTGTTTTTATATGTTTAAATGATTTTTAGTCACATGGGTCACATTCATAAAAGAGGATCTACCTGTACACAATAAAGTTGTCTATCATTTTGAACAAGGAAATCTTTGTAATTCATTTTTGGAAAACACCTTCGTATCTGTCCATACAATAACACACTACACCCATTAGTCACTCAGCTTAGCTTTTAGCCTAACACAAAGTTTGAAAACAGCTGGGCTAACAAGCAACACTGTGAGTGTGAAATGTCATAATATTAATATATTATCTATTTTGAACTCCTATAGTCACTCCAAAACCAATTAGTAGTCTGGCATAGTCTGTCCACAAAATGGCAAAAATCTTAGCTTGAACATACTGTGAACTTAAAAAAAAATACTGCAAGCTGAATTTGTATTTTACCACTGACTGACCCTGGCTGACTGTTTCCCCATATTTCCAGTAATTCTGCTAAGCTAAGCAAAAGCCACCAGTAGCTTCCTATCTAACAAACAGATAGGAGAGTGGCATCAAACCTATTATCTTTTGAGGAAGTGCAGTCCACAAAATGAACTATTTGTGTAAGAAACAACACACTCAAACTGTGGAAGTTTAACTAGAAGAGACAAAATAGTTGGCTAGATAAAGGTTAGTTATATGACAGAGTGATTTCAGTAATAAATAGCCCCAAATTTAATAAAGAAAAGTTCAGAGGAGAAAATTAATCAATCCTCAGCACAGAAGAGTTTTTAATTTAGATTTTGAAAGTGGCTGAAATTGAAGTAGGGACTCGTTTAAGTTCATCAGGAACTCTGTTATAATGTACTGTAGCCAAGAGAAGGAACTTGCAGTGTGATGCAACACTAAATGAAATTTTTCGCTGTCAACATGAAACTTCTTGGACGCTTGTGAAGACGCAGAGCCGGATTAATCCAGTTTCAGCTAAATCAAATGTCTTTTCTCTCAGAGGATTATTAGCACCCCAGAGTTAGAATAGGTGATCTGTCATCACAGACACTTGGCTCATTTTGGCATCTTTCAAAATAATGTGCTAGGAGGAGAGAGGGAAAGTGAAAAGGCCTGCTAATGCACCTTTAAAACAACAGTCTAGCAGCCTGTCATCCTCCAGATAAATTAGAGGAAAATCACCCACTGAACATTTACCACAGATTGTAGCAAGTATTCTTCTGCTGGAAGTACAGTAATTTACATCTGAACGACTTCTCACGCTGCTTCCATATCGGAGAGAGGGGATAAAAAAAGAAGAAGAAGCAGCACAAGATGTAACAAGACTCGTCTCCTCTGTCAGCCTGTAAAAATGGGAACAGCTTAATGGCTTGTGGTTGGCAGAGACACTCCAAAGTTATATGAAGGCAACAAAAGAATCAATCTGAAATGCATGACAAGTTGCACAACATGGCTTGAAAATGTAAGAGGATTATTAATGTTTACTGACATAACTGGGACTTACAGTCAGCTCCACTGGAATTGTCAGCCTTTGTGTCTCACAGCATCAAAGTTGTTTGACGACTGAATTATTAAAACAGGTCTATCAACAATATTCAGTCCCAACTAGTTCATTAAACACAGCGGCCCAATGCATAAGAACTATGTTACATGTATGGAGTTGGTGTGATTGGGCGATGACGTGACTCTGAGATCAGAGGTTAGAGTGTGTGATGATAAATTCAAGGTTATATTCAGTTACAGTGAGTTGCAGACAGGGCCGTTGCTAGGAATTCTGGGCCCCCTTAAAGAATACTAAAGTGGGCCCCTACCCCCTAACTTTTCCTTTTTTTTTCTTAGACTTCGTATGTACTGTATGTATTATCATTTTTTATTTAGCCTACTTTGTTTTGATGCTAATGCAGCATTATTATGAGTATTAGTCAGGGTCTTATGCAGAATAAATCAGTCATACAAAGATTAGACTACTGGGGTTTTTTATGGGCCCCACTGGGCACTGGGCCCCTAGAATTATCATCACCTTTCTCCCCTATACAACGGCCCTGGTTGCAGAGGCCGTTTCTGAACTCCTCAGAGAGTAAACAGCTTCTGCCCTGCATTCTCCCAGGCGTCTGTGAAAGTGATTGTTACACTGCAGTGTCAAATTCCCACTGTCGAACGATGGCCTTTCCTACGCGTCAGGAACAAGAATGTGCGATTCCCGTGCGCTGCTAATTTTTTTGTTTTGTTTTGTTTTTTTCTTCTTCCTGTTTCTCAATGTCATGCTGGTGCTTTGACACAGATCGAGATTGTTGCTTGACTTTTAAGTGAACGCCTTTTTCATTTAGACACGCCGACGCTTCCACGCTTCTTCAAGGTGCTGAGGTTGAAGGTTTCCAAATGTGTTTTTCTCTCACTCACAATAAATGACTTGTGAGCTGCATCCACTAGCAAGGAGACAAACAGAGGAACCTTCTGACGGCACTTTAAGAATTCAAGGACATCACAGGACTTTTTGCACGATTTAGGTCATTGAAGTACAAATCATATAATCATTATTACTGTCAGCTGTTTTTCGACAATTTTACGAGTTGAGCCTAAAGGTTCGTGGTTTCGTCAAAGCCTTGTGTATCAATGCAGTAATGCACATCTGGAGTTGGAATTCCAATTCAAGAATGAAGCAGCAATGGTTGAACACATTTTCAATATATAACAAATAAGACGGAAACATTAAGGTAGGAAATGTTGTGAATTGCACTGTGTGATTTTGACACTGTCTTGCATTATGTAGGTTGACCAGCCCAGGATCTATAGGATTTTCATCCATTTTTGATGAAGTTTTGTCCAGAGGGTCAAGCCAAGAAAACTCCTGCTTTTCTGTTTTTTTGGTTAGTTTGTTTGCTTGTTTCCTTTTACAGAATTTTTTACAAATTTGAAAAAGCAAGAAATGCAATAGGCATGCTTTGTCTGGCCATTCTCTTTAAACTAAACTTGGGTATCTCTACCCTTATTTAGTGCAGGAGTATATTGTCAATTAAGAAAGTGATAACAGTATGTTGAAGTGTTCATTTAACCTTAGAGTGTAGGAAAGTGAATTAGCAATGACAGTGAACATGATAAAAGTGTAATTTAATGTATCAGGGGTTGTTCTTAATTGCTCAATATCACAGTGGTGGTTAAAGGGTTGTGATACTTACAGTACATGGTTTTAACAAGAACATGCTCATTTCTATCACTTTCAAAATTACATTTTAATTTTAGGCATTTGTCTAAGGGTCATGTCCACCGCCCTCAAGTGTAAAGCAGAATAAGGTTCAGCGATCACCAAAATTACAAGTTATTAAGAAAAGCAAAAGTTAAGTTCATTGCCCAAGCATAACTACTGTATGTTACAACAAATTGTTAATTATGGAAGTTGACACAAGAAATTGGATTCAAGCACAGCGATAAAATAGAGATAAAAATGTTTTCTCCTTTACCCCAAGCGAAGAACGCATTAGTGCGCCTAACAGGGAATGATGTGGGTGAACAGATATGATTCATGGAGGCCAAGCAAAATACAGTGTTGCCCGAGCTGCTTGTTAAATGTTCTGAAAATGGATAGTGGCCTTTCAGAAATCCCAGGATGCTGTCATGCATTCTTGCACCGAGGAGAGTTGAGACCCTTTGCCAAAGACTCCCAAGACAAAACGATATGTCAGAACCGTGGCCCCTCATGGTTTATCATGTAAAGGTCACACATATTGCTGCATGCGGGGCCTGATGAGCATCCGAAGAGAGAGAGAGAGCCCGCATGAAGTCGACAGGAACTGCAGTGTAACACAGAGCCTCAGTTTAGTATAGATTATTACAAAACACACTCAGTCCTCAGATACTTCAAACTCACACTGCTCATTTTGAGAAAAAGCTGCTGTGTATGTCATTTTCCCATTTGGTGACCTTGAGCTGGCCCTTGCGAACTGAGCCGCAGATAACATGGTTTAAAACTCAGCATCATGAGCCGTTACAAACTGAAATGCTGACACTGTCATTCTGCAGCTCACGTAGAATGTGAAAAGGGCGACTTCAGAGGCATCCCACGAGGCAAGGAGTTGCTTGAAAGGATCGCTTGGAGAAAAAAATACAAAAACTATACTTTACACATAGCTACGTGGAGGGCTACAATATCTGATCATGCCGACAGTTTGGGTGTGAGGCGTTCGCTGTCACCTCTACACAACAGAGGAAACAGCAGCAGCTGGTTTGTGACATTCAAAGCACCCCCCAAAAAAATGTCTGTATTTCTGGAAAGACAGGCATGATTATGGAAAGCTACCGAATGATGTTAACATGACTGTTAATGATGACACTGACATATTTCCAAACATCACAGCAACACTATGTGACAGCAGAGAGAGCAGTGTAGTAAAATCTAAATCTTAATCAATTAGCAAAAAAGAAAAAAATGAACAAAAAAAACAAACGTCTGAATGACAGGAACAAGGCAAATGTGCAAATTGCTTGTCTAACTCCATCAGCATCACCATGTTATATATAGTGCCACTGGGAATAAATGTATCACACATCCAGCGTGTACCAGACAGGGCAGACTGCAGGAACAAACATGGTGGTGCATGAGGATGGACTCGTTGCATCTGGAACAGATGTGGGAAAAAACTGGAAACAGAAACCAAATGTTATTTTTATTATCACCTGCACAATGATATGGTTCCTGCATACGAGAGTGTGCAATACATCCCTCGTCTTCTTATAGTAAGTATATTAGAGTATATTAGAGCATGATAATGCACTGCAGGGGTTATGAAATGTCACTGAATCAGCAATGTTTGAAATCAGGAGCCTTCAGCAGAACTGCCTTAAACTTCAAAGGGAATCAGCGCGGCACTGTAGTTTTTGATCATTGGAGACAATTGATCTTTAGTGTTCAAAGACTATTTATGCTCCAGGCTTCCCTAAGAAGCATTTCAAACAACCTGCCACGAAGTATGTGATTGTAATATCAATGCCAAGAACGAACGACGCAAATAACTCGAAACTGTAAGGTACAGTATCTGCTGGGATTCGTCTATTTTCCTACAATTACCGAGCTCTTTCCTGTACAGTAAGCTGCCAGTCCCAGACAGACAGCCCAAAGATTAGGATCGGCCACATGAATGGCAGGTACAGTTAGTGCTGTAATGGTGACAGCTTTATTTGTATGTATAGGCTTACGGGCCTGCGACACAGATACTCATGCATTCAGAATAAAATGGGGCTTTAGGGGGAGCTCACACTGATCCCTGATTTAGGAGCCCAGTGTTTGAGATCGACAAAACCAAGATTTGTGCAGTGATATAACGAGTTAGTGTAAAAATTAGAGCTGTAAATTGATGTCTCCTTTACCCACTGCCACACACTGTTTCTACTTGTTAAAATGGTTGTTTGTTTGCTGGATAGAGAGAGAGTTTTGAGACATCTCTGAACAATCAGAGCAAGGCACCTCCATGCTGTACGTGTACACAGCCCTCGTTTCTCCACAGCTCTCACCAACAGTGACAGCATCGTGTGTATTTACTTGAACAACAGAGAGAGGGTTCATCCTGTAAATAACTGTCACACCTAACTGTGTGTGTGAGTTATTCCACTGTAGAGTGTGAGAGAAGATTTCAAGGGAAGTATATTTATCTTAACTCTAAAACACTGTGTTGATGTAATGTTTGATTTTTATAGCATTTGCAGCAGTTTTACTCAGTGATATATTATAAACCCAGTAACATTATATTCACACGTGTATATTTTAAAGCAGCACACCTCTTATTCATATTTCATTCATATTTCCAGAGGAGAACAGTAGTTCCTACATAGAGGTCACAGAGGTCAGGTCAGCCAGGAGAGACCCTCTTTGTGTTCTGTTTGGCCCCGGGTTTCGATTTAGTCGGCCGGATCTGTTGTGCCAGAATCTTGTTTCCGCCTCATGTGCAGAAACAAAGAGTGTGTGGCCAACCTGCAGACAGTTTTATCATCGCTGTTCAACATGTTCAGAGGGAGAAAAAAAAGGGGTGGGGAGGGGGTGGACAGCCTGGAGGAGTCTAACCAGACAGCCTGTGCACCAAACCCTCGCTCCAGTTGGTGTGAATGAAAATATCTCAAGTCGAATGCGGGTGTCTGAACCAAACCTGCTTCGACACTGGGTTGAATGATGTATAAAAACCGTAGACATGGTGTTGGATTTTGGATACCCGCACACAGAGTAAAGCATGTATACGTCATGAACACAAAGACAGAGAAACACATAGGTTTTAGAATAAATATGTTGAGGATGCAGATCAAGTGAAAATGGCGTTAATCTGAATGTAATTGAATATTTATGTGTCACACACACATTGGCCTGAAGAAACAATCAGGAGGCTCTGGCAGCTCTCTCACTGTACACCAGTCACACACAAGCTGCTCATTTGCACTCGCTTCACACATCTGATTGCACAAGTGGTGTGACTTGCAGCAGGCATGATGCATTTATGTGTTAGGATTTTTTTTTTTTTTTTAACCAGTATATCCTCACCAGAATCATTGGTGCCCTTCCTGCAGGAGGATGAGGATGGGCTGCAGATGGTGAGGAATCCAGAGTGATGCTCGGAGGGCCACTTTGCAATGCGCGGTGTGGCCCCACTTGGGTCGAGGAGCACAGAAAGTGGCCGTGATACTGACTGATGCCTAGCCTCCAGCCTCCATACCAGGTGTGCTGTGTTGAATTTTTTTTTTTTTTTAAGCTGTAACCAGTAGAGGAGTGAAATTATTTTTTTACTCTGACTGAACACCTGTTGATTCTTCATAGAAAAAGGGAAAAAAAGCACTGATTGGGAATATGAATGTGGAGGAAAAGCATCAGCCACCTACCACGACCTTGTGAAAAGAAACTGTGAGTTACAGGCAGCTTATCGTTAATGGCAATTCAACATCCAAACTCAATTTTAATATAAAAAAGCTAAGTCTAAAGTCTGGTTTTCCATCAGCAAAGAAGAAATCTGCAAGTATGTATTGGTATTAATGATGTACAGTTCCTCATTGCAGCCAATATCCCTCCTTTTCTAACAACGTTCATCCTTATTTGAATTTGCCGTTTCTGGAGGCTAATGGTCATGATTGAGCTTAATCGACCAGCAAAACGAGCAACACTGAAGCATTTTCTAGCTTCATCATTGCGTCTTATTCAAGTGAGATTTTAAACTCTCCAATTAACCTCCCACTCATTCAGTCTTTTGCAAATTACTATAGAGCAAATGGGCCTTGGCACTGTTTTATCTTAATTAGTGGGGAGATTATAAACTGGAGTCAAATACTAAAGATATAAGGTTGTGATAATTGTTGGTAAGATACTACACTAAAATGCAGTAAAAACAACAAAAAAACAAACCCTTTTTAATATTTAGAAAATACATGTACAACATGTAGCTTATACACATGAGCATTTGTTAACAACTTCCAACTACTTCTAGGGGGACACTTGTTTGAAAGCTTAATTTATTACCAAATAGTTAACCACAGCTCTATTGACTGTATCCGGCCATTAATGTTGTGAGACACTTTAAAATGGCAATTTCTATTTATAACTGCACTTTAGTGTGATATAAATATTTAAATACTGCTTACAGTAAGCTTTTTTGTACATTTGGTTATTGCCACGTAGCCTATAGCATTGACAGCTGTTTACCTACCAGTCTAGGAGAACTTCTCAGCTGAATGAGATGCAGTAATGAAGCCAAAAAAGTTCAGTGTTGCTTGTTTTGTTGCTTAATCAAGATGAGTCATGACCATTATCCAGCAGAAACTGCAAATTCAAATGAAGATTAATGTTACTAGAAAATTAGGCATAAAGCTTTGAAGCAAATGTTTATCATCAATGTTTCTTTGTCACCTGTCATTTGATATCAAAGCAGCAATATCATACAGAACAGACATGTTCCACTATGATACATATACAGAATATGAAGATGTACAAAAGTATTTAGTGATAGTTTCCTTTAAGTTATGTTTTCTGTACAAATTAAGTCCTAAATAAATTAATAGTGAAACAAATCAAAAACTCCAAAAACTAAAGTCGACAGCATCAGCAACACAGCAGTGGCTAAGTTTTACCCAAATGACTTGATAAGTGGTAAAATGTAATCAGCACGAGTGCGTGAAAACAAAATGATGAAGCTGTGGTTAAGAATTCAAATATCTACAGTACGTGTAAACGAATCTCACTGAGTCACACATCACTTGTTCTCCCGTGCTTCACGGGGCGCAGGGTCACGAAAACATCGCACACTGCAAGTCATGAGTCGTCATTGAAACCAGTGAAAGTGAAATAGTTTGACTGCTGCTTCACTCACACGTCTGCAGGCACTTACACTAATCAGTGGTGGTGAAAATATTGCAGTCACACCACTAATATCATTATTACAATTCTGATGAATGTTTTGCTTTGTTATCCACTTATAGCAATTATTACTGATTAACCTGCGCAGTTGTAGGCAGTGTGAGTGGTTTGACAATACCTTGCTATCTGAAATTAAAGGGCTGCCTCAGAAACAAGAAGTAAATATTTACTATTGTGTAATTTTGTTAATGCTTAGCAGGCAACAGAGTTGATCCCTCATTGTAATGTCTCCTTTTTAAGGATGGGAAGAGTAGGATAGGGAGGGGATGGAGTGGAGTGGGGTGGGGTGGAGGGGGTTAGAGGCAATGAGAAAACGCTTCTTTGTTCTGAGGGACGTCTCGCTCTAGTGTTGCGTTAAAGAATAGCAACAGTCTGGTAAATAACATGTCAAAGTGACAACGTTTTGTTGGCAGGACGTGGAGCGGAGGCGGACGGGCCAATGCCCCTTAGAAACACTGGAGCGCATCCTCACCTCCATCAGCTCTGTCGGGTTGAAGCTGAAAACAAAACACGGACGCATGAAACTGAGACAAACAACCAATCGAATATGAAGTATTTCAGGTAGACTTAGGTTGCCTGTTCATTGATTTCGCATCAAGAGCTCATGTCTCATTTTAATGGGATTAGAGCAGATTTCTTCAAATTGATGCGTTCAAGAGCAGCACCGCCATGCTTGTGCAGTTTATTGGTATAAAGCAACTTGTTTGCTGTTCAAATCTGTCTCCAGTAAAACGCAGCAGGACTGACTAATTGCTGACTTGAGAGTTTGCATGATTGACTACAGGCCGCTCATTGCTGTAGCTGCTAATTGATAGATTCACAATCATTACCTATTAATGACGATGATGATGAATGTCATTTTTTTGGGACATGAGGTCAACCCAACACATCAGCCAACTGTGCCATAAAAACATGTGCAATTTCAAAGTAAAAGAGTTATTATGAGAATATTTCAAATCACATCTGCTGTTCGCTGCTGCTCTGTTCTGCTCATTACACCAGCTCTCGCTGAACCATGAGAGACAAGCTTAGACAAAGACACAGCCTCCACATTTTAGACAATAATAAACCAGTGTATCAGTCGGCTGTAAAACTTTCCTGATGGTACAGCAACCTCGCTCTAGCTTGACCGAAAGAAAGATTTACAGCAGCTCCTAATTCACTGCGCAGTCTCATCCAAACTGGCTGCTGCTCTCCTTATTTATTATTGAGCATGATGTTGTGCATCACTTTAATAAACTCACAGCGTGTTTGTTCCTTCTGTTGCTTACTACAAAAAAAAACACTCAGAGGGCAAATCACTGCCCACAAAAAAATATATATATATATATATATCAGTTCACATCTACTGGGCCAAAACAGTCTGCAGAAGAGCAGGTGTTTTACTTTGAAATGACAGAAATTCTCCTTAAGCTGTGTTTGCAGAATGGAGAGAAGATCAATAACAATCAAGACTCTGATTAGATGAACAGGCCTGTCTTGTTCAGATTGCCTTACATCAGAGGCCTGTGTGTTACCAGCGTTAGGCCAAATAAAAGCAGACATGTTTACTCTTAGTTAGTACTTACGGAGGATTTTCTCCACACTCACAGGGGATATTCTGTTTTGTTTTGTTTTTCATTGTTCGCTGAGTCGTCTTTGGTGTCGGAGTGAAGTGTTTTTGTTTTTTTAATCTGTCACATGCCAGGAGGAAATGTGTGGGTAAAACTGTAGGTATATCTCAAATGTTCTCCATGTCCTTTGTATAGCAGCAGGGGTGTGAGGATCTGCTCATCCATAGCTGCTGAGAGAAGGAATACTCTCTAACATCCGACGACTTAAAAGATGGTGGCAGATCATCCGAGAGCTGCAGATGAGAGATGAAAGGAGGGGGGTAGGGGGGGTGGAGAGGGAGGATAGACAGACAGATAGAGAAAGAGCGGAGGTGAGAAGTTAATATCCCCCATATGATACATCCTGCATATCATCCAAGTGAAATAATAGCAGGCTCATCAATGCAAATATGCACAATTACTGCAAGTGTCGAACTACTTGATATTTTAAACATGTCACAGGGATTTTCAGCATAAACCTGAGACTGTGGTTGAAGTCTGCGAGCAACCAACCGCTGTCTTGTGAAGGGATCAGTCTAATAATCTTTGTAATATTAAAAATGCATTCATTATTCTGCGTGGCGAAGCAGGAGTCTGAAATGAGCTCACTTACAGAGCAACTGATTCCCAATTCAAATAAAAAAGAGGCCCCTGCAGTCTTTCCTAATGTATGAAAACAGTTTTGAAAACTGCTCAGTGATTCCAGTGTGTTTACCGTCCTGTCCGCATTAGCATTCCTGTGCACTCCTCCGAGCCGTGGGTTATTGAAATACCTGACGGAAGATCCTACAGCACATTGTGTTTTTAACAGATTTAAATAAATGAATAAAACGCTGCAATTAAACATAAACACCGGTTCGATTTCAGCCCCTGAGCTGTGAGAGCCATATTTCATGCTACACTTCTCCATTTGGCTCCTGTGTGAATGGATAATTGATACCATGTGCGGCCATATTGTTCTCAGCAGCACGCGGTGACCTCCCCGCGTGCATCGTTTCATCTCGCTAACCGCGTTTATTTTTCAAATGCATCCAGCTGTCGACTTAGATATTTACAGTATGGTGAAACATTAAAATCCATAATCAGAAGACAACATCTGATTAATTAAAAATGACACAAGCATCTGCTTTTCTAATAAATAATCCGTGCGGATACAAACCTGATTATGGAAGCCAACATGGCAGAAGCATTTGAAAGTGCTGTTATTTGTTCCTTTGTTGTGGTGATAATCATAAAAGAGTGAGCGCACACCTCTGTTTCAAATATATATTCCCTGCTTTCTTTGGGGAAACAATATAATAAGAGCAGTGGTGATTTATGACACAATAAACTACACTGAAAAGACTAAATAAGGGTTTAAAATCATGGTCTATGGAGTTAGATAGCTTGAGAACAGTCAGCAAGCATAATATGTTAAATTAACTTATTACCACTTTTGCATACACCAAGATCCCAAAAGACACCGTAAATCATTCCTAAAGCCTCTTCAGTTTTCCTTGATGATAATCGATTGTGTTAAATTCCCTCTTTTCTTCTTTATTAAAAGACCAGAGCACAGGTCTAACCTGACAGCAGACCAATCTCTGAAGCCTCCATATTATACCCACCCCTGCCACTTCCTGCCACTAAATTAAGATTAATTACAGAACAGGCCAATATGCTGAAATGGGGAAATACAGTATATGCTCCCTGGAACAGGGCTCTATAGATGCTCTGTCACAGTTAGTAGAACAGCTTTTAGATTGCACTCACATATCTTTATGCTGAGCACAGCAGGTGTGGGGCTGAGCATCTTACTGTATTCTGTAGGCTTGATAATACCTGGCAGAGAGGTTTTAGGATTATGATGACAATGATTAAAGCCACTTTTATTACATGTCAGGAGCGGTTGAATTGCTTTTATCTCTACTAATCAGTGGTTGCACACAGCGAGACAATGCACCACATTCCTTGAGCGCGACATGATGTACGTCTCTAGTCCATCAGCCTCCATAAACTCCTCCAAAACCCTGAGCTTTAAGAATTCTATTGTGTAAGTTTTGTAAATCAATATATCATTATTTACTCTGAAAACGTTTACCACTCATCAGTTACGTGAGCTTCTAACAGGATAGAAGATGTACGCTTTCCAACACGTTGCAAAAACAGCATTTCACAGCAGATGTCAAAGGACCTGAGCCTGTGGGACAGTCGAGATACTGAGCAAAGTTTTGTGAGTCATGTCACTTGCAATTTAAGGCTCCACTCATAGTTAAATGTAAACAGCTATGGTCACAATATGAGCAAACTCCAACAATCACAGTATATCTTTTTCTTCTCATTGACAGTGGTTGCAGCCTTGGGTGGACTGGGACAAAAAATAAATAAATCATGCTTGGTATTTTTGGCCCAGATCGGCCTGCCACACTACTGGTCTAGCACCAACTACAATTACACCATCCTCACATCCTCACCCGGCTCATTAGCTTTGCAGACTCCAACGTCACCAGTTCAGCTTACCTAGTGATTGACTGACAGCTCAAGACTGGATAAGTATTGTACAAAAAACAGTGGGATGTGCCAATGGGCCGGTCAGCCAATGCCGATTATACCTGTATCAGAATGTTGATCGTTACCAATTTAGGCCAGTTTACCTTTGGTTTTACCACCGTTGTCCACAAGCTGAGCCAGTCCTCCACCTTTATTCATTCAACTTGCTCTGGTGTCTCTATCCGCTCAGTAGTGCAGTGAAGCCAGGTAAATCCACTGTCTGCAGTGTTTAACCAGGTCGCTGCAAGACACATGGGGCCTCACTCACAATGTACAAGCTGGATCCACCTCCAGTTCATCACACTTGTTAGCCAGGGATCTGACATTTCCTATGTGGATCAATGGTAGAAAAGGCTGATATCTCTGTCTTCTAGTCTTTAGCTTAGCCCGGGGTCTGCACCCACCGTACATCCTCTTCAGCTCCACCGGTATGAAAGGTTTAACTCCATATCTAGTACATTTTATTAAAGTAAGATGATCCTCCCTTCCAACTCCACCGTCACATGTCCCAATTTTCAATTACAGTAAAATGAGAATAATAAAATGGCAAAGGTGAAAGTAATAAAACTTGAAAGTTTTAGAGTAATGCATAAATATGTTTTATTGGATAATTGGGTTATTATTTCTTTCAAAAGTTAGCCTGAACTGGACAGAATTCATTAGAAGTTCTCCTGTAATTGTATACCGTAGCACAACAGATGAAGAACAACAACACTAATTGTTCATCAAATTCAACAAAAAAAATATATTTTGGATATTATTCCGTCAGTCTCTCATTGTCATTCTGTTCATCATAAGCAATAAAATTGATAAATGTTGCCTATTCAAAGTAGGTAGAACAAAGTAGGCATATGAAACTCAATGTTCTCTGATATATATACATTAGCAACATGAGAAAGGTATTTAAAAAATAAAAGAATACTTTAATATCATTGAAAAAAAGTATTTTCTTATTGAGACAAAAAGATGAATACAAAATACAAATACTCATTTAAATTAATTCAATTAATGGTTGGGGTCATTATTCAAATTACACACTGTGGATTTTATGTCATGTCAGAGTCAGAATCCTTTATTAATCCCAAAAGGGCAATTCATTTCCTTCAGTAAGCCCATAATAAATAGAGATAATAAAAGACAACAACAATAAATACAGCAACTGTCATGTCAGAGTATGTGAGAGGTAAGTATAGTACTTAAAGCAGATATCAGTGGAATGTTTTTGTTAATATAAGTCCTAAATAGTCCTATTTTCCGTCAGCAATCACTTACATGAAGTATTTCAGCCTAAACACGAGTCTCTCCGTCACTCTGCTCTGCTGTAACCCGAGGAGAAAATTTTCCTTGTGGGATACAAGTGTTATCCAATGAGGAGAGAGAACGGCATGAAGGGCTGTGTGTGCAGCCAAGGGATGCGCGTGAATGTGGTGACGTAGCACGAGGACCAATTGATGCCTGACAAGGGCGGGGGCTGCTAACTCATGGTGCGTTCAAGGAAACTCGTACTTTGTGTTTTTCCTTCCTGTGAAGTCATACCAGTTCGATCTGGTACGAGTTCACGGGTCGGAAGTTACGAGTGGCCGTTATAGGGAACTTTCACAGACAACAGGACAGTAAAAACACGAGCTACGGGTTACCTGGAACGCTACCAAGTCGTAGTTGTGACTTGAAGCTGTAACTTACGGTTTCAAAAGCCTGCCTTGAACACAGCATTAGCCGAAACGGCCGTGCCACTGATATCTGCTTTAATTGGGTGCAGTTTGTCCTCTGTTGGCTACCAGTACTGTCATCTTTGTCAGGGTTGTTCTGTCTGTGTTGCATTTGCTTCCCCCAAAGAAACATTAAAGCCCATGGAAGCAGAACTTCACTTCAAGATTTTGAGATAACTCTTGCAAATCTTGCATCACATTACAAAGAAGGATTTGCTGCATATGTTTGTGATTTTTTTTTTAGTCGACTTTAGACATTTAGCTCTTTTACGCATTCAGTTTAATTCACACTGACACAACTAGAGTTATCTTGCTACTCTGCCACAAAGTTGTACTTTTTGTCCACAAGCAAAGTTTCATTGTTATCACCACAGAATCACATAGTACCAGCACTGAGACCTGCACACTTTAAGAGTGTGCTCTCATAGCTGCACACACACTCTCACCCCCAGATGCAGAATGCACACTCTTCTTTAAAATTATATTACTGTATCAGCATCAAAGGTCTCTACACACAGAGGAAAAGCTTATACGAACGTGGACCACCTCAATCATACAATCTCCTGCTGTGAAAATCACCAGAGGACAATTAATATCGAGAGAGCCAAGGAGCAGCGGGAGAGGGAGTAGCAACTAAGTTATGTAATGTAAGGACTTCATTGTTCAACAGACAGCCCTGTGTGTTGTCCTTCAAAGTCTGTGAAGTATCAAGTCCTGAATTGTTTCCCATCCTCTCACCAAGGTTGGACGTGTGATGGCAGCTGGTGGCTGCAACATGTTTCTGATCTGTTTCACACATGCAGGAATCTGACACAATTTTAATGTATTCAGTTGTGAAGGCCCCACACACACTGGCAAAAAAAAATCTGTCATTGAGGAATGAAATAAGTATTGTGTTCCTTTACAAAGCAGTGAATCCAAGATATTATAAATGGGATCAAACAGAGCACATCTGTGCTGTGCAGTTCATGCTCTAAAAAGTGATTCGGGAATTTTTTGAGGTAGTTGCAGTTGTAATGAATTATCTTTCACATGAACATAATACATAATATATACAATCCTGGTTGTTTTTATTTGGGTCCCAATATAATGTGTTGGATTCCCCTTTGTCTTGACGAAGACAGATTTGTTGTTGGTGTTGTTTAATAAGCACAAAGGGGACCATATCCTGATAGCTGAGATATTGTCCCCCCTCTATTAATTACGATAGGAGGCACTACTTGATGAACATAGAAGGGATCTGGACCACAATGGCTGCTGTCAACATGGTCAATTCAGTAACTCTAACCCTAGTCCCATAACCCTAACCCTAATGTTCAAGCATTAAGCTAAATGTCTCCATAGCACTGTAGTAGGTGGAGGTGTTTGTCACAATAACAATAATGGACATACTGTAGAAGGGACCAGGACCACAATGACTGCTCTCAACATGGCCAGTCCCGTAACCGTAACCGTAACCCTAGTCCCATATCACTAACCCTATCTCGTAACCCTAATTACCAAATGGGGAGGCAAATGTGGTGGCTGGAGGTGTTACATTTATGCAGTAATTACGCCACGGACAGACAGGACCTGGAGTACAATGGTTGCTTTCAGCATGGCCTTGTTTTTTAAGGTGACTAATCAGGCTTTCCAACAACATAAAATACACCAATTGGTATTATTAAAGGGGACACTCACCATGCCGTTAACACTCCCAACCACATCCCACTGCCTGTGAATGTAAATGTATATCCACATACATAATATTTATGATGAACAAATTAATGAAATTTGGAATGAAAACTCTGCATCAAAGTATGAGTGAAATGCCTGCTTTAAACAAACCCTCGGTGGAAAAGATTTTAATTTGGAAGTAAAACCAGTAGTTCAATATTTCAATCTATATGACACACCTTTTTAATTATTGTAAACACACACATATTCATACCTATACTGTCTATATCAATGGGCCTGAGGTTAGAGTTCATGGAGTACTGTTGAGATCCTCAATAAACAAAAGTTATCTGAAGAGAGAGCTCATTTAGAGGCATCTCAGAATGAATTTTAGGCAAAATTACATAAAGTAGGATAAGTGCTCTGCTGCTCCAGTTGCTCAAAGAAGCGCTTGAACAATTTACTGCCATCACTGAAATTTTAAAGACACTGACGGACGAGTTAGCAGTCAGAATAACAGCGATGACAAAGCACTTAGACCATGGAGGTCAGAGCCTCATTATCTCCCCCACAAGTATTTCTTTTTTATACATTCACTTATTTGAGAGGAACACGTAGACTCGGGTACTTAAAAAAAAAAAAGTGTACCTGTAGCATTGTCACCCCAGCATGCATCCTCTCAAGACAGAACAGCATCACCAACCTATCAGCTGAGTCCATGATTTGCTATGCTGAAATATGTTGAAACCATTCGTTCCTGCTCACTGGTGACCTCTGAATTTCAGATTATAGGAACTATTATAGGTAAGATTTACAACAGGTATTATAAATTAAACATTGCTGTGAATCTCCTGGCAGATCGTGGTGTTACTTGGCTTCTTCATTCACATCTCCCCCTACGACTGACAATAAATATTTTTCCCCCCTTCACCATCAATACTTCAAGGACTCAACAGGCACCGTCAATGTTACAAATGTGACCAATACTGATGGTGCACACACTAATCAGCAACACGACCCCACCCTGACCCCACTGCTCCAGCATTAATGGCAGATGTTGAGTAGAATTGGGAAGAATGGCTCCCTGTGTCAGCAGCAGATATAAGTATCAATCATCTGATAATAAACGATGCATTCGAGGGAAAGTGAAAGGGCGCTGCCTCTGTGTAAGACCTGATAACTCTCTCCAAACATATCTCGTCCTTCAGCAGAATGTTAGAGTGAACCTGTTTCAGAGACAAAAAAAAAAAATTGAGAAAGTGATTAAATTTCCTGCTTTTACCCACAGAGAGAAGTAACACTCAGAAAGATATAACATACGGCAAGGTCATTGCATTCACATTGCAAAGCGTGGCTCCTCGGGTTCGCTCGCTTGTTGTTGCTTTCCCTCCGAGGTCCCTAGGAAGAAATATGAAGTCTGAAACATGAAGGGGAAGGAGAGGGATTGGTCAGAGAACTATCAATAAGGTGGACTGTAATCTATTACAATGACGTTCCCAAGGATCAAAAGCAATGAGCTGCTGACTGTTTAATAAACTGCAAGCTTACACTGCAGTTTTGTCTTAACTATGATTCATTACTGTCACTGGATCTTCTATGAAAATAAAAGAGGCGTCTGAGGAGACTGCTGGATTCCAGCCACACCAAATTGCTGTAAATTGCCTCTGCATTACATGTAAAGACTTTTTTCTGGAGTTCATTTTGGTCTGTTTTCCTTTCCCTCTTCCTTTTATTTTACCACCAATTAAAAATGCATGAAAATACGAGTTTTAAGATCCCCATGAGTTGCTGCTGGGTTTTCAAGTGTACATACTCAAGGCACAGTTTGATATTTTATTCATTAATGTGTTTCCTTACATCACAATTATGGAGGTGGACTAAAACAGTTTGCCTCAAAGTCAGAGCTGACATTTCTTCCTTCTCAGAGGAACTAACTGCCGTCTTCTCCAGCTCTTGAGGGCTTCATCCCTCCTCTAAATGAACTCTTTAGGACACTCTGGCTCTGTGGAGAAGATAAAAGCTATCATATTGGGGTCAGAAATCTGTAGAATGAGAGGTAATACATTACTTATCACTGGGGATGAAAATTTCCCACATCTTAAATTAAAAAGAAAGAAAGAAAGAAAACTCAGATAGGAAATTCTGTTTCGTGTGATGCACTGAGAAGCTGAAAATGTTTGTTTTAAACAGAACCATGTATTACTTGATTATGCATTTTCATCTCAGTTCTGTGTCTCAAAAATTTCTAGTTATTACAAAGGTGAAGTTAGTACTGTTTTTATTATTTATTTTTTTGCATTTTTAAATCCCAGACAGAATTAAAAAGCAAAGGGCGTGCTCATCAGTGAAGTGAGGCTGTTTGGAAGGCCAGCCAGGGACTGGTGGGAATTGGAGGAGAAAGCCTGCTGCACAACACACATACACACACACACACACAGCAGCAGCAGCAGTGGGGCTTGGTTTGGGGTGCTGCGCTGGTTAAAGCCAACGCTTGGCTGACTCATTACAGCGCTGTGAGTACACTCATTAGTCAGTTTCTGTCTCTACTGAAAACAGCTTAAAAGTACCTTTTTTAAATAGTCACCAAAAATGTATTGTGTACTGAAGTGCTCATATCATTCATCAGAGTATAGAACGATCTATAATTCATTCTGCTGGCTTCATTGTTATTCTCATTGGTGAAGAGGAGAGTCTGGGGAATGTGATGGGGTCTCTTCTTACTGTTAATTAGAGTGGGAGGATGGTGAGGGTGGCTTCTTTTTTTTTTTTAACTTGTCATGACCATGGCACAAGGCCATTAGGTGATACCTCTGAAATTAAATCTGCAGCTCATTTTTCATTTTTAAAAACTGTCTTTCACTGGAGAGATGGTTCAGTGATTCAATGGTTAAAGAAAAGAAAAGAAGAAAAAAAAAGGCACCAAGGCAGCGGTCAGTGGTTCAACTCTTTAAGTTCCCACTGCACCAACGTGGATTCATCGTCGTGTTTATTTCAGGGGTTTCAAGGACGCGTGGAAATCTCATAACAGCATAAATGAGCACGTCACTGTGTCCATGCACCTGAACTTTTGCATAAACGAACACAGTTACGTATTTCTCCATCAGCCGCTATGCTCCTCTTCAAATCCATGGTGCAACAGGAAAATAATGATCAACGCTCTTCAGGCTTCATTAAGGTACCAGCTCGCTCCCCTTCTGCACTCGGGGTCATGTTTATGATGTAAATAATGTGAGTGAAGACACAGCGTTCACATTAAGAGCACAGATGATTCGAAGGAGCTCACTGCTCATATTTAAAACTATCACATACGTATGTGCCCGCACAGGCAACAAACAACAGCTGAGCTCTTGACATGAGACATTAAAAATGTTCATTTCGCTTTTTAAAATGCATTAACTTCAGATAATGATGATGATAAAAAACAAAACATTTATGTGGCTCTTTAGTGCCTCAGCAGGCTCGGCCATCATCCGCTGTCGGATCCTGCTTTTCACTCTTTAAGAGGAGGAAACAGAAATAAAACCACATGATCAAGTGTTACTTTTAGAAATGTGACAGGTAATAAAGAATCCCAGACCAATCTTAACAAACACATTAGGCCATTTCCCTGTAAGCCCAAGGACATATTAGTGCAGTTGGAGAATATTCATCCATAAATAAATAATGGTGAAACAGCTTATGGGGGCATCTGGCTTTATATTCGTATTAGCTGCTGCGCTCATGAAACCATGTATCATGACAAGGAGGATTCATGAGCGAACGAGTTTCTTTTAAATATGGCTCCTTAAAGTCTTTTGTTCCTGTAGAGCAGCATCACATAAAGAGTCAGGCGGCGTTTCTCCTCCTTTCACCCGTTAATCCCATAATTCAGTGCAGAAATGTAGATATACTGTACAGTAAAAAAGACATCGGTCAGGGTATATGAAAACCTCACTGGAATATTCAAAGGGTTCAATCTGGTGTCAAATATACAGCTTGTGAACCTGTGAACCATGTTACACTCCACAGGCCGATGTGTGTGTGTGTGTGTCTGTGTGTTATACCTTAACAGTCACGGTCAGAGGTGGTTTAGTGAGTCCAGGACGCATATTGGCTTTTCCAAAGTGTGGCAGAGCTGGTGGGTCCATTATCCTCATTTACGGTCCAATGGGTCCATTTCCAGATTTGTGTTGCCTCCTTAATCCTGCAGTAGCACTTGTTGCTTTCAAATGTGACAGTTTTATTCCATGATGCCATCCTCGCTCATGCAATGTTAAAAATGCCAACTCCCTTCTCTGTCTCGACTTGTTCTGCTGCTCTTTGTCCAACCATGTGGAGTGCTGATGTCTCCATGTTCAACTGGTTTGTTATGATGCTTTCATATACAATAATTCCAAATTGACCGTGCTGCTATTAGACGTTGATATATATATCCAGGATCACATACCTCATATATGACACATGACTATATATGCACACATATGTAACCATTATAATTGCACTAAAACTATTTTACATACATGTTTTTTAATCAAAATAGGCACAATCGGTCATGTGCATGGTTATTTATCTTGTTTAGTAATGTTGTCCATGTCTTCCATTTTATCATTATTTTCATCATCATTATTGAACCCTTTCTTTTCTATTGTTGCATTTTCATGTTATTGTCATTTTTTGCCTAAGCACTTTGTTATTTGTGTTTTTTATTGACTGCTCCACTGCATGGGCCCTTTAAATTGCCCCCAACAGACAACTGAACTGAACTGAACTGAACTGAACTGAACTGGGCTGAATTGAATTTTCCAAAAAGCTCTGATCTGCAGAGTAGATTTCGTTATTGAGATCTCCTACACTTTTTCCCATCTGCACCTGAATATCAAGGAAAACAAACAAGGACCCTGTTGTGAAGAAGAAGTTCACAACAATAATCTCCATATTTCGAGAATGTATATGCATGGGTACGGTACATGTATGCAAATGAAGCTTCACTGACGAGTTCAGCCATGTTTTATCCCACTTGGATTGGGAACATGGCTGCACATAGAAACACATGTCATCAGAGTAATTGTAAGCACTGTCAGTAAAAGCCTGCTGAACAGTACAAAGGGTCATTACACCTGTCGAAAGCCAGTCATATGACATTATAGCAGAAGAATTCAACATTTAATCCACATTGTGCCTTTTCACACTGATCCACACTGTTGAAACATTGACATCCAGCTATTATTTTGTTCTCTGCACCTTTGTCATCATCATCATCTTCTCTGAATGCAACCTTGAAGGGCAATTTGAATTGCAGCAGACATCAGTCATACAAATAACAAGTCATAGGCAGTAGACAAAGAACATATAGGACATTATATCAGCACATCAGGTGACCAAGTGCACATTGTTCAACACATGGCAGCTTACAACAGTAGTAAATCTACTAAAACATTTTATAATAGCTATCCTTCCCATCAAAGCAAGTGTGTGATTAGTAACTAAATAAATAGATATAAAAATAAATCTATACACATAAATAGCAGCAACAACACTGCCTCTCCACAGCATTTATAGCCTGGATGGAGATAGGTAGCTAGTAGCTACTCATGAAAACATATCTATTTTTGGTGGCTTTAAGGGCACAGATAGGCGGAGGCCATAGGGAGCATCTTGTACTCTTGGCTGAGAGGATGAGGGTCATTCATGCAGCTGTACTTCGCTTTCTTAAGCACCTATTTATTAGAAAATGTCCTCCAGGCCACTGAATTTCACCCTAGCTAGTTTGGTTTGGAAGCATTTTGTCAGCGTTTGTCAAGCATTAAAGACACTCTCATATTGATATTTATATATTCATGTTCTGATATGTGCTAATGATTAAATATTTATCATGCTATTGTTTCAGTGTTTGTATCAATTTGCAGCAAGAAGCTTCTTGGAGGAAGAATTCAAAATCATGTGGATCTGCATCAGTCACAAGAAATCTAGATTCAGTGTTAAGCATCTGACTCCCACCTTCCCGCAAGCCCCATCCCACACACACACACACACACACACACACACACACACTGAACTGGAGCATGGCCCTTCCTGACAAAAATATCAACTTAAAATCACCATTGTGACTCTGAGCAAATAATTTCTTTTTTCATAAATGTGTTATTTTCGTAAGAGAAGAGAAATCAGTGGACCACCGTAACCACATTGTGATTGGATGTCCACGTGTGTGCGCATCTATATTAAAATCAACTCCCCGTTCGGATGGCTCTGATCAAAATCAGGATGAGTGACGATTTCTCTCAGCGCTAATCTTGGCGTATTTGCTTTGTCTGAAAACACTAGATAGAGAAGGGAAGGAAATGACGGGAGGGAATAATAAAAAGTCAATAAAGAAAACAAAGAACCAAAAAGGACAAAAAAGACCCAGGCTCCCATTTTTTCTGAGATTTTACTCGTCTTGAGCCTTTGATGGGTCCCCAGGTGCAGAGATCTAAGTCTGCAGGTACTGAGTAGCATTCAGCAGCACTGATGACAGGAGGGTGCATGGCCTTCAGCCAAAGACCACACACTCATACTGCGCACATAGCGTAGACTAGTATACACACACACTTCTCAGAGGGATACACCACATCTGTATAGCTGCCCCACCTCCAACCCCACTCCACTGGTGCCGTGGATCACTGCTCATGTTGCCCAACACTGTTCCGCCTGGGAAAGATCTCAACTATCAATCTCCAAACTGTCAGCCACAGTGACCCCGCCGGACCCCCGCACCAGTCCTGCAGTAGAAATCAAACAGCCCGTCCCTCTCTGTAGTGAAAGTCTGCTGCTGTCTTGTCCTGCTTTGAACGTTATACCCTGTGAAGGTTGATTGAATGGTCTCGGATAACCAAAAAAAGAAAGAAAAAAAAAAAAGGAGCAATAGAAAACCAGGGCTAACAAACAGGCAGTGTGAAAGTGTGAAAGTGGATGTGAGATGACGCTCAGCAGCAGCTATAGCAGAAAGCAAGAAGCTAATTGGCTGCTACAAGGAGCAACATGACAAATTAATGCTGATAGTGTGGCGGTAGATTTTTACATCAGATTTGGGATTGGTACATCATTTCCCACTTGAAGTGGACATGAAAAAACAACTAAATCTCGCAAGAGCATCAACAATTGCTCTGCAGCAGGAGGAGAGTCGTCTCGTCTGGAAAAGAATTTAACACGGACACGACCTGCCTTTCTTTTCTCTTTATATAGATTTAAAATTACTTAGACTTTAAGAGGCAGCGTCATTGTTCACAGCTGCCATTATTCTTCTTTTATATGTGAGACCTCAGTAACTGCAAGGCCTGGACACTTTATAATCTGTTGTTACAGACAGGTTCATGTTGGTGACCTTTAGCTGTGCCAGCACATGCATATTATGCTTAGGGTCTCACACCTCTCTGCTGGTACCTCTCTGTCTCTGTCTTCCCCCGGTTCTTCCCTTGAATTCCAACCTGCTTTTCTTGCCTTCTAAAATCAATTATTATTGATTTTTCTGCACTCTCCGGGGTGGAGTCAAAAGAGGGGACAAAGGAGATAAAACCACGGGCGAATTGCTAAAGTAACTCCACTGTACCGTAGGGGGACTGATATTATGGTGTGAAAGGAGTAAGATGCTGTTTTGACTCCATTTTAAAGCTCTGGAGGACACGAGTAAATGGCATCTTATGCTTACCGAGAAATTTCTGAAGGTCCATGATGGGGTGGAGTGTCTGTCCTGCAGGGTCACGGCAGAAACCAACCTGCTGATGCAAATCAAACGGACATTTAAAGAGAGTGGACCTGAACTACTCAGAGTGGAGTCTTGCATAGGCTATGAATTGTGGTTCTTATTCTAGCTGCTGGTTATGCACCTACATCATTAACTCAAGTGTTAAGAGTGAACAGTAAAAGGCTGAAAGCTGCCTCTGTTGTTAATGGCCTCTAAGGTCATTTTTATTGCAATTCATCCTTGAGTAATAAAACGCCGAGATGAGTGATCAACTACTTGATCAGGAGAGTATTTATGACTTTCTGATTAACATTGGTGGAAAGTGAATAAGGGCATTTACTAAAGGACTTCAGTACAACTTTGAGGTACTCATATATTGAAGCATTTCCATTTTATGCCACTCTGCACTTGTACTTCACTACATACAAGCAGGTAATGCAGAGATCTGACAAATTATAATACCTTTCTATATACGAAAACTTGTGAAACTACTTTAAATGTGACTTATACCATAACCCTCTGAAGTCTAAGAGCATTTTCTCAATTTCTACATTATTTCCTGTGTTAACCTTTTAAAGGACATTTGCATATAATACAATACTTGAGTGTTTCTTGTCACACAGAGCGGTCTCGACTATTTGTTTTCTGGCACCTTTTTGTCATAGAGCTCTGTGCAAATAGATCATCCGACCGCCCATGCTGAAAAATTGAAGGCTGGTGCTTATAAAAAAACATACATTTGCTGATGCAACAGAATTGTTTTGGTGCTTGAAATGGGTTTATCAACATATAACAGTACATAAATACTTTCATTTACAGCATTTATGTATCATAAATGCTGTAAATGAAAGTAGTAGTTGTAGTAACATCACTCAGTCACTTGCCCTCACCAAGTTTTAGAGGTAATGAGTCATAATGAAGAGTTTAACAACAGTATACTATATATTAAAGTATATTTCTTTTATATTATTATAAAGATATTCATAAAAGTGACCTTAACTCAAGTGAGTTAGAGCATCAATAATAAAGAATCGTGTAACATGATGTGCGTGTGAATGTAAACCTTCTTTTTTTAAATACTGGATTTCGAAGCAGAATGTCAAATCAAATCATTAACAGTTGTTGAATCAATAGTGACTCAAAGCTGTTGGAGACGGTCCAAAGAATCACTGTTGTTCCCGACCGCTTCAAAGAAATGCATCTCTCTAATTTGTAACAAGGTATCGACTGAAGATGAAAATGTCTCATAATCCAGTCACAGGAACATCATTTGTAAAAATCTGTTGCTCACTGATACACAAATAATTGGACACCTGATAAACAAGTCATTTTTAAAACCAAGAGAAGTGGACTGAAAACTGAACTCAAGACACACAGGCGTCTCCACTGCACCTTGTGTTGTGAGACCAGGGAGAGACTGAAATAATAACCCTGCCCAGAAATTTAGAGCCGCTCATGTAATGCACAGCCTTGAGGTCTCGGATAATACACAGTCTCTGCAGCAGCGAGACAATAAGCAGCAGATTTGTGTGCTCATACTCTCGGTTTGCCCAACACCGACCGGCTCCAAACAGGATAAAAGAGGGATCTTGAGAGTATTACGGCAAAAATGCCTTCAAATATGTCTCATGCTGCTACAAGACGACTCGTGACAGCAGTGAGAATATTGATGCTTTTATGGAGACAGACTAGACTGGTGGATTGGTACTGATCTGAAAACTGAGCCCACTGTTGAGTGCCTAATACACATTATTGACACAAGGTGAGATCAACAGGCTTTTCTGACACTAATCAATCTGAGAACTCTGCAACTTTAATGGTTTTCTTCCACTGCTGCATCAGTGAGTCTCTATACACCACTACTGCGTATCGCCTGGAGTCGTGCTGAGGCCAATGTGTTAGAGAAAAGCTCCCTCTAGTGTAGGAACAGGTACAACTCAACACCGCACAGATCAGTCAGAATTTTTAATCTGAGTTTTCATTTTGTACTTGCATGGGTAAACCAACAAAGTATATACACATTTGTCTTTTAAGAGAAATAATAATAAAAAAAAAACATTAAAAGTGCATATATGATAACAAAAGACAAATAAATTAACATAGAAGACATAAATGAAACTAAGAAAATAAAAATTACAAAAAACAGGCAAATGTTGGAACAGAGGCCATAATGTAAAATAACCTAAGCATTTAAAGAAAAAAAAAGGCCAGTACAGACAATGCAAATGTCAATAATAACCTCATGAATCTGGTACAAGGATCATACTAAAGAAAACTATTCACAAGAGATTGCAACATACTGTATTTTACAAATTGTTTTAAGAATGATACATTTAAAAAAAAAAAAAAGCATAAGTAAAAGAATAAATGGTCAAAGTAGAGGCGTGCTACGGATCTAGCACTGTAGTGTTCATGTTAGCCAACAATAAAAAATAATAATACCATAAAAGAAGAGTCATGACATTCATTCATTACACAGCTCTTGAGATTCTGTATCATCCAGATACAAACTTGTTTTGCTTAAGGCTACTGAGAAGTTTCAGTATCATCATCCAGTTCGTAGTGTTTACATGTTACAAATGTCCTTGAAAGCCTCATTTATCTGCCTTTGAATAAAACTATTTCAGCTCAACTATTAAAACTCAAACAATTGGAAGTATTGTGAGTCTTGTAATATTAAAACGACACCACTGTGTAGCTGCAGATCTACAGTATCTGAAGAATATGGCGTCAAATGTGTTCGGTGTGTTCAGGTTCAGTGGTTAATTACAACTTCAATTCAGTGGTTTAAGTATTCACTCAAATACGTTGCATATAAAAAATCATTAATTAATGGTCTGACCTTGTAAAAGTGGAACTTTTGTTTGTGACTCTAACCAACAACAAGTAAACAAAAACTACTGTGTCACAACAGTAACTCAATGCAGAATTCTCTAATCTTAATTAAGTTCTGCGGAGAAGCCTGTATGCATTTTAACAACTAGAGTGATTAATGTTTTACACCCACTTCACCAGTCAGGGAAAGAAAAAAAAGAAAAAGAGAAGTGCCGCTTTAAAGTTGCTGTTTGTTTACTGATAAACGGCTCTGAATAAAAAAATAATAAAAATCACATCATGATTGAAACGATTGATGTGGCATAAAAGCTACAAAAAGTGTTAACTAATTCATATTTGCATGTCATTATTCATTACATATTGTAATATAAAACTATAAATTTACTATTTTTCTTTATTGCATTTAGCTATATATCTATATATATTTATTTGAGTTGCCTTTATATTGGAGACTGACCACATCTTTGATGCAGCTAAGAACATTTTAACAGGGGTTCACAAACTGTTATCACTGAAGTGAGTTAATGGAAGGCCTTTTCACAACACATACATACTTACATGAGGCTATTTTAGTAACCACATAAAGATTATCGTATCCATAGTGTTGTCTCTGCTGGTGTACAACAGTAAATATTAAACATCTTGTCAAAAACAAAGAAGACATTAACCTACCAGGTTGGTAGGAGCACCCAGAGAGCACAGATCAGCAGAAAGAAACTTTAAAATCATGAGAACAAATACTTTATAGTAACATTAAATGGTTGAATGCTAAAAGTAATTATGGCATTAAAAAGATTTTCATATAGGCAAGATTTTCATGTTTAATCTTGTTTTGTTTTTAACCAGAGAAGATGAAATACTTACAATTTCTAAATATCAAAAATGGTGTGCAAATTAAGCGATGGAATATACCAGCCATGCTCTGCTTTCTACTGTACACGGCTGCAGACTGTTGCATAGTTAATGAATACATGCATTAGCGTTTTCATGCAATACTGCATTCCTTACTCATTCTTAATTTTGTACATAGACAGTACATTAACAAATAAGGAAAAAACTGCAGTGAGGAAAGAGGTGTAGAAATGTTTTCTGAATGGTTGTTGTCGTTTTTTGACATCTTCTTTCAACAAGTACGTATTTGGATTTATTGAGGAGGAAACTACTCATATGGAGAACAGTACTGACTATTTGAGCTCTCAAAAGTCAGCTCTGTTGCATTTCTTTTATTTATTTATTTTTTGGTCATTCAAGGCTCAGCTTCCATTGTCTAATTGATGAACACTTAACAATGAGATGATTGTTGGGTTAGTGCTCTACCACTAGTATGTTGGTCAAGGCAAAATAAAATCCTGAACTTGTTTTTTTTTTATCCTTATTAATGGAAGCTACTGATTAATTAAAAGGTTTAATGTTTTTTTTTTAAATCATTATATGATGGCAGGTCGCTACAATTAAAGAATGAAGGCTGTACAACACCAATAACTATCTTACCATCTACTCTTATATTCTGTAAAATTCAAAACAAATTATAAATATAGGCAATGTGGTGGTTATAATCAAATTTGTTATGGATGCTGCAGCTTTCAGATCTTAGTTCTGTACATGAGAAAGCCTCAAAAGGTTTGGTTGGATACGATCTCATATCAAATTATGTCCCATATTTATATAAGCAATTTATAGTATTGTATTTGACTGATCCTTGTTTACGAGGCCCCAAAAGACTATATAAAAAAGTCAAAAGTGAAGGGGCATCACATTCTAATGCACTGGGTTCTGGCTACATGAATGGATTAAAAATCCACCGACAAACTGTAACTCTAGTGTAATGATACAATCCAGCTCTACAATACACACAAGCCACGACAATAATTACAGACTTTAAAACAGGCAAACGAGACGGTGAAAGCCAAAAATGACATAAAATTGTCCTGCTTTGACCCAAAGTGCCGCGCACAGGTTCCTGATAGATCACAAGTTTTAAGTAGAAAAGAGCAGCTACAGGAAAACCACCATTATTCAAACAATAAGTATGTTACTTCTATGGTCTGTCGAGGTTTGAGCATAACAGTCACTGCACATTTTCTAATGGTAATCCCTTAATTTAGAGAGACTGGCTGCTAATGAAGTGATGAGTTTAGAGCAGGTCACTTTTCCACAACTGCATATCACCTCCAGAACACCACACAGTGCACAGTGATAAAAAAATGTCCTGAGGATACTCAAGTGTAGCATTCAACTTGATACCCATCTGAATTTTGCACGCAGCCAAACCTGCTCAAACCTCACACAGGCCATTGAAATAACAGGCTTAAATCTTTAACTTGAGTGGTGTTTCCTCTGAAACCATCTGAGAACCAATGTAAACCTGGTAGATGCTACAGAGAAACAGTGGAGACAAATACTGTCATCTGTAATTCAACAATTATGTTACTGCTTAAAGTAAGAACTGCTCGCTAACCGTCGGCTTTTTAATGGCAAATCCACATTCATTCATTGGAAACATACATTATTGCTGGTATCTAATGTATGAATATTGCAGCTGGGCTGATTCTGTAATGGTAAAGCCGCTTAAATTGAGACCAATCATGCATCATGACAGCTGAAGTGACACTAACCCGCCTCTGCTTCGATCATTACACTGCAAAACTAACAATGCCATGCAGCGCCTGACAGGTGAGAAAAATCTGCCTGCTCATCCAGATGTGGACGACTGCTCAGAGACGGTAGAAATGTCTCCGTATGATGAATTAAATGGCTCATTATCGATATTCTGCGTCTGCGCGATGAAGGAAAAAATGGCTAAGTATTGTCCTCCCTGTTGAGGTACCACAGGTAAGAGCCAACAGGTTTCTAGGTCACTGAAGTCTGTGTGGTCACAGTTCTGAACGTCAGCATCTGAAAACATGTTCGTTTAAGAAACGTCAGTGCCAGAGGAGCAGTGGTCTGTTACAGCACCAGGTGTAGTGAAGGGGCGACTCCTTTAAATGACCCCTGAAACGTCGTCGAGATGAATGTACCCTTTTACCATTTCAAGTCTAAGGCCTGTTGACACTACTTTACGATATGTCTTTATAAGTCATGTACAGACGGCGTATTAAAAATGAGATAATTACATTAAGTTAGAGAGAGTGTGTGTATGACAGGGTAAAAGAAAACTACTTTATCTATACAAAGTGCAAACAACACAACATTCCTACTCAGTGATGCATACAGTAGTAGACTACTATGTTGCCAAAGGCAATTATTTGTTTCCATGTACAGCATTGGAAGGCGCTTTTTAAGATAATTTTCATCTTGCTCATGGAAAGAAAAACAAAAAGGGTTATATACTATATACTATATGTCAACATCTGTACAGACACATCTATATATATATATATTTATATATACTTAGAATTTAAAGGGTTTCATTCCAAAACACCATCTCTTTGAGGAAAAAAAGTTGTCAGCTTCAATAAGAATTTTAATAAAATACATTTCTATCGAAAAAGAGACTAGTATTAAACAAAAATAAAGTTTTGTTTCAGTTTCCGTACCGATCCTGATTCTTCCTCATCCTCATCCTTTTCTGTTTTGGTCCAGGGCCTCCAAACTATTCTTTTCATTTTTACAATTAAGACTCTTTTTGCTACTTCTGCTCCCAGATACCAGATACTCTCAAGACATTTATGTGACAAGTACACAAAATCTACTAAAGCCTTCTCCATAGCTTTAGACAAACAACACTCATGCTACCCATATTGATCAATGGCATGAGGTGTATGGAGAAAGTGTGTGTGTGTGTGACAAACAACTGTCACTTTGATCGGTTTAACTCAATCAATCAATCAATCAATGAAAACCACTATGAATGCTTAGCCACAGCTATTTGGGAATGAAACTCTTTTGTATGTGTGCGTATGTGTGTGTGAGCAAATCATCTCTGTTTCAGTATTTGTCCAGAGACCATCGTTAATGCTGTGGTTCTGTGTTCTCACAGTTGTTGGGTTTCAAATGCATATAGAGCAGCCGTGAGGCCAAAGCATCAACAACCAGCTCATCCTCATCTCAAATCTGAAATCTCTGAATCAATATTAGTTTAAAATGTTACTCTGCAAGGCAAACGACGCATTGTTGATGCATAAGGGGTGAAAATGTTTCTCATCTCCCTTGTTTTTTTATGTATAAGCTGCTGCATTTTAAATCAGGTTTTTTTTTTTTTTTCTTTCAAAGATCTAACAAGTCTCTTGTCTGAATGAAAAGATAATTGGATCTCAAGACTCCAGTGGGGAATTCTGTCAGCTGTCTTACAGGCCTCAAGTACTAGTAGCAATCAAACAGGCTGTGCTCAACAGCTGAATGCATATAGCATGCTTATGTTATGTACCCTCCATACCAGGCACAAGTTTGGCACCCAAATATGCAAATGAACTACAGTATTTTACTTATTTTATCCAATAAAGATGAAGGAAAAACCTCAAAGCTGGCTGCTAATGTTCAAAACCCAAAGCTGCATACAGCTGTAGTGTACAAAACCATAACATCAACAAAAATGTCTCTTTACAAATACTCATGGTGCTCACCGAAACTTAGGCACAAAGAAAATAGCTGCAATATGTAAGTTCAATATAACTACTATGGATATATCATTGAGGCCTCTGTGTTGTACGTGCAGGAGATTGCATGCTTGACGACAGCTTTCGGGAAGATGCCATCCTTTCGAGAGGCTTCTTCCCGTTTGCGGGAGACTTGAGACTTACTTCAGAAGTGGAAGACTTGGACTTTCCTACGTTCAACAGAGTGCGGCTGAGAGAGCTGGGGGGCTTGGAAGACTCCTTTGTCTCTGACTTTTTCTCCTTGTCTCCTTGAGTCTCGTTAGACGTCTGCGAGGAGGAGGCGGCGTCTCCGGCGATCTCCTTGGCTTGTCCGTTTTGCTTGCATGTCCTCTCTGAGGCCTTTTTGGCAAGCAAGGTGCTTTTCCCTAAGTCAGCCGACCGGCGGCTTTCCCTTTGCCGGAGCGCGCTCTTGAAGAAGGACAACCCCTTTTCCTCGGATTTGCTGCCGCGCTGCAGGTCTCTGGTGGACACGCTGGGTGAGCGCAGGCTAGTGACGGAAGAGCTGCTGCTGGAGCTCCTCACCGATCTCCTTTCAAGCCGGTTAGTCTCCCCGCTCTTGGAGAGCGAGGAGCGGCCGACCAAGCTGCCTCGGAGACTGTCCACCAGGGGGCTCGTGTGCATAGAATCTCTGCTGTAGCTCCTTTCCACCAGACGTTTGCGAGTGCTCGCGGTGCCTTTCTCTGTGACACTGGAGCTCTTCTTTGAAGTTGGCGAGGGAGAAGCCGAGGACTGAGGCGTGGAGCGGACACAGGGCCTGTGTTGTGGCGTCGCCTCTAGAGGCTGAGCTGCTTCCTTCGTCTTGGAGGGAGTCCCGCTGGGCGTTGAGGTGCTTTTCTTGGCATTTACACTCTTTTCTTTAGTATTGCTCGCCTTCTTGCCTTTCACAGGTGTACTGGAAGACGTCTCGGGAGTGGAGGTCTTGTAAGTTGAGCACAAACGCTTCTTGGAAGTTTTCTCTTGCTCCACTTTGCTGGAAGTCTTTGTGGAGCCTGTGCTTTCTGCCTTTGAGCCAAATCCTCCAATGCTGCTCTTACGTTTCTGCTCTTTAGAGGGAGTTGCTTGGGCAGGTAATATGTTTTGGTCTATAGCTGTGATCTGGTTGTTGTTTTCAGTTGGCTCAGTTTTGGCGCTCTTCTTCTCCACTGGAGTGGGAGCCCTGCAGTACATCATGTCTAGGAATCTCTTATTGTCATGGTCACTGATGTTACTCTCCATCATTGACAAGGGAGTCCTGCTGCCAAAGTAGCGTTCATGTCTACTGTAGCTGCCGAAGCAGGACGTGGAAACCTTGTCATCACAGGCTTCTCCTATCCTCTCTAGAGGAGGGGAGCATCGAGAGTCGAGGGAGAAACGCGACGGCGAGTTGGATCTCATGTGCAGCTTTGCAGAGAGAGACCAAGACGGCTTCATCCCGCTGTCGCTGAGGGCTAAAGGACTGGCGATGGACGACCTGGAGGACAAGCTCTGACGCTGAATGCTCCTCACAAAAGGGCGGACGGAGAATCCTCCTAAAAACAGAAGAAAAAAATAATAATTTTGACCTCAACTGAACTTAAAATGAGCAATGGTACACTCCATCCTGGAGAGGTAAAACTACAACTACACTGAAAGAAACATGTACTCTCTTTAGATATGTGTTAGCAATACTGGTGCATTGTGTTATAAACCCTCACTCACTAAAAGAGCTTAAAGGGATAGTTCAACATTATGGCAAATTGGCCCATTGCCATAATCCCTATAGTTTTAGGAGTAGGTTCGTTACTCATCAAATACACAATCCAACAACTCCAACACGCTCTCGTGGACAAGTTGTGACCTGCACATTCACCACGCTATGAGATAATAACAGAACGTTACGAGACTGAGACTATAGGGATTATGGCAGTGGGCCAATTTGCCAAAATGTTGAACTATCCCTTTAAAGGACATTGACCACAGAATGTTTTCAATTTGTGCTAAAAGATGGTTGAACACCTTTTGATCACTCCAAATGTGTAAATAAACATATAGTTCAAAAATGTAAGGAACAGCACTCCAAGTTTAAAGATTTATTTATAACAGGGGCTACTCGTCTTATTAGCACAAGCTGTGAAAACTGATGATACAAAGAAAAAATGTATTACATAATTCATATGTTATTATCCATACTGAGATCTGTGATCAAGCCACAGTTTAAATTTGCAGACCAGCTCTTTTGGGACCACGCTAACTCTGTACTCTGGAGGCTTTTATGAAACCTGCATTTATATTAACCACAAACAGCAGCCAGGGCCAACATCTGTATTAATGTGGATTCACTAGGAATTCAGGGCTCCCCACTCTGCTGAGCATGTTTGTCTGGTTCGTCCCAGTCAGATGTGACTAACAGTTTGTCCTGGTGCCGTCTACCCCGTCCTAGAAATAATGGTTCAGTGTTGATCTATTTCAAAATGTGTGCAGGGTGGGGGTGGGGGCTTCCTGATTTCTAATAACTCTGCAAGGCCTTACTGACATATTTAGATTCCAAAATAAATATTGATAGTGGACGCAGTATTACATTCTTGTTACAACAGTTTGTGTTGTTCATTTTTACTCTGTTTCTAACATGATGTTGCATTTTAAAGAGTTCAGGATCAACTGCTTTGAACTCTAAACTTCAAAGTATGCGTCAGGTTACAGCAGGAGTTCATGTGTGTATAATGTAAACACACCTGTAACATCAAAAATATTTCCAAGAAGACAAATATCAGCACGTCTCACCATCGTCCTCACTGCGTTCGCCTGGGAACTCGACCGATTCGGCCAGTGAAGCCAGAGAGGTTCGTCTGGACGAGGCTCCGGAGGCCAGACTAGCAGGTCTGCTGCCTGGCAACCTGTTGATCCAGTGGTCACACAGGGATGAACTGGTGGAACCTGTGTAAAACAGCAAAACGGTATGAAACATGGTGAAGAATGAAAACTTTTCTTATTTACCTCAAATGATATAATCAAGTTAATGCATTCATATTAAAACAGAAACTGCTCAGAGGCAGAAGAAGAATTATCATCTGTAGTACATCTGTGGCTGTGTTTGTACAAATACTGAAAGATTACACTTTTGGCGCTTTTCCACTACACATTCACGGCTCGGCACGGCTCGGTTTAGCTGCTTTTCCATTACAGCTGAGTTCTTCATAGTTCCTCTACAGCGGGGGCAGGGTTGACATATCACAGTGGTAGCCGCCGCGTCATCTCTCTCTCTGTTTTTGATCCTCTCATTAGCTCCAAACTGAACTCGTCTGCACCTCGATTACGGACCACAATGCAGTTTTCCACACAGCAGTCATTTAATTCGTGTGAAAGAATAACAACAGTCTCAGCACAGATCAGTGGGCGCTGTTGTTGGTGTGTTTTAAAATTTAGCGGGTTTGATTCTTGTGTCGGAAGTCGCAGCAGTGACGACGCTCTGGCCAACCAGTGGAAGGCAGTCCGCTGACGTCACGTTTAGTATTGCTTCGGCTCGCTTGTAACCAGAGCTGAGGCGTTACCGAAAAAGTACCAGGTACCAGAAACTAGTGGAAAAGCAAAAAAAAACAGTAGAGCCGTGCCGTGCCGTGCTACTGGAAAATCGCCATTAGTATTCACACCAGTCTTGATGACAATGTCAATGGAAAAAGAGGAAAGACAGACAGACAGACAGAAGGAAAGAAGAACTGACCAGCAACAGAGCTGTTGGCCGACCAGGAGGGGATAGCAGTCCTCCTCTGGTAGAAGAGTATGTAGGCCGTCTGCTGACACACGTCGTCATCTGCTACTGGTGAAACCTCGCTGTCATCGAAGCAGTACCACTGGCCATCGATGGAGTTCTTGCAGTAAGCTGGAAGCACACGGCAACAAGACAAACCTTGTGTTAAAAATAGACGATGAGGCCGAGATTATTCCTGATAACCTTCAAGCTCTTCGTCTTACCAGTGTAGTGTCCTCCGTGCATATTCCCGTGGTGGTTGCACACGGCGTACAGGTCGTACAGGTAGTCGTCAGGGTTCCTTCCCAGGCCGTAGGGTCTTCTCCATGGCGACCAGTGGGAGGGTAAACTCCAGCTGCTCTGACTTCTTTTGACCACATGAGGTGCCATGTCCATGCCCATCAACGGGAACCTCACCATGTTCTGCATCTTCACCCTCCGATCCCCCTCCTGGATGACAGACACAAGACACAGACACTGATCGGCTCCTGTTTGAAGTACATTTAGTTTATGAAAAGAAAGCTTAAGGATGCTCTTGATAACCAGAGAGTGCATTTCGCTTTGAATTTCCACTTAAACAGTGTCCAGATGAGCTTGAGTACCTGTCTGAACCTCTTGAGATGCAGTATTAGAACATCCGGCAGCGTCCAGAGGCTGAGCTTAATGCGGCCCTGCTGCAGCTGCTTGCAGTGGGGACAGCGCCAGGCATCGTCTGGGGCCAGCTGAAACACACACACACAGACAGAGCCCAAGCAGCGGCCATCAGGATCGAGCTCTAACCACACTGCTTATAAAACAGGCCTCACACAGGATGAGGCCCTGAGTTTTCCGCTCACTCCTCTATTCTCCTCCAGAACATTCGCAGGCAAGTTAAAACCACAACATATACGCAAGTCTGTGCTCAGAATTTCTGCTTTGCTCCAAACATAGCATTAGGACTCGAACACGCAGTGAAGCCACAGCGAGCGAATAGGATTCCTGAACTTCAGCAGAAGAATAATAAACCTGCTGGGAGGGAGGCTGCAGCTTCAAAATATACTCATCACTGACATGTACCCAAGCAAATCTAGAGATTTATTTTCTCATGTCAAACTACTGACCCCGCAGTAATCCCACCGTCTGAGTCTTACCTGCTCTTCCTTTGTGTAGAGCTGGAAGCACTGTGCGAGCGTGCAGGCCTGCGGCTGATGGTGATGTTCTCTGTGCAGATACACGCTCTCAGCATCGGGGATGTACTCCTCCTCAGTGTGTCCAAACAGACTGTGGGAGCGCGAAGCACAGTCATACATTCATTCAACGGCTGTCATGAGATGATCACAGCATCTGCTATGAGACTTTGGTCAGTTTCCTGTCTCAAAATATCTAAAAAGCTGAGGAAGTTACATAATTTATTGTCTCTGCACAAAAGATACTTATAATTATAATACTGTGAAACTGGAGTTTGCAGCAGCACTAAAAAAAAAAGGCTTTAAATGGCATCACAAACATCAATTACATAAAAGGTGTGACAGAATTACATTTTCGACAAGAGCCAAAATAAAAAAACTCAAGTAAACATTAACAAACATCATCAACCCATGACTGCTGGTGGTGTTATTGTGACTTTACTCTCACTTGGAGAGGCGTGTATGTGTGTTAACCACACAACACAGTAATTAGTGTAAGTGAGGAAATAAGAGCAGACATGTCGTTGGTGAGACTCCAGGCTCTGTGTGAGAACAACTGCTTCAAATTAAGCACATTTGCTTGTAGATTAATGACGTTTATTTTTCAAAAGGGAAACAGAGTGAAGGATGATGGGTAGGGAGAAATAGTTAGAGTTGTTTACACTCAAAGGCTCAAATGAGCCCTCTTGAGTTTGACGTGTTGCTAGATTTTCTTCCCATAATTTTCTTCCCCTCAAACACCCCACACTGCAAAAAATGTCACCGTCAATTTCCCTGAAGTGTGGCCACACCTTCGACTGTAAAGCCAAGGCCTTAACTGACAGATGAGAGTGAAGTCATGTGTGAGTAAGCTTATTTCTGGGAATTTAAGTTGTCGCCTTCTAAGCAAATAAGCAGCCTCATTAAGTTGAGAAACAGATTTAAATATTTAGTGACATGAATAACCAATTAAGGATCGAAACTTGGCACAATGTTTGGCATTTACTGCTGACACTTTGGTTCAATAAATCATTCTGTTGATAGTTATAGCCTGGCACACAACATTGTGAGGTTAAAGCATAATGCTTCATAATGTTAAAGGGACAGTTTTGGCTTATTTCGCGTGGGGCTGTGTGAGGCAGTCATCCATAGCCAGTGTATTAGCTGCAGTAGATTCACATCAGTGCGCTGCCAGTTACAAGAGGCAGCCTGGAGAATCAGCACACTAGCAGAGCGATGTGCTGATGTGCACAGGACCAGCAGGAACAATATGTTTTAGACAAAACAATCCAATATACGTTTAAACATACAATTCATTTTGAATATTTCGATGTTTATCTTCATGTCAAAACAGCCCCTCTCTTTGCTTCTGTGAAAATATTTGGTTTTCTGAAAGTATTCCACATAAAGAGTATGTTTCAATAGACTGATTTTTTTTTCTGCTGGCCCCATGGACAGCAGCACATTGCATTGTTAGTGAACTTTTGCTCCTGGCCGCCTCTCGTAACTGACAGCGCTCTGATCCAAATCTATTGCTGACTATGCACGACTACCTCACCCCCCCCCCCACCTCAAATAACCTGAACAATCCTTTTTAGTGTTCAAAACTGAGGCTGGGTCCAGTCACTTCAATTGTGCTTTTGAAAATAATTGCTTACACAGCCGAGCTTGTTACCTGCTAATGAATGGCCTTCAATTAAAAAAAAAAAAAATCACAGTAAATTACTCATTCAATGTCATGTCTACAAGGCAAGTTATTAAAATGAGTGGTTTAATCCGTTCTTCCAAATTAACACAGTGGACGTCTGCTAAATTAACAACTCTGACAGACACAGTCGAGCTTTTCGAGATGCACTGCAGTATACTGTGCCCAGTAAGTATTTACAGCGAGCAAATGTAAACATCTGGTTTCCTTTCATTCTATGCAGAACAAACATACTGCAGATAAAACAAAACACAGCACACGAGTCAAGCAAATATTCATCTTTTGCACTCACTAGTCCTTGGTCTCTTTGTCCCACTCTACGACTATCTTCACATGCGGCGGTCCCCCTTGTCCACAGGACTTGTACGCCCTGTGATGGAAACAAATTAAGTAATTTAGGCAGGTTTCTTTTACAAAATAAGGTTTCTATACCACATGCAATCACCGTGCAGCACTTTATAGAGGCTTTGTTAATACGTTCTGAGTATAAAAATGAAATTATCTTGTTCTTTACAACCTACACGTGTATAAACATGTCATATCTATAAGAGGCAACGACAAACTCTGTGACATTTTCGCTGTCATGAAGGCGCCTATTGATCACTCACAGTAATGAACTTTGATTTCACTTTGATCCACACACCTGTATGGACCGGTGATGTTGTGACTTGTTTCAATCGTGTAGTTTAAGTCAAACATGCTAAACTGGCATTTCAACAAACAGTCACGAGTCCTGTCAGGACATGTCGTCCAAACAGGTCAAGTGGCCAAGTGGCACTAATGTCACGCGTGTGAAAAGAGAAGCTTAAAGGCCTAGATGGAAATAACCCTAAACCTCACCCCAGCAGCAAATAGCATGCCTGTCTTTACTTTTGTTTTTGATATATTCACACTGTGTTTACTGAACTCCAGCTTCTGCATTATGACCTTTCACTAACATTAATGCTGAGAAAGCTATGAGAACACACACAGACATAAAAAACAGTCAAGCATAGGTGATCCACCCTTCTAAAAATGATGAGTTTTGCTAAAAATGACTGTGCTAGTGCTACTACAGTACAGTTTCACACAATGTGCAAGGTCTGCTTTTCTTTGGCTGCACCCTTCTGGATGAGACGTCTTGTTGGCTCTGACTGAACATGCTCTGGAGGAAGCAATAAAGATCAAGATGGAAACTAAAGGGGTGTGTACTTGTCGAGCAATATTCAAATTATAATGACTGAATAAAATGGACTTGTCTGTGTTTGAACTCAGCAGATATTTACAAGATGTAAATAACCTGAGATTTGAGAAAGCAAAAGGCCACATCATAGAACCTATCATTCAAACTGAACCGCAGTATAAAGTTTTAGTCACACACTCAGTCCTGATTTAGCAATAAGCGTGTGTTTATATAACATGACATCTAACCTTTCCACAGTGGGGTGACACAGTGGTCGCTCATCTTGGGGAAGGAGGTAGGTTATACCGACGACGCCAACCACCCGAAGACTGAAAGGTCCCACCTACACATAAAGACAGCACTTTAAATACTTCTGTGAAACCAGTACATCAGTGCAGATGTAAGAGAAACAAAACAAATTTCACTCTTTTTCGATGCTAAAATTATTCATATCCGGTCTGTTCAATTTTTAAAACACCTCATACAATCAGCTGCATTAAATATGATTCACTGTGGAGAACAGGCTGACTGCGTGTTCGTCTCCCTACCTGAATGTAGACCCCAGGTCTTAAAAGATGACGCATTTTCTCCAGGATCTCTTTTTGTAAAGCATCCCAGGTCACAGTGCGCTCCATGTACAGTACAAAAGGCAGGCCGAACCTGAAACAACATAATTCAGTTCTATAAGCAGACATCAAATTTCTCTGGTGGGTTTTATATTCACGCCTATTATTTCATTCCTGTATTACGAAATCAATGTTTTGGCAACAAAAAGAAAGAAACTATTCTGATTGTAGTACCTCTTTCCTTGGTGGCCGGTACAGGCTCTGTTGCACACCAAAAGGATCATTTTTTCCGGTCCCAGGTTTTTATTGGGTGATGCAGTCACAGGGGTCATGGCTCCCTGCATGAACGAAGGAGTCCTGCTGATCTCTGATCCATACTTCAAGTTGTTATGATTCAGGTTTGCCAGAAGACTCCCTTTGATTGGACAGAATAGACAAATTCTAGATAAGCTGTGGTCTATTCATTTGATCAGAAAAAAAATATATGTATTTGTAAAATAGTCTTGCCTCTTTTTGTGCGTATATTTTCCAGTTTGAAGGTCTCTGGTGTCTCAAAGGCAAAGATCGAGTCGCTCTCTTGAATGATGTCGAGGTCGTCGTCGTCATCACAGAATGAGCGGTGGAAACCATCGTAGTACATTTCTGTCAAGACAAACTGGAAGAGGAGAAAATAAGAATGAGTTTAAAAATATAAACACACACAAATGTGAGGTGTCCAGTTGCTTTCCATGTTTTCACAGTGTTATTCCAAAACAAACACAGTCGCCTTGTTATCAGCGCTCATCCCCGCTTGGCTGTCATTTACATTTATCTGGCTTCGTGGCATTTTCACCCTGCCATTTTTCATCAGTGTTAACACTCAGTTGTTGTAGCCTTGAGGGGGAAAAAAATGTGTTTATAAACCTGTTACTGAACCGCACACTGAGCTCGCTCTATAAAAAAAAAACCTGCATGGCTTTATGAGGAGCTACTGCTCTGAGGCACAACCTGCTTTAGGAACACTGAGCTAACATTGTGTGACAGTAATATAGTCTCACTGTGGCAGACCCTGAGCTGATAAGTGACAGGAATAGCACCTGGTCCATTGGGATCTTGGTCTCACGTGACACAGCATCTCTGAGGCGATAGACGGTGCTGTTGAGAGGAACAGCGACTCCGATCCTCATACAGTGAGAGTACTTGCCCTGGTACACCACTGTCACATACAGGGGCCTGGCAGGAAGAAGAAGACGACAGAACATTAAACATTCAAACAGCTCTGTCGTTCAGTAAGCAGGCACGGTTTTATTTTGTCACACTGTGATCGTGAGAACTAAAACACAACAGCAGAAAGAAGATGATTTTGTAGCATTTCCTTCCTCTTTATTTCCTGCACTGCAGAAAACGCCTAAAATGAGCACACTCTTGTTTTGTTTTGAAACTCTGAAGCGCATAGCCCCTCCCATGTCTCCTTGCTGCTCCTCCTGCTCCCTCAACAACCCCCCCAAACCAGGTTACATTCCTCCCTCTGCAGCCACACACACACACACACACACACACAGAGGTATTTGCTTCAGGTCCTTGAGAACTTGTCAGCACTCATACGCACACACACACAAATCATTGAAAAAGGTGTCACCCCCCCTCTTTGAAGAACTTCTGTCTGCTGTGCTCTGTGGAAAAAGCGACAGAACAAACATACTGCGCATTTTTTTTCTGAAAGCCATGACACGGCTCAGGTGTGCACTCACCGTGTGTGTGGTAGTGGGATGGGTAAAGAGATACAGAGGAAGGGATCAAACGTATTGCTCTGCTTTTGGCAATGTGGGCAGGTGAGAGACGACCTGTTTGGAAACAAGTGAATCTCTTAATTTGGCAAAGAGATAACACGAACATAACAGATCTACTACTCTACCGGACACACGGCCTACCTGTACTGAGCCTGGAACAGTTCTTGTACAAACGACCCAGCGGAGAGGGGAGGAGAAGGCCCTTCGAGGCTTTGTTCATCTTCTTCAATGGGGGGCTGAGCAAACACCAACAAGTTTTATGACTCATTAATAATACCTGGTTCACAAGCTACTGACAGTTTCACATGCTGCATTGTTATTGATCAGTCCTGGGAAATCAAGAGGAAACAAGACGAGGCAAGCCCAGCTGAACTAAGCTGTGAAAACGGCCTTTTTGTAGGATCAACTGAGTGACTATTTTTAAGCTAAAAGTTATACAATATCAAGTAAATGCACAATGAGTGATGAGCAAACACTCACCTTTATGGGCGGTCTGGCCATGGGGTTGGGGACGGTGTTGAGGTCCTCGTGCACTCGGTCCAGCAGCCACAGCAGAAACTCTTGAGCGTCGTGCTGAGCGTTCCCTTTAAACTGCGTGGCGTTTTTAGACACAGCGTTCTGCAAACGGACAAAAATAAAATGTGTGACCCACAGGTTAAAACACACAACCAGGTCACAGACTCTGCACCACTTGTTACTTACTGTTCATTGTCTGTCTTGTGTGTTTATACTTTAAGGTTTAAGCTTTTAATCTTGTTGTGCTGCTATGCAATGACAAATAAATCAATTCTGATCCTCAGATTCTGACTTACTCTTATGTGATCTGTGATTGTGATGAACTAATATTGAACACAATGTTTTATGCATTACTACTTTATGTTTCTCTGCTGTAAAGAACCAAAAACAAAATCAACTCATCTTGTATCTTTAGTATCACAAACAAAATGTACAATAAACTTAACCCTGCTATATATTGTGATTTGTTACACTGATTTATTCTTTTATTGACATGAAAAAGACAACTGAGGTCAGATTGTATGGCTTGTTGTGATAGTATCTTGCCTGCTGTCACTCTCACCTTGAAGTCTCTGCTGTGCTGCGGGGTGTACTCAAACGTCCATAAAGCCCGGACAAGTCCAGACAGTTGCTCCGTAACTTCTCCCTTGGCCAGTGGACCCTTCCTCTGCAGCAGCACGCCATTTGTCTTGGGTTTGTCCTCGTCCGTCTCCTCGCCTTTGTAGTGCTCCAGCACCAGGTACTCGGCGAAGAGTTCAGTGTTGCTGAGGCACTGCAGAATCGCGTTCATGAAGCAGGTATTCCCGTGGTTTTTGAGCCCCGACACTCCGGGAACTCTCTCCCCGGACAGGAAACCCCCCAGGTCCCCATCATCCATGGGCACATCTTTACTCCCAGATTTAAACGTGGAAAATCCTCCATCATCCTTGTCGTCTTCTGTCTGTACCTCGGATCCAAAGTGGGATAAGGCTGTCAGTGTCCTCAGGACTCTGCTCATAAAACTGCCCACGGAGCGCACCGAGCCTCGCCTGAACAGCTTCTTGCTGAAGCTCGACTTCTTGTCCTTGGTTGCGGCTTTGCAAGACATGGTGTCCCCCCTCCTCCTTATTTTTTAGCGCACAAGTTAGGCAGATGTGTTGTTGTGATGAGCCAGAGCCACCTCAGCGGCTGCTAGTATCTGCTGCTCCATCTCTGAATATCCACACAGCAATAACGAGTCAACGAGCATGCTAACCTTAGCCAGTGATAACATTTTCATTGAGGTTTCTCTTCTCCTTGAATAAAGCGTGCAGCAGCAACACCACTTGTCAATTAACGTTAGCAGTGTCGTGCACTAACAACCTTTGCCTTCAAATAACTGTCTGAGGCCAGTTACCTAATGAGTTGAGAAGCGAAACATGAACATTGCTCAGGTCAGCTGTTTATGTGTCTGCAACTTCCTCCACAGTTACCTTGTTTTCCCGTTGTTGTTGTTGTTTTTTTTACTCACTGCCCCGCAGCAAATGAATCAACGTCGGTTACGCTACGAACGAAAACAACTGTGTCGGTGCTAATGCAGCTAACGGTAGCGGCGCTAGCTACAATAACAAGAGCCACGGGAGCAGCGGCGGCGGTCCCTCTCGGCCACGACGTCCAAATGCGACGGAAACCCGCAGTCCGCCATGGTTCGTAGGGTGATGAAAAGCCGAAGTGGAGAATGGGTCCGAAATGCAATAAACCTCACATTTTTCCACGTATTTTGGAGGCACAGTCGGGGCTCTGCCACTAAACAGCAGAATCGTTTTTTACTTCTTCTTCTCCCTCTTCTTCGTGTTTCTGTGGTCAGCTGCTCTGCGAGTTTGTAGCCACATCCCCGCCCCCTGCCGGACTGAAGGAGAACTGCAGCCTGGATGCACAAAAAACTTTTTTCTTTTATATTGTTTGTGATATTAAATCTAATATTAAATCTAATAATACTAATATAATATGATAATATAATACATGTTTTTTTTTTGTTTTTTTTTTACTTATTCACTGGTTCCTGTGTCATGTTCTTAACATGTTTCACAGTTAGGTATACAGTATTAAGCCTATCTCAAAGGAATTTAAGTCGAAAGCAACTGGACTTGGTTATTTGTCTAGGAAGACGTTTCACCTCTCATCCAAGAGGTCAGTTCATGCTCGCATCTGACCAAGCTGAGAAAGTTGGACCAAATTCCTTTGAGATATACTATGACCTGGACAAATGAGAATATGCACAGGCAGTATTAAGCCTACACCGGCATTTTTATGGATTTTGAACCACGATCAGTGAGCTTTATTTCTGTCTATGTCTTTGTCCTGTGTTGTTTAAGTGTCTTTTTGTTTAGTCATTTTTTAAATAGTGATGTCCTCCTACTGCAAAACAAATCTGCCTGTGGGTATTAATAAAGTTACCTGACCTGACCTGACCGAAAACATCCAGCTCATTATTTTGCCAACCAAGTAGTAAGCTAATGTTCTCTTAAGCTTACCTTTCGGGTAACTGTGGTGCCTTTAAACAATAGTAGGTGAACAAGTAAGAACAAGATCGTTCTTTCAAAGAAATTGCAATATCTCTAACAAATACAGGCTTGGATATTTCTTGGTATTGTCAGCCAGACTGGCCTCACAGCTATCAGAAGCAGAGGCCTATTGTTGATTTGAGTTTTGGCAACAGTTTTTACAGTGAAAACTGTACTGCATTGAATTATCTTTACCTGAACCTTTAAAATAGATGCTTATTGTTGTTATAGGCTTATAAGTTGTTATACCTATATTGCTGAAGGTTTTTTTTTTATTTTTTTTGTGGATGCCTTGAGGATCTTTTAAGCACAAGTTAGCACATGTTTGAAAGGTGACTGCATGATGGATGTGTGAAGCTGCTCTTTGTCAGTTCACTCTTCTGCCTGAGGGAGGCACAAAAAGCACAGGGAATTTTTTAAAGAAAGGAACAGATGTACAGGATGTCCCCATAGGTACAAAGACCTGTTTAATTATTTGAGTGCCTTATACTCTGAGTGCCTCATGTCAGGAAGTGTCATGTATTCACTGTATGTTTTTATGTGTGAATATGGTCACACTGCCATGTCGTGTCCATACAGTATGTATGTAAATGTATCTTAATTGAGGACATGGCGATAAAGTAAATTACTACACTTCTTAATCTGTATGTCCACATGTCTGCACAGTTGAATATGGGACATAAAGTAATCAGAATAATGCTGTCTTGATGGCAGACTGTACGATTAACTAAAGTAGTCTTGAGCGCAGGAGAGTATTTTAATCAATATGAATCATCCAAGTTTCCTTTTAGCAGTGAAGTGTGTGGAGAAGAGGAAATACACCCACAAATATCACAAGGACACATGGTTTTAATGACGCCAAAAGAAGCTAATTTGAAAAATAAATTGAGTTTGCACTTATGGAACATTATATTGACACTAAGATTAAAATATTATATGTGGTGACAGGCAGTTAGTATTCCTCACCCTGCAATTACATCATTTTTTCATACAGAATAAGACATGATGAAGCACAGCTCACAATCTCACAAGTAGTTCAGATAGGCTATTACATTTTCAGTTTTCCTGCATGTGGCCAGCTCATATTGGTTTTCTACCGGCATGACTATCTTTTTCAATATCACAGCCAAAACTCTGTAACCTGAGACTCAGCATGTAAATAAAGAAAGCATTGGTAATATTTCTACTTGTTGGAATCACTTTATTTATCTCCAACATGTAAAAAATATTACAATTTCATATAAATTTGTACCATTGTATTATTGCCCAACTGAAGAGAGTGTGAGCGCAATGGAAAAATATTCCGATTGTTGAGTGGTGGCTGTTGGATGTTGTCAGCTGCTGGTTGCTGCTCTCTGATAGTGAACTTGATATCCTGTAATGTTAATTGTGTTAGATGTGCAACAGATAAAGTAAAAGAATAACGCTTTATTCATGAAGTACATGCATCAGCATCACTGTGACCAGTAACTACACAGAATTGGACAGTCACATTTGTTTTTGCACTGCAAAGACGTCTAACAAAAAACACAGAGGCAACAAACTGCTCACTGCTGGGTGGGTCGCTGTGAGTGCATCTTAAACTTCTGATGTTTAGTCAGATCCTCCTTATTGAGGCTTTGAGAACAGCTCCTTACAAGCAGAACAAAGCAGGTCAAATTTGCGGGGGTGTATTTTTGAACCTGTCAACGCTGCTGTTTACAAGTATGGTGCAGATTCGACAACATGCCGATGAATGCGACATTTTAAAGGGGCTATTCAGGAAGCCGTGGAATTGTATAGTAATGTGGTAGAGACACAATGAGTAATGCACTGAACAAGAAAGCAGTTAAAACAAATGCAGCATTTTGTATACTGTATACCTCTGTTGTCTTCTGTGCTGTCAAACATCTCAGACCAATTTGTCCCATTGGAAAATGCAGCAGGAAGACAAATGGTGACAGTAAGACACTTGTTAACTATTGAACAGCTCAAATAGACTCAGAGGTACTTGGAATTTCATTCTTCATTGGATTACAAATAATAAACACTGATACATTAAAGTGATAGTGCAAGATACCTGCAGTATCTACCAGTCAGGAGAGGCAGCAGGGAACATTTTGCACCAGCAGAGCGATGTGCTAAGTGCACAGGGGCCAGCTGAAAAAAAAAAAAAAAACTTTTAAAAGACGCCCACTGAAACAATCCAATGCATGACTACCTCACACAACCCCTTTGTCAAATAACCTGAACTGTCCCTTTAATATTGAATATCTGTCATCTGCAATACATTCACCACAACTGCTCCATCATCTCTCATCATGGGACTTCTATCAGCTTCAGCGCCGGTCTTGAAAGACAGGTTTGATATGGTTATAACCAAATCCTTCACTTGTTATTTGCCATCGACACTTCAAGCAGTTGGAGCCAGCTGGGGAAGTTCTCTAATGATGTGTCCATGGAAACAAGGCAAAGGGGTCACATGTCTTATCACTCAACATAGGAAAAGCCTTCTGCTTGATTTTGCTGAGATCTTACAATGATGTCAAAACATATCAAAATCAGACAGGTCTACTTTTTTCCTGTTGATTTTTTGTTTTGTTTTGTTTTTTCCTCCTCATTAGTACATTAGAGAAGGCCTCTGATGTAATTCTCCAGACTGCAGCTTTCGATTCCTTGTCAGATTGCTTTTGTGTCATCCCCTCGTTCACAGCTCAGGAGGCTCTTTCAATCAGTCGCAAGAGAAAAATCCTCCTCTTGACATTCATTGGTGAGAAAACACCTAACAACAAAGTCAAAATATAAACAACCAAGGCTCTTAGCATTGGAAATGATCCAATCACAGCCCACCTAAGGATCAAGTATTAATTACTATTGGCTTTGAACTGAAAGGCAGTGTAGGTGGGATTAATCCTGAATGCTGGACTCTATAGCTTTTATGATCCTCAATAGCATACCTATGTGTTTACCCAATGTAAAGTACAGCTGAAGTGTTGTGCTGTTGTTTCTGACCTTCACAGGAATGCAAAGAGGCACAAAATGTCTTTTCAATGTTTTGAGCAATCTGATGTTTGCAGCAGGGACTTTACACCACCATTATTTCCACAAACAGATCAGATCTGAATTGGTGTGATCTTGATATTATAAACGAAATTTCACCTGCGGAGGTAACTGATTTGAATTGTTCTGCAGTGTATAATGAATGCTTCGGAGTTGGCTCTTATGTAAATTGCTGTATGCAAACAGTGATAAGGAAACTCCCTAATAACAGGATGCTGATGAGCTTCCACTTCGTTGGTGCTGATGAACCGCTCCATCCGTGTGTTATCAGCCCTCTGCTGTGAGATGGTTGCAGCTCCTGCTATAATGGCCATGTGTGAAATCATTTCTGTGCTTAGACAGAGACACCTTTCCCCCTGCAAGCGTATAATTAATGTCCCTGTGCCTATTTAAAGCGGTTGTGCACATGCCCTTCCTCTGATGTGTCCTAATGTGCAAACAGATGAGTGAGAAAGGGCCTGACGTATCCTATAATGCAGGGCTTCAAAGAAATGTGTATCATCTGCCAACGATCTGCTAAACCTTATTTGCATGTGGTGTAAATATTAGTGCAACACTGTCAATCAGCAGAGCAGACAGAACATAGAATTTAGAGGATGCCAGCAGTCAATAAACAAAAAATTAAGGTGCATTTCTATTTCCATATTATATCTTATGTTTATCAGGGGGAAATTAAAGGTCAGATGTCAGAAATATTGCATATCTCACTGTCTAAACGTGGAGGACTTAGAAAGTCCAGCTGCCCCTGCATCAACCCTCTTTAGGTGGCACAGTCAGAACGCCGTTTGAGCTAATTAAGCAAAGTACATGAACCAATTGTCTGCCTAACAGCTGGATCTTCCCCCTCCCACCCCCCGTTGACGATGAGAGGATTTTTCTCGGCGAAGTCCCTCAGCAACAGTCAAATGATGCCTTCAGGTGCACACCGTAAACTCCGACTTTTGATTTCCTTCAACTGCTTTTGGTCCAAATAATCATCAAATATACATGAGCAAGCCAAACTCAAGATAAGACAAATAGTGATAGTATAACATGTATATAAAAATATCTAGGCCTACATAGGCTTCTATATTATTAGTTAGTGACTGAATTATAATATGACAAACAGAAATTATGATGTAGCCTAAGCAATTAGACTACCATTGAAAATAAAGCATGAAGCCACTGACCCACCCTCTCTGCATTTGATAAGAAATGCATGTTTATTCATTTATTTTTAATTTAGCCTACACATTTGACAAAGTAAAAGTTAAGCCACTGAATAAATATGCACTCCAAAAAGTAACTGAAAAGTGCATGTTTTATATTCATTTTTAAAATTTCACTTTATCCAACACTCACATTTGCATGATCTCTGTTGACAGTACTATATTCTATTTACATTAAGCTGGCCTACATTCTGTGAAATTAGGCAATGGTTGCAGGTGATGACAAGTGGATTTCAGGGACAACGAGGTAGGCTATGGCTTTATATAGCCAATCAATTATCCACACTGCTCAGTCCTTCTACGTCACACCTTTTCTTTCTAATGATCGCAATTTTTTTTCTCCAGTTCCATCTTTTATCACACCACCCACGGCGGGCTACACCTTTTTTTTTCCGGGCCGTGCGGTCAACTCGTATTTGCGATATTTCCCACGGTGGTCGAGGGCTGTGAAGTACCCGCTTCACTTCCTCTCTGCCCATATTTGGCTGAGCATCGGTGGCGCGTGTGCCCAAGGAAAAGCATTTCGAAGGACTAAAATGAGCTTTTGTCTGTCGTGTGGCACAAGAAAAATACACAAACGTTGTTTCCACAGAAGTTGACTGCGCCACGTTTCCAACAAAGAAAAAAAAAAGAGAGAGAGAGAAAGAAAGAAAGAGAGAGATTCCTGCTTCAGCGACCGAGGCTGTGATCCACAGGAACTCTGACACACGCAGCAGCAAAAACATTTCACACTGGGAAACTGTCAGCAGACACAGGTGAGCTGGGATTCTTCATCATTTAACACCGTAGAGAGGAGGGGAAAACATATTGTAGTTTCTGATAATGAAAACAAATAACCTGCAAGAGCTGCTCTGACTCATTGCCTGTCTATTGAGGCTGTTTAATTGACACCTGTTGATCTGAATTCGGAAATAGTTAGAAATTATCTGTTTTTTATTCCCCCTGGTGGAGTGTAAAGTTGTGTTGAGACGCAGGTAGTCAGTGCACGACTGGATATATGATTGACATGTGATGGCTCTCCAGAGGGTTTAATCAGAGCTGTTGGACTTTTTTGTGAGAATATCATAAATGGTGCAACATGTAGCCTAAGCTGTCTGTCCTTATGACAACAAGTTCTTCTTCAGTGTTCATCATAAACAGCTTTTAAATATGATATTAGGATGTTTAAGTTGTGTCTGAGTGAAACCACATGCAGGCTGGCACACATTCTGGAAATCCATATCAGAGGAATGTCACAGAGGATTTACTAAAACTCTGACAGGAGGAGGTTGCTTCATTGTTTTTATTTATCATATTTTCATAGTTTGTTTATACATTTCTATTTTTTTGAATGCTCTCTTGTCATATAACCAATTATTACGCATGTTTCAAGGGCTAGCAACGCCCCACGCCCATCAAGAATCAAAACACACACACACACACACACAGATGCAGCACTGTAGCATCACATCAGATCAGATAGAGACAGAGCATGAAGTTGGCTCTCATGATTTGCTGTTTTACTTATGAGCCTGGTTACAACTCTCTGAAACATTTAGAGCCACTGCTGTGAGACCCTGTGTCTTAGTGAGATTACCTAAATAAAGGTTAAATAATAATTAAAACAATCTAATCTGCATGTTTGTTTGATTTTTTGGATAAGTTGCATTTCAAATTGAATAGATGGTCGGGTAGGTCTCTTGATCCTGATGTGATTGTAACCTCTGGAGCAGCTGACACAAAACAAGTGATGCGTTTCATACTATAGAAATCAATCTTGTGCAGCTGAGATGCTTGTGGTGCTTTCTCTCTCTTTCTCTCTCTCTCTCTCTCTCTCTCTCTCTCTCTCTCTCTCTCTCTCTCACACACACACACACACACACACAGAGACATCTCAGCTAGAACTATCCCCCCCCCCCCAGTGTGAGCAAGGCTGTAATTTACCTGCTATTTTAATATTGACAATTATGACAAGAGCAACAGATTAAAAAGATAATAAAAAGGATTTAGTTTCATTATTCAACAAGACATGGCAACTGTAGTCTAATAGAAGAGAAGCTGTGGTTGTTGTGTTCACAGTTTTAAATTGTGCAGCTCAGTGTGGCTCCTCTTTTCAGTAGAGTCTCCACTTTAGACCGATCATTATGAATCCACATGTCATTAATCAATCTTTTATCTACATACAGCAGATCAGGGGTCATTAGACAAAAATTTGTCTAAAGATTTCCTCTTCCTCCTCCAGAAAGGCATCATGATGAAAAGGTTATGGTAATGCTTCACAAATCTTGTGTTGAGTTGTTCTATTTCAAAGTACGCCATTTAATTATGGCATGTGTACGAGCGGTTGTATGACTTCAGAGCGTCTCTCGTATTGTAGCACAGTGTCTTATTCAGATTGATGTTGTTGCGTAAACTACGGAGGTGGCGTTATTGCTTCTGCATAAAGACTCAATGGATGTCTATTTTTGACAGTAGTGTTACAGCTGGAGTGAATGTTTTCCGAGCGACAAAGGATGTATTATCCGCGCTATAATGAGAAAGGATTTGTGCCATTGTTTAAGTTTTATATTTTTGTGCTTGGCTGTCAGTGATTTCCGCCGCCTGGCTGCGCCGCAGACGCCCCTACACACAAAAGCTCGCAAACCCGTCAATTCCTGGGATTTTCTCTGGCAATCAATTTCCAAGCCAAAGTGCCTGTCATGTGCCTTGACAACACAAACCCCGCCGGGAGCTTTTGGGAGCTGACGACCAAGATGCACCCGTGCTTTTCTTTGCTTGGATTAGAGCTGCCGTCTTATCTTCAGGTGCATAAAGTATAGGTCACACACACAGCAACGTCTCCACCTTTTCACATCCAATCCACTGGAAAGCCTGTTAAAGATTTCGCTACAGAAGTGGCAGCGGCGTGATCCATTTAGCCCGTTTGCCTCTAAGGGGCCAGTCACATAACGGCGTTGATGGCCTCTGATGAGCCTCTTGGCTCTTGGTCTTTAAAGGCTGTGGTTCGTATCATCAGTGACACCCCAGAATAATCCACTTTGAGTTATGATTTGAGCGTGTATGTCCTCGGGCTGACGTGGTTAAATTAAGTCCAGGTGGACGGTGGATGCGGAGGTCAGGGTGTGTGCAGTTGATCCAATTACATAAACTGTCAGTGTCATCATTAAAGGTTAATATTTCCCTTTCATTTTGGAGACTCGGGAGGAATGTGATGAATTAAATGCATTCTGCCAATTACACTGATGGTAAGACAAGGAAACATGGAAAATCATCATCTCTTCCACCCTCCTCCTCTCCTCCCTGTCCCTCCCTCGCTCTCTCCCTCCGTCCCGACCCCTTTGAAACAAGCAACAACACTCGAGCGGATGAAGCTTTCACGCTCAGACAGACACCTGGAGAAGAGCTCAGCAATGAGAAAAAAGACTAATGACTCAGAAAGGTGTGTTACTGAGGACCACACACAAACGCTAATCTGGAGTGGGCTTGAAGCTGCTAATGAGCGGCGGCTGCAGAACACAGTGTAAAACCCTGTTGCTTTATTGATCGGCTACAGTATCTGTGGCTGTGTATACTTTTAGAGACAGGAGGGCAAAGCAGGAAAGGAATGGGAAGTATAGGAGCAATAGTTCACACTGACACAAACTGAGATGATGTATAGATGGAGAATCATTTTGATATTCACCTGGATCACAGCTGTTTTTTTTTTTTGTTTTTTTTTTTTTTTTATATAGATGGTGTCGTCGGTCACAGTTGTGAAAGCGGGTAAAGGGTTCATGTTGACCTGTAGTGAGGGTTGTACTCCTCCACTCTGACCTGTGTGTATATGTAATGCTCCCCTTGTTTGGCTGCGTTAAGGTGAACACATTATAACATCGAGGGTCTCTTTTTTTTCAGCCTTTGTAGAATTCCATTTACCTGTATTTACCAGCTCCTTTTCCTCTGCTGTTACCATAGAGACACTCCATCCCTATCAGCAAGGCGCCTTTGGCTGCCGGGCTCATTGGCTCTCACAGGAGAGAGACGCTGGTGTGGTGAGCAAGTGTTTCCCTGGCACGACTTCGGCAACCAATGTAGCGAAAAAGGCATTTGCTTGGCTTTGACAATGTTTCCTTGGCAGCCGGCGCCACACCGGCGGTGGCACGTCGACCCGCTTTGTCACCGCGGGTTTGACGGCCGAGACGGAGTGAAATCCAGCTGGGAGACAACCACTCCTGTAATTGAAATGAGTTCACCTGGGAGACAGCTGCTCTGCGGTGTCTGTTAGCTGTCAACATGTTCGTACCTACCAGGCTGCCGGTATAGTGGATATGATGTGATGCCTTAGCAGTTTTCTTTTTTCCTCTTCTTTTATTTGTTTTTTCCCCTCTGTGTCACCATTTGAAGTTGAAAAAGAGTTTCCCTTGTTTTAAGCCTTTGGGTTTTTCAGAGGCACGGCCGTTTAAAGATGTCATGAAGGGAGCACTGAGCTGTTAACGCAAAGTCGCCCAGCAGAGCACCAACTGAACAAACTCACCTCACAAAACTGTAACCTTTGATGTTCCGTGACAAAGTGCACATCGATGCAGTTTTGTTTCAGCAAACAACCTGAAAACCTGTTGAATTTGGACTTTAGATACATACACTTTAAAGAAGAGATGCAAAATGAAACTGAATAAAGGTGACTCACATCTCTACTTAATTGTTAGTGCTTTAATGATCCTGGCCTTGGCTAATAACAGTTATAATAATAGTTATAATGATGATGAGAAATTGCCTCACTAAAACAAGACATATAGAATGACTCACCGGTTATAGAGTAACAAAAGACGGAAATTACAAAAGCATTATAATGTGTTATGTTATATGGGCTGCATGTGTATGAGAAAATACAATTCATGGTGTTTGGCAAAAAGTCACCCACCCACCCGGCCACCACCCGTCTCGGTGAGTAATGCAAGCCTACTCTACCAACAGACCATATAAACATTTCTAACATGAAAATATTTTGATTCTTGAATAAAGCACAGCAACGTGAGGAAGCCGCCAGTTGATTTTACATGTAAAAGCTGGAACAAACTGTATAAAGGACTTCAAAATGTGTTATATTAATAAGAAATTTTCATAAAGCTAAAGATGTTCTGATGCAGGAAACTCATAAATCAAGTCTGAGGACAAATCTGACCCTTTTAGCAGCAGGTGAAAACAGTCTCTCTCTCTCTGCAGTTTACCCCCCTGCTGCTTTTTTTATGTCTGTGCATAAATCCAAGTATCTAAACTTAGCCATTATACCTTCATGTTTATGACAGATTTCCCTGTGTAGGTCCAATGGAGATTGACAGCAGAGAGTGTCAACAACTCAGTCTCAAAGAGCCGAAGCTCTCTCAAGCCTGAGAGTGACAGTCGAAAAGCATACAAGTCTGCATCCATGCAGATAAACAGAAGGCTGCAAGAGGGATATGAAACTATTCCAATTCAACACCAGTTCACTTTTATTTATATGACAGTCCTAAGATAAGTTATCTCAGGGTATTTTTCATATAGAGTCTACACGGTGCTCTTTACACTGTTATTTATAGAGACACAACATTTCCCCGTGAGCAACAGAGGTAAGAAAAAACTTCCTGTGAGCCAGCGGAAACCTTGAGCTGAGAGACAGTTACACTACATCATGTCAACTTTTCTATAAATCTGACTCTGCAGTTTGAAACTTTTCTGATTAGTGGTGCCTTTAGTGTTGGCTGGTAAAAAGTAACTCTGTATAAAATGTGTCTTTCTTCTGATTAGTTTCAGGGAAGATATAATTGACAGCATTCTTAGTCTAATGTCAATTTCGTTTGGCAGCATATGAGACGAGCCCACACTTTGGTGATGATGACTTCTAGCTGCAGACCAAACAAGAGAGGCTTATAAGGTCACTGATGATAAAAACGTGTTCATAAGACCAGAGGAGGCATAAGAAGAACACATCCTGCTGATGTCTGTGCTTAATTTTTTAACATTATCAACATGCTGAGACCGAGAGAGAGAGAGACTGTGTTCCAAAGAAATATCCAACAGCCTGTTTTCTTTAACTTGCTCCAGTTGGACACGCTGCTGTGACAGCTTTAATGGCTCTGGATCTGAACAAGCACTGATTTGGATAAATACACCTTAAGTAGTTTTCATGTACCCAAATCCATCCTTCTCCTTTTTTTTCCCCAGCTCCTTTTTATTTAAGATTTCTTTTACATCATCAGTGGGTCCGGCAGAGTGGCACAGTGTACAATCACCGGAGTACAAACCGTGGTTCCTTGATCCGAGATAAATGGAAGGTGGTTTGTAAAAAAAGACGGAGGCAGCCCACAGGGAACATTTGCAGAGATGGAAAAAAAATCAGCCATTGTAATAAAAATCACTGAGGCCTTTTGAATAAATACGTTTTTTTTATCCAAGAGATTACACATGTTGAAAAAACACAGCTTGGTGAGTAACACTCCACGGTCAATTAAATCAAAAGCTAAAACAGTCATGGGTTTGAAGAGGGGAGCAGCCCATTAAAGCTTTCCACTCTGTCTTCTGTTATGACAATGACTTTAAATGTCTTCAGCTGACAGGGAAATGTGTCAGTATTACAGCATCTCTTCAAAATGGGAGTTACCGGAGGAGGTTTTTTTTACTCGTCGCTGCAGTTTTCAAAGATAAAAGCAGTATCACTTTGATGTTACTGACTAACTTCAACTAATTATCCTTTTGATTAGGGGGACATTACAGTGATGGATCCACCATCATTTGTTCCCTAGCTTACATGCTGCACAGAAATAATTGTCACTTTTTTTAATAATCTAATGATGCACCCTTCAGATACAGCACGGGATGGTTTTCATCATTGTTCTGTTTAGATTCTCTGGTGTTTTGCTGTTGTTACAAGATTAAGTCGAGTTTTATTTTTGTCTGTGTCCCTCTGTTATGACACATGAGCCTGTCAGGTGGACTATTTGATGTGATGTGTTCTGCGTTGTCACGCTGAACCATCACAGATTCAGACTCATTATGCAGCCAATGCAGCGTCATTTTTCCCCAGCTGCAGACTTTGAACCACTTTGCCCTTAATGTTCCTGAATAATGACAGAGCAGCTGTGAGTTCTGGGTGATTCTCTGCAAACCTCTCTTTAATGTACATCATTAATGAGCGAAAATGTGTGGACTGGAGCATCTTCTGGGTTGTTGCAGACATTGTAGGAAGATAATGGCCACTTCACCCTCAGGGTAGAGAGACACGGCTTCGGAGCATAGGTCAGAGATGTTAATGGAAATATGATCAATACATGTGGATGTATGAGGCCCACTGCACTGGTGTTAATGTAAGGAGGTAGGTAGGGTCACGACCTGGGTCGAATTAGACATGAGTTTAGAGAATGTAGGTTGAATGACATTCTTTTGAGGTTGTCCGTCCTTACATCCCCTCATTCTCATGGACTTATATCTGTAGCATCTTGACAGTTCACCTAGACTCACGGAGGAACCAATAAGATTTTGAAAATCAAAGGTCAAAGCTGTGGTGACCTCACAAAATATGGTTTTGGCCTCGCAAAAATGATGCCTTGAGGGACTTTCTTCAAATTTGGTACAAATGTTCACCATGACTCAATGCACTGATTACATTTTGTTAAATCATGAATGCAAGTGAGTCTCAGTTCAGCCCAGTACATGGATATTTGTAGACTGAATGAAATCTGAATGCACATCCACCAGCTTTGATTTGGAATAGGAAAGTGACATCTGTCATCTGTTATCACTGTCATTTTTGGGAAACGCAAGAAATCGCCATCGTGTGAGGTAGAAATAGAAATCTCAACAGTTTCCACACTGGGGGCGTGTTGGAAATGACACTTTGATGATATCTGACAGGGAAGGAGTATCGACACTCGAGTCTAAATGAGTAAAGTGTGGATACTCCAAGTGGATAACAGATGTCAGCCTCCTGGATCGATAACATACTGTCTTTTGGCTCAGACGGTGAGGCAACTCGTACCGTGAGTTCCTGGCTTGTTCTCCGAGCTGGAGAGATCGACTGCACGCTGCTGCTCTCAGTTCAATTGGCCGGGAGCACAGGATGACAGACGCCAATATGTTTCATTTTTCTGGATCCATTCGGTGCAAGCACTGTGTTTCAAAATGGGAAAACCTTCAACAACATCGTTTGGGAAAAAAACTAAATGAACGTCGCCTGTAAAATCAGCTCGGAGTCTGTTTCCATAAGCAGACGTAGCTAATTGTCCTCGGTTACAGTTTGCTAATAACAGTGAGTGACTATTGTGTCTTTTACTGGGTGAATAGTGGGAACAAGCTCCCAGCCCACGGTTCATCGCTTCTTTTTCCACCCAGATGTACAGACGCCGGCTGTCAACTCTTGAAAGGAGTGTTTGACTGTCTGAGTCTGTCTGACTGTCCTCCGAAACAACTTCTCCGTCAATCAAATCCTCCCTCTTGTGTCCTTGTCAGTCTTTTTTTTTTTTTGCTGCTCCGTCTCGTCCTCCTTCGCTGTCGACACACAAAGACTCTCAGTCATGCAGGTTTTCACGAGAAGTTAAAATGCAGAAAACTGGACCAGAAGGGACAAAGGTGGTTGGATTGGATTGATCTGACAATAAGCTGCTCCACTCTTCTGCATGGTTATGGTTGCTAGGCAGACAGACGTTTGAGCATCCTTGAGTGTTTTGCTGCAGCAACTAGTCATTTAGGCAGTTAATGACCTTACTGTTGGATTTTCATTTTTACTGGTAATGAATAGTGAAATTATTACACTGAAGACCATTACAGCCACAGCACCTTGACATGTTATGTTGCACTTTCAAAACCGATTCAGTTAATACATGTATTGTAGAGTTAAGTGACTGACTTCACTATTGAAACATAGATGTCCAGCCTTCTGCGGAGATTAAAAGGATTAACTACAAATAAAGGCTGACCTTTATAGGGGCATTGCAGAAAAATAAATAATCACCTGGCTCTTTATTTGTTCACATTGAATACAGTGTATTCCCATTGACCATTTTTACTAATGGAATACTTGGGCCTCTGTGGCTATCGAGCTGTGGTTATGGTTAACGGGCGGAGCTGATTTGATGCTGCTGCTTGTAGTAAATAGTAAAGTTTCCTGCATTTGCATTTTTTCTCTACCCTTTTTCTTCATCCTTTTTGCGAAAATGCAGTTTTATGAACTATCTTTGGGTTTTTTCATTCTCCGGCTCCTCTTCTGCGGGGGGAAGTACTGACAGAGCACAATATTGTTATGAGGTCATACTGTATAATTCAGTTTCACTTTAAAGACACCATGAAGCCAAAATGAGAGCTCACTTCATGGGCGAGTGGCTCGGAGAAAGGCGTCCTCGATCTCGACAAATCGCTTAGCAACGCGGTGCCAATCTCTCGGAGGTCGTCAGATGGGCTCAATTTTCTAAATTCGTATTTCACAGTCACGCTAAGCAAAGTGTACCTTCCCCCTGCAAATGCTCAGATAATACTCTGTTAAACCGTACCAAAGTGAAAAGCCGACGTATGTGAAAATCTGCAAGACAGTAATGATTTGATGTCATATTTCTGAAATCTAATACCTGTAATTCCATATATCTTTTAGTTGCTGATATGAACATGTATGATTTATTATTTCACACATTGACTGATGGATTTTTGGTTCTATTACAAGCAATAATAAAAGATTTGCAGATGTACGCTTGTTGGCTTTGTAGCATTTGGATGATGTGTCCTCATAGTTATTCTAAAATAACATTAGAGCAGATGAAAAGTAATCGAGTAGTGCAGTGGCCTCTTCTCCACTTCTGTTTGACCTCACGTGTGTGTGTTCTTGTGTAGCATCTTTAACATCAGTTGTTTGCGTAGTGATGTCGATACCTCCCTCAGTTGCTTCAGTGCAGCTCCTCTCCAGGTTCTTTAATGTTTCATCAGTTGAAACGGATGATTTGTGTCCAGCCAACCCCACGATTAAAAGCCAGGAACCACAGTTTAACTTCCACTGTGAGAAACTCAGCTTCTCTTTGTCTCTGTGCCACTAAATGATCCTAATTATTCAGTGAAACAGTACAGCTTTGCAATTAATGTCAGTTACAACTTTACTGTTTGCACTCAGAGATTGAAAGTGTACATTACTTAATTAAGAGTTAATAAAAAGTATAATTTTATATCATGATGTTACTTTTCTTGCACAAGATGATACCACATTTTTTACCAAATGAGCTCTTGCTCTGCAATTCTTTCCCACATACCACCTATATAGACTTTTGCATATCTTTATGTTCTCTGTTTTCAAATAACCTGAGCTGTTTTTTCTAATATATTCTGGGCATAGCTGTAGGATTTGTATATGTTTTCTGTCTTTTTTTTTTACCCTGCAGAGGTTCCAGGTCTGTGATTAAAACACTTGGGAAACATTTCTAAACATAGCTCCTACTTTGCTCTATATTTTTCTTTCCATGTAATTGCAGTTTTTTTATGAAGTGGCTATTAGGCTGCTCTTTTAGCCCTCAGTGCGTCTTGATTTGCATGTTCTTTTTTTTTTCTTCTTTTTTTCTTTTTACAAAGCCTGTCCCCAAAAGAATAAAGGTCAGGTGACTGTGAACCTACCGGACTAAAAAAGGTGGGAGATAAATTGCACACCCCGTAGCATAAGTGAGATGCAGACAGAAATAGAACACACCTTCTGCCGAGGAAGAGTATAATTATGTTAAAAGAGCAAGAGGAGGAGGGGAGTGATTAGGCAGCTGATTAGAGCGAAAGAAATCCCCCCCAACAACTGTATTTCTAGTTTCATAAACACAATCCACACAGCTGATATTAGATGTATTTTCACGTTCCTAGAATAGAGCTTTTTTCCAATCAGTCTCTGGCAGCTGAGTCTTGATTGTTTGCTCTTTTTGTGTTTTTTTTCCCCCCCCAACAGTGAAACGCCATGACGACGCTGCTGGACCTGAAGAGTAGCGTGCTGCGGCAGGTGCAGAGGAGCCAGTCGCTGAGGAGCCGCAGGGAGCCGACGCCGCCCACCGCCAGCAGCCCCCTCACACAATGTCCTGAACCGTTACCTCGCAGGTGAGTCCGTGGTTTATTGTTTATCACAGGATCCTCGTCAGTCCTTACAATGCAGCTCAGGAGGGCGTCCAGGAGCACATTCACACACAGGTAACTGCTCTAACTGCTTTCCAGGAGTTTTTCAGAAGAAGGGTTTTTAAGGACATTTGGTGCCTGGTGCTGTTTCCTTTTAAACAGGAACTATGCAACATTTTTACCTCAATTAAACGGCTTCGTAGTAATTGTGATGGTTAAATATATGACTTATAACCTGTTATGAGGGAGAATGGAGGCTCTCTGCCTTCCACCTAGCATCTCTGGGCCGCCCCTGGTGTCCTAGATCTCATTTCGGTGGTACCACGACACAATCCCGCCCCATGACCCCTAATCACTTCTTTATGACAGATAAGACACATCGTAATGCGTATGATAAATAGCGTTACCCACCGCTTACTTTCTCGCCGGCTTCGTTGAAAACAAATGCACATGGCCGGGAGGAGGGTTAGCAAAACAGCAAAAAAGCAACTGGACATACTGTAGTTCCCCTTTAATATAAATAATTTTAGTAAGGTTTCCATCCTTTCATCCAGTAGCTTTCCCACTTGTGTGCCCCAATAGACAACCTCACACACTCACATTCACACCTATGGACAATTTACCTAACCAACTAACCTCAATCAATCTATTGTCCATGTATTTGGACTATGAGAGGACACTGGAAAGAACCCACACAGTCTCAGGAAGAGCAACTACACCCAGAAATGCTCCCAGGCACAGGGATCCAATGAAGATCCCTTTTTACTGTGACATGACAATGCCCTCCCTTTACTGAGGTTTTATGTCTGTAAATACTCAGCTCGAACCCATTAGATATAAGGTCATGATGTACTTTCTGCTTTTACTTTTAGATAACCCTGCGAGACGAGACATGAATTAAAGCTGCGCTCGAGTTTGAGGAAAAAGCAGGAGGGAGGCTGTTTATCAATGTGTAACTGTTTGTGGAAACATAGTGTCTGGCTACAGTTAATATTTATTTGAGTGTTGCCATTTAGGACAAGTAATGGCTTTGATAATGAGGGGCTGTTTACAGCAAATTAAATCGCAGTCAGTGCACCTCAGAAAAATAATGACAGCCTTTAAAAAAGAAAAAAGGAAGCACATGCCCACAAGCAATAATTCTTGCCTGTTATTCATTTATTTCCACTGGCCGTCCCGCTGAAGCCACAGGTCATCATTTCTTTTCGACCAAGTGTTTTTAATGTGGTTGGCATTTATTCCACAGTTGTGACTTGCTGTGCGGAGGCCAAGCGCAATCTGCCCCCAACCCCCTCCCCACCACCCCCAACACCCCGAAGGACACATCAACCTCACTATTACATGCACAGTCAGGCTCTGAAGGGAACACAAATGCTACTTTCTTGTATATCAGTTTACACCACATGGTTTCATGTCCACGTGTCGCCTTGAACATACGAGCGCACCGCGGAACAGCACGCCGCTGTTTGAACGATAGAGACAACTTCATGCATGACACATCAGAAGCGCTAATCGCCTTACACATGTTTATGGGCGCGTTTCTGTCTCGGACTGTGGAAACGCACATCAAAGTTATGTGTACAGGGGATTAGATGAGTCTGTGCACATCAAAAATACAGCAAGACATCTTACAGTAACTCACACACAAAGCAAAACACACAGGAGGAACCAAAGAAACGTATGGTACTCTCAGGAAACCTAACTTGTATGATTAGAAACATTAATGAACCCAGTTTTCTGGTACATTGAACTTGAGCTGAAACACCTGGAACATTTCAAGAAAACTGATGTATTTAGATTAGATGATATGTAATTAATGTTATTTTAAATAAATGAACCCACAAGCTCTTAATATGACCTCACATGACTTTTCTCCTTTGCTCCTGTTTTAATTACTATGGCCACCAGAGATAGCCCATCAATAAAACTGTAACAATTGGTTGTAACTACAGAAATAGATGGCCACCCACAGACTGTGAGGCTCAGAGCGGGCTGCTTCGCCACAGCCGTCTAGGCAGAGCCCAACTCCACTAAACTGTTTGAACAAAACTGTGCATGTGTGGAGCGTAGAGTTCGCTGCATGCCAGCTTGTAGCAAACATAAGGTCACCCGCCTGTCACTCAAACTGACCACACCCTCTCTCATGCCAGAACTATGAGTCTTAATTAAAATAAAATGGGTGAGTTATATACAGGTTTACTGGTGTACAGTTGTCATGGTGAAGGACATTAGCTTTTTTTTTGCACCTGGCTGTAAACAAGTTTATCTGTAGTTGGACATTTTAAAGGTGTACAGAAAAGAAAATTGAATTTGAGCCCACTCTGGATCATAAAATTAATGTAATAACTCATCTATCAGACGATGTAGGCCAAACTTTGTGCAAAATTCTATTTTTGAGTAAATCCAGGATGAAAGTGTTTTGTTTTTTTTTCGCATTGGATAATGTAGGCGCACGGATTATACGTCAGCCTGTACACGATTCACCAGCCACTGATATTGGATCCGTAATCCGTCATTCAAACGTCTTAGACAACACACACACGGAGCTCGAGCTCGCCCCAAGCTTTGAATATCCCGCCTGCTCGATAACGACCAATCAAATTCGTTTTCCTTACTCGGGTAAACTCGTGTTGCAGCTCGTGACAACTCGGCGCGACAAACAGGACAAACGGCCATTTCTGTACACCTTTAACATGGGGACTGACTCACCTTTGGAGCTGCCATCTAGTGGCCGGTGTAGGAACTGCAGTTTTATGCACTTGTTGGGTTGGGAATCGTTTTTTAATAGGATTTTCTGACATTTTATTCATCAATAATGAACATTTTGAAAATAGTTGTTTGTTGTAGCCCCATTTGACAAACCTTTATCTTCCAAACGGTCCATGCACAGTCAAATAATCTCAGCCTCTTGGATAGATTGTGTGAATACTCATTCTTCTGGCTGCATATGTAAATGAAATGAATGTTCACAGTTCTGGTTTACTCTAGATGTTACTTTCAGACATAAGACACAACTCACAATGGCATATTGACATAAGAAATATAGAAGAAGAAAAACAATAAAGCTACATTTCTTAATCTAAATGTTCAGTTCTTTCACCACACTTGACTGAGCTGCTCTCTGTTTATCTTTTATGTTTCGTTATATGTTCATGTAAGTCTCTGTACACATGCCGTGTACTGTATGTTTGGCTTGTATTTGTATTAATTTGCATAAGCTAAATGACCTTTATGTATTTATGTTTGTATCTAATGTATTTGTGTAAATGTACTGTACAAATTGTGTATATGTATAGTGTGTCATAAGTACTGTATGTTATTAGTCTCTGTTATTGTCTGTTACACGTTAAGTTTTCTTCTATAATGTTGTGTAATGTCTTGATTTGTGTCTTGTGTCACCCTCACTCTGCTCTTGGAGAATAAACACAACTCAACACATTTTCTACCTCGGTCTGAATCTTGCCTGATACTTCCCAACATTTACAGCATTTTATTTTTTGTTGAAGGTTTTGTAGGAGACACAGGTAAAATAAATCACATGATGTTGTTTTTTCTGGCTTGTTTTGAAGCTTCATCTGAAGCCAAAAGTAATAGTATGAACCTGAGGTTTCTATAGCAACCTAAACACAGGCCACTGCCACAACGTGAACTTGTACTTGTAATGACAACCATGTCTATTTTTAACATGGAAGTTAACCTCAGATGCTGTGTTGAACACTGATCATTCTTGGATTTGGAAGATCAACGTTAGACTACAGAGAGCCTCTAGGGACATTTTTTATCTATCTATATTTATTTAACGCGTGTTATTAACACTGTCTCGGTATGATTTATTGATTTAGCATTTTAATTGTATTTTTTGATGCCGTTGCTCCAGCAGGACCCCGTTTGTGTTCTTCATTAAAGCGTGATTTGAACTGTCAGTATCTCACCTTTTTCTCATTTCCCATGCCAGCTCCCTGGTGCTGCAGCCCTCACACTGAGTCTCAGTCGTGCACACACCCTGAGCGCTCATCATTAGAGGCAGGCTGTTGATCTTTGTTATCCGTTCAGACTGCTGCTCGCCCGCCTGCACTCTCACTTTAATTGAGAATTTGCAAATGAGGCCGTGTAGATTCGGGCTCTGCTCGGCCCACTGTTGTTGACCCAGTATTGCAGTCGGCTGTCAGAGCCGAGCTCCCTGAGCACAGACCGGCACACTGGAGGTGAACTTTTGAACTCGTTTGAGCGAATTATGCTTTTACCTCGATGTGAGTGGGGTGTTAAGTCTGTGGAAATTCACAGACACTGTCAGGGAGAAGCTTCACCAGATCCATAGAGATTTATATGCAGATGAATGTTTTGGTTTGTTATTGTCTGGTTATTCCACTTGCATCTTTATCAACAACGGTGGACTTCTATCTCACGCTTCACTTCACTGGGCTTTGAGTCGTGAGCTTGCTGCAGTGCCATTAATGGATTTGACTCCTCACTGTCGCTGTGGCGAAGCTCTTAATTTTTTAATTAATGCAGGGAAACGCAATCAATTTAGAATGACATTAAACGGAAACCCCAAATGCACATGCAGTTACAGTCATTAGCGGTATTAATATTATGAATTTCAATGAGGCTGATGTTATTCCATAACAAACCTACTGAAAAAAAAGCAAAAAAAACAACGTCTGTGTAGTTTCTTGATTTAGCTCCCTTCTCTGTTGCCAAAGGCCTTTTTTCAGTGGCGGATTTACTGAGTTTTGATACTTAAGCGCCAGCCAAGAAGTGTAAGTTGTACAAAACGACTCCTTCCCACAACTACAGCTTTAATTACCTACAAGCACTGATTAGACTTATCTAATATCTGTATGATAATAGTTGATCATAGTTTAAAAGCACTTTTCCTCAAGATTTAGAATAAATGACTTGAACTGTGTAGAAAAAAATGTACACTGTTTAATAGCTGCCATAAACAGATTGTTGTACTGAAGGAACTCATTACATCTTTCACAAGTGTGCTGGCTCAGTGACATGTTTTCTTCCTCAGCTTTAAGTGAGCAGACATATGGGCATTCAAACATCTATCTATAGGATCAAGTCATTGTTGATCGTTGGATTTGGATAGGATTTGTTGACAGTGAGGTAAATATAGAACATCAACAGCTTCATACATTGGGAGAATAGAAAAAGACATGTTAAGACATGTAACCCTGAGGGAGCAATATCCCATATACTGGCTTAACTTTCACTATATGACACTATGCTGTGAGATACAAGGTTTTTTTTTTTTTTTTTTTTTATCTTCACAACATGTCAGCTAAAGCACTGTTATTATGGTGTATATAACTAAATAAAAGGAGAAGGAACATTTTTTCTATCTTGAAGAACTGTATAGGAGATTTGCATCAGAATTTCCTGTTCACCCGTTTTTTTTTTTTTACGATGGGGTTAAATCCTCAGTCAGACACTGACCTGCGCAGCGAGGCAGTATATCAGCTGTGAAACCCAGTTGCGAGGCACCCATGAGGGGACCCGGGTTGGGAATAATTTCCCACCAGGCCCAGTGTTCAGCGTGTCAGTGTTTCTAGCTGAGAGAGAGAGACTGCTGTTCCTTTCACAGGTTATTGAATGGAGAGATTGTATCAGAGCTATTGCGATCATATCTCCACGCTGAAGCCTTTTCACCTGAAGTGTTCTGCTGCTTAATCAAATGTGTAATTATAGTAAAACAAACTATCCCGTGTGTGGTATTGAAAATGAGGAAGCACATGGGAGGAGGAAGGGGGGAGGAGGAGGGGGGTCTTGTCATGGACACCCTTGGTTATGATAGGGAGCTGCAGGATGCTGTCACGCACCGACAACCGTGATGAATCCGATTTTAAAAAACATTTTATTAGAAAGCATACAGACGTCACATTGTCTTTCATGCTGTACATGACAGTGACGTATGCACTATTAATTATGCACTGCCATATTATATTGAAGTTTGAAGCGAGGGGCCACTGTCACCTTCCCACTCCCAGTTAGTCATGTTTGAACACATATTTAGTCGGAGGGAAGAAGAAGTTCACAGTGTTCGTGTTTTTTTATTTATGTTTTCCCTCTGATTTACTCTGCAGACAGGAAAACGTAATTGGGGTGTTTGAATGAATTCAGAAAATGAATTAGAATAAAATGACAGTGGGAAAAAAAAGGGGGCTGTTTCCTAGCAACGTCAAATCAGTTTGTTATTCTGGTGGCGTGTACGTGCATGTGTGTGTGCAAGGAAGGGAGAGAGAGAGAAAGGTTAAAATACATCAGCATCATTTTTTTTTTTTTTGGTGTATCAAATCAATACTAAACAGGATCTCCATCATTTGGGTTTCATTTCTGCTTTTAAACTCGTCGCCTCAAAGCTGGAAAACTACAGTAAAAATCCCAGACTGTCTGGACAAAATCCTCAAGCTGCTTGACTGACAGAAGCTGGGATAGATTTGTAGATGGACGAATGCCCTGGATGATTGAAGATGGATGTGGAGAGAACTGAGAGTCTCTTGATGCAAAGTATTACAGTCAAACAGAGCTTATTTGTTGTATATGTGCACAAATGGGGGGGGGAATAACAGCCTCCAATCTCTTTCTCAGTGGAACAGGCTTTGTTTGTGGTCTCAAGAAACACAGACCAAGTTGATTCAGATGAAAATAACAACTCAGTTTTTGTTTTGTTTATAGCGTCGTTCAGCAAAGTCGACAAACACACCAGCTAGTCTGAAAAACGAAGGCCTGGAAAATAGTTTAAAAAATGTCCAAAAGCGACAGGTTTCAGTTTGGCTTGAACAAACAAGTTGTCAGAATGATGGGTAAGTTGTGACAAGCACAATGAATCAGTGAGTAATGACGGATGATGATATGTTGGAACTCAAAACAATCAAAATCTTAGTTTTTTAAAATGAAACCCAGGCACCTTTTTCATAAAAAATTTTAAAAATCAGGCTTTTGACGGCAGTGAAACCTGGCCATCTCTCCCAGCATGGCTGCCATTAGGCTTCATCAATACCTCGGGGGTTTGCCATCCGCTCCCCCACCGTGGTGAGAGCCAGTGGGTGCCGGGATGGGCTGCCACACGCCTGCTGTCATGCGATGACGCTAATGAAGGCGCGTGAAAGGCCTCTGCGGACAGCTCCTCTGCATAATGTCGTGTGAATGGCTGAGGGATGGGAGGGTGGAGACAGAAGCCATGGGTTGGGGGGGTTGGGATGGTGGGGATGCATTGCATGGCGGTGGACGGCGGCGGCGGCTGATCCCGGCAGGTTCTGTCACGGCTCACGTCAAAAGCTGCTGTCTGCCTGCCCCAGTGATTTCCATACAGGCCGGGAGGAAGATGCCCAGTGAGAGATTTGGGAGGTGAGGGTGTAGGTGAAGGTGGTGGAGGTGGTGGAGGGGGGGAATTCCCAAGGTGTTCAGACAGCTATACTCCTTCCCTGAATGTGCCTGTATCACCATGACAACAGGGGCCAGCGGGAGTCCAGGGGATTCACTCACACCTGGAGGAGGAAACAGAAAACATCATTTGCATTTTAGCACACGGCTCCGCTCATCATCATCATAGAGCAGATTAAGTTGCTTCATGCAGAGAGCAGACATGTCGCATCACTGAGAGCTTTTGGTTCCACAGCAGCTTTTGCTTTTTCTGTCAGTCAGAGCACGAGACGATAAGACGATAAAGAGCTGGATGGACTGCAGGTGATGGAGTCCAGTAGTTCATCATGAAACGGAAACAGATCGTCTATATTGACAGACGCTTCCTCCGAAGTGTCTGTAAACAGGTTGTGGTGTGAACCCACCAGTGTCACCGGATCCCACTGTGTTTTTAATAACCATCCAGAAATACTCTGATGAATACTGCATGCATTTCACCTCACGTTTATTTATTTATTTTTTTTACATTTTTTTCTTGTAAATTAACATCTCCAAGTGTTTCATCTCTATTTTTAGAGATGAATTGTCAATCAGCTCCCTCTTCCTTGGCAGGATTTCCGAAGAGAGCGTGGAGTTCTTTGAACGTATGAATGCCATCCTCCAGAAGCAGGAGAACATGCAGCGGGCCGCCCAGGCTGAGGTAACCCTCACCCTCACCCCCATCACCCCCCTTACCCTAAAGTCAACCTTTGCCATCTGTTACATAATGTAGCGAGCAAGGCCTCGGCGCTGTCACTCAGCACCGTCTGTAGACAGAAGGACCAGGTTGAGTCGGGGGCTCAGATGACTGGAAGCTCAGCTGTGATGAGCTGCTGTCGGGGGGCTGTGTTCCTCTCCTCCTGCTGCCCACTGCTAACAAGGCAGTGATGCTTTTTGAACATGTTTGCTGAGAGAGGTGGGCGACTTCTATTTCCCAATGCATATCAGCAAAGTTAAAAAATAAATTATATATATATAATGGATGGTGTCCATCAAAAACATAAGGACCGTCTACACCACATGTCAGGAAACAGAAACAGATTGAAGTTCAAAGTTCAAGATAAAAGCTGAACTTATATTTGTAGATGTGTGAATTTTTCTTCTTTTTTTTCAGCCAGTGCATCAGATTGAGATTATGACAACAAAAGCTATAATAAAGGCAGAAAAAACAGTGATTCTCTCTCTGGTGTGTGGCTCCAAATTAAAAATGCAGTGTTTAATTAGAGTCCTTTGTACGATACCTGGCTCTGAGAGCTCAACACACTGCTGCTCGGCAAAAAACACACATGCTGTGCATTCACACAACACAACCAACAAACAGTATTTGCGGTCAGGTTGTGTATTTGATTGTGTTGTGAGTATCTGCAGCAGTTGTGTTGTCAAGTATATGTTGTGATACATGTTTTGGCAAAATTTGGCCATAATCCCTTAAGTCATAGCAGTAGGTTTGTTACCTTTAATTGTCGGTGCAAGCTGTTTCTAGAACAGCGGAGCAGAGCCGTGAGCTGCTCAGAGCTACGCTACAGAGGTTAATGGGATTTCTCGGTCTCCCTCATCAAACTCATCAAATACACAATCCAACAAAACGCTCTGGTGGACAATTTGTGACCTACACATTCACCACGGATCATTATGAGACAGAGTTGTTTTTCGAGGCAAACCAAGAAGTCAAAGAAATTAGCCTCCGTAGCGTAGCTCTGAGCAGCTTGCAGCTCTGCTCCGCCGCTCTAAAAATATCTTGCAACGACAATTAAAGGTAACAAACCTACTGCTATGACTATAGGGATTATGGCAATGGGCCAATTTGCCAAAATGTAGAACAATCTCTTTAAGTATTTATGACGTATTTTTTCCCTACACAGTGACTGAATACTTTTTCCACCACTGGCAGGCAGAATGATATAATAATGACATACAAGGCTTTACACGTGTACTAATGGTTAGTGAGTATGTTAGTAGATGTTTCATAAAGTACTTGATTAACAAGCAGGAACTACCAGAGTTTACCATGAATTGCTGTAATTATTAAGTGTTTGTAAAACACTTATAACTGTTAACCATTAGTACATGTGTAAACTGTATGTGTAAAAATAGTTTGTTAATCATTATTTTCACTTTTATAAGTGAGCTAATATGTATAAATATGTGTTATAACCTTTATAAATTACATATAAATTAGTATTATTAATGTAGGAAGAATGCCCCATAAATGATGAATCATGCTTAACATTGTGTAGTTATGAAATCCTCCTCCCAGTGCTGACTCAGGATCAGCTGTCAGTAATTCTGTGCCGTGCTATGACCTCAGCTTTTTCCTCCTTCCATTTCTCTGTGCAACCAGCCCCGCAGAGAGTCTGGTTTTGTCGTGGCTGAACTGGTTTTGTCCCCTCACAGTGCCAACGAGGAGCCAGCACAGTGCCGCCGCCCCAAGAGCATGTGGACCAGGCCTTTATCCCCGACAGAATCAGCAGGACAGAGGTGCGTCGGCTCAGCTTGTCTGTTTTCATCGTGTGTCAGCGGGGGATTCAATTTTAAAAGTCACAACAACAGAACGCAGTTGTGTGTGTTTTTTTATTATTATTTATTTATTTGTTTATTTATTTATTTCTTGATCCGTGCTTTTTGAAGTGCAGTGGAGCGGAAAGCATGAAGTCAAAGGAACACCAGCTTTTATTTTTGAAAGGTTGTTATTAAGTGGAGTGTGTTTTCATGTAGCTGGACCTGCTGTACGAGGAAGCTGTGTACACGGTGGTCAACCGGGTGGGAGTGGCAACGCCGGAGCAAGTCAAAACTGAAGAGGAGCTGTTTGCCTACCTGCTCAAGGTATTCATCCATCCATCCATCCATCCATCCTTCCTTCCTTCCTTCCTTCCTTCCTTCCTTCCATCCATCCATCCTTCCTTCCTTCCTCCCTTCCATCCATCCATCCATCCATCCTTCGTTCCTTCCTCCCTTCCTCCCTTCCATCCATCCATCCTTCCGTCCATCCATCCATCCACACTTCCTTCCGTCCGTCCGTCCGTCCATCCTTCATTCCTTCCATCCTCCCTTCCTTCCTTTCTTCCTTCCATCCATCCATCCATCCATCCTTCCTTCCTTCCTTCCTTCCATCCAACCATCCATCCTTCCGTCCATCCGTCCGTCGTTCTTTCCTTCCTTCCATCCATCCATCCTTCCTTCTTTCCTCCCTTCCATCCATCCATCCATCCATCCATCCTTCCTTCCTTCCTTCCATCCATCCATCCATCCACCCATCCATCCGTCCGTCCGTCCGTCCTTCCATCCTTCCATCCATTCATCCATCCATCCATCCATCCATCCATCCATCCTTCCTTCCTTCCTTCCTTCCTTCCATCCATTATTCCATCCATCCATCCAACCTTCCTTCCTTCCTTCCATCCCTCCATAATCAAGGACACATCACTCATCAGCCTGTTTCCTGAGCTCTATTAAATCTCCGTCACCAGCGCTGATGATCCTCGAGCCTCTCGCTGTTATTTGTTGTGCAGGCTGTAAAAATCTGAGCAGATGCTCGCGGCTCAAACCTGATCAAACATCAAAGCCCAGTCACACTGTGTGCTGATATTCAGCTGTGATATTACATTCATTCATATGATGTCATGCCAGCGATTGTTAGCCTCTCTTATCCCTGGAGTGGGAGTCTCAGGTGCCGTCGGGGGCCTCTGAGCACAACCAAGGATCTCATAAAGGGATTTAAGTGATGCTTTTTTGTACTTGTGTGTGACAACACTGGGAGCTGCACTTTTTTTATCTTTCTAGTTCTTACTTTGATAGAGAAAGAAGAAAGCAGAGGGTTTCCATGATGTTAATAAAGGTTACTGTTGCATGAAAAGCTTTCCTCATGTGCGGCTCTGTCTCTCCAAGGTGTTTGATATGGGCGAAGAGGAACATGACATCATTCTACAAAAAGTTCAGGAATCCAAGGTAAGTCACAGTGTTCAAAACTCACACATTATTGAGGAAATCTGGGTTTAAAGTCTGCATTGATGTGCCTAACCTGTAGTTATAGAAGCCATTATATTGTTACATATAGGAGATTTAGTTCCTATTTTATAGAACAGAGTGAAAACTCCTTGATATAGAATCAATTATTCTGAGTGGAAGCTGAACACCGACATAGTTTCTGTGCATTTTTCATGCTGTTTCATTCTGTACAATAGGCCACTGTGTAAAGTACTGAGAGTGAATACCAGAGAGGTGAGCAGAGGTGAGAGAGAGAATGAGAAACCTGTGAATACGCTGTTGTTGCCGATGCTTCTTATGTGAGAGAGAGAGAGAGAGCTCTTGACTTTGTTGCGTTACTGTGCGTAGTGAATGCGGACGACACAAAGCCACACAATGACAGTATAACAGCACTCTCAGGCCCCCTCGGACGTTTGACTGTGTCGACGGCGTAGCAGCGATGAAGGGAAATGTCATGTCGGTGTTGTGTCGGGGACGCTCCAGCTGATGGGTTGATTGGCTTTTGGCACTTTGTTGATGTTTGTGCTTGGAAAAGGTTCACAATACATTGGGAAAAAAGTAGTTTTGATTAGGAAGTGGTACAGTTAACTCTTCAAATCCTGTATTAGTTTCTATTAATCTTTGAATTTTAGTTGAAATGTGACAGAAGTTAACACAGATTGATAGATAAACAGGACTCAAGCAAACTTTTGATAGATTATAATGGAAACCAGCTGGTTGAATTATAAGAACTTACATTTCGATTTTAAAAACACTGCAACACAGTATTATTCATATTATTCTGTGGTGATCTTTGATAATAAGTCTGATACATCTACAGCCTGTGACTCAAGGTGAAACCTCAGAGTCATTATCCTTCATAACATGCACAATAAGCTGCTGTGGTTTGTGTTTCTGTGCTTCATCTGGTATTTTTTTATTCTCATGGTCACAGTCTGAACAGTGCCGTGGTAACAAGGTGAACTCATGGTGTGAAGAGCCACAGTGGGAGTGCGCCGATGTCCTCAGAGAGTTCTGATGTAACATATCTAAAAACCTGAAAGCCTCATTTTGAAGGACTTTGTGTCTTTTACTTGACTGTCAGGGACATTTCAGATCTCACTTTAAGAGCCGTTTCAGAGCTGTTTGTGACCACATGGAAAATATTTGACCATGTAAATGTTTTTTGGTTTTTTTTGTCTCTGCTGGTACATCGACTTTTTCTGCATTGTGACTCACAAAGCCGGTCTGATGACTGATGGAGCACAGAGGGATAGATTTTTTTACATTCTCACTACACAATGCATGCTATTTTCTTAAATAGAGTCACAAGAGACGTTTGGTATGGACATGTATTGTAATATATTCAGTGAATGACAGTGATTTGTTGCACAGCACAGTCTCTAAACAGGCTGTAAATTTCTTTGTTTCCTTCACAGCGAGCCAGTTTTTCCTTGAGAGTTTCTGTTATGAAAGCAAAGAATCTAATGGCCAAGGATGCAAATGGTGAGATGTTACTTTTTCTTTTTTTTTTTTTTTTTGGTAATGGGAAACAAAATAGCCCTGTGAATTACACCTCGCCCAGCTGGAATATGGATTTGAAGTGTTTTAAATGGCGTTTACTCATTCAAGTGATTCACCTCCACAAAAATCAGTTTCCTGGGTTGTGATTGTGTGTCAAATTACTGCGTTTTATTTCACACACATGAACAACAATGTTTCATTGCTTTGGCAGATACATTCAGGTTTAGAAAGATTTTATTCTAAAATGGGAAGGTGTTTTAAATCTGTATTTAACCTTGATCTAGCTAAGGCGTATCACTGAAGTGAATATCTCATACACAAACCTTTTCATCTCTGTGTGTGCAAGGCATGGATGCAGTAAGTTGTTATTTATCAGATGGTAATAAGCCTCTATATAATATGGCTCACCACACATTCAACACATCAGTGATACAACAATACCTGATAATGATTAATGAGCTTTTTTAATTTCCCTTTCACCGCAACCGGTCGCAATCGCAACAATTACACTGATGAGCACTGATTTTGGATCCCTTCATCTTGCTGGAGACATGAACAGCTTCAACCTCCGTCTCTATGTCGCCCACAGGGTACAGTGACCCCTACTGCATGCTGGGAATCCTGGTGGGACAGAGCCCCCGGGAGATGGAGGAGAAGAAGGAGAGAAAGTTCAGTTTCAGGAAGAGGAAGGAGAAGCTGGAGAAACGCTCCAGCACCAAGGAAGTGTTGCCTGCCAGGTGCATCCAGGTGACCGAGGTCAAGCCCGAGACTCTGAACCCGGTGTGGGACGAGCACTTTGTGTTGTGAGTTTGAACCTTTTTGAGGACACGCTGACGTGCGTTAGGGGAGGGATCCACAGTTTGACAGCAGATTACTATCTTCTCTCATTATGGATTTAATTTGGTTGTTTGTTTGTTTCTCACAGTGAAATCGATGATGTGCACAACGACCTCCTACATCTGGACATATGGTAAGACTAGTGAATAGCTGGAATTGTCAGAGGAACAATAATCTTTGTTTTCTAATGTTATTGATAATACATCAGGTTGAACTTGCAGTAATGTTTTTTCTTGATGGGTAACACAATATTCAGAATATATTTCAGACAAACCAAAAAAAATTAAGCTGTGTCTTCTTATTTCACAGTCATAAGTACTTTCCAAAAGTTTGTTCAATTATTTTTCCTACCATAATGTTAATTTCCATGCAAAGAGGAGATTTGTTTTTCGAAGTGGATGAAAAAAATGTTGATTTCAGTTTTTAGTGAAGTCGACAATCCAACAGTTTTGTTTATTAGGTCCTTCTGCAGATGAAGTAGCCGTTCAATCTTCATATTTCGGCAATAAACTGAAAAATGTTCCCTTTTGGCTTTGGAGCAGATTTGAGTCACAGTCTAGTTGGGGAGTCATTACCCCAGAAGATGTTATTTCTCAGCTCTGTTAATTGCTGTGGAAAGATAATGAAATGAGATGTTCTCATAGGGAATGAGATGCAGTAACATCTCTTCTCTTCAGGGATCACGACGATGACGTGTCTGTGGCCGAGGCCTGCAAAAAGCTCAATGAAGTCAGTGGGCTTCGGGGGATGGGCAGGTAAAGCAAACAACATGGTGTAATCCTCAATTACCAGCAGTGCAATACAGTTGAATGATATTAGTGTCTCCTTAACATCTCTTGTGGGAAAAGCAGATGATTTATTTGGCAGCTTTATTAGTTTTTTATTTCATTAGTGCAATTGGTTGACATGTTCTAATTTAGTGCACAATTACGTAAGTTGATAGTGAATGAATTGATCTAGTTAGCATTGTGGCAGTGAATAGATGAATCATCCAACTTGTTGTGTCAAGGGGTAATTTCCATCTAAATGAAGGCAGAAGTTGCACTTCACCAACGAAGACGCCTGGTTTCTCTGCATTTTGTTGAAAAAGACTGAATCCATCCTGCTTGTTAATTAAGAGATCACTTACTTTTATCCTTTCACCTTAAAGACAGAGACTGACATACAGGAAAGCTCAGTGCCAATAAAGCTGTGCGCGTGCACACACACACACACACACACACACACACACACACACACACACATACACAGTTCAGTCGGATCACGGAGAGACTATTAAATGGCAGACGTGTCTAATGAAAACCTGAGAATGTCGATCAAACCCAAAGGACAAAAGGATCATGATCCAGTGGTGGAAAATGTGCTATTTCTATTTTATAGAAAGAAAGAAAAAACCTTCATTAGAAATGAAACTCTACTCTGTTATTAAGTCAGTACTGTTAAAGGCATCAGCTAAATGCCTAAAAATGAACACTGTTAGATGTAACTCTCCCATATAAATGCAGAGGTAACGTGCATATTTATTGGATTTAAAATATTTATGAAATATATGAACATAACATATGTAATGCAAGAAAAATATTTTTCATAAAATATATTTAAAATATAATAAAAAAAAACTCTTGTAACTCTTATATCAGCTTATATTTTAAGACAATGCAAGCCTGTTATATGCTTATTTTCTCAACATGTTATGTAAATAGTAATAACATAAATATCAATGCATGTTTATATTGTACATATACACTGATTCAGAGCCTCTCACTGTTATATATATGTCGGTACCATATGTGCATGAGATAAATTAGAAATGTATATGGAAAACATATCTATCATAGATATATGCATTTTAATATGGTCACAACATCTTATACCAGATAAAAACTCATTATTGAGATATTTTATAATACATGCACATATACAAAGTTTGGGTATATTATTTCATATTTCATGTAATTTTAAACTTCTATCATCACAGATATGTATTTAAGTATATGTGAAAGTAATGATGACTGTATCCTGTATATGGCAGCATCACTACTTCATGTGGGAACATACTATGTTGTCTATTACTTCTCTGAACAGAACTCAACCTGTAACAAGCAGGAAGGACTTTCAACTTGTACTTTGTGCGTCACTCTCTCCCGTCAGGTATTTCAAGCAGATTGCGAAGTCAGTGCGATCCAACGGATCTGCTTCATCAGGCTCCTCCGAGGAGAACGCTGATGACTTCCTCGGGTGCATCAACATCCCTCTGAATGTGAGTGTTCAAAGGGGAAAATGTTCAAAACAAAAAGTCTATCTCCAGTCAAAGGTGCCAAGCTGTTGCGACAAATGAAACACAAGCACAGGTAGACTGAGTCATTTCCCCAGAGGTAGATACAGTCATCAGGCTGCTTTCCACCCAACAGGAGATCCCCGTCGCCGGATACGACACCTGGTTCAAGCTGGAACCTCGATCCAGTGCGTCCAAAGTTCAGGGAGAGTGTCACCTTATACTGAAGCTCTTCACCAACCAGGTGTGTGCAACAGTGGTTCACTGGACGTCTTTAGAGTAGATGGTTAGTTAAGAATTTCATTTTAATTAACATTTCATGTTTTTTTTTTCCTGTAGAGGGATGCAACTTTGTCCAGGAGGGACTCAAATGTCTCCATCCACAAGAAACTGCTGAGTCAGATTGTGGAGTATGAGCACGCTCATGTTAAAGTGAGTCTCCCACTTATTATTCATCTTTACAATTAAGATATTTATGTGTGATTCTTGTGATTATCATTTAATCATTTAATCCTCTTAATGCAACTAAAACTAAATTGTAAACTTCTTGATTTATATCCTCAGTAGCCATTGCTGTACTAAGCTAGCTCCTTTGTTGCACCAGAGTCTGTTTTGTGTTGCAGTCAGTATGACTCAAGTGTTTGAAGGACAGAGAAATCATTTCATATGTCAGCAGCCACACAGATGCCAGGCTTTTGTGGGTAAAATCATGTAGGTATATAGTCAGTATATTCTGATCTGACCCCTGTAAACAATTTTGTTGATCATAGGTTTACACAGTAGATAGGTACATACTGTACTGCAGTTTAGAGTAATCGTCCACAACATTAAATCAGGTAAAGTGGTTTTATTGTTTTGGCTGATTGGTTTATATCTTTTTTCAAGGGTTCATTTTAAAACATAAGTAATCCAGTGTGAAATTTAATTTGTAGTTTCAATTATTTTCCACAGCTTTACAGCTTGATTCTGTCATAAAACAAAAAAAAAAAAGATAATGCAACACAACACTAGAACCACTCACCTGTTTTAATGTTGTCATGGCTGATTGGATGAACAGCTTCCTCCGTCTAAGTGGGGTTGTAATTCTTCCACTTGTAACTGTAGAGAGAGCCGTACAACTGGAACGGGCAGGTTAGTCCTCCAGCGTGGACGGTGCTAACTCACCATGCTGTGCAAACCGATCTCTCACCTCTGCAACAAGCCATTATGTGAGTACTAATGTGGGAGTGAAAAATGGATCAAATCAAACGTGAAAGCTTTAGGCGTCAGGTAAAAAAAAGGTGTGTGTTGCTGTTTTTTTTGTTGGTTTGTTTGGTTTTGACAGTCGCTGGCAGTGCTACAGCAGCCACCATCGGATCCAGCGGATGTGCTACTCCCTGCTGCTGCGCCTCCTGAGGACCATCGATGCAGAGTGGGACCCTCCGGCTGTGAGGGGAGACCTGGTAAGTTCTCCGCCGTTTTCCTGTCCCCCCCACACCCAAGTAGGGAAAGAAACTTTTTCATCATCTGGAAACAGTCACCTCATTAGCTCAGCTCCTCACTGACATTCATCAAGGTTTTTGGTTCAGCCAAAAATGTCTCACAGCCGGTGTACTTGAAGCTATAACCGAGGGCCCTTCCTGTGTCCAGGAGAGGCAGCTGTCAGACAGCTTCAGGCTGTACACAGAGCACTGCCTGTGCCTGATGAAGAACATGCGTCAGGTTTTCCCCTGCACCAGCGCCGCCGCCATTACACGCTACGAGCTCATGCTGAGGTAAAGTTCACACTGCCATCGCATCACGTCACGCTCGACCTCTGACCCCAACAGACACAGAGAGACTACAACCAGTCGGCCCCACTCTGTGGAGGAAGCAGCGTCGGGCTCTTCACTCTAACAGCAGAATCTTAATCATTCCTCATTACTCATATCAAAAGATAATAAACATCTCTGTTGGCTACAGATTTGGCTGAAACGTAGGAGTAATTGTCCAACATACTGTGATCATAAGCAACAACATACTGTACATATTTTTACCATTTAGCATCTAATATTCTCTGTTATACTATTCTTCCATTCCTCCAATAAAACTTACTAAATCCTGTCTCACAGGCTGGAATTGAGGCCGTGAAAGTCTTTCAGGATATCACCAAATTCATAAGCATTCATCCTTTAAAGGACATGAATATCCCCAGTGAATTTCATGGAAATCCATGCATCTCTTTTCTGGACACATTGTCGACAACAATGCGTCGGCCAAGGGACTTTTTTTTTAAACCAGGAAGCTCAGGTGTCCATGAAATCATGATAAACTGTCTGTGGAAAGTTTGATGTGACCATTTGGTTGGTATTTGTAGAGATATCCGGCTCTGGATCAAAGGCTTTAACTGAACCAAAGTTGTTCCATTTAAAAATGCAGTGAAAAGCAGCATATTTGTGAGTCTGTTTCACACCAATGCCCACCAGTGAAAAAACAGCTAATTATTAAAAGTCCATGTTGCGGTGTCGCACTAATTTGGAGGCTGCTTTTTTAATTTTTTTTTTTATAGAAACTTCCCCCATAAAGAAATCTGGCTCTGGCCAGTGATCAACACCTCGAGGGAGATTTTCTACATTTCTCACACACACACACACACACAGTGACTCACCTACAGTAACAGTTAAAGTTAAATCTCTCTGGCTCTGCATAGATAGTCCAGGATCCTGCGTACAATTAAAGTGGACAGAATGTAAAGAACAGTATGTGAATGTGAGAGCTGCATTTATGGTGTTGTAACTGGTTCTCTTCCTGTGTGTGCACACCAGGGGGATTGGCTACATGCAAAACATGCGGGCGTTTAAGACTGTATGTCCTCTTCGAAATGAACTGCATTTGGACATCACTACTGCTGTCAAGGTAACAATGAAAGGACAATTAGAAAGTGCTTTTATTCTTACAGTAAGTACAGTTAATTAAAGGTGTCCTGTTGAGCTGCAGATCCCTGTATACTTAGCATAGCATAAAATCAACACACACCCACACGCACACACATGTACAGTACATTGGTCTGATATGACACAGAGTCTCTGTATAGAGAGCAGCTGTTGTTTTTTTAAAAATAGCAAAGAACCGAGAAAAGAGGAAAACACACACAAACACACACTGTTTTACATGTTGCACTAAAGAAGATGTAACACATGTAAATTTCAAACGGAGACAAAAGTACAATTATTTTTATAGATAAAACTATTAAGGTTACACTTTATAATAGGGACACACTATTAAGCATTAGTTAAGCATTAATAAATACACTGAATTCTTCATTTATAACGCATGAATACTCATTAGTATGTAGTTAATAAATACAGTTAGTGCTTATCAATGATGAGTAAAACATTTTTAAGTGTGTTTATAAACTGCATACTAATGAGTATTCATGTGTTATAAATGATGAATAACTAATGCTTAATAGTGTGTACTTATCATAAAGAGTTACCACTATTAATTTGGTACCATTTGGTTCTTTAACACTCAACAAGCCTGGGTGCTCCTATTTTTCTTAGAGTCGTGATTTGCATATGTACTTTATTTCTTTTATTTATAAAACCCATATTGTGGAGCAGACACAGTATATTACTCCCATGCTAGTTTATATTACACTGGGTCTAAATGTCCCATTGAAGAGCTGCTGTTGGCTTCTTTGCACCATCTACCTGAAAGCTTTAACATGTTGTTGATTGTTGATCATTTTAAATCCATTATCTCTGACCTCCTCTCTTCTAATTGATTTTGTTAGATTATTTTTTAATTGTAGGCCTATTTATATTTGTGATTGTTCTTTATATCTTCTATGTTTATTATCTAGTGTCTGCTTGTTGTTATTGTAAATGAGGACATGTACTCGTAGTCCCTGAGGATGCATGCATACAGTACATAATTAACCCTTTCACTCTCTTTAATCTGTGTAATTATTCCAACAGAAAGGATCAGCAGAGTGGTATGAGAGCTTAATTGCACGATACAAACCAGAGGAGGGGGTGAGTTTATACTAATAAGTCCCACTGATAAAAAAAAACATCACCTCTGCGCCTTGAGGAGGGAGGGATGATCGTGATGAATCTCATTGTGTATGGACACTGTAGAGTCTGGAGGAGCAGCTGAAGAAGCTGGTGCAGGTGGTGGATGCTGTGTGTGCAGACGTGCAAACGGGCCAGAACATCTACAACAAACTCTTCTACAGGTGAAAATCAATAGTGCAACACATGCGCCGCATCTTAAAGAGGAAATGATTGCAAAACAGTGTCGAAATGTTCTGCCACCTGCCACAGACACATTGATCTGCACTGATTCTACTTCATCCTTTGTGTTCGTTCTGACAGTGCGGTGAAAGTTGATTTCTTCAGCATATCCTACAGGCAGCTGGAGAAGCAGGTATGTCATTAAAAGCCTCCTTAAGGGGGTGTTACAAAGTCTTCTTTGAGCCTTGCTGTGTTTTTGTCGTTAACTCCGACACTCTCTGAGTCGATTCCCTGCGTCCTTCAGGTAGCTGATGATGTGAACGTGGCGATGGAGCGGGTGTGCGGGACTCTGGAGCAGGAGAGCTCCAGGCTGACTCAGACAATGGGAGAGACCATCTTTGAGCTCTTCATGTCCTTGAAAATCCTCAAAGGCTTTCGAGAGTTTCTCCCACTCAAGTTGGTTATCAGTCCTATTCACATGGCAGCGTCACAAGTGTCTGACTGCTGGATGTTTGTTTGAAATGTCAGCAAGAAGATGAGAATTTCAACCTTTTCCTTCAGTTTTTTTTCATTGTGCATCAAATGTGCTCTCTTCTAACAGGGATGCCAAAATGTTGGCTTTGACGGGCTTTCATAACTGGTTCAAGTCCGCCATTCATAAGTGGCTGCAGATCGTTCATGACAGGTCCTGTGACCGGATCCGTAAAGCAGTGGAGACGGACAAGGTGAGAGGTGTCTGCCTTTGAGATGCTAGTGAAAGTGAAAATAATGGAGGTTGGTTATTTTGAAGGCAGGTTTGGAATTATATTTATCATTTTTATTTTTACACATTTGAAAATCTTCCATAGAAAGAATAAAACAGCCTCTGTAGATGTGTTTACACCTACTATAACTACAACCTATGATTATATATGATAACTGTACTGTGAAATTATATGATATGATTAAAAAAATGATTTGTTTATACTCATACATTGTCTTTCTAGTTGATTTTGATTGATTTTTGCTTATAATTTTTAGTTTTATCCATAGTAGTATTAGGAGGTATCAAATACTTGTAAAAAGCGCAGCAGATGTTTACTTCCATGTCACAGTCTTAAGTAACATGTTGCCTGTTTGCTTCGTGTGTGTCGTGAGCAGCTGGAGCCGCTGCATCAGGCCAAACACAGCTCCTCGGCGGTGGAAGTGACAACGTGCTTCAGCCAGGTACGCGAGATCTGGCTCCAGCTGGCCTGGCCAGACTCTGCGGGGGCCTTCATCTTTGTCACCCGTTTGACGGACGTGAGTGCCACTTTCAGCAACAACACTTACTCACGCACATCCTCCTGCATTTCCTGCATCCTGCAAACACACGAACAAGATTCACAAATAATTTGGATTAATGGGAGATGTCAGTGCCATTTGACACCAAGAATTTATTATTATTATTATTATAACCTTTATTTAACCAGGTTTGTCCCTCTTTTGCAAGAGAGACCTGACCAAGAATGGCAGCACATAAAGTTTACACATAGTCACATTAATCATAGACAAAAAAAAAAAACAAGAAACAAATAGAATACAAAAAACAATAGATTTTTTCAAGATTAGTTAAAATAATTTAAAAGATTAGTCTAAAAATTAAACATTTACACTCCTGAAGTCTGGATGTAATGGAATTTACCAAGAATTTCCCCTGTGATCGTAGAATTTCTGCAGCGAGGCCGTGTGCTACTCGGAGATGATAACGCGCAAGATTGAGAGGAACCAGCTGGGCCGAGACCACAAGAGCTTCACAGTGCAGGTAACGCCTGTAGCCAGACAGGACCGGGGGAGGGCGTGCAGTGACGTGGGAGGTAAATGTCAGCAAGTGTTCTCCCTGGCAACACAAAGGGCTCAACGGGAGAGAAGATAATGTTTACAATCCTAAAAAAAGCTGCTGCCTCTAGTCACACCCCGTCCCTCCACCTCTCTGTAGCCCTGCTTCTTCTCCTTGTTTGTTTCTCCACCTCCACCCTCTGTTTCTCCTCTTGGGGTTCCTCCTCGCCTTCCTGCTATAGCTCTGCATCGCCCTGAACAACACAGAGCACGTACGCGTTTTCCTGAGTCGCCTGCCGCACGACCTGGACTGGCAAGGCGTGGAGCGGGCCATGGAGGAGTCGTGCGGGGCGGAGGGGAGGGAGCAGGTCTACAAGGCTCTCAACGGGCAGCTCTTCAACATGGACCTGGACCTGCAGAGGGAAGCGAAACGTCTCATCGCCCTGCTCACAGACAAGGTGAACACCTGCAGTCTGGCTGCAGCTGAGCAAATGATGCCTTCAGGGACACATGTACAGTTTTTAACATTATACATTCAGATTCAGATTCAGACAACTTTATTTATCCCTGAGGGGCAATTCGGTTCAGCAGACTCAGTTTTGTTAAAAGACAGACAAAAGGAAGAAGAGGGAGACAAACAAATCCATGTCGGGCAATCAGTACTGTATGTGGCACAGACTCTCACAGCACATCAATAAATAAATAACACAGTGATACACGGCACAGTAAATAAATAGCAACAGTAATCACAATAAATATAAAGTGCTTCTTCATTTCACATACTACCATCAAGGTTTAACAACCTGATGGCAGAGGGAATGAAGGATTTCGCCCGACGATTGGTCCTGACATCACTGAATGCAAGACTATGGTTTTTCTCCAACCCATAGCCATATATTCAATTTTATTAAATATAAGATTCTGCATTAAAGGGCATTTCCAGTCGTAATCAATGTTTTCCTCAGATATCAGGTCACCTGTGATCAGTTCATTTCATACCATTCATACTCCCAACTGCAGCGTGTGGACGTTTATATTCGTTTTTGTTCAAGAATCTATCATTTTTTCAATGTTCATTAATGGGCTCCGGACTAATTTTAAAATTGTTCTGTGGTCACAAGTAACTTCCTTTTCACCATCATTTAAATGACCCAGAAAGGAACAATGCGGAAGCCGCAGTTTAATTTAATTGTAAAGCAAATTTTAAAATTTAAATGATGGTTAAAAGGACGTTACTTGCGACCACAGAACAATTTTTAAAATTAGTCGTGAGTCCATTAATGAACACTGAAAAAACGATAGATTCTTGAACAAAAACAAATATAAACGTCCACACGCTGCAGTTGGGAGAATGAATGGTATGAAATGAACTGAACATTGATTACGACTGGATATGCCCTTTAATATTAATAAAACACTCAAGACACTCATGAATTTCTATGATGCACCTAATTTGGTGATAGTAGCTTTCAGTCATATATAGCCCAGTTCTTTTTTTATATATTCCATTGTAATACTCTGTATCTGTGCCTACTGGTGTATATGTATATTATGTATGCACATGTGTGAGAGAGTCTGTCTGTGCAGATGCTGCCTGAGCTGAAGAGATACATCCAGCACATCAGCCTCTCCCCAGACTCCATTAACAACGACGACGTAAGCTGTTCTCTGCAGCAGTAACACTTTGTAACAGAGGCGTTTGCAGCTGGAGCAACATGTGTAAGAGTGTGTTAATGTGACATCCTTCCAGGCTGTGGCTCCTCTCATGAAGTACTTACAGGAAACCATGGTCATCCTCACCGAGAACCTGGTAAAGGAGAACCTGACTAGGTAATAACTTTTGCTTCCAGCTCCTCACAGTCGATGTCACTTCATTTATTTTTTATTTTTGGCTTAATAGAGACGGTGCACTTTAATTAACGTAACAGTTTTTAATTATAATTTTGACACATTCTTAATAAGTGCTCATTTCCACCTGGGGAGCCTGTGCAGCTCATGATAAACGTTCAGTGCAAAATCATTCAGTCGTGAAAAAAAAAAAAAAAATGTACACACACATCATTACATATGTAAATCAAACTGGAAATGGAAGTGGAAATTTCTGATTCTTCCAATGACGACATAAAAAAATTCACTTAAATGTATCTGTATATGTAAATTACTTGATAAGCCATTTGCATTCACTTTAAACGCTGCATCATCATCAGTATATATTTGATTGGAGGAAAGACAATGTACTTAAGAGTCGCTTTTGTTTGACTCCACCACTCATCAATCAATCCATCAATTCAATCAATCCTCATTGTTTGCTCTTCTTCGTGCATTTGAAAGTGTTTGGATGAAAAGTGTGACAGCTCAGCAAAAAAGACAAAAAAAAAAAACAATGAGTATGAATGGGAGCTCCGCAACAATGATAACACCCCATAGACAAGTTATCATTATTCAGCTATTATCTGTGAAAACATACACGAGGCTGAGTGAGGGTGCAGGGGTGTAATTGGACGTGCTGGTAAACACAAATGTGTGGGTGTCTCATTGTGTCTGCTGCCTTGTAGAGCTCTCCAAAGCATGTGGGAGCTTCTGCTGCGGATGATCCTGGACTCGGTCACAGAAAACAGAGGCGTTCAGGTGGAGTTTTACAACCGCTTCCAGTACACAGTGGAGGTCAGCGCTTTGTGAATTTTTATCTACAGTACAATACTCTTTTTGTTGCCGTTTGCCATCTCCAGCTTTGACAAATGTCCTTCTGTAGAGAAAAAAAAAAAAAAAAAAAGACAACATGTGTCATCTCTGTAAAGATTATCACCGCCGACGTTATCGTCAGCCTTTAATTAGCTCTGTATGCTTGCTGTCGTGCAATCATTAGCATATATCAGATATTTATAAAGTCACTAGGTGGGGGTTCGGTGCCAAAGTGAGGCCGCTCATGAATGGTAATGTGGGAGCTGCTGTATATTCCATTGCCAATTTAACCAGCTGGGAGAAGACGTGACAGATTTGCATGAGAAGTCGTGGCATGGGCTTTTGGAGTTTGGCAGACAGGTCGCATGCTGTTTGTGTGAACAACATGTCTGTCTCCTATGCAGAGACTTTATTTCCGTCAAATACAGTGGTTGTTTGTTTTTGTGCTTGAATGCTTCAGACCGTGCTGCAGTTCTTCCATGCGAGGGGTGAGGGTCTTTCCCTGGAAGACATGAAGAGTGGGGACTACAAGGTAGGAACCTCATGCAATCTATCAGCCTTTTTGAGTGGGTGAAAGGTCAGATTGATGTCCTCCTACCCACTGTGTCGTTTATCTCTTCCCCCCCTTTTCCTGGCTGTTTTCGTGCTGCTTCAGGCCCTGGATGAGGAGCTCAGGCTGAATAAGTGTTCCTCCTTTGAGCTGATTGAACAGTACTATCTGGAGAAGATTTCCCATCAGGTGCGTTTCAACCTACTGCGCTGTTGACCTCGTTTCAGCCCTCGAGTGGACAGAGATGTATTGATTAGGACAGCCAGCTCAACACTCTGTCTTCTGTTGTTTCACCCCTGATTGGAAAATGTGTCTTCTCTCAGACCCTTGAAAAAACAGGATGCTTTCACTTGATGTAACATATGGATGGATAAAAAAAAAAAAAAAGCTTACCTATACTTGATGTTGCAGAAAACACTCAAACATACCCGTTTTGGTCGAATCAGTGTGAAATGCTACTACGACGCTCCGGAGCAGAGGCTGACGGTGGAGATTCTGCACGCTGCAGACATTATTGCACTGGATGCCAATGGTAAAACAGTGATAAAAGCATGAGTCAAATGCAGGTTGATCTTTCCGAAGCTGACATAACCAGTCACTTCTCTGGTCTTCCTCAGGTCTCAGCGACCCGTTTGTCATAGTGGAGCTCTGTCCTCATCACCTCTTCCCAATGGCCAAGAGTCAACGCACACAAGTGAAGCTGAAGACGCTGCACCCAGTGTTTGATGAGCTCTTCTACTTGTGAGTGGGGATTTCTCCTGCCTTCCTCTTCCTGGTTTAGTCCAAGCAAACTAAGCTGGACTTCTTCCTCTTTTTCCTGTGTCTCTTGCAGCCACGTCAGTCCAGAGCAGTACAGACACAGGTTTGCCTGTTTGACCTTCACTGTGATGGACTACGACTGGCTTTCCACCAACGACTTCGCCGGTGAAGCCGTGGCTCCTCTCAGCGACTTCTGCTGGCCGGGGAGACCGAACGCCTCAGCGGCCGGCAAGAGTGTCCAGCCAATCATTCTGCACCTGTCTCGCAGTAAACCCAGTGGTACATATACCTCCAGGCTTTATCAGTTTTTCCTCGTCCTCTTCTTCTTTTTTTTTTCCAGAAACGTAATATTGGCTTCTTTGGAGACCAGAGGCTGAAGGCCTGGGTTTCCAATTACTTTTCCAATACAACATGAAAAGCCATTCAATCTAGAGATATTTGTGTCAGGTGTGAGAACAACTCTCATCTGTTTGCTCTCCCCTCCAGAGAAGCCAATCATGAGGATGCTGGACGCTCGCATCGGAGACAGGGAGGCTCAGGAGTTTGTCCGCAGGCTGAAGGAGATTGAGAAGTCAATGGAGGAGGAGTAAGAAGCTGTCAGCGCTGCCTGTATCGGTGTTTTCTGACTACGTCTTGCAACATGTGCTTTTGTACTGGTACGATGTTTACAATATTTGATTTTTTTTTTTTTTTCCAATGTTAATGATTGTTCAGTAATTATACCAAAATGAAAAGAAAAAAAAAGGAAAACTGTGCAATTCATCGCTGTTTTCCATCTGGGAAATGAACATCCTGTCACTGTGCAACCCTATGCTGTCTCAGTTAAACTATATTTTAGAATTGAATGGATAGTTGATCCTAAATGTTACTAGTCTATATTTTTTGTAATGAGGTAATGTTATCTTTGTCGTATGATCTTTGATATGATAGATTTATCACTTCAGAACTATTTTGTGCAAGTAGCTTACATATCCACTAGCATCCAGTTCAAAATCTAAATCTATACCTCAGATATGTTCATTATAGTTGCAGGGGGAGTCAAACAGGTATCGAGACTTTTCACATTCCTCACAGACATTGCAGAGATAAAAACTATTTTAGGATGCAAAAGTCATGAGCTCACATTGACTTTCCAAATCGTATCGTCGCCCACCAACAAACAGCCAGGAATAAACGCAAGAAAATCATAGATGAGCAACACATAGCTTCAGGGCATTGCACTTTCTGAGACTGACTTGTTTTAAGGCCAGTCAGAGCGATCAGCAGCAGGGAGGCCTAACACTCCCCTGGGGCACAGCTTGGGTTCATTGGACTCTTCAGATTGCTCTCCACAAAGCTCATGATGGGTCAGTGAAGAGGCCAAAGGCGGTGCTGTGTTAGTGGTGGGGAGGACCAATTCCTTTAACTCAGTTCCTTCTCTCTGCGTGACGCCACCGAGTCAACACCTCTGCAGAAATGTGTGTGACGGCTCTCGTTTGTCCTACTAATTCAGCCTTAAATGATGTCAACAATTAATTAATGTGCAACAGAGGTGAAAAATAATATAATGAAATTAATTAGGCCTCATGAAAATATATATAATATAATATATATAAGATTTATTTGTTTTTCTGTGTCATTTTGAATAAGAATTATAACAAATTCATCAAATGATTTCAACAAATAGCAGTCAAATGACTACATATCATCATTTTGTCAACATGCTTATTGAAGTATGCCAACAACAGCCCAACTAAAGAGGCTGAACAGATTTGAATTTGAGATATTTTTTTTTATGGTTGCAGATGGATTTATTTATGAAGTTCAAATTAACAGTCAATTTGTGAAATGACTAATTTTGTTCCCAGCTTCTGCTCTGCTGCTAACGGGAACTATAAACAGGATCATTCATATTTTAATGGTTATGAGGTTACGCCAGGAGACACTGATGCCAGATAATTGAAAGGGGGAAAATACACCATGACATCCCCAAAGATAACACAGTGTGTGGCACTGTGGCTCACGTCCAGATGGTGGAGCTTCAAAAAACATTTATTCGGAGGAACCCGGCTAATTGCAGCTAATGAGCTCATGTAGTGTTCAGAAAGTTCTGGAAACAGCCATCCAGCATGGCACAGCCTTTGTTAATACGGCTTTCAATCGATGCAGGCTCATCACAGTCCAAATTTTTAGATGAGGTCTCAGTGTGGGGTTGAATCTCTTGAGTGAAAGAGAAAGGAAAGGCATAATGAACATTTGGAGTGGCACAATTATTCTTAAAGCCACAGCTCTCATTGGCCTTGCAGACCGGTTTTCTGAAGCTATGTTACAGGTTAGAAATGACTTACTCCTTCACTCCTACTTACCTATTATCAAGGGAATTCAGTGTACAGGACTACAGTGAGCTCATTGGTAAAAATGAAAAAGACGTTCACACTAGAGGTGTGTTTCATTACAACTCGGAAGTCAAGATTTTCCAGGTTCTCAGAAATTCGGAGGAACAATTTCACTGTTTATCAGCCACTTATCCTTGTTTTGTGGCCGTACCCACCCTTATTGTGCAATTTCCTCTACACATGTTGTCATGTAGCTTTCACACACAAACTCTGTGTTGTTATTGTTTAGCTATCAATGCTAACAATAACAATAGCTAACAAAAGGGTTGCTTTTCTGACTTGGAAGGAAAATGGAACAACCCAGTGTGAGCATGATGGTATGTTTTATTTATTGCAGCTGTGCACTCCTTTCCACAATACATTGTGGTGTAATAGAAATCCTCTATATTGTAAAGATAATTCTCACTATACCTTCAGACCGCACTACAGAACAGTAAACAGTGAATTCCCAGGAGTGCATAGGGAGGAGTGAGTGATTTCAGACACAGACCTGAAATTTAACATTTTGAATCTCTGGACTAACGAGCTGAATTTCAATCACCTGTGTCCGACCTCCTGAGCTGCACACAGGCCTCAGTAACGAGGTTAATATCAAACACCTGCCTTAGCTGTTAGAGAATAAAACCCTGTATTTCCTTGTGCCTGCATTCACTGACCATTAACCTGATGCGCTGAGCAGGAGGTTTGATTTAAGTTCCAGTCTTTAGCCCCTGGAGGAGCTTTAATCTTCTTTCAGGGAATCGGTTCAGTTAATCGACACCGTTAAAAGCAGGATTATTTCAGGCCATGTCCGTGAGAGTCAGAAGCCTGTTTTCAAAGTCACAGAAATCTTAAAGTCCAAACTGACCCTGACTGTTGTAAAATGTAGCCTAAAGTTTACAACTGGTAAACAACCCAACATACAAATCACATTTACGTGATGTTTCTGCCAACATTCACCAAACACACAGACACAGACAGATAGTAAGGTCTATGGGAGTGTCAATGGGTGTTTCCAGTTTAAATATTTAAGTTTTATTTTGAAAAGACACCTTACGAAGAAAACGAGAGAATCACAAAAAATTTTTAGTTATACATTTGTAGAGATTATAAAACCACTGTAGCAAATACTGAGAAGAAAAAAAAAAAACTTAGCACCAAAATCTTCACACCGACAGCATTTTGATAGTGATGTATCTTTACCGTAGCTGCTTGTGTAGTGCTTTGTCGTTAATACCCTGTGGAGTTGTGAGGATGAAGCACGCAAAAAACCATATATGCCTGGAGAGTGTGCTGCATTACAGGGATTGTTCAGGTGTTCGAGAAGCCTGCCTTACCTAAACTGGAGCGAAGGAGGAATCCTCTTAGTCCATCTGAACAGCCTTTATGTTTAGTATTGTTTTTAAAGATATTGAAGGCACTATTTGTTTGTTAGTATTGTTATTGAAAAATCACCATCCATCTGTTACCTCATATAAGTTACCATATGTAGTGTGATACATATATATAAAAAATAATAATAATCATCTTAATTTTTAGTGTTAAGGGGTTTTTTTTACCAAATATTCTGACCGATGTTTACAAAGGGAAAATGCAACCACACTTTGAGTGTTAACAATCATTATACAGACAAATAAAGTGAATATTATATAATAAAATCTACAATAGGTCACAATATGAAGTTAACTTTCATCTTTCTAACAGTGTGGGGGGTTAGATAATGTTTAACAGGGACACTTTTCAATGTCTTAGCAGATCCTGTATGTGAGGAAAACACACTGGCCCATTGCAAACACTTGTCTGTGTTCACAGTATTGTAGATGTCCATATGATGCCCATAGACAGGCAATCTGGTCAGTATCAGTTCAGTAGATTCATTTATTTTTGTGATTTTTCAAAATTAAAAGTATTTCAGTCTTCAAATGTTCAGTGAGTTGTATTATCACAGTATCTGGAATATCTTTAGTATCTTAAAAGGCCATAATGGGGGGGGGGATAGGTCAGAGGTCAAAGGTCTCATTTTATGTAGTTTGGGAAACATGGGAAAAGACATCAGACTGTGAATGAACAGAATAAATCATCCGAATTTAGATAGATGAATGTCTGTGCTGACATGGACATGTTTTATTGATATAGGAGTGTTGTATAACTGAGTATTTGGTTAGTGGTCTGCCGGCCAAATTTAAAGGCAACAGCTGGTGAAACGCATCTTCAAGAGGCAAAACACCTTCGATTTGTTATTGTACAAGTGAATATTTGTCCTTAAATTGTAAACGCCTGTGTTGCTGTTTATTGGATTATAACTTTGAGAGATGTCTATGACCTTGAATAAAGACTGTATGTAAATTTGAACTTGATACCTTCTTCAGTTTCACTGAATGGACAACAGAACGATAAACCACATCTGCAGGGGTATGTGATATAAAGAAATGGCGGAGGTTGACACTGACCTGTTTGCCCACACTTTATCTTCCCTGCAGTGTCATCATCCTCACGATCAATCGCCCCTCAGTCCTCTCTCTCCGTCTTTCCTCGACCTTTAATATCTCTCCTACCCTCTGCGGCAGCTACCTGGCGATCAAACACATCCTTGTAACACCACAGCAACCCTGGAGGAAAAGCATACACAAACATTGCCAAACAAGAGTGTTCATTATGTCCAGTGCGAGATCAGAGGACTCACCTTGACACAATCGCTTTACTGTCCAGGTTCCTCAAAGAGTTTCTTTGATGGAAGATTAGACAAGGATTTCTCATAGCTCGAGGACATGGAGGATCTGTTGAGTGCTTGCACTCTACTCTGTGCTAGTCGATACATTTTAAATTACAAGTCCAGTGATGACTGAAGGGTGTTGAATTGTGCGCTGGCTCAGGTGTGGAGAGGACCTTGTCATCTAATGCGGACATCATGCCCCCTAGTCAGCGCCTGCACACACTACATCCATCCATGCACCTGACAGCTAACTATACATTAATGTCTCTGTGCAGCTGGGAGCCTCATATATGGGCTAATAATACTCTCACTGGTTCCCTCTCATCTGTCCTGTAAAACACAAGCATGTGCACATCAGATGAAATCCATGTGTGTGTGTTTGTGTGTGTGTGAGAAGAGGCTCAACAGACAATTTTCAAATGGGATTTCTTATTTTAACCACTAGATGTCCTCGTGATTTTACAAATCCCTCCTTAAGCTCTCTGAGTTTTGCCGGTGTGGGTCTGTGTATGTGGTCCTCTCACTAGCACAGAGCAGGAAATGACAGCTCTGTCACCTTCAGATTCTCTTCCTAAGCTCATGGTCATCCTCCTCCTCCATCATAGGTGTCACTATGGTGAGGTGACCTTCTGTTGTTGACATGGTGCTCTAATGAAAACACACACATTTCAGTTACAGTTATTGCACCTTTTTAGACCAATAAATAATACGTTCGTTTCCATGCCATAAAGATAATCCATCATATATGGCTGAAAACAGGCAAAATTATAACTTACAAGTCTACACTTTGAGGTTTTGGTTTACAATAGTGAAAAAAGTGCATAGACCACCACCACTAAGCACTTGATAAGAATTACTATCAAACATATACTGAACTACACAATATACTACCTCCTATTGGTGTGCTAGCATTGAATATCATATTATTGGTGATGTAGCCTGATTATGCTAATTGCTAATTCTGATAGTATACACTGCACTGAATAAATGCAGTGGAATAATTAAGATTATTACTATAAGATTAGGATTCCTTTATTTGTCCCACAGTGGGGAAATATACATTTGTGCAGCGGCAAATAGCAACAGTAAAAAAGAGAAACAGAATAAGGCAAGAAGAAGATTATAAACATCACACAACAATAAGTTATTAAAAAATGAACTGTAGCGTACCATAAGTGACTGTGAGGTGGAAATACTCTATGAAAGTGCCTTAAATTTGTGCAGTGTGCAGTAGTTGGGCAAATAAAAAGTGGTGAATCTGTAGGTGGTTTAGCAGAGTGAGAGGTTACAGTGAGCTTTCCTTATCAGGTGTTCTCTCCAGCTCTGGCAGCGGGGGTCAGGGAGGGAGGTGGGCGCCTTCAGCTGGTGTTGATCCGCAGGAATGTTTGGCAGCGTCTCTGCATTGCTGCTGCTCCCTCGCTGGCTCTGGCAGATGCATTTAACAGCGCTGTGATCCGGCGGTGTCTTATCTCCCCTCAAACAACCCTAATCCTCCACACAGAAATGTTACACCGCACAGCCCGTCCCCTCCCACTGAAACAGCCCCCACGCAGACACTCCTTCAACTTTTTTCTTTTTTTCTATGTAAGATTTTAGATTACACACCTGCAGATTCCCTGACGTGGCGCTGCTTTGGCTTTCTAGTGAAGACTGACACCACATTTCATTCATGACACATCACCCTGTACTTTTCCAAGAAATGGAAGGGGTAGGGGGAGGTCATTAATTAAATCCAACCAAGACATTGCACGTATATACATACATGTGCATTAAGTTATATTATATGTCTTCAAAGAACTATGAGGGACTGGAATGGATGAATGCATCTGAAGCACGTCCAAAGAAATGTCCTTCTTTATGACTGGGACTGAAATATGATTCAATTTGACGTGGCACATTATAAATGTCTGCTGCTGCCAAGGCCGGAGAATCCTTCCAGCATAAAGGAAGGTATACCTCCTCTCAGGCTAAGGAGATAAACACCTGTTGTCTGCAGGTGCATCCCCAGCTTGTGGCGTCAGCATAACTAGCCACATCTGAAGCTTCATGGCCCTTTCCTCCCCCAGCAAATATGATGGGGGGCCACAGGGTGAAGAGAGGCCAACACAGCAAGTCCTTTGTGGTTTCAGGGGCCTCTGTTGGAGCGAGCAGAGATAATACTGGACGGCTTGCCCCTGAGGAATGCAAATGTGCCTGGACTCCGCTGAGCCTTTTAGCAAAACCCATCACAGGAATCATCCCTTCAGCTTCACACAGTCAGTGTGTCAACTGATCTCAGACTGCGTGGTCCAAAACCCGGCGTCGTCCACCATTGCAGACACACACGGGCTTCCATGCATGTTGGGATTAGTCCTTCAACGCAAACTCAAATCAGTGAGTGCTCCAGGGCTTTCCTGCAGACTTCGCTAACTCTACCCACAATTCATAGCGTGGTTAGAGTATTAAAAGGAATGACACAGGAACCCCAGACCCCCGTTGGAAAGATTTAGCACGAGCGAGTTCAGACCTGCACGTCCTTAGCTCAGAAGCGATCATTGCACATACAGTGCTTGTTCTTCCAACATTAACAGTTTCCAAATGTTTTCATAAGATTTGAGCCAACAACAACACGGTTGTGATAACATACTTAGTCTGAACAACAAACATACATATTTCACTGCACATAAAGTATCGGGCTCACCACAGAAATGTCATCCGCTCTGATCACTACAAAGTGCTGTCAAAAGCATCACACAGTCCTGTCTGTCTGGTGGAGTCTGGTCCTCATGAGTGTGCAATATGTCGTGCTTGCTGGTGGTGTCTGCGGGTTCAGAGCTTAGTTCAAAGGCTGACAAATGACAACCACTGAGGCAAATATGAAAGATTTATGTTATGCAGTGACATGGAGTCAGTTCTTCAAATGCCCCGTGGACCCTGAAACCGAGAGAAATGTCTATAAAAACTCCTCTGACCCATATTTTGATGTCAACAATGAATGAAATGAATGAGTCTGCGGCCTGGGTTCGAATCCAGACTCCTTTTGCCGCATTACATCTCTCTCCCCCCTCATTTCCTGCCATTCTCTACTGTCTGTCTTTAATGAAAAGCAGATATGTGGGGAACATAAAAAACAATGGATTGAATGTCTCTATATCATGTAAAATGACTCACTAGTATGACCTTGCTTCACGCTGCACATATTAAGTTTGGGGATGTTGCTTGTTGCCACACAATCCGATGCAACTTTTTTCACATAAACAAAACCTATCCTCTTTCTAATTTGATGGATGGATGGATGGATGGATGGATGGATGGATGGATGGATGGATGGATGGATGGATGGATGGATGGATGGATGGATGGATGCTCCTTTCATATCCAAACCAATTAAGTACAGTCCTTCCCTCCCAGCATTTCCTCCATCTTCATGTCCACGCTGTGGTTCCAATGTCTTCAGGGTGTGTGCACAGTAACTGCACTGTGTGAGCTATGAGGACTTCTATATAAGTAGTTATGACAGTTGTACAAAGCAGAAGATGTACTGTACAGTGAAATATAGTATATGCCCCAGCAAATGAAGAACAATAAGAGCTTTATAGACATATGATAACCCAAGAGATTGTCACATGAATAGCATCTGATCTCCTCCTGAACTGTATGTCCAACAACAGCCCAGAGGAAGTTCTTCACTTCCTTTAGAAACCATTTTGGAGAAATTGTTTATGAATGTACTCTCTTGCTGATTGACAAAGGCCGAGACATCAAAGAGGGAACGGTTCTACAAAAACAAACCTTGAAAAGTAGGGACAAGAGCAAAAAAAATGGGAGGCTACACACCCAACAACACCATGGTTTGATGTCAGAGAAGGATGTTCATTTTTGGGGCTTAAATGAAAACAGAACCATTTTCCTTCCTCACAGAGAGTTTCTGTGAAGAAGTCATTATCGTGGCACGCATGAATCCTCTGTTTATCCACTCCGTTGGGCAAGCACACCCACTGTGGTTCCCTTGGTTGGTATCAAACACGCACATCCACTACTGGTTATTTCTGCAGCAGCACAAACAGCTTCTATATTTCCTCAGCTCTATGTTCTCACTCACTCGTTGCCTTTATTTAGTGATGACACTGAATGAACCCTCAGAGTTTATTCTCCCTTTTGTAGTTTGGGTTCTTTGAGGGTTCTCACTCATCCAGGTCATTGCTGTCTGAGGAAGTTGAATCTAGGTCAACTGGACTTGCTTGTAGATCCTCGAAGAAGAAGAAAGCAATTCAGCTCTGGCTTCATAGTTTCTTCGTAATGTGTTAAATGTGCTAAAGGCGACGCTGCTTGTTCCTAACTTTTTACAACACATGGGGCCAACACAATCATGTGGCTCATGGTGAGAGTCTACTTTACATGCAATGCTTTCTGAGGCTGCAGATTTCCTTGGGCAAAACAGGAGGTTGTCACTTAAATTTAATGTGTAGCAGGCAACGCTTGGTCCAGAGAGAAGCTGTGAAAATCTAAATAGCTTTCCATAAAAGAGTGAGATTAAGACAGAGGAATTTGGCATGAGAATGTGCATAACTATGTGCGTTCAGTCTGTGGAACATGAAGCAGCAAGAAACACAAATCTGCTCTAATTGGTTATTTGAATGCAATGCACATGATCATAAAGTTACATTCACAATAAGGTGATTTTAAGTTTAAATGCTTGAAAGAATGTATCTGTTAATCTATCTAAACTACAAATAGTTGAAGTGAAAAAGTACCAAGCACTACTTTGACATTATTTAATCCTGTGCGTTGTGTTCGTGCTCACTGTGTGCTTTGGCACTGTGAGAACAAAATGGCAAACTTTGAGAAAAACTGTCCTTTGGGCTGATGCCAGTAACCTGTCCTTGATATAACAGTTCAAACAGAATACTTTTCCCTCAACACTGTCTATTACTGTGACACACATTTAGTGCAACCACACAAGCAAATGTGAGCCTTCTCTGATGTTGCGTTGGCACATGTTGACTCGAGTGATAGATGTAATAAAAGTTTTTTTTTTTCTCCCCCTCCCTGAAGGAAACACTCAAAGTGTGTCCTCTCTAATTACACCCAGGGTATGAGGGCCTGAAGGTCACAAAAGGTGAGAATTGTTGCAGAAGGGAAAGACTTGTATCCACTTCTAGTCAAAGCATGCTCACTATTGCATCTGTGATGGGGGTGGCATTAAAGATGACATTTTAGCCGGAGCTGTTTTGTCCTCTTGTTATTTATTCTGCGTTGCTGCTGCCCTTTTCAAAGGCAGAGAAATAGTGCAGCCAAAGTCTGGATTCTTCAAAGTATAGAAGCGGTGCCACCCAAAGTCGGTATTAATTGAATCTGAAGGACCACCACCCTAGCATTTATCTCTGAATGGCCAGCGTATTCTTCTTTCTTGGTACTGCAAAGGCTAATATCCTCTGGTGTGAAGCCCTTTTTTTTATTCCCTGACTGATTGTGGTCAGAGTAATCTTTAGTTCATTTCCTATTACAGCTCTCCACAAGCGGGGCGTCCGAGGGTCAAGTGGTCAGTCGCAAAGCCAAAGTGTTCACAGCTTTGTCTTTGAAGTCTTTGATAATCACTAACCAACAAAGACGACTGTATCCATGGCCACCAGTGGTGAAAGGGGGAGAATGTGGCCAGTTGCTGCTGATAAAAATCTCCATGGTTCATTTCAAGGTCAACAAACCTTTCACACTTCCCAAACTTTCTTGGACAAGAGACACATTCTGCAGCAGTCCTCCCTGTTATGATTCAGACAGGAAACACTGGACCTGAAACAGACGTTTGCAATGTGCTTCCTCTCTTGCTCGTTTGTTGTGTTCCTATTGGCGGGGAAAAAGTATTTCATAACATGTATGTAAGAGTCTTGTTGTATTTCAGCACAAACTATTTTGCGTCCTTGGAAAATTTCCAGTCAGTTCACATGAAGGATCCCATGCGCCCTTTTATTCCATGCATTAATGGGATGGTTGAGTGAACTTGAAATTCACCCACCATCAAACACAATTCCTCTCTCCTCTTTCTACTTCTATTTGTGTGTTGCATTGTTCTCTGTCCATGGTTGCATCACACAAAGTGGCTCTGCAATAATTTGACTTATTCCTCTTTCTTCCTTGGAAACAGTTAGAGAGGGTTTCATGAACAAACTAATCAGGCTGACTCCTCCCCCGCTGGGGTGCCCCTGCAAAGGTTTGCTTTCCCAGCCTATACTTCTCATCCTTATATCCATTCTCTTGTTCAAATGTCTTGAGGGAGTCTACACATTACGTGCCATGAGCTGAGAGGAGCTCTATAGAAGTAGTTATGACAGTTGTACAAATTAGATTATGTACAGCAAAAACATAATATGCCTCTGCGAATGAAGAACAATAAGTTCTTTATGGACATACGATAACTAAAGGAGATTATCACATGACTGGCATCTGATTTCCATTCGATCTTTATGTCCAACAACAGCCCAGAGGAACTTCCGTTCAAAATTATTGTTAGCTCTCAATGGGTCAATAGTTCAATGTCAAAGATAGTTAATTTGGGGATTTAAAGGAGCAATATCTACATTTCTGGCAATGCTTCATAATACCCAACATTGGCATCAACAGTCAACGATGTTAACTTATAGATATTTTTTTTAAAAACATAACAATGTCAATATCAAACCTCATTCCTTTGAGCTGTCTCCATAAATAGAAAGCAACACCAATGTAAGTCTTGTTTTTTTCACTTTCTTTTGCTGACGTTAGCATGCTAACCAGCTAGCGCCAATCTGAACTTTCTGATACCGATGCACTGTGTCTACGAAGTAGGAGAACGCAGCAGAGCAACAAGCCTGCCAGCAGAAACTAAACACGGCACCAGCTTTGAATGCAGAGTAAAAATGACGGATTCACAGTCACAACTTCCCCAATAAAAACCAAAGATTACCTGGCTGTCCAACAAAAACTCAGGCTCATATCTTGGCGGAGCTTTCTCTGCATCGGTCAAACGATGACCCGATGTTTACTTGAGTTTTGTCGCGTCTCCTCTTTCTCTCTGTCTTTTCAAGCCCCTCTACATAGTTTTTTGACCTTAAAACAATGTTTCGAAACTCACTGAAGTGGTAGAAAAATGGCTAATAGGATAGATGGTGTCGCCGCTGCAGCCTGAATGGGGTTGCATCAGTGACACCGCAGCTCTGCTGAGCTCCAGAGCCCGAGTCCCTCTGCTCCTCTCACCCACACACCAGCGCACTGGGCCAACATTGACCAATAGGAGCCATGCAGACCTATTGGTCAATTTCTTGGCTGGCCTGCAGCCACAAGAGAGAATGGATTTTTTTTTCGTGCCTTTTGCTCTTCACATTGTGTAGGTCGTACTATAGGGCCATCATCTAAAGGACGTTAATAACAGTGATCGATCTTTCAAATCGTAGACCATAACTTCTACTCTCTTGGCAAGTGACCATCACCACAAGAAACCATTTCAGCAGTAGATATAACACACATCCTACAGTATATACACCCCCTTTAAATAAAAACAGAGCCAAATCTTTCCTCACAGAGAGCTCTCTATAGAAGTCTTTATTGTTGCAGGGCATGGCCACATGAATCCTCTGTTTATCCACTCAGTTCAGCAAGCACACCCACTGTGGTTCCCTTGGTTGGTCCCAAACACAGTTCACAAGAAGGATCCGTTGCCCCCCTTTCATTTCATGCATTTATTGGATGGTTGGGTACGGGAATGTGCAGAGGATGCAGTTAAACATTGAGTCAAGCAAGCAAAGGAAACTTGACATTTCTTCAGAATGGACTCACACTGGATAACACAGTGCACTTTATTCATGTTTACTGGATAAATGTGAGAACGTGCTGAGAAGATGAAAATGCCATACAGTCTCTGCAGTCAAAGTTCACAGGGTGGGAGGTAGAGCCATATGGAGCGCTCTCTGTCTCTCTCCTAGCTGGACCCTCACAGGGAGGCTGTGGGAATGGACTGAAGGAGTCCTCCCAAAGGGGAATGAGAGTGAGAAACACAAACCCAAAGAAAGCCTCTGTGGTCACATGGCCTGTGGGTACAGTATGTGAGTCCTAGGATCAGTGTATAATGTCGGCCTCGCTCTCATGCCCCCAGACCTCCACATAAGTCACATTGACTGTCCCCGGACCAAGCCTGTATGTGTCCAGCTACAACACTGCTGTGCACAGCGCACACTGGAAGTGCAGTGGAGTTGTTGGTGGTGGTGGTGGTGGTGTGGGACGGGGGTCGAGAGGGGTGGGGGCACTGGCACTTTCAAGTTTGTGTTTTTTCAGGACAGGAGCAGCTGTTAAAATGTTGTCCTACCCATTCTGTCCGGACACACAGTGTTTCACAACTGGCTCAGCTGTCCCATGTTTTGTTTCACTGTCGCCTGTGATCTTGACTCCCACTCCGAGAGCCCATTTACCCTTCTAGAAATGAACATGACACATTATCAGAGCAGGTGTGAACTGACTCTGCATACAGCTCTACCTCACCACTGACAACCTATTGCTGAGCTCGATAGACAAGAAGACTGTAATATACTGCACTTATACCTGCATATCTAGCATATAAACATTGTTAAGCATCGACCAACCCATATTTAACATTTTTTCTTGTTCATTTTGCATTACAATGGTCCCTAACTAAAACATACAATTGATACTTTATGAGCCAAGAGAAAATTGAGGCCCATCAAAGAAGTCCTTTATTTATAGTTCTGTTGTTTCCAGCATATTCCCTCAGCTATGCAATCTACTATGTATAAACACACATCCTCAGCTAAACATATATAACCACTCAACCATTTCAATATAGTAGCAATCTAAAATAGAAATGAAAACTTCATCTTTGCTATTCTACGTTTCTCCATGGTGGTGTGTCTCGGACCCAAGCGTGTCCATAGATAACATAGAACAGATGCCTCTGCAGGGACAGACAAACACATTTTAGATGACATTTTACTACAAGGCAAACCATATGGCCCCACCCTGCCAAAATCCTCTACACCTAGTCAGGCTTTAGCCCAAAATCCCACATTCAGCCTCTTTAGTCTCCTCAAAGCATGATGGATGTTGTCGTATAGTCCCCGGGACCACCATGGCAGCTGCCAACACTCACAGTCTGCTCTCATCAGCTCCCACACAGCTAGTAAACTCTGTGGCCATTGTGGGTTAGCGCTGCAGTGTGTTTTTGTATCATGTGGGCATCATGTGGTGAGCTTTTCAAAAGAACCTGCCATCCTGTATTCCAGCCGAACAGTAGCTCAGTGTGCCCCCACCCCCCTCTGCTCAGGGTCCAGGAGCTAATGCTCGGTAATTCGAGGGTAGCTACAGTCAGTCTGGATGAAAAGAAAAGGGGAATATTGTAAGGCAGTGTGCCAGTTCACAGTGACAAAGTGACGTCTCACTCCTGTGTTTGTCCTCGCTGCAGACGTTGATGAAGATGTTTCACTGCAGAGGAGGTTCAACGTCAGCTGCCCCCAGATTCACCCAAATTTACTAACATGCAAACAAATTGGTCAACAGAGCAGAAATTCCTACCCACAATCAAATAAATCACTTAAATTACATATCTTACTAATCACTTGCAGTTTTCTGTCCGTGAAGTTAACAGAAACACTGCTGATCAGTCGTCACTCGCTTTTACAGTCAATGAAGCTTCGCCTGAATCCAACCACAGAGCAGCGTGGAAGTGCTTTTCTCCCTGAGGTACATGTTATTAAAACTGGCCTTTTGACAAGCATGCATGAAATGAGTGCACGTACAGTAAGTGCGAGAACCGCCCCTCTGGTTCTAATCAGTGTTGTGTTGCTTGTTTGGGACCATCTGCTGAGGACACGGCCCAAGCAGAGTGAAACTAAATCCAGATGCCTTGCTATTTGGCAACTACAGCAGCGCTGTCTCCCAGAGAGCGACTCCCACTAACAACATGGCTGATTCTCGTGATGGCTGGCAGCAGAGCGGGCTATCTATCGTCTTGGAAGTTTACTGAAATGATCTGACAGCAAACACGATTCCCGTTTGGTGAGAAAATACTGCACTTTAAAAATAGTGTCAGTGGGTAAACATCTGAACACCTGAGGCTTAACTGAGCTATAACTTTAGATAAACTTCAGGAATTCATTCATGCTTTAATATTTTGGCGTTTCAGGTTTCACAACCCAGATAAACGGTAAAGAAAATATAGCCCCCATCTATTGCTCCACTTTGCTTCAGTGGTAACACACAATGTGATGTGTAATGAAGAATGGTGTTGACCAATCACAGTTTGCATGCATATCGCCCAAACTCAGATAATCAGTGCGTGAACCGACAGACTGTACTTTATCAGATCAAGTGCATTCACCCACCCACACTCACACACACACACACAGCCCAGTCAGCCTAGACACACTCACGCACCCACACACACATACAGCCTCCCTTTCTAGGCTCCAATCCTAGAAACACCCTTTGGTTGTGTTACACAACAGCAAAATCCTGCAGTGTGCCCCAGAATGCACTGCTCTCTTTGAAGTGAGTAGTGATGGGTTCATTGGATCTGCGGAAGAGCCCCCCTTACATTTTACATTTGTTTTCATAGCAGGAATAATGAATTTAATTGAGGCCCACATTTAACTACTTAATACGTTTTCTGGATTTCTGCACAGATGAATAGATCGCCTAAAAAACCTCCAGTCTATTTAGTTAGACTTAAATATGCCACAGTATCACTAAGTACACGATAAATGAATAAACCTTTTTGCAAAGGTGAACCAGCTCTTTTAGTTTATATTTGCATCACAGATAATTTGTAAAATAATCTGTATCATAAATCTCTGCCTGTGTAGCGCAGTGGCTGAATTACAGTGCAGTGGGCACAGTTAAAAGAGCCATACATCAAACTCTGTATCCAGCCAAAAGCAGTAAACAAGCCATTAGACATAATGAAGTATTATTTATGGTAGGTCTAATTCTGGAAGAAAACAAAAAAAAGCCAATTTAATGACATCAGATATTAATGGGATGGAAACACTTTTCATGACAATTTAATCCATCAGCCAAAGCCCCATAGAGCAAGCAAATAAACAGGAATAGTTTAAAGCCATTTGTGTTTAAAACAACAACAAAAGTGTGACTTTTAGTTTGAAGAGTAAAGGAAAAGTCGGGTCCAACTTACAGAAATCAGCAGCTAGGACTCAAATGAGGAAGCTGAGAGTGTTTTTTTTGTCTGCAAGCAGTTCCTGTAGACACCACAGAGAGATAAGTGTCTACAGATAGAGTGGCTTATTTGTTATTTTTAAAGCAGAAGTAAGTGGTCCGGTCGTTTTCGCTAATGCTGCGTTCCAGGCAGGCTTTTGAAATCGTAAATTACAGCTTCAAGTCACAACTTACGACTTTGTAGCGTTCCAGGCAACCCACTCGTGTTTTTCCGACCTGTTTTACCGGTGAAAGTCACTATAACGGCCACTCGTAACTTCCGACCGGTGAACTCGTACCAGATCGAACTGGTACGACTTCACGGTCGGAAAAATACGAGTTTCCTTGAACGCACCATAACAGTCCTCGTCCCTACGTCGCCACATTCACGGCGTCCCTTGGCTGCACACACAGCCCTTCATGCCGTTCTCTCTCCTCATTGGATAAAAACTGTAGGATACGATAAATGTTTTCTCCTCGGCTCAGAGCAGAGCAGAGTGACTGAGAGACCCGTGTTTCAGACCAAACACTCTATGTAAGTGATTGCTGTCGGAAGATAGAACTATTTAAGACTTATATTAACACAAATATATCACTTACTTCTGCTTTAAGTATCTATGCTGTAAATCGATGAGTATTGAGAGGCAACAGGCTGAACAACATCTATTTAGTTCTGGGAAAGCACCAGTGATTAATTCAGATCTATTACAATGCAAATCTTTTTTTCTCTGTTATAGTTTTTCATGCTTCGAATTAAATGTATCTGCGTCTAATGGTGAAACACAGCTACGTGCCCAGAGGGGTTTAAACATAATGATATCCTTGATTCCTGTGTGCTCCAGTGGAGGGAATTAACCCTTTAAAGCTCCACCTGAATCCTAACTGCAGCTGTCAAAGTTAATGTGATAACGCGTCAACACCAAATCCTCTTAACGTCAGTATTTTTTTGTCGCATGATTAAGGCATGTTCTGTTATATTAGCCTTTGGCCCCACTCATAGTTTGACCAGTTGCTGGTGTTACAGTGAAACCTGCAGATTTCCCAGCATTTGTGCGCTAGAAGAAGTGCATGTATATTTGTCTATTATTAAACACTTTCCCTTTAAGGCGCCACTGAACAACAACAAAAAAAAGATTAACGAGGATAAACACCTAAGATTGAATTGTGTGTTGTGTGTATACTGTAAACATAATTACAAAGCAGACCAAAAAAACTGGCACAAAGAAAAACTTTGTGTATGTTTCTTTAATATGCAGAGGCGGTGGCTGACTCTGCCATCTCTGTGCCATTGAAGCTAGCTGGGTGGCCTATTATGTGCAGTAAATGTAGGCTCTAATCGCATCATCTTTCTGTGTGATCCTGTTAGGTACAAGTGACTAAAGGCTTCCACAGGTTCATCTAATAAACAACATGCATCATGCTCCGCCACTGGAATAGAGGCCACAGGAAAAAAAAAAAACAACAGAGGTCAGATAAAAGCTACTTTGTGTGCAGCAGCAGAGGAATGCTCAGAGAAGTCCATGCCATGACTTACTCTTATCTGAGTGAAAGCGCAGGGAGGCCCGTGTTTTCATTCGGGCTCACTCTTACATGAGCTTGTTTAAGCCTGAAGTCTGGTTCTCCTGTGCAGCTGCTGCAGAGTGACTTGAGTTCAAGATGTCATCCGGACAATCCCAGGAGTTTAGGGAACTTTGTGGTGGTGATGGGGTTTTTTTCAAGCAGTCAATCTGTCTTTGTGTTACTGGACAGAGCTGAGGCATGTTCTTTGTTTGCACTGCAGTCATGTGTTTTTGGGTGTGAAGGAAATGTGGCTGATGTAAGGAAAACTGTGTAATGACACCCTTGTGGTTCACTGATCCTACCCAAGGTCCTCCATGTGTTGGCTATAAACATAGAGTCCCACCTCTGCATGACCTCACTATGCTCACACACAGCACATCCCGCTACCACCTTAACTACATAAATAGTGTGCGCATGAGGAACATCAGGACAATGGATTACGCTCCGACAATGTCTTGATTCCAGCTCTCTGTGTGGGGAAGCGGAGGCGGGCATGTCCAACAGTGTCGTCTGCTAAAGTCTGCATGTCTCTAGAAAATCCTGTGCGGTGAATGTAGACCTCCCATAAAACAAGGCTTCCAGACGAGGGCGGCCACCTCAGCCCTACCTCCACACAAACCTCCCACAATGCGTTAAAAAAGTCCAATAAACGGGTGGTGCTATAGCAGGCAAAGAGTGGGGGAACGTTCAGGGAGTAGAGAGAGGATGGTGATATATGACAGACGAGAGGAGACTTGATTTATCATCCCATTATTTCTGTTTAATGTTGGATGTGATATTGCATGTTTTCTCATTCGGGAGCAGGACAGAGAAAGTCCGACATTTGAGATGTTTATAAATAGGAGAGTTAGAGCCTGCACAGCTGATAAGAGGAAGGCCTCAAACAAAGCAGCAAACAGCAGAACAATAGAGAGTAGGAGGGCTTATGGAGAGGAAGGGGGCCCAGAGAGGGGCAGCTGAAAGGCCCACAGTGTAGCAGAACACAGAGAGAGAGAGAGAGAGGCACAGAGCACCATGCTGACAGCACGGCTCTGAAAACAGCGCAGCAAAATGTGTTTTGCCATCATCTTTCACCAGTTTCAACCAATCAGCTGATCTGTTTGGCATTCAGAGACAAACCTTCCCCTGTCAAATAAAAAAGAAAAAGATACACATAAATGCTTTTTGAGAGGTTAATGCCGTCTACAGTAGAATAATAAATAAAAATCAACTTCAAGATATGTCAGCCTTGTAAACCAGTGCTTCTATAACTGGATCCAGCCAGAATTTCATCTTGTATCAAGAGGCTCTTATATTTGTGCTCCCAGTCAGGGGCTGGGAACACATTTTGTTGAATGAAAGTCTCATAATAAGTAAGCTGCAGCCAATTTTGAGTATCCTCCCAACAGGGCCTGTCAATGCAGCCTTTTCTTTCCCAAATTGTATGAAATACAAGCTCCGCTTTTGTCCATCATTCGTTTAAGTGAAAAATCCAAAGTCAACGCAGATGTCAAGTGCATTAGAGGAGCTTTTTGTTAGCTTTGTTTTTGCTGTGTAGTGAACATTAGCATTAACAGTTGCTTAGTGATCAGTCGTACTTAGAGATTTGGTCGGTCAGTGCGTTTACATGCCCAGCTCAGTTGAACTATGCTCATAGCTTGAGTTGGGTGTCTAGTCGGAATTCTGTCCTTATTCCAGTTTACAACGGGGACAATTAAATAGTTAATGGACAAGTCTGCCTCCTCAACATACTCAGGTGGTGATATGGGTTGTTTCAGTGGGTTATACAGACCCCTTTTTGGTTGACCTATTCTGTCACCTAGCAATCGGTTCAAACCTGTCCGTTCGGGTGTCAGACTTCCTTTTTTTTCCCTTTCTTGAAGGTTGTACTGTGTTATTTATTCTGAAGTGTACTGAATCAGCGCTGATGCATCAGGCCAGGTGCATTTCTTGGCGGGTTCGGACTGGGTTCTATGCTACTGGCACTAGAAGCATGTATACATGCGTTATCCAGTCTCTAAGACGTATAGAAAATCGGTTTCGCATTATCTGGGCATTTTAGTTGGATCTGGAGAAATCTAGTGGGACTAACACATTTACATGCACTTAAGCTGTCCAGTTATAGACAGATCATGTCCCTAATTCAGGTTTTTCAAGTGTCATGTAAATGTACTGATTTTTGTGCTGATAAAATGGACGGTCAAAATATGCTCTCTAAGCAATGCTACTTCTTCAAGGAAACTTGAACACTACAGTGACAAAAATAGTACAATAGGCTTGCAGGTCAGGCTATGTGATTAGCTAACCTTTGCAGAAAAAAAGAAGGGGGAGAGATCACAACACCAGAGAGAGCTCCTGGAAAGCAGGAATTAAGGTTGATGTAACGTTTATTTTGAACTGGTAATTAAACAGCTGTTCATGTTAATGTTAGCTATGTAACAATAGGAAGCTGTACATAGAAAGCCAAGCTAGGTTAAGCCTTTTAAGGACAGCATGTTTTTCATGACAGCTGTTTGATGGTTTTCATTTAACAAGCTGACAAGTGTGTCCTGCTTTTAATGAACAGTCAGTTTTGCGTCTAGTCCGTTCATTCGTGGCCTTCAGCTCTGCTCAGTGTCCCATGTGCACTCGCTGCCTCTTCAAAAGATCTTGCTATGCAACTGAGACATGGCACTTTACTTGCGCTTTGATTTGGCATGTGACTTGTTCCAAAGAAAACAAACAAATAATAGCAGCCCCCTGGCATTGCCACAATAAAGTGATGAGCTGCATGATTCCCCTCAGGTTTTGTCACAAGTTTCCGATGTACAGATGGAAGAACAAACAAACAAATACATAAAAACTGGTCCAGAACACTTGTCAGATCTCTCGCAGTCCCTAATCATCAGGGACGTAACAAAGTGATACGGATGCAGTTTTTATTTTTTAAGACTGGATTTGAGCATGTACCAAAAACAACACAGTTAGAGCCATTTGTCATCTGGTGTTGTTTGCATTTTGACACCGGATCTGTTCAACAATAGCAAAATATTTGTTACCACACACAAAAAAGAAAAGTGACAGGTTTGAATAATGACAATAGCCCACAACATCAATGCCCTTTTCCTCCCCAGCTAGGGTGTCTAACTTTGTGCAGACCTCCATCATTGTGGCTGGAGGCGTAACCAAAGATTTCCCCGTGGCCCAGATGTTGATTTAGTAGCACATCTAACTATGCCAGAAAGGCTGATATTGTTTTCCTTCTTTTTTCATCCTCATGCGACTCAGAGCAGCATTGTGTACTTGTGATTAATCTTGCTGGAACCTTTTGAGCAGAAACCCACCTAGTCTCCAATGAGTACACTATGATTGTTATTGTTCATATCATTTCACAACTATTTGTCTTCCTCCCTCAATATAAGCTATGACTCTATAAGTCAAACATCTTTCCTCAGAGTGCAGCTCCTTACTTGGCAGAAAGTAAATTCAGAAAAACACAGAAATAATCAAGTACATTATCGAACACTCAGAAACCTGTGCATCACTGTTGTGAGTCACGCGCCGGAACAGGTGGCACAACCAGCGACACATCTTGCACATCAAGCAGATGTTTTAATTTATGTATTCTTTGTGGACTAATGCAGACTTTTATCTTCCCACTGCCCAGAGAGATTTCATGTGGCCAGTCGACCATATAATTTGCATCAGAGCGAGATCAATGGTCTAGTTTCATATTCTCTGAGCTCTGCAGTAATACATAGGGTAATCCCAGGGAGAGAGATGGTTCTCTTTGAAGCTGGTTATATAAAAAAGGCCCTCTCTGCTGTATGTTGTCTGGGTAGAAAGAGCTTGGTGATCTTTGAAAGGCGGTTTAAGAAAATCCAGAATAAAAAGCAGCTCCATCCTCGCTAACTGCGCAATTAGGTGTTCTGTTATATAACCTTTATTTAAAAGGCAAATGATGGGTAAGTGCAATAATTTGATATAATATAATGTGACATATTACGTTGCATTGATACCATGGCAACTAGACAAGATAGGTCTGAATGAAAACCATCAGTTTGTTTGCTTTTTAAAGGAAATATTTGTAAATTTTGCTGCGTAGCCAGCGTTAGCATTGACAACTATCCTTAAGAAAGTTAGCAAATTCAGCATCAAACTTCCTCCCTTTGCTCATCACCAGTTGTCTCTAGAGCTGAAAAGCAACATCAGTGTTAGGCATTAGCTCACAGGTTTATGCTTAACAAATTATTGCCTTAATCCGACGATAACTGGACAACGGGAGTGCATGTAAACGCGTTAGTCTGACTAATATTGGACTTTTCCTTATCTGACAGATCAGATAATGTGATTGGAAATCGATTTTCTTCTGCATGTATACACCTTAATTGGACTGAAACTGGACAATGCATGTGCGCATAGTTCGCAACAGTGAGTGTAAGATGACACAAAAAAATGTAGCACAAAAGCCAACTCGAATCTGGCAAAGAAAATGGAAAAAAAAATGCTCAAATTGAGCTATGAGCGTACCGTAGTAGGTCGATTTAGCTGTGCATGTAAACTGACTGTAGCCACCAATCTCCCCTAAAGACACAGCGATGTTCCTCTTGTCTTGTAAAAATGGCTGACGCTGAGAAAACTTACAAGTAGCCCCTACGTTTCATATGTCACAAGTGCTGAACTGACACTAGTAGTAGTAGTAGTAGTAGTGGGTTTTTCATCTGTCAGGTTTTATGCCTATAAGTGCTGACAGAGGTTAATAAAGGGAAAGAGGCAACATAAATATACAATTTCAGTGCTCATTTGTGCACACCTGCCAACGCAGTGGAGGTCTCTTTGATGTATTTTATATTACACAGTATATTTTCCCAACGAAGAGAATATGACTTGAGCTGTTGCCGTATAAACACTTTGAAGCCAACATATACGTCATGTGACTGTAAAACATGTGGTCCTATTCTGCGGCTTTATTTTCTACAAATGGCTGGTTGATGTTAGATCCCCCCGCTGGCTGCCATTCGGTACACCACAAGTTTGTTGAAAGATAAATCTCTTGGCCGATGGTGGTGAAGCTACAACATAAGCCATAACCACAACAAGAAGGTAAAGGGTATTCTTTGATTACAATGCATGTGGTCCTCGTCTGCATGCACAACAATGCAGAGAATGTCGGCTTTTAGATATAGGCCTATCCACGCTCGGTGATTATAGGGGAGGAGTCCGCTGTGCTTAAACAAAAACTGACATCAGCAGGTGTCAGAAACGTTTTGTCACAGTAGCTAAAAGAGACGGGATCACTTAACTTTTTACTTACTCTCTAATCTCTCACATGGGAAACACGTCTGGGAACTCTTACTGCAGCTTTGATAAAAGTCAAAGGGTAAAGTAGTTTTGAACTGTTAGGAAAATGTCTGTATGGAAATATGAAGCCAGTGCCAGTTAGCTTAGCTTAGCACAAAGACTGGAAAAAGAGGTTAACAGGTGTCATGTTTCCTATAATTTATAGTTTTTACACTTTGGTTTTGGTGTTTATCAGTGTGTCTTATAAGTTTTGTAGGTTTTTTTTTTTACTCTGCTTTTTACTTTTTAAACTAAGCTAACAGCATTAAGACATGAGTGGTGTAATTTTCCAATATATTTTCCACAAACCTTTTAAACGGCTGCCTTTACATGCACCTACAGTCTTTTTTTAGCGTGTACATAAATATTTGTTATCCATTACCATGAAAGGCCCCCATCAGAGTAGTCTAGGCAGGAGACGAGCCTTATCAGTCGCAGTGTTATCTGATGAAGGGGCCCCATCTCCTCTGGCTTCGTAAAAGGGAAGAAAGAGGAGGCTTGTGGGGGGTGAAGGGAGTAAAACGAGAAAGGTGGGGGTGTTCTGCTCCATTAAGAGCTGCTGCAGGAGGTATACATATATCCACCGTGAAGGTGCCACCAACCGTCCCGTACCTTTAAGTCTCCTCTCCTTTGATCAGAAAGTAGAACACAGGGAGGGAGGGCTTTAAATGTTTCAACACACTCCGACACACACAGGTCAGTGACCAGGAGATGCGTCAAGGATCGATTGTGTTACAGCATATGACACACAGACCTGGATATGTGCTGCTGACTATGAAGGTGGAAGTTGGAGACGGGTTTTGTTCCAAGAGGTTTTTAAAAGACTGATGTGAAGCAGAGAGGCTTTGGTTCTTGGAAGAAAAGAATAGATCAAGACCAGATAGTGTATCCCCGAGCGATGGCTTTTCTACCTCTGTGTTTTCTCATCTCTGCATCGCTAGAACTCAAAAGGACCTTTTGACGTCATGATTCCCCAGACGCTCACTCTGATTCCTGAGTGTTACTAAATCACCCCAAAGGTCATGCACATCAGTCAAGCAGAAGATATATGTCCAGTTTATTGCCCATAAAGATCATTAGCATTTCCTCTCCTGCTGTCTTCCCTTCTCTTGTACAAACATCCACACCAATTCAATTCTCCACACTCAGAGAGCCTGAACAGCTCAAACAGCCTCAAAGACAAACTCCATGTGCAGACCCAACGTTATAAACACCATAGTCCAGACCTCTTCTTTTTTCCCCCTTGATTCAAAGATCTCCTGACACTTCTTCGCCTTCTTTTTGCTTCTCCAATTATTCCCCACACAGTTCCTGTCTGTCTCTAGTTCACTTATTCTAAAAATGGCTTCAGAGGCAACAGGCCTGAGCTCCCCTCAGGCAATGCACACGCACAACAAACACTACAGATTTGAAACCATGCCTGTCTCTGTCACAGAGGATTCTTCTTAGACAAACCAAATGTATGCATGTTAAATAACAAAAACTCTGCTTTATCTTTTCAAATCTATAATTTAAACCATGTAATTTGGTATTGTGTCACTCAAATACTATCCGAGATATAACATAAAATACAGATATATTCTATAGCATATCATATATCATATATTTTAACAGCAGATGATACATTTGCAATTAAAAAAACACATCTGTATTCACTTTACATGCTCTGCGAGATATTAAGCAAGTATACAGATTTTTATACTGTCACTATTTTCTACCGTGTATCAGAGCCTCCTTTTTCAGACACAATGCAGGTTTATCAGAATCCATTAAAAGTAATGAGCATGTTCTGTGTAGGCTCCTTATCCTCCCATTAATAGGCTTATGATGAGATGACAGCAATATTCTCTATGCTCTGAAAAACATCAGCTGACTGGAGGCTGGTTGCTGCGCTGGCTGTCGGCCAGGAGCTCTTCTTTATGTTTCCACCTTTCCAGACTTAACAAGTCCATTCTGCAGATAGAACAACATACAGTATATAGGAGAGACAGTTTATTGTGAAATGTACAGTATAGCACTGCACAAAATGAAATACTGTACAAGCACACTCATACACTCACACTCACACACACACACACACACACACACACACACACACACACACACACACACACAGGCAGTTGTTGTAGTGGATGGTAGACCACAGGGTGTAGGCAGACAGCCAGTGAGTCAAAATGAGGCCCAAAGTAACCACTCTGAAATGAATGCTTTAGAGGACAGCCAAAACCACAACATCAAACACACAGACACACACAGAGAGTGAGAGGAAAGAGACACTGAATCCAAACAGTTGTTAGCAATGTTGTGTGTGTGTGTGTGTGTGTGTGTGTGCGTGTGTGTGTGTGTACTAAGACCTTCTAGAAAAGAAAAGAAAAATAAAAGCTTTGGGAGGACAGCAATTTCTCCTGACCGCTCCACTCTGCGATTTATTGTGAAAGTCTTTTAGGAAAAGTGTTTTGAGAGAAAAGGGTGAAGAAAACAACACGGCCCATAGCAAAAAACAAAAATCTGGGTCAACAAAGGGAAGGGATCAGACATGTTTCTGCTGGATTTTTATTGTTATTTCCTATCTGATCATTGCGCCTGCCTTAGTCTCATGATAAATAGTGATTGAAATCAAAGATACAGGAGCGCTATGTTGATTAGCGCTGCTTCATGTTTCCTAAACTTAATTATCTCTTCGTAAAGTCGCCATATTTGGTCACGTTTAAAAGTCAAGGTCAGATCAAGTCTCCACAAAATCTACAAAAAATATTTCCATTTCACATACCACAAATGTGAGAACATTGTTTTATCTACAAAAATGAAAAACCTCCTCACCTTTTTTTCTATGATGACATGACTTATTTGTATAATGCTGCTTTCCAACACTTATAAATCTAGTGATGAATGCACTCTCCAGGGCAATATCTATCTAGTATTTATCCTTTTTTATTTAATCATTTTGTAAATGCTGGTATGTCGGGACATTACTTTCCATGAGGCATTCATCATCTGACATTTTCCACCAACTCTTTGTCGGTGGGGATTGTTTTCTGTAAATAGAAACTGTCACCAGTTTAACAGTGGCTGCTATGGGGACTTGAAATATGACCACACAGTCACTGAAAGGACATAAACACAACTTGGCAAGCATCACCTGCACAGAGGCAATTGTCTGCACCAGTGGGGGTACCAGCTTGTGAAAAACCACTCTCTCAGGCCCAAACAAGGATTTCTTTCTGTATGAGCGGATTTTTTTATTTTTTTATTCACAGCCACAAATTACACTGACCCATTGTTCAGCAAATATACCTTTCATTAATGATATAATGAAGTAAAGCAGGGATTAAATGTGTTTTATGAAATGTTTGTGAGACTGTGTAAATCCAAAACAATTGCAGCCACTGAAAGAAAAAAAAAATCCAACACTTTTAGCTGATGTGGTGTCTGTCTGAGCACTTCTCTCTCCAACCCCTTCAGGGAGACTCATGTTTCTTTGAAAGCTTTCATGCCGTTCCAGAAATTTCAGAGTTCCTTCTGTCTGCAGTCCGAGAGCTCCCTGAACTGTGAGGTCAGTGGGAGGGAAAGGTGGTTCGGGGCTGGAGCCGGAGCCAGAGACAGGCCAGAGGCCAGCGCATTATGAAACACACAAACACACAGCTGTGTGTGGACAGCCTCCCACTGTTCTTGCCGATCCACCACAACAACCTACTAATCCCCTTTAGATCTGCTCATCAGGGCCAGACAGTGCCCATCCAGTGGCGCTGCCGCATCTGGTAGAACCAAACAGCGGAATAATCTTGGCTTACGGCCACTGCAGAATGGAGCAGGGGGCCCATGAGGTGGGAGTAATGGGGGGCCCTCGCTGAATCCCCTGCTGCCCAACCGCTTTTCTCTGTCCCTCTCAGAAAAACAATGAAAAAAAGGGAAGATGTCATGAGGACTTTTTTTTTTTTTTTTCAAATGTGAAAATACAACAACAGGGCTGTTGTACAATAAAAGTGTTTAAACTCCTCAATAAATTCTTAACTAGATTAGGTGCAAGAGGATTTGCATGAACTCCCCAGACTCAGCAGCCCTAATAAAAGCAAACAGCTGAGAAGGACTATAGAGTTTAATGTGACTTTACCCACATGCACTATGCAGTGTGACTGTGTTTATAAGTAGGCCTTCATGAAATCATTGTATTGCCATTGTGTCGTTCAGTGGATGTGCTTCAAGTGTTTTTAACGCATATAATCTGTTTGATTTGGAGTGAAGTGTTTTTCTTCCTGCCAGTTGATTAAATAAAAGTCACTAATACAGTTCTGTAAATGAGCCTATGTGACACAGAGATGTTTAGTTTCCCATAACCAGCCCCAAACATGGAAATGTGGCAGTGAAGAGCACAACACTCCAAATAATGATAATGACAAAGCTTATGAGTGCATCTAGGTGATCCACCACATCGAGGTTATCATCAATTTGCCAGTGAGAGGCAGAGCGCATGATTTGGAGGCTAAATCATTCACATTCCTAATGGAGGTCACCATCAGTGTCCTGGATCGTGTTTACACTTAAAGCTTCGTGCTTCCAGCTGACCTGATTTGGACTGCTATTCTGTGACAAAAGGCAACAAATAAATTTCCCTTGAGAGACAAAGAAAATCCGAGGAGCGTGCCATAAACCTACTGTTTAAGCATCAGGGTGAGGTGGATGTTATTGAAAAGGATACATTACAAGTTTGACCCGAGGTCAGCGCTCATTCTTTCGTCAGGGACAGGCTAATAACAGAACGGTGGGTGGAAACCTTTCTGCATGTTTTTTTTTTCCTCCCTGCACTTGAACACAACCTCACTGAGTCTGCATCCCCCTTTTTAAACTCACCCACTACCAAAATATTACCTGTCCCCTTCACTTACCCCAGGAATGTTACTCAGCTACTCAGGCCTCTCTGCCGCTATGCGCTGCAGCGTAGCATTGGATCTGCATGTCGCCGGGTCACTCCTGATTTACGCAACAGTAAGACTTGAGTTATGCTGTGTTAGTGGGGAGGCTCACACACCGAGTTAGTAAGTAACATTTTCATAGTAGCCTATGTTTGTTCACACAGTACTTTTTGGTAAACATCTCCAGCTCTTCCCGTCCATCTGGTGAAGTGTCCTTGGGCAAAACGCCTAAATTGTCGCCTCTGCCACTCAGTCTCAGGTTACCACCGTCTTTGTCCAAAATCACGTAAAATATTAATAATTTGTGTGAAAATTTGTCATAGTTGCCATGTGTAGTCTTGATTAATGGCTAAAAAGTTGTTGACCTTTGACCTTTGACCATGAAAGCTAATAAGTTTGGGCATTTCTGTAAAATTTGAAAGCCTTCCCTGGAGTAGTTCTGGAGATATTGCTTTCACATAGCTAAAACTTTGTTTTGTGATGTCACCAGCCCGCCACCACCACCTTGACCTATGACATTTTAATTCATCCATGAAACCTAATGAATATTTGAGTCCTCCAAAGCATTTCCATGATATCGTGTCCACAGAAATGGGACATACATGGACGGACAACTGTTGACTGTTGAGGCGCAGTCATAAAAACACTAAATGCCAGTTTATTTCCAAGAAATCAAAAACAACTCATTTGTAATGGAGGTAGAGGTCAGAGGTGATAGGAAACAAACTTTGTGATAGAAGTGGAGGTTGTTGGTTTATCATAATTAAGCTCCAGGACACTTATCTGTCATCATCAGTGTCATATCATTAAAAAAAGTGCAGATTGACATCTGCACAGCAGTAATTACAGAAATATTTTAATGGTTCTGGGAGATTTACTATATGAACCAGATGGAATGAATGGGGCCCATAATGGAGCCCTGAGGCACACCACAGGGAGGAGGAGCGTTATTAAACTATTTCTGCAATTAGATGTTTAGTTGCAATTACTCCACTCTACATGCCTTGGGCTAATATATTCAATTTTTACTTCATCATAATGTTTGTGTACGTGTGTGTGTGCACGCGCGCACACCTTCCAAAGTACTTAACAAGTTCGTATGAATTATAGCAGTGGCATTAGTTTTGGAAGTTTCCCAAAACGATCCTTTATAGTTCTCTTTCAACACCAGTTTGACTGTGAGGAGCTACTCCGTTTTAGCAGATGTGCTCTTTGCCATCCTCTGCCAAGTAATACTGCTCATTTCAGCACAAACAAAGAGAAGGACTATTGGCCAGAACAAAAAAACAAAACAAAAAAAACACACACCACTGCTCATGACTTTATTTGGCTTGCAAAGCCCAAAGGTTAATGAATCACTGGGGGAAATGGTAGGCGACAGACAGATGGGAGGGGAATATCAAAATTCATCATCAAAAAATCTTTCCAAAGCATCATTTGTCCCAGCAGGAAAACACACACAGGCACCAGCTTAGGCTTACGTAGTGTTATATTAATCCAGGCGCCACTGCTATTCTACCCTTGTTCTGCAGCAACATCATCATTCATATACTCTCATCTACTTAGTCCACCTTTCAAACAATTTAATAACTGTTATCTATTTATGTTCACATTTATATTACAACACTGGATGACACACACACACACACACACACACACACATACTTGCTCCCCTGCCAGGCCTGGTGACAAACACATCTTGCCACATGGGAAGCCTTTAACCAGGAAGGCGTCTGACAGGATGACAGACCTCAGTGTGGTGCCAAAACAAAAACAAGCTGCAGGGCTTGCACTGATGTTTATATTATGAACTTGTTATCTATTATCACGGGAGCTCGCTGTGGCTCAGCTCTGTTCTCCAGCCCTCACACGATTCTGTGAGCTCATAGCGTAGGTGTGTGTGCGATCGCATTATATATTGTTATTAGGTGGCTTTCTTTGATTAGAATATTAACGAAGCGGTGAGCGATTTCATTACACTTTTTTGGAAATGTTTTGATAACGAGGAGCTCTTCCGCCCTCATCCATCTACCTCCTCCCTGCCAATTGAAAATGAGGGGACATCCCAGCCACTGGACGCTGGTGCCTGCATGGGCTGCAACACACTATAATCTCCACCACAGACTTAATGAGCTTAATGTGCACTCCCAGGCCTCTGAGCTTAAAGGCATGTGCACCACTGTTCCCCCCTATGTGTATGTGTATGTGTGTTTGTGCATGTTACATCTCCATAGAAAAAAACACACACTTGCACAGAGGTGTGTCTTTTCTGACATCATCTGCCACGGTCAGATGGAATATTTCAGAATTTCCATATGCCCGCAGACACTTTGGTTTAATCATTATCATTAGACTCACATTACGTGTTTGTGACCATCTGGTGCCAAAGTGACTGTGCAAACAGCTGACACGCATCCGGGGCTGACTGAGGCCAAGCATAGACTTTCATTTGTAAACAAGCCATATGTCGCCCATGCACCCTAAAGTCTTTAGGGTGAAAGTAAATGCAGACCGGAGCTTTACAGCGATGCCGACGCTTCCAAAAATAGGAACAGATTTCAGAGCTTGATTGGGGATAAACTGTGATTTAGTCCTCAGACCCGCAGTCCACTCGGCCCCTGACACTTCACTCACTTTCTCCCCTGGCTGCTGCAGCTTTAATCACCTCACACACACATTCACATGCAAATCAGCCTTGATAAAATATTTCCCTCCTGTTTAAACATGCCATAAAGAATTAAAATGATCACATAGAGAAATGTATCACCTGTAAACAGAAAGCTTTTAGAAGATATATCAAAGCACATAAAAGCTACCTGAACACATATCCAGACTCATGGTGATACTATCTTTGATTCATATAACGTGTCACCAGACAGGAGGCTGCTTCCGGCACAACAGATAACAAGCTTGCACATGTTATACAAGATGAAGGAAACGCTCAGCTATGCATAAGCATATAGCTGCAGCATTAATCGGACTAATGTTGTGGAACTCTGAAGATTGTATGTGAGGGATTATTGCATTAACGCCCAGCCTTCGCACACAAGTGACTCACTCTGACACTGAAGAGTTTGTGTTTATTTCAAATTATCTTCATTTTTGTTCTCTAATGAAACAAAATAGTTTCATCTTAGAAAAATGTATCTCCTGCAGCTTTTAATGTAGCTCCATGACAAAAACAAGATACATCATAGGTACACTGTGTTGTTGGTTTTTCCAAGGGTGTAATACTGGAATTGCCTATTAAAAAAAATCCATTACAGGCAGAGTGACTCACATTATGCATAAATGAGCAGTTTCTAGTCTAAGTTCTGAATGGTGATGGATTTAAAACGTCTTATCGGCTAAGTAAACACCGTCAACAATGAAATTACAGGAGCAGTTTTAATCTCCCTCTCCGGGGTGATGCTTCCATGGGGAGCAGAGACCTGAGTGCTCTGTTCCGCTGCCGCGCCTCAATTAGCCGAGGAGCAGAGATAAAAGACAGAGATCAAGGCAGGCTGCCCAGGAACAAGGAAAATCTTCACTTTATGGCGACTCAAAGAGACACTTCGTTTGCTCTGCAGTGATTTTCCATCTGGTCATCAAACTGCTATTTGCTGCTATTTTGTCGTCTGACTTGCCTCCTCTGTCTCTCTGGCTTTTATCTTGCATTAAAAGCTACAATACTGTGTAGTTAAAGCCGAGCTAGTCTTATTGTGTGCTGATTATACTCAGATCTGGAGTTTTCTGTATTTTCTCAGATTATCAATCACTGACTAAATGCATTGCGATTGCACTGCACAGGATCTATCTTCTCTCTTCCTTTGCTGGAGACACTATTCTTTAACCATGGCTTTCTTCTGATGGAGCAGCAGTGTAGAACTTGACATTTAAGACTCACTCCAGACTCACTCCCTCTTGCATAAGTGATGGCTATAGCACATGCAAAAGGAAAGAGAAACGTCTCTTTAGATTCAATGATAGCTGCCTGCAACCGAGGAGGAGTCTCACTCTGTTAGCTGATAGGTACCTCCGGTCTGGTCCGATCTAAGATCAGTGAAATATTCTTTTTTTCTTCTTGAATTATTCCATTCCAGTATTTCTACTTTGCTTCCTTCAAAGTGACTTATGTACCTCTCTCCTACGCATTCACAGAGAAAGCCCCAGTGCGCTCGCTGAGCCATTTTGTTTTGAAACTGTGCATTCCAGCAATCTTTCAGTACTGTTTTTCATTTTTATTGCTGGCCTAGAACAAATCCATTACTTGCATGGAGAGCTAAAGTGGCACAGAGACAATTCTTCAGAGTTTAATGAAAAATGTGTCTCTAGTTTTTTTTTATTGTTGTTTTTTTTTAACACTGTGGAACATTCAGGGTTTCCCTCCAGGGCTTTGTTGCCCTGTTCCTCCTTCACCATCAGGTGCTGAGCAGGAAATTAAGGGACGGATCTGTACACAGCAAAGCACTGATTAAGACCTGATGTTACTATGCTGCATGTGCGCTGCTTATCTCTGGCGCGTGGATAAAGCTTAGCGATGATCACATAAGGTTTTTATTGGTTGCCACTGACAACTGCAATAAAACTGAACGTGACATTTACTTGTTATCTCTATATGACGTATTGGCAACCTATAAAGCTGTGGGAATACTGTAAGGATTATATATTGCTGTGACACCCTGAAATTATTGTGATTCAGTGGGGTTGTTAAAATGCAATATGATCACAGACTGCAACGAAAAAAGCAAGAAACTAGAAAATGAATATGAGTATTTGGTCATAAAACACTGCACAGTCATTGGGCCCAGTGGTAAAAAAAAACCCACTGGAGTTCTGAACTAACTTGGCTCATTATCTCGTATGTGAGTGGTTCATGGTGAAATTGGCTGCTGTTCAAACAAGAGGCTTTGAAACATCTGCTGTACCACACACTTCTATATGTCAGGATTATGATATGTGTCATAAACTATGAAGAATTTACATCGTAAGCCATAATCTTCTTAGCAAACTTCAGCTGCTTTATTAAAGACTCCATTTCGCAGAACAACACAAAGGCATTTCATCATTCTAATACACCATATTTATTGCAGCACTTCCACCTCCTACACCTTTGCACAGCTGATGTACATGAGCACAAACTCAGCTCCACACTGAGGCTATTCTCTCCTGGACTCATTTGTATGTCACCATGCAAAATGCAAAACTAGTGAGTTGCAGAAAGATAAAGTGTGTTTGTGTTTTTCCATGTGTTTTCAAATGTGTTTCCTGTAGCGCTCCCTGCTGTGGTTTGAAATACGGCTTGAGTTAGGTTATAATCAGCAGGCGTTCAGACCGAACAGGCCTGTGTTAAAACACGAGTTCTGCTTTGCTGGGGGGTGTGTTGTTTCAGGTTCTGGTGAGATAATAAAATCCGGCCCAGGTTGGCAGGGCCCAGCGGGAGTAAGACAGACATCAATGCGCTGCACTCTGGGACATAAACTCTTTGTCTCTCACCTTATCAGTTGAGCTATGAAGTGGAAATATAGCATCCATACACGTACATTCATTTCACTGTCTACTGCTGAGTTGCCTAACATTTGATATCGTTTTGGTCAATGTATAATACGTAAAGTTACATTTGCATAAAGAAAACATGTTTGTCCGTTATTAAACACTTGAAAAATATCCCTTTGCGGTACATTTTGAACAAATAGAAAATGTGAGATTTGCAACTTATCATGATTAACTATACACACATATTTGTATTGATTGACAGCCCTACTGGGAAAAAAGGGATAATGTGAGTACAAAACAAATCTAACATGGATATATTATAACATGCATTTGTTACAATATTTTGTCACTTTAATGTTAGGCACCACAGACACGCCATATATAAGTTTTGTTTGTTAGTAAGTACCAATAAACCTACTGGGTGAAGCATACGATACAATACAATATATACATGATGATATGATATGATACTATATGATATAATATGATATGATATGACTCACTCAGCACTGTTATGTTGAATTGCTGCACAAGAGTTTACTGGCGAACATCTATTTCTAAAGAAGGCAGGGTTTGACTTGGGTGTGTACCAATTAACTTGGGCGCTTAATTACGATATGATACAATATGATATGATATGATATGATGTGATATATGATATAACATGATATAACATGATATGATATGATATATGATATGATATACGATATAATGTGATATGATATGATATGATATATGATATGATGTGATATGATATATGATATGATGTGATATGATGTGATATATGATATGATATGATATGATATGATATGATATGATATGATATGATATATGACTCACTCTAGCACTGTTATGTTGAATTGCTCCAAGAGTTTACTGGAACATCCATTGCTAAAGAAGGCAGGGTTTGACTTTGAGAGTGTGTGTGAGTGTGTGAGAGAGAGTTTGTGTGTGTTCTGGTGCTCTCCCCCCTCGGTCCCCACCTCCCTGCCCTCCGTCCAATCAGAGCACAGAACCGGCCATTCGGGCCTCGCGACCGTGGAGCGGCGGCGGCAGCAGAGAGCGAGGAGAGGAGAGGAGACGGTGGGGGAGGGTCACGTGTGTACACAGTCCAGGCTCAGCAGCAGCACTGACTGACTCCAGCAGTAGTAAAGTCTGCTACGGACGGCCCCCTTTTCAGAGCGAGCGAGCCTCGTCCGGAAAGTTTGATAGATGAAGAGCGAGAGAAGCGAAATGCGGTGAAACGGGCGCTTTTTTTCCACACTTTGTTAGAGGCGTTGAGGAGCGCGCACTTTTCTTATTACTAAGGATGATGTGTGTTCATCAGATGAAGCGAGTGAGAAATGCCAGTGGGAATGCTACATCCAGACCCAATGCCTCCGTAGGTTTGTCACCGAGCCAAAGCTATACGTTTCTGGTGAGTAGCTCTTGTATTTTCTTTTTTTTTCTTTTTTCTTTTACTCTTTCTATCCACAGGAGCGAGTTTTTCTCCCCTTTTTTTTGCCTTGAATCCCCATCATCCACGCAGGGGTTAGAAAAGTGAATTGGCATGAAGATCTGGTCCACGCGCGGAGCGAGCGGCTCCAGTTGCGCCAACAATAGATGGAGGAGTGGAGGAGTGTGGTAAAGCCGTGACAGATATCCACGCTTTGATGTGCGCAGTCAAGTGTGATGGAGAGAGCCAGTGTCCGCACTAACAACTATAACAACAACAACAACAGAAGCTGCACTCTCCCCCCTCTGTAGAGAAACACGCTTTTGTGTGGTTTTAATTTGGGAAACGACACCTGAAGATGTTTCTCACGGGATCAGTTTTCTGCAGGTCTGGGATCAGTTTAATCAAAGAGGGAGAGAGAAAGAGAGAAAACATCCCTTCTATTGGAAACAATAATTAAAGTAGGTGCAAGCTGCTCTGTACATGAATAATTACCCATTTCATCCTCCACTGAAACCCACAACTAATGGCATGTCACAGTGAGTCTGTTTATTTAACCATATGTAATGTTTACTAGTTGGCTGTGAGAGGAGTGCAGCCTGATTTACTGCATTAGTAAACTTCCAGCCCATCAATAAGTCATTAGTAACTGCTTTTTTTCTGCTTTTTTTTTACTTACAGTCTTGTTATATGAATCATTCATGAGCTCAAGTCAAAATATTAGGGTCTTATTCTCCAGAGCACATGAATATACTCACCTGCTTTATTCTCTTATCTTTCTTTTGAATAATGAAACTGAATATTTTCTTTTTAATGCTACTAAAGATGCAGCTAACATGGTGCCTATATATACATAGAGAGAGAGTTATTAGACATTAACCAGAAAGCTGAGTGTGTGCTATAAGTGCTCGAATGAGTCTTACCACTGACTCAGTTAAAGGCTACTTGCACTTGCTGTTGTCAACTTCATCCATGTGACCACAGGGGACAAGGGTGTGTGTGCTTAATGACAGTAAGCCTGCTTTGTGCTGACCATTGAACTCTGACTGCGTCGATGCCCGTGACAGTTCGACATGTTGCCGGAACAGAGGCTGAGGAGGCTGAGAGAGAGAGAGAGAGAGAGACGAGAGCTCTGCCAGAGTCTTGTTACACTAGAACTTGATATGAGGAAATAGTGTTTTTCCCTCTGTTATGCAGCAGCAGCAGCAGCAGCCGAGTTAAATCATCACCATTTGTGCAACTTTTGTTTTTTTTTCTTTTTTTTCCTTTTCGGTTGATAGATTTGCAACAAAAGCTGGAGATTGCATGGGATCTATTCAAAAACAAGCACACACACACACCAAAAAAAGCCATGCGCTCTATCTCAATCCCATTGGGACAATTTGTAGGAAAACGTTGTGAATTATATAAAACTTCTCTGCACTGAAATGGAATTTCGGCGGCAAAGTATTTTAATAACCTCTGAGAGCTTAGTCATTTTAATTTGCAAAATGTTATGCAGCATTAGCATACACCTGAAGCCCGATCCCTCATTAATGCTCTCAGGTAATGGGCTGCTTTCCAAGAATAATGGGCCGATGAGAAGATCACTGAAAGCAGGAGAGATTTAGAGTCCTCTTTAAATGAATCATTTCCATACTAACGGCCTCTCGTGCGGGAAGGAGTTTGGTAGCTTTTGTGTGTGTCCTACTCTTCATGAATTCTGCCCAATCAACTGTCTCTCTGTCATATTTCACCTCTGATGGCTGGTCGTGTGTAAACGTTGAGTTATAGTAATCCTATTTTCTTTCCGTAGTACCTCTCTGTCTGCCGCTCGGCTGCTGCATGCAGACATGAGCAGCGAATCATGTGACATCACTCAGTACTTTCTGAGAACGGCCTGTAAATTCCAGTAAGGATATATGAGGGGTGTGGGCCCAGTATGTCACACTACTCCCATCAGCTCGTGAGATCTGGCTTCAAAACACTAAGACGTCAAGCACGTGGGCGTCACTCTTACGAGATCACGGTTGGTGGGGCTGAAGCACCCTCTGCCTCCCCCCCCTCACCCTCCCTTTCCCTTTCCCCTTAGCCTTTCCTCCCTCCACTCCCTCCACTCCCTCCCTCCCTCTGGGAATATTTAACTTAACAACTTTTGACGTGAAGTGGTGCAAAAAGTTCAGATGGGGCTTAACCTCGTCTGCGGCTGCAGTGAAAGTCACGGGCCAGGAGAACACAACAGATTCCTCCTCCTCCTCCTCCTCCTCCTCCTGCTGCTGTTGTTGACAAGAGTCTTTACTCACTTAGCTGTGGAGTTTAACGTATGGCGCTTTAATATGAAGCATCCAGCGAGAGGAGGAGACGCAGCCATCATCTTCCTGCAGGTTTTTTTTAATGCATATGCTTCATAACTGCAAAAGATGTGTGGTGATGTTGTATAAAACCATCTTTCTTGTGGTTATGGGGATCTACATGATTAATTATGAGTAAAAGGAATGGGAAATACGACAAAAAACAATCCAACAAGAGAAGAATAATATCATTTATTTGACCCTTCCTATTACTATTACACTAATAAATTGCATTATCGCTAAATAGTTATAGATTAGAATTTGCCTAAGTGACTAATGAATGAATGAGCTCTTACAGAAAATGACTATTATACCTGACAAATGATAAAAAACTCATTTCTGTGCTTCGACTGTATCAGACAGTCGCTGTCACAACAACTGCACACGTCTTGGACTTTCACTCCAACACATTGACAGAATTTAACAAATGAAATAGTCCCCATTACCGTGAATGAAAACAGAGCCTGGCTCATAATGCACTGCAGTGTGTGTGTGTGTGTGTGTGTATGTGTGTGTGTGGCGCCTCTAGAGTAAGTCAGGAGTAGACGTTTTCTTTCACCTCCCCTGTTTTTCCCTCAGCTGAGTGGAAAACTAGAGATTTCATTATCACGGGCTGCTGGCGAAATGTGCAGAGCTGAAGCGCAGTGACTTTCACAACAGCAGAGCAGACGCTGCCCAGAGTGGAGTGATGCAGAGACGGTGCAAAGCTAGACGTGGCTTAACGTGAGGAAAGCTGGTGTAAAAATGTTATGAAGCGTTTGTCGGGCTGTGTGTGGACGTGTGTTTCCACGCTGGATGTGCAGCAGAGACACAAATCATATTCTAGTGAAGGGCATTGTTTTCTCTATTCATCATGTGCCATGATTATGTTGTGTGGCTTGTTTGTCCTGGTTTAATGAGGGAAATCGTGGGGGTGGGGTGGTGGGGTGGAGGTTGATGGGAAGTAGAGAAAAAAAAAGGGCCTGAGGGTTCGGCTTGAAACAAATTAGCTTCACATAATATCAGATTTCTGTCACTTCCAGCCAGCAAATGCAGGAAATTCTTTAGGTTTCACTTTCAGCCCAGTTTCCGATAATAAGACGTGCGTTTTTTTTTTTTTTTTGTCTTATAATCTGTGGCTCATCACTGTTTCTCTGTTGTCATGATGTTGAATCAGATACTGAGCTAATCTTGTCCACACAGGCACAGGAAACCGGAACTATTTCATCAAACTCATGATTTTGAAACGCGTCCATTCAGACGTTGCGACGCAACTTTCCGTAACGCTTGATCAAGAGCCATGAGTGCTGCCTCCTCAGACTTCTTTGGAAAGAGATCCAGCACTTTAACAGTAATTAGACATGAAGAAAGAAAGAGAGAAAAAACTTGACTCTCTTTTTTTTTTTTTTAGTGCTGCTGAATTATGAGGTGCCCTGCAGCTGTCGGAAGCTGCAGAGAGAGCCAACATGGTAATGAAAGGGTGGCAGAAATGTCTTTATACAGCAGGTGCTAATGAATGGGGACAGCCAACCACAGCGCAGAGAGCTCTCTTTAATAATCACCAAGTTCCCTTAAAGTCATTTTCTCTTTAAGTGATGAGAGGTTGCTGAGGGAGAGAATACAATACACTCAGAAAATAGTACATAATCTCTGAGAGGCTAATTATGTGCCTTTGTCTTTCTCTGGTTTAGCACATGAGTCACCTAGCTGCTGGTGTCAGAGAGCCGTGTTTACAAGAGGGGCTGACCGGGACTCCTGTTCTGGAAATGACAGGGGTTTTTTGTTTTTTTTTTTCTTCTAAAGTGTAACTCTACACATTCCTCCTCCTGATCCTGTTCCAGTCCGGCTCTGAGCTCCAGCCTCCACTAAAGACTCATCGCAGCCAATTGAAGTAGTGTAGAGGAGGGATCGAGCCCTTGTGTGTGTGAGTGTGAGTGTGAGTGTGTGTGCGTCTGTGTCTGGGGCTGAAGGCCAAAACAGCCCCTCTGTAGTGGAGTTACGTAAGTAAACGGAGGAATGTTTCCCCTTTACTGGCATCATTACTCATCCTCCTGAAAACAAAACTCCCTTCCTACACTTCCTCACTTTGTTCCCAAATTTGTTTGTTTTGTTTTTCCAGCGGGAGGTATTTCCAGAGAATTCAGCTCCACATTTAAACATGCATCTGATAATGTGAATTCTTTTTTTCTGGAGAATCTGATCTGATCTTTTTTTAAAGCGCTTTTTTTGAGAATGAAGACCAACATGTGGAGGCGTCGCCGCCAAATTATCACAGGGGAAGTGAAACAGTGAACTTCGGGTGACTTATCGCTGCAGTGCTGTGATGTCTCTTCCTCGTCCTTGACCGATCGGTTCAGAAAAATGACTGAATAATTCATTTGAAATGACATGAGTTAATTATGCAATGGATGCAAAGCGTTTGAAAATCTTGCAGCTCCGTCAGAGCGCCTTGAGTCCCAACATGTGCGCGGTCGTCTTCTTTGACCTTGCCCTGAACTCCAACCCCACCACTCAATCCTCACTGACCCTTCACCACAGCCTGCTTCACATTTCACTCTTTATAAATCTTCCCATCATCACGAGCCCAAATCCACCACCGCCACCCCCCATCCCCCATCCGCCGCCGCCTCCAAGTCAACTTGGCAGTAACCTGAACAGAAGGTGCAAATGCTTCCACTCGAAGCAAGAGCTCCTCTTTATCTGGCTGCCCTGACCATGTGAACGGTGCAGGGGAGGAGGCTCGGCATGTGACTGTCCCCGTTTCTCACATGTGAGCTGATTAGCACACAACAGGAGATTGTTCACATGTCAGATGCATTCTCACCTGCTGGAAACACTCGCGGCGCTCTCGGTGGAGCGCGCGCGAGGTCAGGAGCCGACGTGAAAAGTGCGCCGTGTGTTTTATTGGCAGCACTTCGGCGTCGGAGCCTTATCAATAGCAATTTGAGGCTTCTCCCAGACATATCAGTATTACCATACGTGTGGGCTGAAAAAAACCTGTGCCTTCAAACTTTGCAGGCAAACTGCAAACTGGCAGAGTTTGTTTTAGAAAAGATGTCCCTGTATTAGTTGATCCACTGGAGAATAATCATGTCTGTGTTGTATTCATTCAGTTTTTGCTGTGAAAATAAGATATGTAATTATTCAGCGTAGGTATTTGTGTGTTTTTGTAGTTAGGTTTATTTATTTTATTCTATTTTTTTGCAGTGCTGCACTGCACTGAGACTGTTTTGAATAATGAAGATTATTTATAAAAGTTTATTGTATTTGTCACCTCACATATTTGAGGGTTCATTGCAAAAACTGTGGGTTTATGTAAACATGAGGAAAACCAACTGATAAATGTGTCATCTGATTTTTTTTTTTCCTCCTGGTATCAGTATCTGCATCTGCTCTGAAAATCCCATTTCAGTTGGGCCTGACACATCAAAAGCAGTTTTCTCCAGTTCGATATTTGACATTAGACATTGTTGACTTCTCCCTCACCAGTAGATGTTCGTGTGTCCCTCCAGTTCTGTGCCAGTCACATGATCATCATCAACAACAACACACCCACCAGGGAGCTGGCAGGATAAAGCATGTTTAACGTCCAGTCTAAGTGATTCGGACATTTCTCTGTCTCTCTGATAAGTTCAGCGTTACAGTGCACGTGTGAAAGCAGAGAGAGAGAGAGAGAGTGGGAGAGAGAGGCAGAGGAAGACAGGGGGGAAGCTCAACAAACGCAGTTTTGTATTCTTCTACCAGAACAAGGGCATTCATTTGCTGCGGCCACTGTGGAATAGTGGGTTTTGAGGCTGAGCTGGCAATTGAAACATATTGTGAAGCGTTCGTATTCAGCCAGTCAGATTCACTGAAGTGAAATTAACAGTGTTACCCAGGACATAATAGCCGCGGCGTGGCTGACGTGGTTTTTGTGTCGAGGCCTTGCACACTCCTCTTGCAAACACACAAACCAATAACAGACAGTGGTGAAATGTGCAGTCAGATTGTAAATAAAATACATAAAAACATATGATAGTGACAAAAATTAGGCATATATAATCTGTGTTCTGGACTGTGTAGATATAGACCATAATACTTTGTTTTGTGACTTTTTTCGTCTTCGTAAAATTTATTCGTCCAAGGGCGTAGGTTTGTGTGAGGACCGTCCCCACCAATGTTTTGGGATGACAGAATCGTCCCGACTAATATTTGAGTGAACTCATTCGCTCCGTGTTTGGAGTGAAGTCATATCAGATATTTCCCATGTGCCTCCTCCCATAAGCTGCTTCTCCAAGACGACCGACTTATAGGCATGCTCGTGTTTGATTGGCTGAAAGGGCGGGGACTGTCTGGAGGCTCACGTCATTCACAAAGAGGACTCTGGCTGCCAACGGGAGTAAACATGAAAAGGGTGGACATACGTATCAGAGCATGAGTTGAATCCCAATGATTGTGTTGTGTCCCTCCCAATGTCTTTGTCTCTGTCTCTATTGTTTAAAGCAGAAGTAAGTGGAATGTTTGTGTTAATATAAGTCTTAAATAGTTATATCTTCCGACAGCAATCACTTATATAGAGTGTTTGGTCCGAAACACGGGTCTGTCAGTCACTCTGCTCTGCTGTAAGCCGAGGAGAAAACTTTCCTTGTATCCTACAGCTTTTATCCAATGAGGAGAGAGAACGGCATAAAGGGGCGGTCTCTCTGTCTCTCTGTGTGTGCAGCCAAGGGATGCGCGTGAATGTGGTGACGTAGGGACGAGGGCGGGGACTGCTAACGCCATCTGCTAACAGGAAGTTAGCCAAAACGACCGGATCGCTTACTTCTGCTTTAAATTTGATCTAAAAGAAAAAAAACATCTGCTTCTTCTGAAACAGATCAGTTTAATTCCTTTAGCACCAAGCATGACATGTATTCTCTGTGCAGTAACCAACTCCTCTCTCTGCTCCTCTGTGCCTGCAGTCCACCTGTTGAGAGCTCGAGCTGCGTCAGAGGCCAGCGATGTGGATCTGCATGTTTTACAATGAGACGGACACCAACGTGGACTTCCGGCTCTGCCAGGACTTCGGCCTCATCCTGTCGGTCTTCTCCCTCATCTACCTCCTGGTGTGCTTCCCGCTGGGGCTGTGCTACAACGTGCTGCTGGTCGTGGTCAACCTCTCCAACAAGGTGTCCATGACCATGCCGGACGTCTACTTCGTCAACATGGCCATCGCGGGACTCGTGCTCAACCTGGTGGCGCCGGTGGAGCTGCTGAGCTCCTCCTTCACCCGCTGGCACGCGTGGGAGTACAACAACGAGGTGTACATCACCCTGCTCATCCTCTTCAACATCTCCTCCCTGGTCATCATGTACTCCACCACGCTGCTCAGCCTGGACTACTACATAGAGCGGGCGCTGCCTCGCACGTACATGTCCAGCGTGTACAACACCAAGCACGTGTGCGGCTTCATCTGGGGCGGCGCCGTGCTCACCAGCTTCTCTTCGCTGCTCTTTTACGTGTGCAACCACATCTCCACCAAGATGGTGGAGTGCTCCAAAATGCAGAACAAGGAGGCGGCCGACGCCATCATGATGTTCATCGGCTACGTGGTTCCGGCCGTGGCCGTCCTCTACGCCTTCGTGCTCATCTTGCGCATCAGGAAGGAGTCCACGCCCCTGGATCAGGACTCGGCCCGCTTGGACCCTTCGATCCACCGGCTGCTGCTGGCCTCGGTCTGCGTGCAGTTTGTGCTGTGGACGCCGTACTATATGACCCTGCTGGTGCACACGGTGGCCGGCGCCCCGGGGTACGTTAGCAACATGCATCACTTACCCAGCTATTATTCTACCTATTACTTCCTGCGGTGCGTGTCCAAGCTGCTGGCGTTCTCCAGCAGCTTCGCCATGCCTCTCATGTACAGGCAGATGAACAAGAACTTCTCCAACAAGCTGCAGCGGCTGCTCAGGAGGCTGCACTGCAGAGACCAGTCCTGCCCTCATGAACGCTCAACAGTGCAGCAAGTGGTGACGTGAGAGACAACCCCCCCTCCCCCTCCTCACCCCTTCCTCCCTTTCCTCCGGAAGATCAACGACACCCCTCCCACTTCCACTTCATGGCCTAGCTGGCACTTATCACCCACCCAACCCCCCCCCTCCTCCTCACCCTCACCCTCCCCCCACACAGAGCCAGTATCTTGACTGGGCTCCCTCGCTGCTCTGGACTGTGTTAAAAGCGACTGTGGAATTTCCTGTCACCTTCCAGAACGTGATCCGATCTATCCTGCTCTGCAGCGAGAGGGACAAACCAAGCAAAAAACCACTAAGTGCTGTTATTATTATTATTATTATTTTTATTATTTTGTTTGTCACAGAGTGAAGCACATCACTAGGACAAAAGGCCTCTAGTTTCAGGGCAGTAAACCAGCCGCTAACACTGACCAAATAGCCCGTTTACTAAGGGACTCCCAATCACTATACCCTTGTACTGGATGTTGGTTTGTGTTGTGGCGAATGCATGCCTGCTTAAATGTGCTGTTAGGTAAGCTTTCTAAAAGTGGATACTCTCTATCCCCGCGGTGATGGATGCTGGTTGGTATCAGCAGCCCACCACTGCCGGTGAACTTGAATTGTGAGTCAACATTGCAAACCTTAACATTTTTGCAACAGCACTGTTTACCTCCCCTAAAACTAGAGGCCACGATCACTTGAATGAGAAAACAGTTCTACCTTTTATCAGAGCTGATTTTTTTTTCCTTTTTACTTCAATGCGTTGAGAGTGATTCCTCACCATCAGAGTAAAATTCTTCTTTACATTTCAAAAGTGAAGAACAAAAAGTCATGGATTTCCAGCTTCAGTGCAAAAGCTTTTCTCTTTGCCGACACCAGAAACACCCTTTAGCTAGAAGCAGCAGGCACTGGTGTGAAAAGATGTTCTCATTTCATTTTTTTTATAGACTAAGTTCTGAGGTTTTGTTCCACTCACAGGCATAAAAGTTATTCTTGCATATATTATGCTCCATAACAAATATGATAGAGTTTATATACATCCATGCCACTCTGTAGTCACACAGAACTACACAAAATTATGCTTCTATAAAGCTTCTATTCAGGGTTCATGCATAACCGGTTTACCTCTTGTGATCTCTGCTGAAATCACATCACCTGTTAATCATAAGCAGTTCAAATCAACTCATTAAAAAAAAGCAACTTGTTAATTTTGAGCTCAGAGCCTCAGCCCCCCCCAGTATGTGTTTGTCTGCAGGAATTTGTGCATGCACGTAGGGTCAGTGAAGTGCACACAGGGTCACAGAGAGGAGCGGAGTTTAGTGTACATTCCCTAAATTGCATGCACACTTGTGAGTGGTTGAGTGGGAGCATGTTTCCAGATTGGGTCACTTTCAGAGGCGCTTATAAAAATCAATTCACAAAAGTAGGCTATATATTTAACAAAAAAAACAAAAAAAAAAGACTCACTTGCACACCCTGTGTTTGACACAGGAGTAGAGTTTAGAGTTTGAACTGTAATGCTGCTCAGACGCATCAAGGTAATCTGCACATTACTGGCAAAGCTGCTTTGCTTTTTATTGCCGGGCCACGTGAACAGACAATTCTAACAGATGAACCCCAGTCACAGAATGAACAAGTAAACATGTTGTTCTTGCGTGAGGTCTGTGCACCACTGCATTAGTGTAATGTTTTGTTTTGTTTTTTATTTGCTCTGAATGAAAGGGCCAGTCTATTAATCATCCTGTGAACAGATACACCGGCGAGGTGGGGCATTGACTTGAAGAGAAATGAAAAGTGGGCACACTGTTATATCCCACTCACAGACCTCAGTTAACACTTATTGTCACTATTTTACACCTTTAAATTAACAACTCTGCTTTAAGTGTAAATGTTTGTCATACCCATATGAAGTTGTGAATAAGATTATAACATAACATCACACATTGTTATTTTTCAAACAGCAAATGTCTGAGGGATCTTTTGTGTCTGCGATTCTGGGATGAAACAGTGTCCAACTATTTATTCTTTGCTGCGTTGCCCCGCCCTCGTTGTGTGCGTCTACAATCAGTCAGTGGGAAGTAAGTGTTTATTTTCAACTGAGACTGTGTGTTTACATTGTATGCTACAGCATGTGCTGCCCCCGTTAAACACAAAAAAAGGAAGAAAAAAAGAAACTTGTGCATATGAGGACACAGTTAATCATTGTTTGAACTCAGTTCAAAGTCCTAATGTGCAGTATTCAGTGAAGACTGGAAGGCGAACAGTAGCACGTGGTCAGATGATGATGATGAGTGGTTTAAATCCAAGATTGTATCTGTGATGGAGGAAAATTCAAGCAACAATTTTAAACCCAGAGAGGATGCACTACTGTCAGAGATTCAAATTGTGTCCACGTTAATTGTTTAAAAAAAAAAAGTATTTAATTAGTTAGTCCAACAATGACACTTGATTTAGAGCAGAGTTCCTACTTGAGCTTGTTTCCATTGGTATTTTTAGACAGAAGTTTGACCTTAATTTCATGAAAACACATCCAATAAGAAAAGCTCAACAAAGCTGAAAATTTGTTAGTTTGCTAGTTATGTCTGAATCTGCATCCAGCTACAGAAAGTGAATGACAATCATGCTGATTTTTTTTTTGGGAGAGTAGTTAAATTAAAGTTATGACCATTTAACTTCACCATGTTGCTGCAGTGCCACCTTGAGGCAAAGATTACTTGGAGCCACTTTGTGCACGTGTCCACCGCAATTTGGTTGCAATTACCCATCAACAGTGAAAGCAGTTTATGCGAAGCAGGCCTCACTTTTAACACCCAATTCCAAATTTCTCTGAAATCCATCACAATGTTTTTGAAACATGTTGCTGAGTAAGAGAGACGCGGCTTAAAACAAACACCTTGGCCGAGCTAATAATTAGCAATCACCACAAATCGACCGACTGCACGATTTTCGTAACGAGCAAATAAAGCTTGATCAAAGTGGGCTCCGAGTCACACCCAGCTGTCCGTCAGGGCTCGGTTTGTTATTCCAATCTCACACATCATCAGTGCAAAGAAATTGTGAGTGATAATCACTGAGTTGGGTTAAATTGCATGAAACAGGCCAAGTGTAAAAAAGAAAAGGAAAAAAAAACAACAACCTTCAGCGTTCTCATGTTTCGAATGTATGCAGATGCGTTTTAGCTCTTTGAACGGCAAAACCTCAGAAAGTCCAGATGAATCCACTTTTCAGATGTGATGCTTTTTGTGACTGTGTATGCAAGTGTAAATGTATAATACAAAATAATGTGTATATATTGTATGTGAGAGATTTACAGGAAGATACCATACTCATTCAAAAGAAAAAAAACATTAAAAAAAACAAAGTACAGTATTATTTTCTGAGAGATATATTTAGATCCTGTAAGTAATCTACTCAACTGTCAACTGAGTCAAAGACTGATTAAACAATAAACTAACATGGATGTTACAATGACGATTACTGCTATTTTTTACTGCTGGTACCATGTTGAATGTCCTGTTTGCTTTCAGAGCTGACTTAATTTTTAATACTGGATTGAGATATGAGTACAGTGAACTCATTGTCCTGTCCTTGCCAGCAGCCTCAGTTGTTGATACAAGGCAGGATGGATCCATTGTTTATGTCAAATTCTGACCCTACCCTCCAAATGTAGCAGCAGAAATCAAGACTCATCAGACCAGGCAGCATTTTAAAATATTTTATCATCCAATTGTACAAATTGTATCCTCTGTTTCCAGAGATGCTTGGCTGCAACATGTGGTTATTTGAGTTACTGTTGCCTCTTTATCAGCTTGGACCGGTCTGGCCTTTCTGCTCTGACCTCTGGCGTCAACAACGAGGCCTCTCTGGCCAGAAAACTGCTGCTCATTGGATATTTTCTCTTTTTCAGACCACTCTCTGTAAACCCTAGAGATGGTTGTCCAGGAAAATCCCAATAGATCAGCAGTTTGTCAAATACTCAGACCAGCCCGTCTGGCACCAGCAACCGGTCATGTAAATCACCTTTCTTCTTCATTTTGATGCTCGGTTTGAAGCTCAGCAGATGTTTACATGCCTGAATTCATTGAGTTGCTGCGCTAGTCAGCGAGCGTACATTGAAACAGCCGTTACTCCATCATGTGTTGACCAAACACAGCATGTTCAGTTGTTGTTCCCTCGTCCTCAAAATTGTCTTTGAATTGTTAAAACACAGTTCTTACTTTGGGTTTCTTACTTGAAAACAACTGGCTGCTCCACTAAATTGCTAGCTTTAGCTTTTAAGGCGTCCAGGTTCTTCGCTCCCCTCGGAGCTGCAGTGACAGTCCCTGCTCCCCACATTGCTCCACACAGCAGATTGTTTGTGGCGAGACCCTTTAACCACACGAGTCAATCTGGGGGGGGGAACAGCAGCATTCCTGGCATTCTGGGAATTGTTGTCCTGTGTGGGTCTGACAGTGCGATACTGCTGTCATTCTCAATGCATGTGTAGGCTACATCTGATAACAATGCTGCATGCAGGGCTTTGTGACCGCCTGCAAGTAGAAACCGGGAAAAAAAAGTTAAGGCTTAGTCATATTGTATCTGTATACTGTACCTATAATACATAAGCTCTTACCATTATTCGTTTCTTTGAAAGACAATAACAACATATTGCACAATAGTGTATTAACAGCAGCTTATAAGAGCCAAAACACGGAGGCAAAACATAAGAGGTCCAGTGAGCTCGAGGGGGAGGCGGAGGGGGGAGGCCTTGAATTATATGTACTACATCTGGAAATGATATGATAATGGAGTGAATTGAACATGGTTGTCATGGTTGCCGTTTCCCCCTCTGAGGACTAGAGTTTCAGGGGGCTTCATTCAGCATGACTCTGGGAGCTCGAACAAACGGCACAAAGAACACAAACCATCAGTCAGAGCTGACATTAGTGCAGTTAATCTAAACGTTATGTGTTGACTTATTTTTAAAGGACAGCGACAGATCACATAAGCTCACAAACAGACACTTGGGGAATAAACCACGTCACTAGATGGAGAAGAGGCCCTTGGGAGGGCGAGCTACGTACAGCACTCGGTTCCGTGTACCACTTGATACGAGGTCACGGGTGCATAAAGCAAGACACAAGTGCTTAGTGTCGTCATTGTAGACAGAGAGAGACGACTATCAGGGGAGTAGGCTTTCTCGGTTTCACTGAGTGTATCTCTTTATCATGACTGTAACTGTACGTGCTGAGCTTGTAGTGACTGTAATCGCCACTTTTATGATAGTAACACATCATAGGACTGTGAAAACAAAATGTCAGAGGGGAAAGAGTTACTCATGTGTGTTTAACCTACAGAGAATCAGCTCCCTCATCTCAATGGAGGTTGATAATGAGCGTGAACTCATTGTTTGGTTGTTTTAAGCAGAACATGCACATTGTGTTATAGGCTAATAGACAGAAAATGACAGCAATCACTAGAGTCCATAAACACAACTAATAGAGAGTACATTTTTTGGACTTAGAGTCCCCAGTTGTCCAGAAACACAACTTCACATGAATACAGGATCCTGGTCTGTCCTATCTTGCTGGTTTTACTTTCATCCCAGCAGCTGTTTCTGCTGCCCCTAAATGGCCAAAATAAGCAACAGTTCAATGCATGGAGCGGCACCACTCTCACGTCCACACAGGATGAATCCTCAGCCAGCAGCCAGGTAGAAATCAGTGTAATGGAAATCTCCAACAATATGCTCATGTATGCATCTGTGATCCTTGTGTAACTCATAGAGATGGGATTTATGGCTCTTTGAGGGGAGCCGGATCTTGGTGAGCTGTTCCTTTCAAAGAGCCGTTCAGAAAACTGGCTCATTTGACTGATTTTTTAAAAATATTTATTAAGTTTTAAGAAGCCAGCCTGGTGGTAACTCATTCTATCTTGGAAATAATGGGGTGAGATTTGGAACAAAATAATACAAAATTAGATATCCCACTAATATCTGAGTTTGCACGCCACTTACATAGACAATGGAGCAGCTTCAATTGACTGTTATGAACACACAGAGATGTTTAAAAAAAAAAAAAAAAGAACGGTTCCCAGCTGTGACTCGGTTCCCATCGTTCATGTTAACGAGCCGTTCAATAGAATCGGTTCGTTCGTGAACGTCACAACACTAGTAACTCACATCCTTGGACCTATCATGACCCCTCAGCTGATCCTGAGCCAAGCCTCTTGAAATTAAACTAATGAACATGGTCTGTGTTGTTTATTTCATCCAAACCAAACAGCAAACAGTAAAAAAACAAAAAAACAATTATGTCCCTAACAAGACCATATCTTGGCTGGGAGCGCTGCCACCAGGTAACCACCAGAGACTCCAGAGCCAAGTTAGCGGCCTGTGCCCCCCTCCTCCCAGTCTTTGTGCTAAGCTATTTAACAAATACTATCGAGATGAGTAGTATCGATTCTCTACAGCTGTCTGCTTTGAGACGATTAGTTTATAAGTAACAAAACTGAAGCTGCATGTTGCCTAAACTCAAGGTTGAAAACTGAACCATGTGTCAAAGTAGATGTTTCACATTATTTTCCTCGGGTTACATGCAGTCAAAGTCTACCAGGAAAAGCTTTTAACTGAACAAGCATCTGTCGGGGGAACAGGCTAACGCTGACATAGCACATAGTGTCTAATGTGCTACATTAGTCTTAATGTTGTTTTTCTACTTTAGAGTTTCTGCCAGACCAAAAGTATGAAGGTCAATTTCAGTCGCACGTACAGCATTCGAAGAGCAAGACCACCTATGTAGTCAGAACATTTGGCTTGTGGTTTTAAATGTTTTATCTGGCCGTCAACCAGATTTCACACACAGCCCCGGACCACCAGCAATTTTTTTTATTTTATTTTTTTCCCTTTTTTCTTAATGTGGGTCAAATTGGGCCGACAAATGTAAAGAGAAGAACAAGACGAGACAGGTTACAGTTGGTGTTTTAGAAATTGAACTTGTGTTGTGTGTCAGGAAGAGGGCAGTGTTGGAAATAAATCCTGAGCAAAAGAATATAGTGACACTAAAACAAGGATGAAAACTGCCGTCGGCACACAGGAAGCGAGGGAATTGTTTCTATGCAAACAAGATATATGTATAATAGTATCTGGAATATATCCCTTGACGTGTGTGAGAGCTCCTGTCATGATGAGCAGAGCAGAAACCTCTGGAAGGAGCCTTTATCTTTGACCCACCACATCACCACCTCATCTCTGGGGGGGGAAGACAAGTGGACCAGGGCAGATGCTTGAAAAACAATCCGCTCCTTCCTCGCCCTACAAATCCTGTTTTGCTTTTCCCTTCTTCAGAAAGGCGCAGCAGAGAGAAATTTAGAAACAGAAGAGAAAAAAAAAGAAATAGAAAAAAAATAATAAAATACAAACAATAAAATCCAGGCATCAGCTAAATATCAAACGTGGCCCTGGAAACAGAGCAGAGGAGCTGGACTGTGCAGGATGTTCCCATCCAGAGGTTGTGGTTGCGGCTGTGGGAGATGTTGGACGGAGCCAGAAGCACATCAGACTGGTAAGTGGAGGCAGATGATGATGATGGTGGTGGTGGTGGTGGTGGTGTTGTACCCTCCCTCCCATTAGACCTCCCACTTTCTCTCTCCCCCTAAACCACAAGCAGTTAAACCCCACAACTTCCCCATTAATAACATCGCTAATATTGTCCCCCTCATTAGATGTCACTGGACGGGCAGCGTTGTTGTTCTTTCGCTCATGAGAAACCCGGGGCAGCATGGAGAGTGAAGTTATTATAATCATATGTTATTATAGCTATGGTAGGATTTCATAGAGACCGAGACCAATGTAAATGTTGGATTCTCCTTGTCATTTACCGTATAATTCAATTATTTACCCATGAGCCTCTGTGGAAGTTTTCAAACAGAATATTAAAAGTCAAGCTTTCACCTTTAACCTGAATGTTTGTGCTTTTTTTTTTTTTTCATGTTCACGAACCGTCCTCACAACATCACATCAATCATTCCTCTGATTTCTCTGACTCAGCCAGAGCTCCAGCCTTGGTTCACCTTCTCCTCCACTTGCCAAACATTATTCACTGTTTATGCCAGTGGGCCACCCAGTGGTTACAAACAGGAAGCGCAACCTCGTGCACAAAACCTCAGCAATTGGGCGTACGGTATACTGTAGAGCAGAGGCCTCACAGAGCTGGAGCCTAGTTTGTAAATTCAAACAAAGACCAGTCCATATAGTAAGAAGAGATGATAAGTCTTCAGCCATGAAACTGACACAAAACAGGACAATCGGCCTTTAGAAATCATCTTCACTGCTTTGTGCTCTGTGTGTTGCATGTTAGAGCTAGTTTTCTACTCACCGTCATGCCAAGGAAGGGTTTGGAGAACTTTCAGACTCATCAAAACGCTTTAGGAGTTCCAGGGGGGTCCGGCTGGCAACAGATTTTCATATAATGGTGGCCGGATAGAGCTCACTTTTGAATCGTCCAAAACGCACACTATGAAACATCCAAAAACAAAAACAAAACATCTCACAGCAAGTCTCGCGCATGTGCACAAACATCAACAGAGCCACTGGGAGCTACAACAAGGCTAAAAACAGAGATCAAATTATCTTTTTCCAAACAACTTTTTCATGTGGCGGCTTCAGGACACTTGGGTCAGTACAGACGAGCAGCATGGAGGTATCTGGATGTTTCGCATGATCTGATATCACCTATCACCTAACCCTGACCCTAACCCTAACCGGTTGGTTATAACAGCGCTCCTGGGCTGTTTATTACTTGGTAATATCAGATCATGCTGGATGTTTCATAGTGTGTGTTTTGAACGATTCAAAAGTGAACTTGATCCACCACCATTATATGAAAATCCGTTGCCAGCCGGACCCCCCCTGGAATTCCAAAAGCATTTTGATAACTCCGAAAGTTCTCCAAACCCTTCCTTGGCATGACAGTGAGTAGAAAATTGGTGAATTATTGATTTTGAGTGAAGTATCCCTTTAACCTTATGATACCTTTCTTAGTCAGTTCAGAGCTTTCTGTTGTGGAGAAATCCTACAATCAGTCAGAACTCTGCTATGGAGGGCTTTTTTGTGTCTGTATATAGGGGAAGATGAAATGCTGACTTTCACATGTGCTTTTTTCATATGGGGAGTAATGAAGGAATTGAGCAAACTCTTTTTCTCATCCTCCTTCCCTCTCCTCTCTCTTGCTCCCGTCCACTGACTGATCTCTACATCCCCACTTTCCCCTTATCTGTGTGAAGTCATGCAGACTGAGTAAGTGAGATTTAAGGTAGGTAGGTGAAAATCGCACAAACTTGGCCTGCTGCATGACCTCTCAGACTCTCTGTTCCTCTCTTTCTCCTCCCTCGCTTCTCACCCACAGAGACGCTCCTCTTCTGTCCCCTGTCTGGTCATAAAAAGAAACTCAAACTTGTTCGTGCCAGCAGGGCCACCAGCTGCCGTGCTGACCCCGTCTGCTCCGTCAGACCATCGCTGCTGCTCCACTGCTCCTTTTCCTGACTGAAAAAATCAGCTTCTCCAAGACAAGAGGCTGTGTGGCGTCTGCACTTCTCCAATATGCAGCCAGTGCCTGACCTGTCTGGAAGACACTAGCTCTAGTTTTTTCTTGTTTTAACAATAGTGAATCTAACTCCTATGACTCATTCTGATTTTAGCTTAAAGGGATAGTTCAGCATTTTGGCAAATTGGCCCAGTGCCATAATCCCTATAGTTTTAGGAGTAGGTTTGTTACCTTTAATTGTCAGTGCAAGCTATTTTTAGAACAGCGGAGCAGAGCCGCGAGCCGCTCAGAGCTACGCTACGGAGGCTAATGGGATTTCTTGGCTTCCCTTATCAAACTAATCAAATACACAATCCAACAACTCCAAAACGCTCTGGTGGACAAGTTGTGACCTGCACATTCACCACGCTATGAGATGATAACAGAACGTTACGAGACAGAGTTGTTTTCGAGGTAAATTCATTAGTTCCCGTCGGGGACAGTTTTTCAGCAAGCAGTCTCTGCATTTGCCTCGAAAACAATGAACCTACTGCTATGACTATAACTGTGCGTTCACACCGAAAGCGATTACATCGCCTGTAGTCGCCCTGGCCGCTCCTATCGCGTCGCTTGCCAGCTCTAGCAGGCCCTTGCACCAAGCGACCAAAGGGGCGGGACTTTCAAGCTGTGCTGCAGATGTGTCCATTCAGGCTCTCTCAATTTCTCCGGCTGTGAGAATCCCAGTCCGCTATTGGCTGTCGCCGCGGTCGCGCCACTGCTCATTTGCATAAAGTTCAATCTCTCCCAACTTTCATCGCTCTCGTCGCGTCGCTCCCATCGCGTCGCTCCCGCCACCGGTCGCTCCTCGTCGCTCCTCGTCGCCAGTGTACATTGAAAATGAATGGCAGCTGGTCGCCACGGTCGCTCCGGACGCTTTTGGTGTGAACGCCCAGTAAGGATTATGGCAATGGGCCAATTTGCCAAAATGTCGAACTATCCCTTTAATGTCACTGAAACAGTTTACTCATTCATTACCAAGCCACCAGCATGTGTTGCCACAAGCACCAAATAGGCTGTTTAGCATGTTGAAGAGAATCAGTGACACCAAAAAACCCTTTGGGAAGAGATAATGAAGAAAACATCCATTCATCCATTGGCTATCACTTACCCATGCAGGTGCACTTGTCTATCACAGGACCACATAGAGCCTCACACACTTTCATGCACACCTATGGTGATTAGTCAGCCTAATGTGCACGTCTCTAGACTATGAGAGGAACAACCGAAGTACAGAGAGAATACACACACTCAAGGGGATCAAACCCCGAACATGTCTTGGTGTGAGAGGACAGTGTTAACCACTGTCTCACCGTCTCACCCTGAAGAAATGATTCTGCAAAAACATCCCACGGCCACATGTTTGGACTGTAAGGGCATCAACAGTTGAAATAGACCTTACATAATAAACTGCCTCTGTAATCCTGAGCTCCTAAACTGTATCATCCCACCGCACCATGAGCGCTCTCCTTCATGTCCGAGCTTGAGGTATGAACATTGACAGTGCTGTGGAAACACACTCACTCTCAAAAGTCTCCCCGTTGCTGCTTGTATCACATTCAAAGCCTTCATGTTGATGAACAGCAGCACTGCCAGAGTAGCTGCAGCCTGCAGGCACTGATCCAGCCTTGGCCTTGACCCCTGCTCTCCACTCTGGCTGTCTCTGGATGGCGTGACCTTCCTGAGCCGTGTAAGGACTTCTTAGGAGGTAAAGGGAAAGTTCATGTAGTCATAGAACACAAAAAAATTTCTATGAGGATTAAAGTTAAAGTTAAATAAAACAAAAACAATACAATAGATTATGAAGGAAACAATTAAATCATCAACAGCATCCAAGATTATATAGTCACAGCTTCATTATGATGCAGTCTGTTCGATATACTAGATACACACATCTCTGTTGTAGCATATGGTTATTGTATGTCTGCTATAATTGAAGGCATCTGCAGCTAATCCATCCAAAGGAACATAACACAAGGCAACACCATATGAAATAAGTCTCCATAGTCACAGTTTGAATGCACTGATTAGTCCAAATTATGTTAATGTTGCTCCTTTTGCCTTGGAGCAAAGTGTCTGTTCTGTTTCCCCCTTATTGAGACTGAAGGCTCACAGTTTCCTAAGTCTTATCTGAATATAATTGTGTTATTGAGAATGAACATTAATTAAGCGAGGATCCATGTTTTCTGTTGTATGTTGGGATCAATAATCAATACAGATTAGCAGGGAAACTGTTTTTGCAAATATATTGGTGGAAAAATATGAGGAAAAGGTCATGTGCTGTGGGTTTACACAGCCCTTTAAGGCTAAGAGCTAGATGACCCAGGTAGACCCGCGGCTCCACCTCACCCTCACAAAAAAACAAAAAACATAAGTGGTTTCCATAGTAACACATCCTAATCCACACTGTACTTATTTGCTGTCTAAAGCTGCCTTTTTGTTAAAATCAGCACTCATCCACTTCTGTCCCTAAAAGCTCACTGACTGTACAAAAAATAATAAATAAATAAAAGAAAAGAAAAAGAGGTAGTAGAAGAAGGAGAAAAAGAAGAGGGTATCTGATGAAGCACGGTGACAAACCAGGGGTGACAGATCATCTCTTGCCTCTCTGTGTCTCCCGCCCTCGTCTCCTCCTCGCCAGACAGGGTTGGGCCAAACAGCAGGTGGTGCAGAAGAGAAGCCCCGGACATGGGATTTACAAACCTCTGGCTCTCTGACTTCTGCACCGCACAAGCATGGAGAAGCAACAAACCTCTTATTTTAAAAAGTAAGTGCTGTTTGTTTTCTCTGGTTTGTTTGCTGTCTGATGAGTTTTCTGCCGATGTAAAGTAGAGCCTTAAAAAAAACAAAAACAAGGAAGAGGAGTTAACACAGTGAAATTATGATTGGCTACCTAAGTCTAAAGGTACAGTACATATTTATTATTGCACAGTTACTAAGGTGTCTGTTTAGTTTCAGAGTAGATGTCTCATGAATCCTGTTGCACAATGAGTTGTAGTTATATTATGTCATCAACTTGCTCTTCATCTTGCTCCATTACACGTCTGGAGTTTCTCAGAGAACACCTTTACATAATCTTAGCTCTCACTGATTTTGTTTGGCAAAAAAGCAACAGAGAACTGTGTTTCAACATATTGCACAATATTGTAGCTGCAGGATCTGTGTGTCTAATCATGCTAAACAAGATTTGGGTAAAGATAATTTATCAGAATACATCTGTGAATAATAATAACAAATGCAGAAATGCATGAATGTCTTTAAATTAATTTAGAATAATTATAGAATATTACTGAAGTGGGTTATGGAAGTAGTTTGGCTCATTGTTGTCATCATTTCTTATATTTATCTCAGATTTTATCTCTTGCATCTTGTCCTCACATATTATTCTTTAGGGCACAGATTCAAAGTGCAGCTGACTTTTTTTTTTTTTTTTCCGTGTGAACGTTCCTTGTGTATACATCTTATCCTGTCTTCCTCTCATGTGCATGCATATTGGACATGTGCTGAACTACCGCTGCTGAAGACCACGCTTAATAAGAATGCATTAATATTGCAGACGGTTTCCTCTGGTGGAAATAAAACCCTAAGGGCTGTGGATGTTTGCTAAAGGTCATGTTTGCCAAACACAACTCAGTCATTCTATCACCAGGGAAAGTCTGGGATTTTTTTTTTTTTTTTTTTGGGGGGGGGGGGGGTGCTCTGCTCATCATGGTCAACTATAAGGAAGAGGGCAGATGCAGAATGTAAAAGCTTAATTGCGCAACATAGATTTTTATGTCACATGTATTGAAAAACTTGTGGTGAGTGGAGCTGTCAAAACACACATCCACGCAGAGGTGTGTTCAATTTTAATGGCTTTTTTTTTTCATCTTGCCAATTAATAGTCAAGAAGCCGTTTTGAGTGAGGATTTCTACGGAGGATTTCAATGCATCTGTTTAAGTCTGAAGCTTGAATGTTAATGTGATTGCGTAGTTCACTGACATCCGGTTTGAACCGCTTAGAAAACAATGAAATAGATTATCATTTAAAAATTTGATCTTAAGGGGTTTAAACATTGTAATGAGTTTTTAAAAAGTACAATGCTAATGTTGTATCCTAATTTTAATGCATGCAATAGCTTTTTTCCCTCCCAAACATTCTCCACACCTAATTCTCTTCCGTGTTGTGTTTTTTTTCTCGCCCTCTCCTCTCCACAGCTCAGGTGTCACAGCAATAGGCTCTCTGGCCGAGCTTCACTGAATAAAGAAGCACAAGGATTTGGGGAGACAAAGCATCACTCAAACAATCAGATGACTCAAAAGAGGAGAAAGAAAGCCTCCTTTTAATCTCAGGCCAACAGCTTGAACGATGTTATGTGATGTTGGCAGAGCACAGAGGCCAGAGTCGATATTAAAGACATGGAGTTGCTTCTCTCCTGCTTCTGGAATCTGTTAGTAGTTGGACCTTGATGTCAGCATGGGGTCAAACGAGCCCTAAATGTTTTGGCTCCACTCCCCTGACTTCTGTCAGCACGCCAATTCGGCATAGATGATTCACCCTTCAAAGACACAGGAGTGGGAACTTACATGGTCTAATGATGTAGCAGCTACAGGTGACGTACATGTGGCCTATGATTCAAGACAGTCCAACCACAGTCAGTATGGAAGTGCAGACGACCTCTCTGGTCTGGATTTATGTAAACAGGACAGAACAACTGAACTCTTCATATGAATACAACACCACGGAGTTAAGTGAAGACTCAGACAAGTACCAGTCTTATGTAATCGGTCTCTTCCTGTCCTGCCTCTACACCATCCTGCTCTTTCCTATTGGATTTATCGGGAACATCTTGATCCTGGTGGTGAACCTAAACCACAGAGAGAAGATGACCATCCCCGACCTTTACTTTGTCAACCTGGCCATAGCCGACCTCATCCTGGTGGCAGATTCCCTCATCGAGGTCTTCAACCTGAACGAGAAGTATTACGACTACGCCGTCCTCTGCACCTTCATGTCCCTCTTCCTGCAGGTCAACATGTACAGCAGCATCTTCTTCCTCACGTGGATGAGCTTCGACCGGTACATCGCCTTGGCCAGCTCCATCAGCAGCAGCCCGCTGAGGACTATGCAGCACGCCAAGCTCAGCTGCGGCCTCATCTGGATGGCGTCCATCCTGGCCACCCTCCTCCCCTTCACCATCGTGCAGACGCAGCACAGGGGCGAGGTGCACTTCTGCTTCGCCAACGTCTTTGAGATCCAGTGGCTGGAGGTAACCATTGGCTTTTTGGTGCCCTTCTCCATCATTGGTCTATGCTACTCTCTGATCGGGCGCATCCTCATGAGGTCCCAGAAGCACCGTGGGCTGTGGCCGCGGCGGCAGAAAGCCCTGCGCATGATCGTGGTGGTGGTGCTGGTGTTCTTCATCTGCTGGCTCCCGGAGAACGTCTTCATCAGCATCCAGCTGCTGCAGGGCACGGCCGACCCGGCGCAGAGGACTGCTACCACCCTGTGGCATGACTACCCGCTAACAGGCCACATTGTTAACCTGGCAGCTTTCTCCAACAGCTGCCTCAACCCCATTATCTACAGCTTCCTCGGGGAAACCTTCAGGGACAAGCTGCGTCTCTTCATTAAGCAGAAGGCCAGCTGGTCGGTGGTGAACCGCTTCTGCCACCACGGCCTCGATTTACGCCTCCCTGTCAGGAGCGAAGTGTCAGAGGTGTGACTGGCTGCTGAGGAGAGGGGACAAGTACGAAACCATGAAGTCCACAAAATATGCTTTCAAAAAAAAAAATCTTTATATCAAAGTGATATATCACCTCGTGTGAAATATTACCTCATCTTTCTTTCAACTGTTGTTTAGCTTCGCCTCATAGTTGTACCAGTGTCTCAGTTAACCTGCTCACTTTCTGAACAAAAGAAAAACACAAAAGCACTCAAGAACGTGCACTCGAAGGATGAAAATGACTTGATGTGTGTATCTTTTTAAGTAGGTAAACAATGCACATACAGTACTTACAGATATTCCATGTTCATCTGCATGTTGGACTGTTTTCTTTTAAGTGGATTCAGTGTGTTATTGCTTCAAAATGTCACCATCTTCCCCCCCAGGAGCACAGCCTGAGTGGACAGATGAGTCTCAGAGGCAAAGAGTGTAACATTTCACACTGCGTGACCTCGAATGTAAATCTTCCAGAACGTTTTCTGGGCATGTGAATGCGTCACAGCTACAGCGGCGTACGTAGAGGAAAGACTGCGTCACATCAAATCTAATCAGGCTGCAAGAGAAGAGTATGTTTCATTTAAAAAAGCTGACATGTATTTACAATGAAAGTAAATGTGTCATCTATCAAGAAAGTCAAACTATCAACATCATGACAACACGTTATGTGTCAAAGCATCTTAACACAATGTAACAGCATTTCAGGACATCACAGTCAAGGAACAAAAGGAACGATCAGATAAAACGGTACCACTTTCTTTCTTTCTACTTTTCTGTCAGACTCCTGTGTTAAAAAAGGCATTATGTATGGCGTCATGTATACATAACATTCATTTGACAATGCAAACTGATGTTCACAGATGTGTTTTATTTTTTAGAAATAAAGAAAATGTCACATTTTCGAGGAATATAAAGTGAAAGTTGTCGACGACTTCCAATGACGACAATAGTATTTCGGTCAGTTTTATATGTGTTGTGAGGTGGGTTAACAAAAATACATGATCCAGTTTTTCTCTATACTGAGGTGTTCAAAGATGGCTGACTTATTGCATCACTTGTCAGTTCCCGTTAGCGAGACGCGAGAGCAAAAAGGCAGGTGTGTTTCTGCCGTGAGGAGATGAGACTGGGTAAACACATCATTCAGTGTTGATGTGAAGCTGCTTCAATATTCTGTTCTCACCTGTCTTAACATACTGACAACAGCAGCAAACCCTGGGTGTAAATACTGAACAACAAACAGTTTTCTAAGTCAAATATTTCAATTTTTCTTATTTAACTCGAACATACAACATTTGACATACTGTATATTATCCCTAAAAGTCTCGTAATACAGCATCATGATCTAATTTAGATGAATTTGGCAACATAGAGGTGCTCATTAACACTTTCCTACGCAGATTACCAGGTTACGCACGTGCAGTATAACCATTTCTGAATCCCATCAGAGGCCTCATACTGTAGATGTTCCCAGAAAGGTGTCATAAAGTTTTACATCCTCTTTGATTATCTATCCGTTATCACAAACACTATAAAATTTATCTCTGTAGGCTACATCACAGTTTGTTTTCTTAGATTGAGAAGCATTCGTGTACAACAGGTCCAGTGCAGTAGGAATGTTAAAAACATGGATGAACTAACAGAACACAGGAGGAAGAAGTGCCACACCTACAAAGAAGATTGAACCTGCGTTAAAAAAAAAAAAAATCAGTGTATTACCAGCCTGCGGTGTGTCTGTGCTGTGTTTGTGCATGAGGCAGCGAGGCAGCCAGAGATAATGGCGTGACTGGGAAAAACAGGAGTCCAAACCACAAACTGTTATTCCAGCTGTAACAGTCCCAGCAGCCTGGGAAAACAGCGCTGAGGATTGTGTCAGTGATTGTTTATTAGAGGTCTGCAAAAATGCAAAACTTGTTGTGGTCCTAAAGACTTTTTTTTTGCTGCGTGATGTTTCCATTACACAATTGGATGTCCCATGTCTTTACTATGCAAAAAAGCATTAAGCATGTTCTTAATGTGATGTTCATAGTTTTGTCTTTGGGTTTTAACACATATGTATGTGTTGATTTGATGTAAAAGCTAGAATATTCTGCCAATAGCACCTGTTACTAACTGAAGCCACAGGGTGCACAGTAACGATGCAATGATATAGCTGTCAAGTTCATTGATATAAACAAGCAGCACCTAGACACCAGAGGCAAAGACCCCCCAAGTTCAAACCCAGGGGAGAGGCAAAGGATCATCTTTACATCACACAGACATACACAGACATACACACATACACACGCGGACAAATGCACACACCAGATGAGATGCTGTGAGAAGAGGTTGACAGTGGATTGTGTGTACAGCTGAGGCTACTGAGGAAGGTTAAAGGTTTGTGGTGGCTGACGTCACAGAGGATGGAGGGTGTGACTTTTCCCCTTGCTTACATTCACCACACTTCCTCTGGATGATGCTGGATTAAACAATGCGAGCGACAATTGTGAGCAAAAATCAATGCGGTAAAAGAACATTAATACAATATTTTAACAGTTATTCTCATATAAATTGGGTTGAACATGCCCAGGTTTTCAGATAATGTTGATATTAAACAAATCCGGGAGCCTTTCACTGACTAAATTTAATGAAAAAGTTGCAAAATCATCAAGACACAGTAATTTTGGAGACATCAGGGCTGATTTTACTCTGTGTGCACATTCTCACTGCAAATACACAATCTGACCAGTGGAAAATGTGAGGTTAACTGTTGCAAAACATTAGTCATGATACCGATTTGTTCCTGAAGATGTTGTCGTGGAAATTTTGGTTCTGGGAGAATACTAAGCACAGCAAATTTCCACCACAATGTCAAAAAAGATGTATAGGTTTCTGAGATTTATGAGAATCTGCACATTAGCTGCACAAAATATGGAAAAAAAAAAGAAAAAATCACACAGAGTTCCCCTTTAGAAGTTTTCTTTTGTGAGGCAGGTAGTGGATTTTGGGGGTGGGGCACAGTCAAAGTAATTACAACTTGATAGACCAGGGCTTATGCATAATTACAAGGCAGTGCACTCGGTGGACCTCAGCAGCTGAATAATGGATTAACTGTATAATTGCATTTGTAAATTAAAATCCCTCACAGGAAAAAAAAAAAAAAAAAAGGACTGAAAAGAGCAGATTAACTTCCCACATTCAGAGGGAAACAAAAGGGATTGAAGATTGATTAGCTTCGGTGTTGATAAGACACACTTCATTGAAGTTTGCTGTAAATGTAAAAAGAAAAACCAAAATCTGCAAAGTAACACAGGAGACAGGTATTGGAAAACATCAACTTTGGAATAAGACAAAGAAAAAGTGATGTTCAAAAAGACAGATTTTTGATTTTATTTTATTTTTTGGACCAATTTGAAAATGGTCACATTTAATTTGTGTTTGGTAAATTGATGCTTGGTTCATCTGGAATTTGAATATTTAAGATCAACCAAATTCATCAGAATTTTAAAGTCGAACAATGAGAAGCTAGTTTAGGAAGTTAATTTTGAGATATTATTGAAGCATACGTATATTTTAACAAAAAACAAAACAAAAAAAACTACCATATGTTATGAATAAAACCACAATTTTATGAACTTTCATCATATCAATTTTTTTTAATTGAACCAGGGATTCACTAGAATATCATAGTAACAGAGTTGACATATAATCTAGGCTACTGTCGGTGTATTCTCAACATTTTGTTCAAATTAATGATAGAGGAAGTAACATACTATAGTTCCCTCCAAATCTTTTCTGCAAGAGCGTGTGACATCACTGGGTGCAGGCCACATGTTTTTATTTAGGTTTTTTTTTTCTGTGGTTTATAACAACCAGATCATAGGGACAGATAAATATATATTTTTAATGTGGAAATCACATGTATTACAGAAAATAACTAACTAACTAACTAACATTATTATTGGTGAATATTCAATATAATTAGCAAAACTGTTTAAAACATATCCAGGGGGAAATAACAAAAGGTGTTTCTAAGTGGAGTTTCAAGGGTATCTAAAACACATCCCGTCAGTGTTGTTTTGGAATATATTTCATTAATTTGTTTCAAATCTACATCACTGTAAATGAAACAGCACTGATTCAAGGGGCGTAGTAACATACAGAATGAGAGCAGTAAACAGTTGGAGAAGTGGCCGCACTGCAGCGCCCCCTGCGCCACTGATCAATGTCCTGCAGTGCGCTGGCGCGCGAGGCGGGCGCGGACGTGCACGCACTCGAGCAACAGATCTCAGCGCATGCGCACTTCATTGTTTTGACTGAAAATGCCGTCGGTTTCGAAAACGGCGGCCAATGCGTCTCCTCAAACCGAGAAACCTACCCACTATACGTGAGTAAAGCTGCTGCAAAAGAAACGGCGAAATCGCTCGTTGTCGAAAGTGTTACTTGCACGTGCACCCGTGCGCGTGTGCATTTCTCGCATTCCTCAACTCTTGTGTGTGCGTTAAAAACATGGTGCTTTTCCTGGCTTTGTGACTACCTAACGTTACATAGCAAACAGCGACTGCACGCTAACGACACCAGCCCTAATGTAGGAAAAAACGCGGACGTCTTAAATCACATAACCGACCAGCCAACCGTCACCGGAACCGTTAACAACTGTTTTACAGAGTTGGGGGATTGTTTTGAACTCTCCGTTGAATATTACACCGTGAACTCGGTCTGCTAAATGATTAGCCAGGAACTCGCTAACCAGTCTGCTTGTAAATAGCTCGGCCTTATTTTGAGTTCCCTCTTACTACGCACATTTATAGACGTACGCTCGAGGGCTTCACACCAGCGTTACGCACAAATACTTCCGTGTTTTGCTCTGTGAATACCGAGCTAACGTTAGTGACCCAAAATACAGAGCAGCCTTCAGCAACAGCAGCAGAAGCAAAACACGACACTGAACTTTTTAATTGCCTTTATCGTATCGTTTAAAAAACAGTCGCGTTAAAACACAATTCTTGACAAAGCCTTTTTTCTTTTCCTCGTTGTTTCAGATACTTGAAGGAGTTCAGGACTGAGCAGTGCCCGTTGTTCCTCCAGCACAAGTGTACGCAGCACCGACCCTTTACGTGCTTTCACTGGCATTTTCTCAACCAGCGGAGAAGGCGTCCCATCAGACGGAGAGACGGGACTTTCAACTACAGCCCCGACGTGTACTGCACCAAATACGACGAGACCACAGGCATTTGTCCAGATGGAGATGAGTAAGTCCCCCCGGTCCAGTCATCATAACCAATCCTCCAAACTCCGTGAAAATGTCAGCGTGACTGTGTCATGATGAAGCAGCTGCAGCCTGATGCTCTGATTAGTCTGAGACTGAATGGTGCTGAGGTGATGATAGATGAGTGTTTCTGTCTTCCCATCTTTGACCTTAAATGGCTTTGGGCTCTGTGGCTTTGTCCTGATATAGCTTAGAGGAAATGTGTGGATATACCTCTGTTTTCTGTGTTTGTGTTGGACTTTATTGGTTCATATAGATCTATACCAACTTGGACATTTCTGTAGTATGGTTGAGCAGCATTCAGTCAAACAGGTGGGAAAAGAGTCTGGAAAATTAGCTAAGGAATAGGAACGTCAATAAAATGACAAGAATATAAAGTATTGAACTGTAGGATAATATGCATTTGATTTGATATAAATTATTTAGAAATAGACAGACAACATCCATAATATTATTATACACAAAAACTAAGAAGAGTGTCTGTGACATAAATATTAAAAGTACTAAAAAGAATGTTGCACCACCACCAGGTATTATAATTTTGCAGAGGAGTATGAAAAAAGGTGACAGTAACAACAGTGCAATGATGCTGCTGGTGAAGAGTCTGATGGATGATCTGCGTGTTTGTTTCTTTGCCTGTTGCTGAAGAGGCTAAAGCATTTTTCCACTGTGTTGCTGTGTACATACACCAGAGTTTATGTTTTTTATTGGCAAGCTTTGCATAGCACTGAAAGAACAAGTACAGGTATTTATTATCATTTTTCTGCATTATGAGGATTAATCTTTTGGATTTAAAATTTTACCACTTGTGTGTAGATTTGCAAAACTATGTGTAATGGCATTGCTGTAGGGTTATACACTTAATTTTAATATTGACAAATCTGCAGATTATTTGCTTGATGAAAAATGTTATCATTTTCACTTCATACAACCCAATATCTCACATTCAGAAGTAAGTATTGAAACCATATTCAGTTTTAAGTGCAAAAAACAGAAATTAATTTAAGAAAGTATTTATTGTTTCGCCTAAAAATAGTTTGATACAATTATCAAAAAATCTCAGTCAGCTAACTGCTGCAGTTTAATATTTATGCACACTTTCAGAACTAGGATTTAATTGTGTATTACAGCTTCATCAGAGCCAGTGAGTTAGAGCAGCTGTTTAAAAGTATTCAGCAACAAAGGGCTGTGTGTTTTTGCAATCAAAATTTGATATCTCTAAAGATAAGACTCAACATTTTCATCCATTGCTTCATAGTCTTTGAAAAAAACATGCCAGTTCCCTTTTGTTTGTGGCTTCTTTTGACCTCTGTCATCTCTAGAGAAAAACATTTTGTTAGAGAAGAATCAAGCCTTGTCATAAGTATTGATTAACTGTCTGGTGCCACAGAAACTAGACACTAGTGAATCCTCAAAAGGGGTCTGAATGCTACCACCCCCACATCCTCTTTTAATCTGCACCAGGCATATACAGACAGTATGCATCATGTGATTGGGAATTTAAAATGATGGAGCATTTAATTGAGCGCCACATAGGAATACAATTAAATTGAAGAAATGGAAAGTGAACAACTGCAGTCCTTACAATGCCTCTGCCGCCAATGGAAGCTATTTCTGTATGACCTTATGTGTTGCTATAGCAACTGTTGCTACTCAAGAAAGGAAAATTTGCTTTATTCAAAAGGCTTATTGGACATACATTTCTTAAAGGCATTGCTGGGGTGTCAGCCCTGCATTCACAATGGAATATTATTCCTGAATTAAATTTATGTGCAACCCAGAATTATCTGCTTTTAATGCAATTTACTAAGCCAGTATGTTCATCACTGAATGTCTGCACCATGTCCTAAATGTCCAAGTGCTGTGCCTGTGCAATTTAGTCATATCAAACCTGCTGCCTGTGCTGTTTAAAACAATAGTGAACAGTCATAATTTCAACATGAGGAAGATTTTTTTTCCGTCCTTATTGTGTCCAGTGTCAGATATTTTGTGATGTATTTCACAGTGATTTCCTTGCTTCCTCAGCTGCCCATATTTACACCGGACCACTGGTGACACAGAGCGCAAGTACCATCTACGCTATTACAAGACTGGCACTTGTATCCATGAGACAGATGCTCGAGGGCATTGTGTGAAGAATGGCCTCCACTGTGCTTTTGCTCATGGGCCACATGATCTCCGACCTCCAGTCTATGATATCAGGTGACGTACACAGCAAATAGCAGCCTCTCTTTTCCCCTGCCAAACTTTTCACTCACAAGCCTCACAATGGAACAAACAAATCAGCCGGTGTGGACATAATGTAAACAGAATACCTGTATAGAACAGGGTTTAATGAATTGCCAGACTCACAGTCTGGTTTCTGTCCCAGATTTTAAGGCTTGGCTCGATGCATTTCTGCAAACCTGATGGTGAATAAACATGTTTTGTTCAGCTCTGTGCTGAGGTCATCTGATAGCAGATTATACCATGAAGAAATGGTTATCGTGTTCAGATAATATTTCATGATATAGCCTATAGTGTGAGTTATATTATTATGGTTGAGTATAAGGTGTCACTTTACTTAAGTATTTTAAGATTAAGTTAAAAATTATTAGTTAGTACCTGAAAACCTGCAATTAAATCATTAAATGAACCTGTTGAGAGTTGTTGTAGAGGAGCCTGTGAGATAATTCTCCGTTACTCTCTACATATAAACATTTTGCTTTTTGAGGAACAAGACATAAAAATAACATTCATTGTTTTGTGCACAGAGAGATCCAAGCTCAAGAGGCCCTGCAGAATGGACAGCTGGGGTCTGGGGAAGGTATTCCTGATTTGCAGCCGGGTGTATTAGCCAGCCAAGCTATGATTGAGAAAACTCTGACAGAGGACCCTCGGTGGCAAGGTGAGAAATATTGACAGTTTCATTCATTGCCAGCAAAACCACATTTGATTGTAAAGGAGTAAACCCTTTTGCTTATCTGCAAAATTAATGAAAAATGATACTAAGACTTTGTGTATTGTGCTTTTTTTCTCCCGCAGATACCAACTTTGTTTTAGCCAATTATAAAACAGATCAATGTACTAAGCCCCCAAGACTATGCAGACAGGGCTACGCCTGCCCCCACTACCACAACAGTAGAGATCGAAGACGAAATCCACGGAAATTCAAATACAGGTACAATGAGTTAAAATAATAAATTGTGCTAAGTTGGTGTGATTACAGTGTGTGTATGTGTGTGTGTGTGTGTATGTGTTAAGAGCTCTGGTCCTGTGTGTCACACTGCAGGTCAACACCTTGCCCAAATGTGAAACATGGGGATGAATGGGGAGAGCCCTCAAAGTGTGACAGTGGAGACAGCTGCCAGTATTGTCACTCTCGCACTGAACAGCAGTTTCACCCAGAGGTGAGGGAATGTTTCTCAGATTAAAACAGGGATAAGTCGCATTCACCTTTTACTACAGTGTGGTTTTATAATTGAAGTTTTATTGTTTTGGATGTTGACTTTATAGCTTCTTAACGTTGGCTGTCAATGGCTTGTGGTTTGTTTTTCTCTCTCCCAAGATCTACAAATCTACAAAATGCAATGACATGCGACAAACTGGATACTGTCCCAGAGGACCGTTTTGTGCATTTGCTCATGTAGAAAGTGAGTTTGATACATGTTCCATACATACAGATGATGTTTTGTTCATTATGTTTCACAGCACAAAGCTGAAGCTTATGTAGAGCAATTTGATTTAAGGTTTACTTTTATGCTTCATTGAAAATTATTTTTTTTCTGGTAAAATGCATACGTTACATTTTAGGTAAAAATCTCGTCTTGATTCCCTTGTAGGAATTCCCTCCACAGAGGAGACCATGAGTTCACTGCTCAACGCGATGCAGTCGAGCTCCCAGTCCCAGCTGGGCTCTCAGCAGTATTCAGAGTGTCCGGTCAGTGAGTGGAACAGTGGAGGAAACTCCACCAGCAACACAACCAGTAGCAACGGACAAGTGGGGAGTGTATGTTGTCTCTATTGTTACAGCAGTCCTTCTAGAAGAGATCGATTTAAAGTAGTTTAACCACACAGTTCACACATTTCTTACAATTTAAAGCCTTTTACTTTTTTTTTTTACCATGCTCTCATTTTTACATGTTTGACATGTTTTTATACATTGATTTGTCATTGTTACTATTTTATTTTATTCCTCTACATTTCATTTCCACAGATACAGTTTCTCATTGAAAGCTTTAATAAGTTTATTCAGTAAAAACAGTCCTCATTTATTGTTACGTTCTCAATCTTGGATACATTCTCATGTTTACCTCATTAGTCATCAGCTTCATAGCCCTTTCAGAATATTGATTTTTTTATTTATTAAATGTATTGATCATCATCTTATTAAGATCATGTGCGCTTCTCTTTCTCAGGTTTCATGTTCTAATAGCTCAACTGTAACGCCAAGCTCAGGAAGCGACAGTATGTTATCCCCAGTGGGATCCATCAGCAGGCCCAAATCCTTAACTAACAGTAGTTTATGTTCAGAGTCCACCACATCCAGTGTCTCATCTCTGACGTCTAACTATCCTAAAGCTCCGGGCTTTGAACGTGAGGATCAGGTACACAGAACCGTTCTCTTCAGCTTTAGGAACAACACACCACACTGACAAACAACTGTAGGGCCTGGCACTTCACCACTGTGTCATTGTCATTCTTTTAAAGTCACTTTTATTTATGTCTCATCCATTATTTGCCATGTCATTTCTCTCCCATGAACTGCATTGTTTTAAGGTCTCAGGGCTTAGTATTTATAATCCACACTCTTATATCACCAAGTTCACCTATTTTATAGGTATTTGATATATATTTTATTTTAATTCAAGTTCTGAGATAATTAACTTGGTGACAGTTCTTAAAATATCCTCCTAGAGGCATTGCTGACTGCTGAATAATCTAAAAAGTACTAAGTAATTTATTATCTGAGAGATTTGACTGTTTTCAAAAGCCTTTCCTAATATATTTATTTTGGCAGTTGAATCTTACAGTCACACTTCCTAATTAGTATTTTTACACTGGACACATGGCTAGAAGTATTTGTAACTTCACACCAAAAAATTCCTCTTACTTTGAAAGAAACCAACCCACTCATATAAAATGTAATTAACACTTACCTGAAATCAGAGTGGGCAGCTCCTTTTTATTCAGTTTGAACTGTTTTGCGGCTGCAATTTCTATGACTATAAGAGTCTAGTTCCATGATCAGGTTACACATCTTTGAAGGCTATCAGAGATACGTAATGCTCCTGTCACCAGTTTACAGTTAGCCTTGCCTGAGTGAAATACCTTTAAATAGTTAGTTACATACCACTGAAATGTGCTGTTTTGTTATTTGATCATTTCTAGATCAAGAACAAGGGCCAGTTGGATCAGAAACTGATGGACCAAGAAAAACAGGTTTGTGGTTTTTGTGTTTTGTGAAATTACATAACAATTAGTGTATTTGTTTAATTAATAAATATCTTCTGTGCTCCCCTTTCAGACACAAAATACTGTATTCTCAGCGGTGAACCCTTTGGCATCAAGCTTTACCTCCAGTATAACATCCAGCTTGGCGTCTAGTATTGGCTCAGATAGTTCTTCACCCACCACCTTATCAACAATGAATGCAAAAGCCACTCCTTTCTATCCGGGGAGCAACACGGTGGAGTCTGTCATTGGTAAGTGCATGTTAAACCACCGGTGGGCCAGTACAACTCTGTATGTCAGTGGTTCCCGAACCTTTTTTTGACTCGTGACCCCATTTTGACATAACAAATTTCGGGCAACCCCGTCGATCAAAATGTGACGGCTCAGATATTTTTATATGCTGCATTTTATTTGAACTCTGTTTATATTAGAGAAAGTAAAAGTATAGAATACAGTTGTTTAAGATTGTGTGTGGTGTTTTTAATCATCATTTAAAAAAGAATAATAACTAGAAAAAGCATTTCCAAGAATGGAAATGGTGTGACTGCTGATAGCAACTGAACGCTGTTGCAGAATTAGCAAATAGTGCAAGCTGTGATCACCATACAAATGTTTGACCAAGGTCAGAATCGAACCCACATCCTCATGGTCATTAGACTTCCACTCTGCCTCTAGGCCACAGTGCACACACAGTTGCGGAGACTGTTGTCTGTTAATGATCTGCACACTGTCAACATCAAGAAAGCTTGAGAGTCAAGCTTGAATGACTTAGAATGAAAATGTCTGTGAATTTCAGGCTGAGCACTAACCATATGGCCACAGAGAACCTGAGTTACAATGAGCTTTATACTATGAGGAATCAAAGACTGTCCAATGACAGCTGAATAATTGGAATCAAAAGTCAAGCAATGAAGTGAAAAGACTGAGGCAGGAATCGAACCCATGACCATATAATCACTAAACCTTTACTCTGCCACTCAGCTACAGAGAGCACACTGCTTTCAAAACTGTTGTCATTCATTGTAATGTGATGATGTGCTGCAAACTGGTATGAGTAATCAAGGAGATAACAAACACCTGTAACCAATTGAAGGCGGGGGAGGAGAGCAGAATTCAACATAACATAACAAGAGTTCTTCCCTTGGATTCAAACCAGTGACCTTAGGGTTGGCAAACAGCCACCCTAACCCCTACACTACAGTGGAGTTGTGAAGAAGAGAGGTTGAGACTTTGATGAATGTGAGATTTTTTGTGAAAAAGTTAAATATTTGAAAAAGTATAAATAGTTAAAAAGAGAAAAGTAATGCCGATAAAGTTCAAAAAAAGCTGCACGTTTTGATATATGAATTGTTGAAATAGCACAAAGTATGAAGGACTAGAAGAAGACCGTAAAAAGGCGGAAGAAAATGGCCAAACAGAAGAACAATAGTGTGACTGCTTCAGCAGTCACACTAATTAGTTTAAAAAATATATTTCTATCAATAATTCAATTTAATTCAATTACTTGACATTTCAGGCGACCCCATTTGAATTTCAGGTGACTCAACATGGGGTCCCAACCCCAAGGTTGAAAAACACCACTGTATTGTTGTTTTAAAACATCACTCATGTTGTGTGTTTTCCCTCAGGCTCTGCCCTGGACATCAATTTCAGTGACATTAGTGTTGCGTCTCTTGATAAGGAGCTGGAGGAGCAGGACAACAGTGTTGGTTTGGCAAGTAAGGAGCCGCAGTTTGTTAAAGCAGATCATGAAATGGACGCATCATTACAGTATTTGCCTGGGGAATTATATCAAAGAGCTACAGCAACTTTTTGTTTGCCCCTCCCCCGCGCAGGTCAAAGGGTGTTAGGTGGATCAGCTCCTGTCAACATTCCCGGCTCCCTGGCACGATCCTCCTCCTTCAACTCTTCGTCATCGCTCTCCACTTCCCCGCTGAGCTCCCTCTCCCAGTCCCTGTCACAGTCCCTCCTGTCTGCGGCGGTATCACAGCAGACGCAACCTTCAAATATGTTAGCCAAGCAAGAGCACGGCCTCCTGGGAACACCCACCTCCTCTTCCCAGAACTCCTTGGGTAAGCTGATACCATCAGATGATGTTCACATTTTAAGATTTCACGCTTCAGACAATGAATGAATGTATCCTTTATTTATGAGCCAAAAACTCAGTCATCAAACTGCTCTGAACAAGTATAGATGATTGAAGTTTACATTTCTAATTATGATACTTATGAGTTACTCAGTTGTACAGTTTCCTCTCAGAGCCTCCAAAACTGTAAGAAGATGTACACTTGGTCCTTTCAGTTGTGCAGCTAATCAGAAGAGAGAGGCTCAACTGGGAAGCTGCATAACAGGCAGTTTAAGATAAATAAGATAATGGAGTCCCAGAATCAAAACATAGAGCTGTAAATGGCCATAAAAGATTGTCTCAAAGCTACTTAAAAAAACAAAACAAACACCAGTCAAGGCTGATTAAAAGCATTTTAAATGCTTTAAATGAAAATGCTCTAAGGTTGTGCACAAACCCAAGAGTAACGTTTCACTTTCATGCCCACATATCACTCACCTAGGCTTAAACGGAGGAGCCAGCAGCATTTGGGATTTTGTAAGTGGCAGCTTTTCCCCGAGTCCGTCTCCAGTTTTCAGCAGCCTAACCTCCACAACCAGCAGCACCGATCTGGCCCGGCTTTTCAGAGAGCTGGACGAGGCCAAGAGGAAGATCAAACAATGGGAGGAGGCCTGGCATCAGGTCAAACAGGTCAGTCTTATAAATGAACTCTTCCTCTGCGTGTGATTTTAAAATGACTTCACAGATGCCAAGTTTATTCCCTTTTTTTTTTTTCCTCCATTATTATTAATAACAAGATTCCCCTTTGTTCCAGGCGTGTGAAGCATGCCAGAAAGAAGCTCATGAAGCAAAGGAACAAGCAAAAACAGCCGAGGCGGAGCGGCAGCTGGCGGAACAGAAATGGGAGGAAACAGAGCGCAAGCTGAAAGAGCTCCAAGGGGACTTTGATGTGCTCTGTCGCAGCCCTGGAACACCTCTTCTGCGTAGCTACGGCGAGCTGGACCAGCTCCCCTTGTCAAAGCTTCACTCCATCCAGAGTCAGCTGCGTAATGACCTAGACCTTATAGACGGGGTAAGAAAGTCTAGATCACACACAGCATTTCACTCGTAGCACCTGCATAGTTTTTGAAATGGTTTATCAGACGTAGCATTCAGATCTGCGCACTTAGTCATCAAGCATGCATATTTGAAAAGTCTGCATGAACTGTTAATTTTCCTAAGTTGCGGCTGATATTCGCTTTTTTCTTCCCCAACAGGTAATATATCAGCTTCAGTCAAAGAAATGTATAGTTTGCCAAAAGCATGATCGTTGCATTGTTCTGCAGCCTTGCCAACATTATGTACTATGTGAGAACTGTGCACCTAGTAAAACAGAATGTCCCTACTGTAGAACGAAAATATTGAAGTGGTGATGTACAATTACTCAAGGTACTATTTAAAGAATTAGCCCTTTGAAAAACTACTAATAGATATTACATTTTCTAAATAGCAATGTCTGTTTCATACAGTGATTGAATTGATTTAGAACAAAATGATGTTTGACTGACAAAACAAATAGTATTACAAATCAGGTTTTATACAGGGAGTTCAATCATTGTAGCTTTTGCTCATTTTATGTGAACCTCCATCAACCTGAGAGCTTTTCTCTACCTTGCGTTGCCCCCTTCTCAAATGTTCAATCAGGATTCAAATCCTCCGAGATATTTACATTTCATACATTTTTGGCAAAACACAGGTGCAGTTGAGATTTCTCCAAACAAGATATGACATATTGCTCTTACAGTGGATATGAAATTAATAAAAAAAAAAAACAATGCAAACAGGACCAATAAACTCAGTTTAAAGCTTAATACATACAGATATTAATGAGTGTTAGTTTGTTTTTCTGGCCGTGCGGCTTGCTGTTTATGGGTTGGTAATACTTAACACTGCACTTTGGTATAAGTGTGGATAAACCTCTAATCTCCTGAGGCAGCAACTTCTTAACTTAATGCACTTAAAGTCTGCTCAGAGCAACTGTGAAGACATTTCAACACCAACTTCCACCCCCCAAAAAAAATCCTGTGGAAATGTACTAAAATAGTCTTTAAAAAGTTTTAGACTACGTATAAAAAAAACTCAGTCCTTGTCTGTCTTAAGTGGAAAAAGTTTGCTGAACAATTGTATCCTTAAGGAGCTGATCTCCAGAGTTGGAGAAAAGGCCATGATACAGTAGTTCACCACAATTAGCAGTGTCATTTCAGCTTGGGGATCTCAAATGCAAGGAAATCACTGTGTAGATGTTCAAAACTGTGCTGCTAGGAAATTCTGAGCTCAGTTACAAACAGGTCCGGTGATGTTCAACATAAAATGAGCAAAACCTCAAAGCTGATTTTTCTTTAATTAAAGAGGAAACCTTTTTTTTTCTTTTCTTTTTGTTCTCCAGTTTAATATGTTTGGGATTCTAGACACAAAAAGTATGTATTCACATAATTTCACAGAGCACGGCGCTTCTAAAACTGTCAAGTGATGGTCTAATGTTATTCTATCAGAAAGCACTACAATGTAAAGAAGTCCCGTGCTCTCAGGAATGAACACATTTGTATTCATGCATTCAATACTGTGGAGAGTAATTAATGGACAAAATAATAATATTAGGCCAAAGTATCCAATGGCACAGACTTCATATGACAGTAGCAGTGAATCAGAAACACACAGATGCTGTAGTCCATCAGTGTTCCTCTTTAAGTAAAGCCACAGTTTTCTTAAAGCCCACATTTTCAGTAACATTTAATTCAACCAGTCAAGCATCATTATTTGACCAACTTTCTGAAGAAGATTGATTTCTTATTAAAAGCACTTTGTTGACCTGGGACTTTATTAAAGGGTATATAGAAATTTGCTTTAAGCTGCTTTGTAGGTATTCTTTTGTGTCTTTTTTTTGTAGATTTATACTTTTTTTCTATATATATAAGCTAATGTCTGAAGCATTTGTGTGTACTGTGAAACATAATTTGAATATTTCATGTTTCCTATTGTTAAATCATGGCATGGTTCTACATATTATTAAGATTTCATAGAAAAGTACTTAATAGTTTCTACTTTCATAGTTAGATTTATAAAATTTCAATCAAATAAGTGCAAATTTAAAATGTATTTTAGGCATAACCAGCAGCTGTAATATCAGTAAGGCACATGCTACATGTTAAGGCTGTTCAATCAGTTTGTTTTGTTTTGTAGAGATTTATATAGCCGAGCCATTAGAGAAGCATGTATTGTATTTGCTAAAAGCCTGAAATGGTGATTTTTTGTAGGAATCTAGCCTCTTGACCTTGTCTAGAACATATCGGCCTCTAACTCTAAAGTGCCTTGCCTTAGTTGAAAAGGATATGTGTAGAATTGTCAGAGTTAAACACAAGTAGTTGAAGCTTGTGCACAGGTTTCTACAAAATGTGTCTTGTTTAACTTTGCAGGAACATTGACATGTGTATGACTATGTGTATATATATATATATAAATATATATATATCTATAAATATATGCCAGTGTATTTGGCCAATCCCATTAAGTATTTCTGCGGAGGATAATTGAAAAACGAGCATTGTCAGTGCCTGTGTCCTGACTTCAACCATAGAAATGAAACCCCTCCTGTCTCCCTTCCAACCGCCCGCCCACTCATTCCCCGGTTGTGGTGCTCTTTCGGTGCAGCTTCAGTCTTTGAAATAGATCACACGGATTTGTATAGCAACATATAAATAATGCTTTTTAAACAGTTCAGTAACTTTAATTAGTTTTATTGTAATGAATCTGCAGCGAATGAATAACTCTGTAGTTAGCCGGTAGGTTGGATTTTTACAAAGGATTTGTGTTTAGGTTCCTCTAATTGAAATGACCTTCTACTGTGTTGAAAACAAAAAACATTAAAAAAAAAAACTTTTTATTCTTGCTTTAAATTCAATAGAAAATCATGTATCTCCAGGTACACCTTTTGCTACTTACAAATATGGGAAAAACGCATTGTTTACATTAACATAAATGATGATTAAGCAACTCAGAGGAAAAATATCAAGAAAGGTTATGGTATTTTAGCATTTTCATGACTATATTTCAGCATAAAAGGCAGGCTAAACACTTCTGGTATTGCATGTCATGCGATATATTAACCAGCTACAAAAAAAAACAAAAGGAAAAAAAATACAAAAAAAAAGTTCGCACTGTGTCACACTGCCAGAATATTTGTATTGACTTATTTTTAGTGTAGTAAAGGCTTAATAACTTCTGCAAGCTTCGCTGCTACTGGAAAAGGTATTAATGTAGTTTCTTGTTATACATTTAGATGTTTGAATGTTGTTGTGCATCCACAGGTCAGATTTCAGAAACTATGAAATAATCTGTCTATTGCATTTAACTTGACTAAATCTTATTTGATTGAATTTTTTCATTTGTAAATCCATTAACGTCAAAATTTCAGTGCTTTTGTAAATCACTTAGATGATGATGTCACAGACCTCTACTGCTGTAGATGATCCCCCTTTTTAAAAAAAAAAAAAATTGATTGAAGGTAAATGTATTTCCGTAGGACCCCCTCCCCATATGCTGGATAGCAGTGTACGGTGCAGCTAATTTTACAGGGTCCTCTGGTCTGTTTTGTTTTTTTTCTGTTTTGTTTTTTGTTTTCTGTTTTTGTTTTCTTTTTTTTTTACGCCTGTGAAGCCAACTAAATTAATGATGTCTAGTGTGAAAATCTAAAAGTGGAACCAAAGTGGTGTTCTCGTAGCTGTCCAAATATTTATTCTAAAGAGAAAATTTGCCCTTGAACAGAATTCAGATAATGCTGAGGTATTGGGGGAGTTGAGCCTGTAGCTGTGGACGGGGAAGGTCAGAGACACTGAGACACAGTCCAGTATTGTGAGTGGCAGGAATTCTGTTATTGGATGGATTTTTTGCTTTAATATTTCATTCAGTAGGACGTACAGTATCTCCTCTTAGCGAGTAAACAACAGGACTATGCCAATGGCTTTTGCTTACAACATTAATGAACTTGAGCCCATTTTTTTGCAGTTTTACCAAAGACCTGTACTATTGTTGTTTCTTTTGTACTACATTTCATCATTCATTTTATTTCAGTAAGAAACCTAAATTGATTTTACAAAGTAAATCACCTAGTACCTTAAATAGATAATGTTCATTAACAGTAATTAATGGCATCTTTTTCTAACTAATGTTAGCATATAGTGAGTCGATAACACAAATGATCAAAAATGCATGGGTCAGATCCTCACAAAAAAGTGTGTATTTGTACATTTGATTTCGTGTTCAGTATACATTGACGTTTATGGCAGATTTGTGCAATACTGGCTAGCACATGCTGACCTTAAGCGAGGATTCAGTGTCAGTTTCATTGTCGTCTACAGTGAAGGAATGTCAAAGGTGAATGACATTTGTGCTTCTGAAGTGGCCATATAAACTTCATTACAGTACTGTTCTGTTCTGGAGTTCATTATTTTGTTGATTTTTGCTTAACTAGATAATCTCAATCACTTTGGAAAATTTGATGGTTATGCATTATATGCTGTTATGATAGGCCTGACTGTAAGGTGCTTTTTTTTCTTTTCTTTTCTTTTTTTTTTTACCTGACTTTGTTTTTCTATTTCTGACAGCCGTGGTCCAAATTAGGTTTGAGTTTTGTTTTGTTTTGTTTTTGTAAAATTACAGGGGAGATGAAGATGATTGTTACAAGCATCAGTGGCAGATACAGACATAATTAAAAACGGAGTTGTCGTGATGGTCAATTGTTGTTGACTCTTGATCTCTCTAGTGGTCCACTTAACCCTAATTCCAATTTTCTGAAAAGAAATGACACAAGCAATCAGTCCGTAAGCACAGTATATGTTTCTTGAGACCCTTCTGATTTGTTAAAATCTCTGTCCAGTGGACCAATTACCCTTTGAAGTACATCTGTGCCTTTTTAAATGATTAAAAACATGTCGATTGGTATCAAGAGAATATTTCTGAGACGGCATTTGTCCTCAGTCAGATGATGACGATCAGAGACGTTTAATTAGAATCAAAATTCCAGTGCCTTATGATATTTTTGTGGACCACAATGTGATAACTAAACGATCTTCTGCATTCAGGCCACTTAAATTGACTGAAAATTGTCTTATCTCAGTCTGTATTTGCCATACAATTTATGAAAAATAATAACATGCAGCAATACCTAACCACTGAACACACTATTTTGATCTCAATTAGTTATTTGGCACCAAAAACTGTTGTTTGTGAGGAAAAGCACCAAATAGGAAGAATCTTGTAAATGAACTGTAATAGATGTATCATTATGCTCTGCATTGGAATAGTTTAATCTATTTTGCATTATTGTTAGTTGTTGTGTTGTCTTTTTGTTTTTAATATTATGAAAATGGAGCCTGAAGATTTATGCAATCGTGTACATGTATATGAGTATGATGTATGGAACTGTTCAAAATGAGTAAAATACTAGTACAACAGGTGGTGTCGAAAGTAAATAATCTGAATGTGGAACCAGTTGTTCCATACACTTTAGAAAAATTTCAGTAGAAATGTTATTTTAACATTGAAGCCCTGAAATATTGAATGTATTGTTCTAAATTAGATATTCAATGAATGGGTCACTGGATATTATGGAGCGCAGTTAATTCATGATATGATGTAGCATCTAGTTGTGAACTGCTATTCAATAAAAAAATTATTAGAACTAAAAACAAATGCAAGTTTTCAAGTTTCTATTTGTCAGCATAATGAGGAAATATAAGGAAAGAAATGTATTTTTCTCAGGGTAATACAGTGATTTAATAGAAAATGTGTTATGTCTGAGGAAACTGCATTTCATTGATTTATTTAGTTAATGTCAGTGAGTTTAGACATTATTTATAGATAGATTAAGAAATATGTCCCTTATTTTGTGACAAGCTGTATGGATATGTAGGAAATTCTCTACTGATAATCGTAGAAATAATTCTGTTGGTATATTGATATTTTTTTGTGTTGTGAACACAAAAATTGGTGCAAGTCTTAGTATAATAGCTTTTTTCTTTTCTACATTGAGGATTGTGTACTGCATAATTTCTGTAGTGTATTACTAGTTTGTTAACACTTGTTCAATTGTTACACTACAGTTATGCAATGGTTTACAGAGTTCACAAAATTATTTTTATCATCTTGAGAATTAAAATAATTTTTCATCTGAAATGTGTGAGTACTTATTGTCTTAAACACAACTTACTAAATCAAGTTGCCGCCTTAAAGTCACTTGGACACAGACATTTCTGTAAACTAAAACAACAATTTATTGGACAATTTAAAGCAAACACTATACAAAAATGATCCCAGATTCTGCTTTTTCTTTGGTAAGTTCATATTTGAATGTTATGGCACAATGGTATGACAGCTCTCAGGAGACAAGGCATCAAATAGGTAACATACGAGCTGCTCGGCCTAGAGGAGAGAACAGAACATGATGTGCATGTGACTTGTTATTTGCTGCACGTAGACAATTTCCATGATAATTAACAAACCATTGCTAATTAGTGTGACTCATATTTATCTATTTCAAAATAAAGGCCATGAATTTAAGATATGAATTATATTCATTCACTTTACCTCTTTCTCATTTCCTGGGTAGACAATCACTTCCCACACATACCCAAGGTCAGGCCTGTCCTTGTAAATGCTGGTGTAACAATGGAAAACACAGGTGAAAACAAAAAGTTATCTATATGTAAGGACTACAAATATATTCACAACAGTTTTGAGTTGTCTTTTTCCATACCTTTCAAGGATCAACTTGAAGTTAGTTACAATCTGTTCTCCTTGCAGAGCCATGATGAGATAGGCAGGCAGGTAAGGCTGAGTCAGCTGTTATGGACAAAACAAACCAGGAAAAACAAGATCAGCTGCTGACAGCACTGTGTGTTAGGAAGTACACTCTGAATAAACCTCTATCAAAGTCCCTGCTCACCCTCTTCTTTCCACTTGAAGACTCCCTGAGAGTCTCGGCGATGTGTGTCCTCTGCTTGTTATCCAGCGCGCTCATCCTCCCGGCCACCAGATGGCAGCCTGTCCTCAGCAGCTGCTCCAGCACCTCCAGCTGGGAGTGCGCTTGGCTGAGCAGTGGGGCATCTAAGGGTATCAGCAGACAGGTTGTCTGCCAGGTGGGACTGTGTATCAGGGACCCTGGTACCAAATAAACAAGCAAAACAGCACATTTGTTTACAAAGCTTATCTGCAACTGAGTCACATTTCAACATCCTTTCCAGAAAAGCCTCTGCCAAAGTCCTGATAAATAATTAAATCGTTTAAAGGGACTTGTTTTGCTTTAATAAATGATTGAACCATGTGTTTTCCTGTGATTATGAGTACACCCCTAATGTTACTCAATATAAAACACAGCTTAGTTCTACAGCCTTTAAAGCACTGAGATTAATAAAAGTTATCTATGTCTTATTTTCTGAACTTTAAACCAGACAGGTCGTTCAAACCTCCTGTTGGTGCTGATACATTTGAAGCTGTCAGAGTTTGCCGGGCCACAGGAGTCAGCGTGCAGCTCTGTTCACGCTCCACAGAGGCAAATGAGTCTGAACACATGCTGAGTATCTGAAACAAAGAAGCCAAGAGAATGTCTTTCTTTTAACAGGTAGAGGAACAGACTCAAGGTAGAGCGGTGTTGACTGCAGATCTGTGTCTGACATATACCTGTTCCTGTGTCACTGAGCTGGTCCCAGTGCAGCAAAGGCCATGAGGGAAAAACCTCTTCACATCCTCTGCTGCTCTCTGACATGATCCTGAAACTATGATATAAAAATAATTATGAATATACAGCAGCATAGTGATGCTGATCTGGAATATGTACCAGTTTGCAGTATTCAAGATTCAAGATATCTTTATTGTCCCCGAGGGGCAATCTGTGGTGCAGCCAGCAGCAAAAAAACAACCAAACAATAAAAATACACAACAATGACATAAGACAACAGTTAAAAATTGGTAGTACAATAGAGAATAAATAATAATAAAAACAGAAGGAGGTAGAGTGACCACAGTGCGTGCAATCCACCTTAAAATGTATATGAATCATTCATTATTTAAAAGACCAATGGCCACTGGAACCCAGGACTTCTTAAATCTGCTAGTCCTACAGTACATCGGGGCATACAAAATCTGCATCCGGATTGGAGCAGTTTGAATTTCGATGCCAGGGGATGACATATGTTATTACATAAATGAGCCATACCATAACAGTCTGTCCAGACGGTTGAGTCCTCTTGACCCAGCACGTCCAGCAGCCTCCTCACAGCGTTTTCTCCCTGGAGGCAGAGAGACAGCGAAGAACCGGAGCACAGGTCCTGCACACGGGCCTGCAGGTCCGAGCGCTGCTGCACAGAACCAGCGACACTCAGGGTTACCACGGCTCACAGTTCAAGTTTGAGAACAAAATCTTTAGTTTAGATTTTTTTTTTTTTTGTTACACTTTCTGCAGACAGCAGTGAGTTAGCGTCGCTCCTGCTAAGGGTCACTACTCGCAGGCCGACCAACAGGAGGCCGCTGTGCTGGAGCTGGTGGAATATTTCAGTCAGAGCGTGATTCCAGGCGCTCGGCTTGAACAGGCACACAGTGAGCAGCGTCTGTGGGTCTGAGCATAAAGTCACTTTTACTGCACCATGGGAGTTCATTTCATTTCTTTTATTTCCTTTTGTCCCCTCCCTGGGGTATAAGGGACAAAAGAAAAAAAGGACAACAGATCCAGATCAGAGCAGACAGCAGCCGTTAACATGGAGTTAATATACATATTGACAGCTCATTTAATGCTCAGGAAAAGATGCTTCAGATTTTCGTCAAGAGTTTGAACAAGTTTAACAAAATCTTAACATTTGGAGAGGACATATGCTTTTTGAATTTGTAAACATTTGGATTTACTCTATAAAACCTTCTGATGAGCTCTTTTACAGTACATAATGGTATTCATCAGTATGCATTAGTCGTGCTTGTTGTATTTCAGATGGGGGGTTGTTTTGTCTTTTTTGCACCAACCTGTTGTCGTGCAGTCCTCTTGAGGGAACCCCAGTGTTGGCTTTAGGTCTGTAGGGCTGTGGTCTGTAGACAAGTGAAGAGATACAAAGAGACAATCCATAAGGTTGTACCCAGAGGGAATTATCTGCCCAAGTTTTGCCAATAAAGCTGTCAGAGTGTACTTGGTATCTGATTGCATTATTTTTAACAGTGCTAAACAGACTTACCAGGAACCAGCTCATGGTCAAAGAATAGGAGTGAGGCTTGTCTGGAGGCCACTTCAGGCGTGGGTGACATCAGGACACTCAGGTTACCGGGGTAATCTTCTGGTAGGAGTTTTCGCAGTGAGGTGAAGGCATCTGCTCGTCTGAGAGCGCACACCAGAGCGGGAGAGGACATCAGATCGTCCCGGCTGTCGCAGTACAGCTTCTCTCCCACCTCGTAGGGACTCAGTTCCTGGGCCTGAAGTCGAGTCAGCGCGGGCAGCCACTTCAGGCCGAGTAGCTTGAACTGAGCCTGTTGTGCATCGCCTGGAATATCAATTACAAAGCACATTACAGCCATTTAAACATCGTGCTGAAGACAGTTCTAGCGGGGAAACAAATCATTAAACTGCAATGGCTGCTGTGTGTATCTTATCGTGTGTTTTGTTTGTTTGCTACCACCTCCAGTTTCCAAACCCAGGACAGGCTGTGCCATTATTGAACTTCACCCACCTTCTGGCCCTTCTGTCAGCGCCCTGTGTAGGAGGCTCAGGCCTTGGCTCATGTCCTTCCCACGCAGGGTCAAAATCACCACCTGCTCCGTTTTGGAATTGGACAGACACTTGCGATGGGACAGGATCACACCGGGAGGATTTGGCACCGTCCACATGGACCTCACTAAAAATAAAGCATGCTGTACATAAGAAACAGAAACGGCAACAGTAGAGGAGCATCTGCCAAGGTTTTTAAGGACACTGGACACATGGTGCTCACCGTAGATGTGGAACAGGTTACTGCTGTAGGGCACAGTATGGAAACACAAGCTCGGCTCGACTGTGTCGACACCATTAAGCCTGAAGAGGAGGCGGCGCAGAAGCTTTTGGGCCTTAAATTCTCTCATTAGAGCTGAAACAATATGGCAACATATTTTTAATGGCAAAGAAAACACATATATTTATTTTTAAATTAAAATTTTAAACTTGTATTTTGTTATAGATAGAATCTGATGGATTTTTGAGACCTGCAGGTAGACTAACACTGTGGTGCATCGCATTTTCTTTCTTCAGTATCAACACCAGACATTTAGAGGGAAGCTCCATCCCCTGATCGAGGGTCACAGTGCGTGAGCTGCAGAACACATTCATCTAGGCAAAAATATACACAGACATCAGGATGATTTAGTAAAAAGAGCCGTTGACTTTATTGTACATTCATGCACCAGTTGGAAAATGTAAGCTGATGATATTCCAGCGAGGTCTGCAGCCTCTGACTGAGTGTGTTGAAGTTTTACCTGCTGGCTGTTGAGTCTGAGGCTCACAGCTCCATTTCTCTGAAGCCACAGTCTCTGCATCCCCAACAGACTGAAGCCTCTACGTTCACACACAGCCAACACTTGGCCGTAACAACTTGGAGACACAACAGGCGACACCACGAGGAGTATGTCAGCTAAGCAGGAGGGAAAGAGGCTGGGATTAGGAGCTGCACTCCACAGTACACATCTTATCCTGGCTGAAAACAAAATTTCCCTCAGGGCAGGAAAGATGGAGGTATGAAAATGAAATCCTCCCCCTTTTGACAGTTTGGCCCTGCTTACGCTACCTTTAGTTGTAGTACACAGGAAGGCAGGGGATCGGCTTAAGCTGATCAAGCTGCTGTCAACGCTGTCATCCGGAGGTAGAGTTCTACAAGCAGAAGTGAAGGGAACTGAATGCAGCATCATTAAAATAAAAACAAGACAGTGCCACAGTGATAAAGGGAATGTGCTGTAGTTGGTCCAAAGCCTCTTGGCTCTGAGGGATTTCAGTTGAAATCAGTTGAAAGACTGTAACTTCTTCTTCTTAAAGTTATTTTAGTTAAAGTTCCCCTAAACCAAAAATGAAACATGTCAATGTAGTGTTTGGTTTCTATTACAATACATTTCAGCAGCGAAGTCGCTAATGTACGCCATAACTGAGCATTTTAGATTTGAAAATGCAGTTTCAAAGCCAGAGTCTGAAAACGTTGGATTCAGTTTTTCAGCACAGTCAGGTTTAATACATCAGAATCCCTAGCAACCAATCCCATTGATTTTTTTTTTTGCATCTCATTTGTTGTTCACTGTGATGGTGACGCTTCACATCTACCTATACAGCTAGATGTTCAATATCAGTATCATTGATTGACATGGCCGAGAGGTATTATTATTATTATAGCATTTGCATACTCATGAATATTCATAGAACTGGGATTTTTCAATGAGGGAGAAATAGTAGACGTGTTTTTAGTCTCTTTGAGAGTTTTCTTAAACAACTTTTTTGTGGGAAAGCAATTTTTATTAAAAAAAATAGTCATAGCTGAGCATTTTGACAAATTTTAAAATGCATCTTTAGGGGGACTTTAAATTTACTTAAAAGCATCAGTCTAATGAAAAATTGAAAAACAACAAAAAACCTCACACATTAAGTCAGAAATATTGACTGTTAAATGACTTTTAGCATTTTTAAACCTTTACAACAAACCCATTCTGAGGCTGGTTGTGACTCTGTGCACTTTCTCCCTCAAATCTTCCCGAAAACCACAAGCACAGCTCCCTGTGGACTTGACTGGCCAGTGGAGGGGAGTAGACCAGGGGAGGGTCTTGACCTCTGCTGACAGAAGTTGGATCTGTGTTTTTGGGCAGCAGAGGATCTAAGGAACTGGTTATATCCTTCAACAATGAGTGGGCAGAAGGACCCCGGACAGCCAGGGCGAGGACAGGCTGGCAGCTCTCATCAGCTCTCTGGTTAACTGGTACAGCACCTGTGAGTGAGAGGAAGACTTAGGTCAGTCAAGACTCTGGATCCAGGACAAACAACAGACCAATGTGCCAGAGGGAGAGTCATGAAGTAATTTTATGAACACATGGCTTTGGTTATATATCCTACCGGCGCTGTCACTCAAGAACCTGTGCGGTGGATAAAGGAGTCGCAGACCACACACATCGAGTCCTGCGTCCACGGCTAGCTGGAGGGTGTAGTGTGTGAGGAGGGGGTGTAGGAAGAAGCCACTGCACCCCAGAGCAACTGATACCTACAGGAGAAAATAAACAGGTGAGTTTCTCCATCTTTACTGCTATGATTCTGATTCAGTGGTTCCTGCTCCTGCCAAGAGCGCAGCTGAAGGGTATCGTGCTCACCTCTGGCTGCAGCTCTTGTGTGGTCTCTCTCTTCTTACAAACGCGCTCCTGAGTTTCCACAGTCTGCCAGTAAAAACCTGGAGTCAGACCAAACGTCCTATCGATAACCTGGAATACAAAGCCGAGGGAGCGAGACGCAGTTAAGAGAATGCAAAATCATCTCAAATCATCTCACATCTTTTGAGGTTAATTAAATCAGGGTACCTTTTTGTTGGGGGTTTCAGTCATAAAACAGTTTAAACAGGAAGGAGGCAGGTGAATGTGTGACGCGTAGGCCCGTCGATTCAGTAGGATCTGGAGCTCAGGAAGCCAGGGAGCAATCTGAGTGAGAGAGGTCTCGGAGAGGAACCTACAGACGTGGCTATAGAAAGGCGCATGGACGTCTGTGTCTCTTTTCTATAAAACACAGAAATAACAACATCAGAGCCAAGATCATGAGACACTGTAAAGCCCACAGAGTGTAATCTTTGATATTTACCGTACCCTCGGTTTGTAACAGTGACGAGCCACGGCTAAAACATTCAAAACCAGTCCGTTCTCTGTCCACAGCTGCTGGAGTCCTGCGACCCAGAACGGGACATCGACGCCGGCCTCAGCCTCTTCTTCATCATCAGGTGTGTCTGAGCCAACCTAATGACACATATACAAATGATCCGACATGTTGAAGCACAAACAATAACTCTGACTCGCACTATGAGAGAAGCCACTGTTCACTAACCAAGGACAGAAACCAGGCCACTAAAGTGTTGTAGATGTGCGCTTTCGTAGCAGCTGAATTCCTTTTCCCAGGAACTCTTTCTTCAACCATCCCAGGACCGGAGAGTTTGACAGTCAGCAGAACGCAGCCCTTAGTTTTAATATCTCCTGGTAGCGTACTGACTGGTTCTAGGTGGGATGCTTCCTGAAAAAGAAATCATAACACATGTCAGCAAATTTTTTAAATACGGTAATTGTTTTTGTTTTTTGCTGTTTTTAACTGTGTGGCACGTACAAAATCATAAAGAACATCAGTCTTTTCAGCAGCCGGCTGCTTCTGATAGGCAGATCTGGTTGGACGATGTTTTTCCAGTTTCTTGAGAATCTGCTGGTGTTGTTCACGTAACAGTGTCTGCTTCATCTGTCGTCTCTGTTGGTGACTGACAAATGCATCGTCATGGTTAAAAAAATATTTCTTTACTGTCCATGATGTGTTTAATGAATAATAAAGAAGATTTCCATACCTCTGCTGCTTTGCTTCTTTAATTGAACTTTGCTGAACAGTTGGTGGGCTTTCCATTTTAGGTCCTGTAGACTCAGATTGTACAGGCGAAGATTGTTTATCTACCCACACATGTTGTGAGTCATGGCTGCATGCAGACTCTACAGGCGGTGACGGCCTGTCTTTAAGTTCCCCCGTTTTATTTCCTACTGCCGACTCTGGTGGATCTATATAACTACTGGGATATTTATTCCCGTTGCGATTCATCTCTCTTATTTTCTGCAGCAACCCACTCTTGCCAGTAACTTCCCTGTAAGCAGAAATATGACAAATAAGAAGTTTAAATGAAACTTAATGTGCAGGACTGAAGCACTGAAAGAGTTCTTTGATGCAGGACATATTGTATTTACCTCTCCCCCATGCGCGACCCAGTGTGCACTTTAAAGTCAGGTTTCTTTGCAGGTGGTGCTTCCCGGTCAGTGTGGTATTTGGCTGGTGACTTGGACACTGATGAAAGATTTGGGGATGTTCTTGGTGGTTTTATTGAAGGATCAGGGCAACGCAGGTCAATATAAACAGTGGGACATTCCTGGTAGCCAGGGAGCTCTGCCATCCTCTCCAGAGTTTTGCTCCACACATTATTCTGTCTGAATAACACATATTATTATTACTACTATTTTGAGATTCTAAATGTAGTGACAAACATTTAGCAATAATATGACTTACCTGCATTTTGTGTTTGCACCAGGTTCTGACACAGACTCAGATGACTGGCTCTTGCAGTAAGAAATTAGCCTCTCCATTATATTGTCCTCAGACCTGTGCTTGTCACAATCTGTGAACAAATATGTGTTGAAACTATAATAAAACAAAATATTCATGATGTAAATTATAAGAATATATATCCCCTTAGTGCTCATCATAGCTAAAAAGATTGTGTGTTGTACCTGTATCCTTTTTTGCAGGTTCAACTGACACATGTTGAGGGAGAGACACCCCATCACCTTGCAGATTTTGGAGGACACTGTCTAGATCCCACTGGTCAATCATCTGAATGCAGGCGTGACACAAAAAGAGCTTTGTTATTTGTCAGATAAAACCATCTGGCACCAAGAGAAGAATTATATGTGCATCACATTATATGTGCATCAACCCATAACCACCACCAGTTTTACTTTCTCAGACTCACCCCAAATGAGAGAACAGGGAAACCTGCATCAGATTTCTTTCTGTCCACATCAGGTTTTACAGCTGTTTCCTGCTCAGCTCTGTTCAACTCTACAGTGATGCTCCGATGATAATCTAACTGTAATTTTGAAACAGGGAATGTGCATCCTTAGTGTATCATGGCAAGTGTGTTTCAATCTAACCAGGACAGCAGCTGCAGATTGATGTTACCCACCTCAGCACCAGAATCAGCATCAACATCAGCATCAGAGCCTCCTCTACAACACTGAACTACACTGGTGCTCTCTGCAACTTGATCATCATTTAACTTCAATCCCAGGCTGCAACAGGTCTCCTCTGCAGGATTCAACAGCCTCTGATTGAGGAAAGACACACAAACAGCAGTGATCATAAATCATGTCTCTTTGGGGATACAGTCATGAGCTACTATCATTTACATACAAAATATATAACTATGTAACGTTTTATAACTAAAAAACTAACCTCCAGTTCAGCATCTTCCAGTGAAGAACTGTCAGAGTCTTCAAGGACCGTCAGAGAAAGACCAGCTGGTCTTTCATAAACGGAAATCTCTTCACTGTCTGACTGTAATGTAAAGAGGAAGCATCACTGTGTGTGTGTGTGTGTTTGAGGTCTTTTGTAAATAAAGTTATGTAGAAAAGTTCGTGTCAGTGAGATTAGCAGACGTTAGTCAGGAAATAAAACAAAACACATACTGCTGAAGAGTCGAAGTCGATCGTCGGCAAATGTGGCGTCACTTTCTCAAGAATTGAGCTCCAACACGACGATGAAGTTAAGTCCATTTCAGGAAATTAAAGGAATATCTGTCTCGTAACGTTGGCGTTTGCAGTCCGCACGCAGCACTACTTGATGCGTCTGCCTAGTTACCACTGGCAACAGAAAACTTCTGTCCGCAGCACGAGGGCAATGTTGCGTTCAGGTGCTGCCAGAAATATCAAGTGTTTTGCACCTGGACCTGGACGCAAGCTGCAGAACCTCTGCCTGGCTTGTTATGATAAAGGAAAAGAGACATTTCCGAGGTAACGTTAGGTTAAGCACTGTGGGCTAAACTGTAACGACATTGGTAAATCCTGTGTAAGAACACTTTAGCTTTCTGACCCTTTTAAACACGACTTGAATCCAAATAGCGAACTGTGAGAGCTAGCAAGTTGGCTAACTTATTGTGCTAACGTTTTTTTTGTTGTTGTTTTTTTTGCAGGTGCTGTGTCAACTATTAACTAACTTGACTGAAAGGAAATCTACAAGTACCTGTAAGTATATTCATGGTATTTTATTCGTTACATTTCCTTCTGTGAGTCTTGTCAAGTGACCAGAGGCACACAGTGCTAACCTCTGGTATTACTAATTGAGTTTATGTTGACAGGTGTGCTCTCTTTGTGTAACGCAATACCTTCATTAAGGATGGATTTGTGCAGAGCTGCTATTCGTTTAAGTTAGTTACCTTATTAACAATTTTACAGTGGGTAAACATATTTTAAACTCATTTGGTGCATGAAACATTTTTATTATATTGATGGCACAGAGGTTTTTATACACTTATTGCACTTTCAAGGCAATTCCCCAATAGTGCATCGTTTTAAAGTGACAAACATGGAGCTTTACAACACTGTATGATACACACATTATGCAACATACTTGAGGACATAATAGTGTCTGAGCTGTGTATATTTCCCTCTGCCAGTAACTACCAAGCCCAGTCACATAAATAATTTAATAAAGTGAGTACTAGCTCAATGGCTTGAATTAAAGATTTTGTTACATGACATTTCTCTTTGTTGCTCTCAGTTTTTTAGGACGTATTCACAGGGCCACTCATTCTAGTCGACAGCGTTTCCATTTCAAATGAAAGTTTCTGTTGCTATTGCTTTTCACCTCAACTGACTTGTCTTCTCAATTTTGCTGTTTCACAATACTCACACAATAACTGCTATCACACTGAATTGTTGTGTGGATTTGATATGCTCAGTGTTTAAGGCCATTAAAGGAGGTTCAGGTGGTACACATTTTAAAGTATTTTAAAGACAGGTCAACATTCATCACATTTGGACTCATCAGATTTTTTTTTGAGAGCTATCATATCAAACAACTTCACCACAGTGCTAAAACAACAAGGCTCCTTAAAGTCTATCTAAGTCTCTAATATCCTAAACAGAATAGTTTGAAAGTTTGCTGAAAATTTGTTCCATGAAATTGTCCCTTTGCAGAAAAGTGAGAATTTACAAGCAGTTATCACATTCTCCAACAGTTGAACAGTACATGTAGGTAATTATTAGTGAAATATCGATTTGTTGGTCTATTCATTGAAGATTTTTTTTTTTTGCGAACTTGAAATCTTAGATAAATCACATTTTTATACAGGCTGATTCTGTTGATGTGAGATAAGAACCTGAATGATACATCAGCAATACATTTTCAGTCTTGAAATGAGAAATGTTTACAGGTAACTTTTTTGTAATATTCTGTGCTGTGTACAAACAAATCCTAGTAACATGACTGTATATGGCTCAGCAGCCTTGGAAGACTTCATTGTCAATATCACGTAGGTCCTGACTAGCTAGACGCTGTGGGCTTATACATGTTATGTTGTTGTATAGGGTAATGGTTGTGTCAGGCTCTTCACCCTCTGCATGGGTCTCCACTCGCCGAGGTATCACCAATGGATTCCTCAAGCTGTAGTTTCTGAGTGGAAGGGAGCTGCAGTCACATTTCCATCGGTTCCCAGACAACAAAAGTTTTTCCATGTTTTCTGGGAAGTCAGGAACCAGGTTGGTCAAAGCATTAGCTCTCAGGTCCAAAAACCGCAGCTTTGGAAGCACCTGCTTTGTGCCGTTCTGCAAAAACTGTCGGCATTCGTTGTTGGACAGAAGCAAGTACTCCAAATTCTTGAGGCCAGTGAATGTGTGCGTTGTCAGAACCTCCAGCTTGTTGGAACTCAGGTCTAGTCCGGATAAGCCAACCAGATCTACAAAGCTCTGGCGTTCTACAACAGAGATGTTGTTGTGTTGTAAGAAAAGCCTCCGTAGACCAGCGAGTCCAGTGAAAGCTTGAGTTGTGATCCTTGTTAGGCAGCCTCTGTCCAAATGAAGGCTGTGCAGCTTTGGGAGACCTTTGAATACTTGATCTGGCAGACTTTGGAAGCAGCTTCCAGACAGGTTGATGACAGCCACATGAGACAGGCCTGTGAAACTACCCATTTGTGCCTCTTGCACTTGGTTGTGATCTAACTCTAAGACCTCCAGATGACAAAGCCCTTCAAAGATCCTCTCCCCCAAGGCTCGGATCCTGTTGTAACTGAGACGTAGTTCTTCTAAGTACTGCAGATCACGGAAAGTCCTGGGTCTAATTCCAGTAATGGAGTTGTTGGACAAACGCAGAACATGAAGACTGTGCAGGCCCAGGAAAGTGTCGTCATGCAGAGAAGTCAATCTGTTGTTTGTGAGATCCAACCATCTTAGTGACTTCATGCCTGCAAAGGCTCGGGGTACCACTGTCACAATCTGATTCTGGGCCAGGTACAATTTTTGCAGCTTAGTGAGTTTAAGAAACACATTAGCTTTGATGACCTTCAGGTAATTTCCAGTTAGATCCAACTCTTTAAGCTCAACAAGATTTTGGAAAAGCTGTGGCTGCAAGTAAGCAAGTCTGTTCCCTGCAAGAACAAGCTCTCGTAGACCCTGCAGGTCATGGAAAGCTGTCTCAGGTAAGACTGCGATTGAGTTCCATCCAAGATTGAGAAGCCACATATGTGAGAGTCCTGCAAACAGTCTTTCCTCAATTCGAGTGAGTTGGTTGTTGTGCAGACTGAGTGAAGCAAGGTTAGGCGTATTCTGAAAGATTGTACCTGGCAATGAACGGAGACTGTTTCGCTCGAGGTGAATGTGTGCCAGTGACCTCAGTCCCTTGAAAGCTTGAGGGTCAAGTGTCACCAGCTGGCCACTCTGCAGATTCAAAAAGTCCAAGTTGGTAAGATCCTTAAAAGAAACTGCTGGGAGTGTGGTGAACAAGTTGCCATCCAGCCAGAGAGAGTGAGTCGGTGTTGGTATGTCAGGGGGGACTTGCGTGAAGTTACGAGAACTGCAATACATGTTGAGCTCCAAGCTGTAGTCATCGTGCAGGCAGGTGCAGCCTTTAGAACATGGAATAGGCTCTTCGGTCACTTTATCTCCAGCTGTGTCGGGATCTGGCAACACCAGTGATGTCCCCAGTACCCATAGCACCAACAACACAATTGTTTGCATATCAGCTGTGGATATAAAATGATATCAATATAAAAATGTTCACTAGCTTAATTTCTCAATAAAATGCAGTGCCTTTCTAGTTTTGTAAATTTGATGTTAATACTTCAAATCCTATACTATTGCTTACCTTAAATCTTAGTGGTCTTGATTTAGAGTTGACAGGCAGTCGGATACAGAATGACTGAAGCCTTGTGCAATTGTTTGTATGCTGAAATGAAAGCCTGACAAGCCCCCAAACCTTTCTCTGAGTCAGTTGCACTGAAAGAGTACAATTAACCCATTCATTTCCATTCGACTTGTGATGCCTGTTGTCAGTGAGCTTTCATCTTATCAGAATTATCTGTCATATTTTCTGAGACAGTAATTAGCGTGCCATCATTATTCAGTCTATCAATTTTGTTCATGTCAAATATGTAACCCGATGTTTCTAAAGAAGATAAAGTCTTTATATTGACAATATATTAAAATATTTGATACTAATATAACAATATATACTTTAAATCTAAGCCTTGCCTTAGTAAGATATCAGTGTTACTTAATGTAATATCTTAAATGCCCATTTGGCTAATTTAATCTTAATGTATCTTGCACATACAGTATTGTCATCCTAATAAGGGATTATGCCCAAGTGGCCTTTGGTGTTTACTAAAGTCAGGGTCCAGTCACTGAGTGCATTTACTGTAGATTTTGACTGATACTCTGCGGAAAAGAGATAAGATGAACCCAGTGCACTAGATCCTTGACAAAATACTCAACTTTTTTTCTTTTGATTATTTAACCCTTTAAAAGGGGGGTACTGTATGATATAGTTTGATGAGATGTAAAGTGTCATTTCACGTCTTACCCCATTACCCCTTACCTCATTAAATATTGATTTAACTACCCCACCTGCCATCGCCCTGTTTTATTAAACTGGGGGAACAGTATGTACCAACTACATTGGACTTAAAAACTATGATGCCAACTCTTTTCTGCTTGATTCACTTAATCAACAGCGCAGGATGAGGTCAGTTCCAGAGGTCTATTTCCTGATCGATTATTGTAATGACTAACTTTCTGTTTACTCTTTTTCTCGGTATCTGGGTTCTTTTAGACAACCATGAACTGGTCATGTTCTAAAGGACAACCAAATCCAGATAACACTGTGTGCACATGAATTTCATTCTTTGACTGACTCAACCAACACTGGATTTATAACAGTATGAAGAAAATTCATCATGTCGGACATATCTTCCAAGTTTGTTATGATTGTCACTCAAATTTGCTCCATGTCTGTGCCAATAAAGTAGGGTAAATGTTATTTAGTATCAGGGCACGTGATGCACAGCACAACCTCACCTTCTTTAACGTGACGCTAAATATTGATCAATTCATTACAGTAATGATCATTTAGATTTTCTGTCAGAGTGATGATAGCCCTCGTTTATTAGTAATCCTCAACTAATTTGTTGTAATAATATTTTTTCAGTAATTTATGTGGCATGGCATGTGAGCTATGTCATGTGAAAAGAACAGCGTGTCCTGACTGAAACCTTGTTTAATATCTATGTCAAGATCAAAATCTAACTTTATTTGTTTCCACATGGCCAAATTTGTTTTGGACCCGGCACTGCAGTTCTGCAATAGATTTAAAACAAAGAAACAACACACAGATCATAAAACCAGCGTGGCCTACCAGCAAACTCATTACCGTTAAACTGATGCTGGAGGAAGCTGTGATTATCTGTACTGACAGGGCTGAGGACTGTGGAAATTCAAATATTTACTTGTCTTGCCAGTAGAGAGCACTGCTGGTCTCTTGTCATATTTAGCTCTCTTTGCCTGAGAAGGACTCGGTGAAATGTCCAAAGAAAACTATTAAACGCTTAGATTCATGCTTAAAGATTGTACAATATCACAAAAAAGGGAAGTTTTACCCTTATTTTTTATAGAATGAAAATCAAATCATTTTTACAAACATGAAAAAAACAGCAGTTTTCACAGCTATTTCAGTCAACAACAAAAAACTGCCAAATCGAATGGCTGCCAGTGAGTAGTTTCATGATTGTTGCTCCCCTGACAAACACCTCTAATTGGCTCATTCCCCGGCACTCAACCAGACACAAAGGTTTCCAGGTTTGTCAGCTTGCTGTGGGCTTCCTGAGTGGAGGAGAGGAGTCTTGTGGCAGAAGCCTGCTGCTGTGGCTGGATAGGTTTAACTGGACTGTGCCTTCCCCTCTGGATAATTTTCTCAAATCATTCTGGGTAAATTTTGTGCTTCCTCAGCAGCAGCGGCGTACGGGGGCCTAAAAGGCATGATGTCAATCTATGGATGCACACTGATCAGTGTTGAAACCCATCAGTGTCCTTCTTCACTCCACTGCTCTGCAAATAAATGTCTTGACATGTAGTGCCAGGGAAGCCCAGTGCAAATGTTTAGGATCCATTAAACCATAATCTGCACATAATACTCCCCCAGAGCAATTCAGCTGCTCTGCTGTTAGGCCCGTTGTATTCACTCCGTGTCTCTTCTGTTGACAGACGTGTTTTATTTCTGTCTTAAATCAAGCAAGTTTAGTATTTAAGCTTTTAAACATATCTCTATTTCTATTTCTTAGATATAGTCAAAGTCTCGCTGCACAGATGAGAAGCACTGAATAGACATGGTCATGAAAACATGAATAGAGCTTCACCTTAAAAGCAGTATTATGGCTCAGACATTGAGTCTTTTTGTTTAGGCTGCTGTCCAGTGGACAGTGTTTGTCCACTGTTTACGGTCAGAGCAGATTCACCTTTGACACCCAACTTTTCCAGTTTTTCTGTCAGACATAAAACACTATATTATGAACCAGTATTAAAGAGTTCTATTAAGCAATTGCCTAATTTATCTCTGTTAAAGAAAGACAGCCAAACACCACAGTACAACCCGCAACTGAACCTCAGATAAACACATCAAACCCAACAGCTTAATGCAGTGAACTCCAGCTGTGTATGAAATAGCTCTATAATCAACAAACCGTAAAGCAACAGATCACTCCTCCTGTGCTGGTGCGTTAGGACTCTGGGTATGCATAATGTCGGTCTCATCTGTTGCACATAACATGGTGGATAGTGCACGGTGCATACAGCCAAAGGAGAGTGAGATGAAAAGGAGACTATTCCCTGTTCTGCTGCTCTAACAGGGCCCACACATCTCACTTCTTATACTCTACTATTACTAAGTGCAGAGGTTTAATTGAACTAAATAGTTTTCTTTGTTACAGGCTGAAGATGGGAACAATCCAGAGCTTCCCCAGCCAACTTCAGAAAGGTAAGCTCAATCTGAATATGTTGTTACAAAAACATCTTAAGTCAATACTTAATGCCAACGAGCTCAGTCAACACTGCCATCATCTGGCAGACCGCTGGACTGTTATTCCCTCACAGTAATTAAAAACTGGACAAAGAGATACACGTCTGACTTGCGAAAGGCAGCAATGAAACTGGGCTGTTGGATGGCCTCTCACCCAGCGAGGTGATCGTAGTTGAGCGCCGCTCTGAACCGCAGTGCCACCTCAGTCCTTTGACAGCCAAAGACCCTCAACACCCCTGCAGTGGCTATTAATAACACTCGGAGCTCACAGTCAACCCGCTGCTCTCGAGGCAGAGAGAGAATCCATCGGCTTTGTCTCGACATCTGGGAGGTGGCGGAACTCACCCACTGTTTCTTAATTGGTTGTGATCCTTGTGACAAGAGCAGATCATTGCAGCTGATGACCAAACTAAGCCATTAGATTTTTTTTTTTTTTCCTGTTGAATGTGTGCGCCAGAGATAACAAGGCCATGTCACGTTAAGACAGGCAAATACTGTATTTTGTTCCTAATTCAAGACAAAAAGATACTTTTTGTGTTGAAACAAGATGCCAACCTATAAACAACTCCCCAGAGTTCACCGTTTACAGGTGGAATTTAAATGTTAGATGAGTCCATGGTAACCAGATGCATGTTGCATGTTCTTCAACTGCCAGTTTGTTTGCTGTCAAACATAATTTCCTTTATTCAACAAAAAAATCACATTATTTTAGATTCGTTTTCTCTCTAAGTTCTGGTGCAAATTCATGAACATTGACAAAATGTTTGCTGAGTAACCTTAAACACACTAACACAATGTCATCTTCCAAGGCTCGGAAGAGGACAGGTGAGACACACTTCATGCACTCAAACACAACCGGTGTGTCTGAGTAGTTGGCAGGTTTTAAATCATGGAGGAGACCTGGATCCCATTCAGAGGAAGAAAGAAAAGCAGCTGACAACTCCCTGGAGAAATTCAGAAAATCCCTAGCCTCTTTTAGATCCCTCAATCATTTATTCATTCATTTGTATATGTCACCTGGCCTCTTAGTTTCTACTTTTTAGTTGTTATTCAGACCCACGCTCATGGGTTGACCCCAAAAAAAGGCCTAACAAGCACTCATTGCCTTTTTGATGGATGAGACTTTAATTTTTTTCTGCAAGGTCCATTCAGGTGAAAGAGCGACACAGCTTTCAGTGGCAGTGTCATCCACATTTTCATAGACTTGAGCTGAACAGGAAACATATATACAAAGCAACAGTGTTAGCTATGGCAAAGTCAGTGACGTGTCTGCCATAATGCTGACATTTTGAATGCTTGTTTTGGAAGTAGAGCAAATACTAATGTTGCAACTCAGTTGACAGCAGCTGCAGTTCAAGTTGCACTTGAAAAATAGCCACAGACGATATCTTTTCAGATTTTAGGGTTTTAATTGGATTTTTAGAATTAAGATATTGAGAGCAGCATCCAGGGGTTGTAGTTTTGCAAAGCACAAGGCAACCATCAATCAAAATTCCAGATGTTTGAGCAGCATGTCTTTTCAATCTTTTCTCGGTTTCTCAGTTAGAGGTATTACCCCAGTTAATAGAAATGGTTTGGGAAACTACAGTATAAATTCTACACATCATCTACAGGGCATTCGCAGGTAATTAGTACCTGTTGCAGTTCTAGTTACATGTAAACCAACTTCATTTCCTCAAAATTGTTTTATCCTATAATGACCCAATTGTTTCAAGTTTATCAAAGCTAAGGTAAAACAAAATGTGTGTCACCGCAAGGTGATGAAATGGTTGTGTGTTATCAACCTGTAGCCCAGGGCTCCTGTTCTACATTTACAATATAGAGTGAATAAATGTGGATAGAAGTGTAGGTCAATAATAAAAAATAACACTCTGCCTGTGGGATGTGGGGAATATTTTAATAGTTCCTTTTCTTAGACAGGGATTGTAGCACACAGATTTCAGTTTGACAGGGTTTTATTGTAAAGACAGAGTCCTTGTTTGGTGATGAACTTATTTCTAATGGCTCAAGAGCAAACTTAACAAATTGTGAGAGGCCACATGACACTGAATGTTTCATAACTGAACCTCAGCTATTGAACAAAGCAGCAAATTTCTACAAAGGCCTCCTTAGTTTATTAACTACGCATTTTTCTTGTCAGATTTACGTTTCTACAGAATAGGTCATTCGCCTATCAGGATTGGTATGAATCTATAATTAACTTGTCCAACAGTAGATTCATAGCAGAAAAGCTGAAGACATTGGTCCTATTCTGCCATTTGAATCCTGTCATGACGACCATGGTCCTCTGGAGAAATTTGAGGCAGCTTCATTTTTTCTTTCCATTTTATTTGGGCTGTAATCGTCACTTCAGTTTAGCTGCCCTCCTGTTGTTGAATGAATATTGTCGGGACATTATTTTCTCTTGTACATATTTGACATGCATGTAGTGGTATACGTTTTCTAATAGTGGGGTTTTTGTGGTGTTTGGGGCTAGAAATGTTTAAGCAGAGAGTTTGAAATATTTCATAATGTCATCCATTATGTAAATCAATATGAGGCCAGTTTATTTACTTTGTAGTAAGGTTTTTATAAAGGCATCTTATCTTATACTAAAATAGGTATGTGAGATGTATGAAGTGACTTTGTGACTAAACCTGGTCTCCAGAGGCCCTTTGAGAAGCTGGTAAAGCAAAGGTGAGAGGCCACTGTTGGACAGAAAGAAATGAGATGAAAAGGTGCAGCCGTTCGCCAGTCACACAGTGGCAGGAAAATTATGAGCTTTGACTTGACTGCCATCATTCAGTATGTGACAAGAAAAAGTAGTAGGAATCAAATTAATACATTCTATATATATTATTATATATATTTATATTCATAGATTGTTAGTCCATATGGGAGACCCTTACAGTATAGTTTTTATACTAAATCAACTACAGTATATAAAACAATAAAACCAGCTACTTTGAAGTCACTGAGATTTCCAGAATAATGTGGCGTCAGTGTAATTTTCCTGTGACGCAAACGGTTCTGAGCAAGTATCTGAAAAAATCACTGAGCTTCGTCACAAACCCGATTTTACATCTCACCAGCTCACCGTCTGTCATCACAAATCCTTCGCATTACTTTTTTTGATTAACTGCCAAACCAAGAACTCTGCTCTTCACTTATGTCTGCTGCCGCTATCTGACTCATCTGAGCTATTGCCCACTTTGAGGCCTCGGCTGCAGATGAGTACAACTTAGCGATGCTCCCAGGAATCATTTCACTGGCACTCATCTTCCATCTCTGCGAGATTCCTACCCGCTTAAGCTGTAACTCCTCAAGAGTAATTTTCTGGCTAGTAGCCTTTGGAGACTTGTGTTACAATGTTAGCAATGAGATGTACATTCAGTATAATTGAAATGTTAATCACGTCTGATAGTGGGACCTAAAGCCACACAGGAGAAGACATCTGGGAAATAAGATAGTCACTGTAACTCTCCTTAACACTTATGACCCACCTGGCAAAATTGCTGCCTCCCTGAGCTCTTAGATAAGGATTGGAGACACTGAAGCAACATGGCTATTAGGGAGAATAATATCAAATACCCCAAGTATGAAATCTTGACCTTTTGCTCTTAGGGTTGATTGAAACCACTCTCTCAAAACCTTTAGGTTATTTTAAAGCAGAACTTAATTTAAAGGGGACATATTATGGAAATATCACTTTTCGAAAGCTCTTTAATTTCGGTGTTTGTCTTGCCTTCTGGCCCCCAAAATGCGAAAATTGACAAAAAAATCTGTAATTTTCAGGCTCCCTAGGTTGAAATCCATGTGGTTTTACAAGATGTAAATGTGTATGTCTTCCAGTGATGTAACTAGGTTTTGAATTTGCATACTACCACCCTTACCTGGGACCAGTAGAAGGGCCCGTCCCGCAAGCAGTGGTTCATTTGCATTTAAAGGGACAGGCACTGAAACCAGCCATTCTGAACAGGGCTGTTTTGAGAGTTTGAAAAGAGCTGTGATGTTTGATCCTTGGGATATTTTGACCAAAGCATGTCACAGATATGTCTTCAAGACACCTGGGAACTATTTTAATTTGTGGAAAGGGGGCATAATATGTCTCCTTTAATACTTTAGATAACATATAATATTGTTGTAGATAACTACAAGGAGAATACTTTAAGTTGTATCTTTATGGTGAAAATTGTTTTCCTCCCAAATGACTCATCTCATAGTGCTGCTTAGCTATTTGAGACCTTAATTGGCTCAAATGCCACAAACAAGTACGCGCTCATCTATTGACCTCTCTACACTGTAATTTACATTGTTTACAACAAGCTTCTTTTTTTTCAAGCAATCTGAATTGAATTGCAGGACTAAGTTGGATAGTTGCACGGCATTGAAAAGAGAAAGTATTCAGCTCTTAGAGTATGAATTCAGCTAATGCTTTTAGTTAGTCAGGTGGGATGTAAGTGAAAGTGAAGTGAAAGGTTAACTGTGTTAATTTGCTTTCAAAAAGGCAAGAAAAGTGCAGCGTTGTTATTTAGATGGTACAGGCAGGAGATATAGATGTGCTTTAGTCGGCTGGACTAAGGCAGCAAAACCAAATAAATGTAGACGGCCTCAGTTAAAGATTCTTGGCTTCCAGGCATGAGTTTTTCTTCCAAATAAAATTCCCTGTGAAGCTCCTCTGTATGTGATCTCAGAGAGACGTTGGTGTGAAGTTCAGATCGTCAGCTTTAAAGAGATTTGATGACCACAGATTGGTGTTTAAATTTAATTGCATCACATGTTGAAAAATCAGTTGTTTCTTCCAACTCTTCTCCAGTAATAGCATGTCTGTTGCAGCGATGTTCCTGTGAGGGTAATCAGCCAATCACAGACTTTTTAACCCATGTAACAGCCCCTTCCCCAGAATAACACAATGACCTCTCTTCCTGCCTCGCCAGTGTCTTTGTCTGCTGCAGAGTCATCTCTCTGAGGAGCTCCACATTCCTAATCTCTGTGTGCCTCCTTTCAGAAACTCTCAGATTTTGCTCCAAGCTGCTTCGCTTGCTTTTGTAGTGGCACAATGATCTGGGCTTTGTTACTCTGCAGTGGCTTGTGGAGTGGATTAATTTTGGAGCATCGACTAGTCTATTCTATCCCCACTGATCTCTATTTATGTGAGGGGAATTTCTCCCTTATTAACCATCTAGCTTGACTGCAGTACAGTGGAAATTATGAGGATTGATGTCTTCCCCTCCCTTTCAAAATGAACTTAGTTCCCTGCTGTGTGATTATTTTCCACGAGAAAAGACACACCACTTAGCACTGTTTGTAGATAGTAGTATTTTATCATTATATTGCCAGTTACAACAGAATACAGACATTAGACCTCCACTGCTTTTTTTGTCTCTTAATCACTCACTGTCGGACAGCAAGAGAAAGCGATACTTCTCCAGTCACCTCCAAAATCCTTCTCCAGATTACTGGACCATGAAGCTTTGGAGACTGAACTGAGTTTGGACACAGCTGCTTTCAGGTCAGCCTTTACCTTGTAACTCCACAGCAGCAGTTTGCCAGTAAGATGCTGAACTGTCGCTCATTATCTCAGATGGCGATTCAGATTTAGTATGAAAGTCATTACTTGTTTTTGTTTTTTTTAATAAGCAGCAGCTCATTAAGATGTTTCTGTGGCCAGAACCACATCCTGCCAGAGTCCAGTTTCTCATATCTGGGACTCAGAAATCTCGACAGCTTGTCATTGGAGGCGTCTTAGGCTCCTGTTTTCATTGTAGTCACGCCATAGTCACACTTTAATCAGTATTCATCAAAGAAACACAGTACTGTATATGTTTGTTTTTGAATGCATCTAAACACATCATCACATATGATGATAGCCAGTACTCAGATGAATTAATTGAATGAGGTGTGTAAAACTTACATTTGATATAATCTTACCCCTAAGGTGGTGTTTTTGTTGTGGTAGCAGCAGGGCTGACTCATATTGGGCTTCATAGCTGAGTTCTTACAGTTAAGTCTTTTGTTTGCTGATAAATCTCCCCTGAGCTTCTGAGCGGTTCTGTTTCAAACCGGCAGAGTCAGCGGTTCCATTAGCCTGTCACTGGATGTGGTGGTGCAGACGACAAGGGTCAGACAGTGTTGGTGCGGCAGACAGAGTATTGTGCGTGTGCAAGATGATTCGATGTGTCTGAAAGGACTCATTTAAACCTTCCGCACTGAAGTTGATAACCTGCGAATTCAACTCTCATATCTAATTATTAGCTTTATTTACTCACTTGTAGCTTTGTTTTGAAGATGAAAACACATGATGACTGATGAAACTGATAAAAAAAAGGGAAAAGGGCATTTTACCTAGAAGTTTCTGATCAGGGCTTCTTTGCTACAGCAGAACTTATGAATCACAGGCTATAAGACATAGAGACCAGTCTGTTACTGTGGCAGCTAAAAAAATGTGGAAACACACATTTAACAGCTAAGTTTGAACAATCTGTCCCAACACATTACAGAAGCTTTTATCTAAGCAACACAATAAACGTGTCCAGCAGCAGTGAACATGGGCTGCCATGAACGTCTGCACTCCCAGAGGACTCTCTGACTTACTCTAGTGCATTTCTTAGTATGTAAATCCAAAATGACATTTAACTTTTTTTTTACCCTAACCCTCATATGGATTAACCGTTTGTTGGCTCATGTGAAAAAGTGCAACCCGACGTTGCAACATTTCATGTTTGAAAAATCATGCAGCTTTTTTTTTTTTTCATGTCATTGTTGTAAGATGAAGATTTACACCAGGACGTAGCTTTACCCCTCTTGTCTGACTGAATTAGGTTATTGTGCTGATTTAATTTCCAGAGGGATCCACCCTGGCAGTCGGAAACATCGTTTGCTAATTAACAAGAATGTCTCCTGGCGTTTTCAAGAAAATGACAGTGCTCCCAGAGGTATGTTAAAACAGAAGTTCAGGAAGCAGGAGCGATCTCTGCAGTAACAGGTCCAACGTGGACTGAAACAAGTACAAAGGTGCATAAATAAGTTTTTGTTTGGCTGCAAAAATGAGTCTGTGATAATTATTTTGAAAGTCAAGACAAATGATATTTTATCAGTGCATGTTATATTCTGCTGTTCCAGACAGCAAGTACTAAATTCCCCCTTCTTTTATTGTCTGGTCTATTTTATTGTTATTGTGCTGTTCTACTGCTGTTGTTCTTTTATCATGCAGTCCACTTATCAAGAGGCAAACCTTCAAGTTATTTTAACTAACTCCACAAGGCATTAGCGCTTCAGCAAATCGATCCAGCTCCTTTATTTATCCAGGCCTTGACAGATGAGCATGTATTGAGCGTTTCAAATCAGAGTGGCAGCCCCTTCAACAAATACCTCTCGGTGGTCTGTCTGTATAGTCAGACCATAATGAGGAAATCAATATGTGTAGCTTCTGGTGCTTGGACTGAATGAGTGTGAATGTGAGGTTGTATTCAGCTATTGTCATTGTGTTAGTGCACTATAACAACCTGTACAATTGAACTGTCATTTCAGCTCAGAACAATTTACTTATACATTTTTAAATACTGTGACATATGTGAGAATGACAGAACTGAATAGACTCTCAATTATATACAAGCATGAAGTGTGACATCCCTGCATGTGTATGTACTATATATTTATATAAATATTATAATGAATATTATATTTGTTCTAAACCGGCAAAGTAAGCTTTTTTTTTCTTCATAAACAGTAACTATAATTAACACTCAACATCAAGGCTGTTCTCTAAATATGCAGCTTAACAGCAACATGGCACTGCTGGAGTGTGAAAGTGTTGCATCCTTGTTGCTGCTAAAAACAACATTCACAAAATTGTCACCCTGCATCATATAAATAAATTACCTACTGAGACATGTGGTTTAATAGGAATTAAAAGCACCAAATCATCTGGGTCAAGTTATATAATCATAAGTGTCATGGAAAAAAAAAAAAAGGACGTGGCTCTAAAAAAAAAAAGTCTGGCATTGAGACAGTTGTTAAAAATAATTTTAATATAGACAGTTTTAATGACACGTCACTTTTTTTAATGGATCACACCAAAACAGGCCCATATGTCCCATGTTATATAGGGGAGGTCCTCTGGCATGTTATTATGATACCATGCAGTGTGATGTTGAGGGGGCAGCCAGTAGAACCAGCTAGAATCATCAATCAATAATGTTTTGAAAGGAAATAGAACAAAGCAGCTCTATTAAGCACCAAAATAATGTTACAGAAAACTTTTTGAAATGAGTTTCTTTGTTGTGTAATTATGTGCATGGTCTTATTATTATTAGCCCCCAAGGATAAGTTAGTCGAACAAACTAGTGACAAAATGCTCAAAGCTGCAGTGGTGCCAATAACCATTTCATTGATCAAGGTGGGCTAGTATATCTAACACATGGAAATAAGTTGGAACAGTTGGCTTCACAGTAAAAGGCAGCCATCAAGGTTTTCCACATCATAAAAACGTTTCATGAACCTTGGATTTTTCCAGACTGCACAAAAACTATTTCAAAATATCACAATGAAACTGAATCACTGGTTTAACTGTAATTTCATATAATTCAGTTTGACAAAATTGACATTGTAGAGATTCAAGGTTTTCGCAGATCTCTGGCAACATGGGGATTATATATTTTTATGGCACAAACAACAGATGGAAACATAATAACGCTCAGCTCAGTAATCTTCAAGCATAAATAGAGGATGTAAACTGTCAAACTTGGAGGTTGCAAATATATTTAACAAGAGCTCTTAAATCCAAAATAAAAATATAAGGTACACAAATGACAGACACATTATGACATTCATTAGAGCAGAAGGATTATGAGATACTGAGCCAGCATTGATAATAAGCCAGACCTGCAATAATAGGGGCTTTCCTTAACATTAGCCAAGTATACATCACTGCTGCCTTCTCATTGCTGGATGCTGCAATGCACACGTCACCTATTATACACATTATTATTACACTAGGTCTTTGTGTGTAAATATGGTGTTCTGTAGCTTATTTATAGTGGTTTCAGTAAAACAACTCGTATTCACAAAAAGTGACAGGTGACAATATTGTATATATTGTTTGCATAAATAACAAAAAAAAAATCTCAGGTGTGTTTGAATAGAACAGATTTCATGTAACTGTGAAATAAACACTGAAACAGTTTATTAATATTGTGAAAGAACAGTTTGGTGCACCAGATATACATACTTTGTATATAGTATAGTGCATACAGTTGTAACAGCTACCCAAAGACAACAATCTGCAAGATTTCTGCCCTTGTTATATGTTTTTTTTTTTCCTTTTGTAAGAATTAGACTTGAGGAGACATGAATACACCTTCATACTAGCAATTCCCACTTCCCACACTCAGCTATGAGTGTAGCCCTGTCCTTGGCAGCTTGAAATAATCAACCGCATGAGCAAAGAGTTGCAAGCAGGCGTGAGCATCCTTTTATATTGCTTGGCTGGGAAATCAGTGCGACGAATGATCAGCTGCTCCTGAAAACCCTGGTTTACTCAAAAGTTTTTTATTTTGCCAAGTGTGGCATGAATTCCAGTGTCCTTGAGTCCTGTTTTGGTCTCAGAATTGGCATCACCATCACTATTGGCTGGGATAAAAGGTGTTTACCAAAATGTTTAAATTCCCAGCTGACATGGAACATCTCACTTCCAGACAAAGCTTTTCAAACGTTAAACCACAACAACAGGTAAATATTGTTGTACGTATAATAGGATCATCACCCAACACCTTGTCTGGGTGTATTTAGAGGACCCATTTATTTCTTTAGCAACAGACAAAACAAAAAAAAACTTTACCTTGTGTCACAATATCTTTACATTCATCCTGACAAAAGTTAATTAACTTATCACCACCAATTTATCAACTTTCCACCACTTGCATTTAGGCTGTTCAGACCAGATACTGTACATTCATGAAATGTGAAGGATTTGGGATTGAAAATAGATTACACACACTGATGCAAACTGTGAGCCACCGTCTTCTCGCCGAAAATGCCGTTTGTTGGGGGCATAATGGATCGCTATAAGAATAAGACCAATCACCATCCTAATCCTGGGGCGTCGTCTACAGTATACTCTAGGATAATCATCACACACATGCTGGTACTGATGAGAGGCACTATTACACCAATACAACACTGGTTCAACAATCTGCAGCTACTTCTCCTAGTTATCATAGAAACATGTATCAGTAGGATGTCTGTTGGCAGTGACTTGGTTCGAATGCGTTTTTCCCTCAAAATGAGACATCTACAGTGACACTATCCACACGGTTGCAATGGATCTTAGTCATTTAAGTCAACAGTCGACGCGTTCATAGACTCAGCTGTCTATTTATCAGAAATACTGACTGATATAAACTCTTGATTTGTCCCCAGAATGACTGTACAACCTGAAAAGCTTTAAACAATGTTATGTTTTTCCTAGTCTGTCTGAAATGAAACAAGTTCTTACATATGTTAGTGACAGTCATGGCCATCTACACTGTGAATGATTCACTGGCTTTTAACAACAATACAAATAGACTCCCTTTTTTGGGGGCGCTCATACTGTGAGCTCAGGGTGTGAGTCATTTGTAGACGATAATGAAGTTCCCTAATGAAATTCCCTGTGAGCTCCCCAGACTGTGTTTTCTTACTCATCAACTATCTTACACCAGTGTAACACACTGGAAACTACTGGATCTTTCATTTTAAATCAGTAAATAAAACAACAAGGATTAGGACTGATTTAGTTTATGCAGGTAATATTTTTTTAAATGTATCAGCCTCGGGCAGGCAGGCGAAAAACGCTGCATTTTACTGGAATAGTTCAATTCTGCTCCTCATCATGTATCCAGTGCCAACTTTTTCCAAACAGCATCTATAAATTGTCCAGTAAAACATCTCAACAACAACTCAGCCTCGGTTAAATACAGTAAATAAGAAAAGATTTCTCCTTCTATAACCCTCGATTTAATAAAAGTTACATGAGATGCTCTAATTTTCAGTTTCTTTGATATGATGATAGTGAATATTGACAACTCCCCTGTACGTGTCACATCTCATCACTGGTATATATGATTTATTTAGCTTTTGTGATTTGTTTTAGCACTTGGATTATATGAATATTGATGACAATATATTCACCGCTGTGCCTCCCTGAGGCCACGGTGATTTCTACCGAGTCCTGTTCCAGCACACCTTTGCCTTCTGGTGGCATCTTAAAAGCTGCCCATCACATGCACATCTGCACATCTGCACATACAGGAGTTTATGCTGCTTTTGTGGAAAAGCACACTCGGTCAGCAGTTACTGTCTTCCTTAAATGCAGACTCCTTTTTTAAGCCTGGTGTTTAGACAGTCCCTCATACTGTCACTTCTGTCTTGCTGTTGGTGACAAAGTACGGTTGTGGGAGCACGTAGCGGGTGGTGTGCAGCTCCTTCTCTACGATGCAGAGTTTCTTTGGGCCGTAGTTCGGTCGCAGTCCCAGCGTCTCCTTGCTGTCCCAGGACCTGAGCACGCTGGGGCTGGCAGCAGAGCTGGAGCCGTAGCAGAGCGAATGGGAGCTGTGGCTCTTGGGGCTTTTGTACTTGTGTCCGTTCTGCTTTGCAGACAGCTGTCTCGGTGGGCTGTAGGGATTGCTCGGCTCAGGCTCCATATCCACAGCTTCCATGGGAAGGCTGCCCTTGGTCGTCATCTCCATCACCTGCCGACGGCTGCTGTAGAAGCTGTCGTTAGCTTTCTCTGCTGTACACAAACAAACAAGATGGGTTTTTCTTCGTTGGATTTTCAAGATTGAAGTCATCTAACTTATAATTTTCAGGTATCTTTATAGCGGTTTAATTAAAATAGGAATGCACCGTGTGCACCTGACATTGCAGGTCAGTGGACTCAAACAAGAAATATTTCGCATTTGCTGTTTAAATCAGTGAAACTGACTGACTTAAATTAAAAAGTTGAACAGAAGACATCATTTAACATAATTTAATTGGAATATACATGCTTTAAAATGTCACTGATAATTGCAGTCCATATTTACCTGTGATTGAAATGTAAATATTATTGAAATTGCATACGCACAATACTAGCTATTCAGTGTGAACTGGTGCTCATTATTTTTAATAAATGGTAATGAACTGTAAAATACAAACATTGTTTTCTAAGTTACTGATAAGTAGCTTCAAGTTTTTCACAAATATTCAAATATTTTCACATTATGCCTTCCTGTCAGGCATTAGGTTAAAATTCAATTAAGAAAGCGTGTGTGTGTGTATGTGTGTTTTCTTATAAATTGCACTCCACTAAATATGTGTTGATATTCCTGTATATGAAAATATTTTGGTACAACTCAGTGAGGCTGAGACATGTGCCAGTAGAGTATATCATATCTTGTCTTTTGGCATTAGTCGAGTCACACTCGATCTGCTGTAACTCGCCACTTATAGTCACCGTGGTGTCATTTTATATCGGTGAGACAGTGTGAAAACAGTGTTCACTTCAGCACTAATTGAGCCCGAGTGCACACTTCAGCCTTAGCCTTTGTCATTTTACACTATTTCAGCCTTTTTTTTAATTAAATGTCTCCCAGATCACCTGCGTCTGTGCTCCCCATCACACTTCATGCTACATGGACACAGAGAAGTGATGTGGCGATGAGCAGCAGCTACTTGAGTCACCTGCTCCATCACCAGTACATGAACATGTACAGTATATTTGGACCACGGAGGCTCACATGAGTCACAGTGTGCGGTGTAGCTGCTTCCCATCGCCACGTTCCGACTCATTTGTGTTATGATTGCTCCTGATTGTCTCCTGTCCCCAGTGTCATTAGCTAAGATTTGCTCTATTTTTATTTTCCCTAATGATCAGTTTGTTTGACGGCACTTCAGTGGATTAGCGGTGGAGCTTCAGCTGCTGGAGTGAATCACAAAGAGAGCGAGCTGTTTTTATGTGACTGGACCTACAGTATACTACACAGATTCCTGATAGCTGTCATCCCTTCTCTGGCCAGGTCTGTCAAACACAGCTAATTGATTCAAGTAGAATCTATAAAAAGACCCCTGTTTCACTCCGCTGAAGCATCAAATACTGATCCACAAATACTTCTACTGCACACTTTGATTTTCACGCTGCTCATTTCTCTTATTTATTAGGATAATTTTTTTTATCCACTCACATGAGGAGCATTAGGAGAACAGGCAGATCACTGTCTGTCAAAACAGAATTAATACATGAAAGGTAATGGGAAATAATCATCTATTATTATTACAGTAATCAACTCAACTTTGAATACTGCTGAGAAATACTGAGAAGGCTATAGATAGATAGATAGATAGATAGATAGATAGATAGATAGATAGATAGATAGATAGATAGATAGATAGATAGATAGACTTTAAACACTAAACTTTTTTCATGATTTAAAACAAGAATCTAAAAGTAGCCCCTTGCTCCTTGGAAGTATTTAGGTATTTGCTGATTTCTTGTTTGTCCAGGAACTGACTGGTTGCAGACTTTCCAAAATTAGCACAGGAGAAGAACAACAAACTTGTGCCTATAAATAAACTTTCAGTTCCCCTCTCTGTTGGCATTGATGGACTATGGATTAACTGACAAGGATTTCTGTCAGCCATGCAGGCGCGTCATGGAGATGCAGACCAGCAAGGTCACTATTTAAAGAAAAGAAAAAGCATTTTTATCAACACGTGTGGTGTGGAAATCGAGATTCACAGGAATCTCGCTCTTTCTGAAGCAGATCAGAATTAATAATAAATTTAATAATAATACATTTTATTTATAAGCGCTTTTCCAGAAGCTCAAAGACACTTTACATACAATAAATTCAGTTAAGAACACAAGACATATAAATTCAGTTAAAAGCAGCAAAGACAGTATAAAACATAGAAAACAATATAAAACACACACAGAAATTATGTATTAAAAGCTGATTTAAAAAGGTGTGTTTTTAACATGGTCTTGAATGTTGGGAGGTGAGTGCAGGTGCAGATGGGTTTAGGGAGGGGGCAGTGAAGAGTGAATAACTATGAGAGCCATATTAGGGGGGGGGGGGTTTCACAGTGAATTTACTAACAACTGCAGCTGGCAGGAAATTTTAATTACATGTTTTTTTGTTTTCTGTGGAGCCAAGTTGTGTTTATCACACACATCAACCATATTTCATTGTACTAGGGATCTAAAAAATCACTGCCGATGAATTTTCTGCCTCATAAACTTACAAACCTGTCGCCGTGATTACAGATTCTATTGTTTCCAGTTCACTCAATTAAACCCTGACACTCCTCCTCATTGGACACGGGAAAAACCCTGATTAATTATGCAAGTTTTATTTATAGAGGATGTAATGAGCTACCTAATTAGATCAAATGATAAATGCTGACCGCGTTCTCATCATTATGGCTCAGTGTAAACAGCTTCTTACCCACAGCCTTGAGCGTGGCGTACTTGTTGAGATCCTTGACAGGCTTCTGTTGTTCGTAAGGGCTGGTGATCTGTCCCACGGCCGGGTACGGCTGCGTTATTAAAGTTGACGTTTGGACCACGTTGTTCATCTGGCTGCTATCTGAAGGAGGGAAAACACAATCCATTATTGCAGAGTTTCACAAATTCAGACACTGCAGTTTTGTTTTGTTTTTACATTTTTTGGGATGAAAAAGTTACACTTTAAAGTAAGAAAGTCCCTAAAATGTAAAATGTGTATGTGTATATTATTCATACTATTTATAAATATATTATATTGTTTTATTATTTATTTAAACTGCCTTGGTTTCCTCTAAGTGACTCAAGGTTGAATCCTCAGCTTGATGGATGCATGTGAGTATACAGTAACGGTTTCTATAGCTTGGTGGTGTCACTCTCCTTTAAGTAGGCTTTTTGTGGGGACCCAGCTGGAGAGTCATGACTGCTCTTTGTAAAACTGCACTAATCCTACAGTAGACATCTGGTAAATTAAGGGGTGCACAGCAAATAGACTGGCCCCCTGCCTACTGGCATGACAGAGCCAACAGATGTTCAGAGTGTCTTCTCCACGAGGAGGTTAGTGGAACGTATTTATCCACGGGAAGCAGTGTGAACGCTGCTTCATGTGCTTTGTATATATAATGTATACATGGATGACAAATTAAAAGGAGTTGTCTGAAAGTGTTGGGCCACCACATACCATCAGAACAGCTTCAGTGCTCCCTGACACTGAGCAGCATCCTAAAACATCCTCCTATTGGTGTTTTGATGAAGATGATGATGGAGAGTGCTCTTTAACCCAGTGATTCAAGATCTCAACTGGTAGGGATGCACGATAACTATCGGTACTGATAATTATCGGCCGGATATTGGCCAATAATTATGGGCAAAATATACAGAAAAGTCAGATAAATAACATTTTTGCTGACTATTTATCATGATCAGTCTGTTCTGTTGATTTTTGAAGAGTCATAACTGTTCTTGTTTTTGTTGTGATTGCAGTAGTGATGTGGGTTATATTATTTTGTGAAGTCAGAGGCAGAGCTGTAATGTTAAATTCATCTTTACTCACTTTAGCCTAGGTGTGTACATATAAACTATCAAAAATGTTATTAGTTTATTGGTATCGGCATCAGTTATGAGAAGCAGGAAGTTATCGGTTATCAGTATCAGTGGGAAAAAAAACTGTTAGCGTCACGCTCATCCGTAATAACTGGGTTAATTAAGATTTAGTAACTGTTTAGGCCATACCGTAGCATATGATGCACATCATTTTCATACTCGTTATTTTTATTTATTTATTTATTTTTGCCTTTATTTAACCAGGTCGGTCCCGTTGAGACACAATGACCTCTTTTTCAAGGGAAGCCTGGCCAAGACAGCAGAACCACCCATTGACCCTTCAGTGTCGGTGTTTTAACCCCCTGACCTCGCCACTGGTCTCACTGCCGTTGTTAATGGTTAAAGTTTACAAACTTTTCGATGTGTGGGGGTGGTCCTTTAGTCCTTGTTCCAGAACGTGTCTGATAAAAACAGATCGTTAATACAGAAAATGGGTTAATTAGGCCCTTATTCCCCACTGGTCAGCAAGAAATTTTATTACTGTGCTAATTAATTTGGAAAGTCTCAAATTATCAATGCTGTCTCATGAAACGATGCAGAGGACAGCTTCCACCACGGTCCTTTCACTTCACCACACCTCGATGGGTGGGCGCCGTAATGAGGAAGTTCAGATTTTGGAGGTCACCTCAGGTTGCCAAGAGATTGATGGAGCCACTGTGTTCTCCTTACTTTATACTGGTGTCTTTATAACAAGCTCCTGTGTTATCCAGCTTTATTGAAAGCCTTATTAAAAACTTTAGTCGTTAAGAAAGACAGTGCCACACTTTCACATGTATTAATCTTAGTCATGAAGTGGACAGTGTTCATGAAGCTCCATTAAATCCTTTCAGAGATCCATAAGAAGCTCGTCCATTAGGTTTTAGACATGAGCTGCAGAGCTGATGATGCTGAACTGTCATATTAATGTTTTTTTTTTTACGTTATGTCACTAAAATAATTAAATTCTCCCAAAGACCTGAAAACAAACGTCTGCATCCAGTCTACTGTATCTGTGTTACCTCATGGTTGCTGTCTGAGCTTGCTGACCTGCTTCAGTTTCCTACCTTTCATTGCAAGTGGGCCAGGCACACACACACTCTCATTCAGTGTGATCTTGTTTAAAAGCTGAAAGTCAGGTGGGATCTTCTGCTTCCATATAGGATACACAGAATCTGCCTCCTTTTTTAAAGTCATTCAACCACAGTAATACAGTATTAATATTGTTTCCCAGGAAGTCCAAGGTACAGTACACACATGCACTGTGTGAAAAACAAAAACATGAAAAGACTTTGATCAAATTTAGTCCCATGGTGTTTTATTGTCAGATGAGCTCCTTCAGCCGTGGAAAACTATTTGGACGTCCTCCTTAGCTGAGCCACTCAGCAGCTACTTTGTAAGCTATACCATCTGAACAGTCCTACCTGTCTGTTGTGCTTATCTGATGCCAGTCAAGGTCAAAGTCAGGGTTTTCCCTTCAAGGCAAAAGTCAATGGAAATAAATATGTATCTTTACACAGAGAGAGCTTTAATCAAACTGTTTTATATCCCAGTATTTGTCTAAAACGTTAATTTTTCAAGCTGTCTGCACATCTCCGGTGTCTCACATGTCCTTTAGACGCTACAGTCTACTACAGGATGGGAAGAGATTTCACTGCAGTTAATAAGCATTAAACGGTGCCAGTGCTTTGTTAACATCTGGTGCAACTTTTCTATTTCAAGGACGCCAGAGTCGATTTAAGCTGATGTGCTGATATGCTGATGTACGTGGTGGTTGTCTATCTATCTCCCTCTTTAATGTCTGTCTGTGACTTTATTTTGACTGAGTTTTTCGTTTGTGCTCGTGCTATTGTCAAAGTCACAGCTTTTTTGTCAGCTGCTGGCAGAAAGTAGGCCACTTCTGGAGACTTGTAAGGTTAAAGACTCCATGGTTGTTGCGGGAAATAAGCGAGTTAACACTCCAGACACAGACACCTCCCTGGAACTCATAAAAGATTTAAGAGAGTATTTTGGGAGCTGTATGCCCTGAAATAAATGGTACAAGGAGAAGGGCGCTCTTATTTACAGGCAGCCTACTTTCAAGTCACTGATGAAAATATTCTATTCTCTTCAAGTCAATATCTGGCCATTTCTGTCAAGACCTCTGAAAAGCTTAACATCCCAAAACCATGTTGACATCACTAATTCAGAGTTTGAGAGGTACTTTTTACCTAAGTGTATGTGTAAATTATTCAGTCGAATCTGTTTTAAAAATTGAGACAAATCATTTAACTTAGTTATTTATTTGCTGAGAATAATATACTCTTTGTACAAACTTTTATTTGCGTGTTTACAACGATGCACTTGTAAATAAGATGGTGAATTTTGGGAATAATTACATTTTTTAAGAGACTTTATAATAAGAAATGGTTCTTTTTATTATAAATTGGAATTCAAATTAAAATCTCACATTGAAAGCTTTTGTTTTATAAAGATATGGCATAAGAGATGGAATATAATAGGGATATGACTCTGCAAATCTGGTCTCCTCTGACAGGTTGTTTCTAATTCTCAGCACAGGCCCTGTCTCCTTTGGTTTTCCTCGCAATGTCCAGCAGTGCACTACCAGAGGATCTCAAGACAGCATCCTGGTTCACTGAGGGGGTAAAGGCTCAGAAATGAAGGGAGCAAGCCTGCCCTTAAAAGTAAGTAAGATAACTTTAAAATCAATCCTAACATAAACGGGCAGACAATGCAAGGATGCTAAAACCTGGGGTGATGTGAACACATTCTTTGGGACTGAGTTAAGAGCCGAGCTGCAGCATTTTCAAACTAACAGGCTATGAATTGATTTCTGACTTAGACAGGTATATGGGGAGTTGCAGCAGTCGAGGCGGGAGGAAATAAAAGTGTAGATGGGTTTCTCCACACCTGCGACTGAAATAAAAGACTTAACCAGGGCTGTATTTCTCAAATGATAAAGACATGACTGAGCAACTTTATATACCAGGGGTTCAAACCAAAAGCACTGATGAAAAATGACACCAAGACTCTGAGGACTAAACATGATAAATTAGTATTTTTTGAAGGCTCTTTAACATATATTTGGGTGTTTGTCTTGCCTTTTGGCCTCCAAAATGTGAGAATTGACAAAAGAATCTGTAATGTGCAGGCTGAAATCCACATGGTTTTATGAGCTGTTCCCTCAGTTGTCTTCTAGTGATGTAACTAGGTTTCGAATTTGCATAATAACATCCCTACCTGGGACCGGTAGAAGGGGGCGGGGCAAGCAGTGGTTCATTTGCATTTAAAGGGACAGGCACTGAAACCAGCTGTTCTGAACAGGGCTGTTTTGAGAGGATGAAAAGAGAGCTGTGATGTTTGATCCTTAGAGTATTTTGACCAAAACATGTTACAGAAATGTCTTTAAGACACCTAGGAACTATTTTAAGTTGTGGAAAGGAGGCATGATATGTCTCCTTTAAACTATGTATAATGAATGGTAACACATTTAAATGAGGGTCTCAGTTATATTTACTTGTCAGCTACCCAAAATATAATGGTCATATCCTCAGAGTGGCAAAAGGTTTTAAGACGCTGAAATATTATATCTGACAGTGAAGATCAGCTGTATTGATGCCAGTGGCCTGATACAATCTGACGATAAGCTAGTAAGAAGAAAATCTAATATGGTGCATCACACTCCTGTTGCACATCCATTTTACTGCAAAAATCAAAGTACTACCTTTTCTGGATAACAAGTGAAATTTCATACCGAACAACTTGTCTCATATATTATGTGTCATATCACAGAGCCAATACCTCACCTTCTCTTCAGAGCAGTACAGATTAGATCATCTCGAATGATATAACTCTGACTCATAACAAGTTAAAACTTTGGTTTCAAGCTGTCAAGGTAACTCTTTAAGTAGATTCAGAAGTTTTGTTCCCGTGTCTCTGTAACTTTGTCATGTCACTGCCATCAGCCACTCCCCCAAGCCCCACCCACCTAGATCCACCATCCAACCTGGCAGCATATTTACCTGAAATCTGCTTTATTTCTTATTCCATCACTCACAAAACAGTCTGTTTCCTTTTTTTTCTTTTTTTTTTCTCACAAGGAAAGCAGGTGAACCTTTCCTCACATTTTTTACACGGGTAAATTGACATAGCTTGTGGGCTAATGTTCTTAATATGATAAACAACCCTTCCCATAGTCAAGTTTTCATTTCACAAACTAATACAAGTGAAACCAAAACAACTTATATGCCTCCAACCCTACGTATTTTAAAGCCCTCTGTATCATCTCCTTAAAGCTTTGAGGCTTCAGTATACAGTTCAAAGTGCAGTATATGGCAGGTGGAAAATAGAACCATAGGTAGACTTCTACATTTGGTAGCGATTTCTCAGCTGCTGTCAACGGTAATGCAGCTGAAATACATTTCTATCTGGCAGTGAGGAAATGGACTGTCATGCACCAGTGGAGTGTTGGCAGTGAGCGGAGACTTTGTTCTCTCTGGCTGACTGCCTGGAGTAAAAAGAGGCCACACTTCACAATTGCCCCATGCACGCACAATGGCCAGCAGGACATGAGCATGATAGTGCTGGTGGCCAAAGAAACCCAGTTCGCAAAATCTGTACAACCGGTGTCTTGGGGAGAATGAGAGCTCATAGGTTTTTGTTATCTCTGACAGGCAACAGATGAAGAACTGGGGGGTGGGGAGGGGCGGGGGTATCTGTAATTTACAGTGACTATTATAACTGAGGAATGGTCGCACCTGCCGCTAGGAAGCACAGCTGGAGAGGACAGAGTGCAGGACAAATTCATGCAGCCAAAAAGTAAAAAAATAAAAAATCATCTCACCCTTTGTACCCTTGAATAGATTGCTGTCAAGAAAACAACAGCCGTCCCTTTGCTGTTTCCAGCTCAGTTACACAGAATAATTCCCAAACCTCCTCGTAAGATACGGCAGCCAGCCCAGCACACCGCGCCCTGGATCTCCATGTCCAAGGTCACAAAATGAAAGAGAAAGCTACTCCCAACCACTCATCTCACAGGTATTCATCGTACAATAGTAATCCTCTAACATGAAGCTTATACCCCAGTGATACACCCCAGCATCTACACTGTATGGTTGAGCGGTGACTGTCTTTGCCACAGTTTAATATATCCTATATACAGTACATGTACATACATACACCCTGCAATACATGCTTGTTGTTTTTTTTTACAAGTACGCAAATTGTTATGTTGTGTATTTGTAATTTTCTTAACATTACTGCAGAGTGGAGAAAACACTGTTTGTAGTAATTTTCCAGATTATTACAGACTCAAACGGAAACTTGATATGCAGTTCTCATCATTGTGGTGTTATTTTCTGACTCAAAGGAGGAGGCAGGTGAGGTGAGACGACTTGCACTTTTTTTTAACGTGGCATAACCTTTAAATAGGTGTAGTGTCTACACTTGTTTTACAACAATATCAGACTATTATCTCACATCATTGATCATTGTCTTTCATTCACTCCAGGGAAGAGCAACAAGGAAAATTGGATTTTTGGTTTCTTGCTGTGTCCATACAGTTCCTACGTGCATTGTTAAATTATGTTGTTGTATGTCAAACTACAAAAAGTATGATACTGTACATATAGCTTCTAAAGTAACTGTATGTTTCTCCTCATTCACTCCAACCTGTCAAAATGTGTCGGCTGGTTTTTAATGAACTGATAATTATTCTGTGAGGAGGCTAGGTATGAAAGAGACTGGTCTGATTTTAGAATGATTAATTATTATCATGTCGGGGCTGACACCTCACCTCAGCTGATTTTTAGTGAGTAAAAAAAAAAAAAAAGATAGATATCTTGCTCTTAAAATAGAACACCCCTCGGTTTTTGAGGTTACTTTGGTTTTTTGGTCAGACTGAATTTCTTTTTCTCAGTAATATCTTCTATCTTTTTTTTTGTCAATATCACAGGATACTAAAATGCAAATGCAAATTTGAAAGGACCTTGTGTCAGCCATTTTTAAAAGACCATATTCAGTTCAACAGTTTTACAGTATGTGTAAAACAGTTCCAGTTGTAGATGAACTCTACATTCCCTGGATTGTTATCAGAGTATTTTGCTCATCAGGACTTATTGTTGGAGGGAATTTTAGGGTTTTCAATCATTGGTGCTTTGTGATTTTCAACAATTCTTGCATCAAAAACCTTTGCGGAGTGAGTGTTTGACTCAGCAGCTGATGTTGAAGAATAATTCACTGAGGCATCTTGGCTTCCATTGGGATTAATTACCGACATGGAGCGCTTATTGAAAATGCTGAAACATTTGTATCGCCAAAGCCTGGCTATGAGATAAGGTAATCAATTTACTGCGAGTGCCAACAACCAGGCTGGTTTTCATCCCAACCAACAGATTACACCAGGTGCTTTCACTTATTAAGAAGCGCGTCCAAACTAATCAGCAGAATCACCCGCTGCACTCTGCACCTGCAACGAGAACATGCAAACTTCTGGCCATCGATAGCACAAGATAATCCCTGATATTTATGTGCATCTGCCCCAGATGAGACGTCACGAGAAGCATCTAAACGAAGGAAAAATTGTCCTTTTTTTCCCCCTGCTGGCTTCATTTGTGGTTCTTTTTCCACCATGACTGCAGCGCTGACACAAAACCTGGCTCAATTAATTACTTTGATGACTCCTTGACTTCTAACCTTTATTGTACAGTATGTGAGGTGTGAGTATTTCACTAAATACATCCTGACATCAGACTTAATCAGACAGGAGACTTTTGTTGTCACGTTTTTATTTTAAATATGGGTTAGTCATATAAAACCTTACCAAATATATATTTTTTTTATTATAAATGAATATTATAGTCACAAAAATGCTGCTTTACTGTAAATTCTTTTTTTTTGTTATGTGAAATGTGTGAGAGAGGCAGAGAGATCTTAATTGACTGTAGCTGTCAAGGCAGTAAGCAGGTTCACTTTAATGAGAACTCTGCTCTGTCTGTGTGTCTGTGTGTGTGTGTGTCCACGTGGGTGTGTGTGTGTAGGTGTCGCTGCTGATGACTGAGAGAATAAGGGTGCGATATAACGTGTATAAGTACTGGCTAAGAAAGAAAGCTTGTTAGCTAGGTTGCTGGTGGTAATTAGTGTGTATGTTAAGTGATTGCTGAGGGCATGACTGCTTCACCAGCCCGCAGGGTTCTGGATGGATCTGTATTTTTTCTGTCCCCCCACTTCCGGTTCCAGAGTTATTTCAGGATACAGATACTGTATTTTAGGACAATATTTAGTTCATATGTTTAAGTGTGAGTGTCATTAAGGTTTTATTGGAGAAACTGGAAACAGAATAAATAGAGGTACAGTATAGACAAGGCGTTTAAATAAATCCCTCTGTATCAGTGTCGGCTTGTAGCTTGCTGTGTGCTGCTGACGTCACAGTGCTGTACTTACGGAGACTGTTGACCGTCACTCTGGTCTGTATGTTCTCGTAGTGCTGGCCAAGTCCGATGTCGTCCGTATGCTCTGAAGCTGGGTGGCGGATCACATGTGCAAGAGCCCTGGAAACAGGAAGGGAAGGATGAGCAACGGTGGATCCTGTGCCGGGCCGACAGCGCAGCGCACCACAGGTTTTTATACCAAGTTCCTCTAAATGACAGACTGTACATGTGTTTCATATAAGAGCATCTTCACCAAGCTAAATCTAGGTGGTTCAGGTGAACATGGTTGACTGTTGGCAGTGCACTTCTTCTTATAACCCTGATGACATCACCGTGACATCATCTGGGTTATTTTTCTCAAACTTGGCAAAGATCCACACAAGGCTCAACTGTCTTCACAACTATAAGCTTTTAACATACCCATCTTATCTCATGGCTAAATAACTTTGGAAACACACACAACAGCATTTCACAACATTCACACTCACCTCATCCCGTGATTAGCAGGCTGAGAAAGAGCCCAAGGTCTAAACTTCTTTCTATAGCTCTATTACCGTCACTGCTCTTGTGACCAACGATGTGCAATATTACGTACGTCTTTCACAGAGGAATGTCTGAAAATGGCCGCCATTATCCCCACATTTAAAAGACACTGCATCTCTAACAACAACACATTGTTAGAACTAGTTATGATTGAGCCTATAACCTGACTGAGCCACGGCAGCACACCTCATTACAGCTGCTCTGAAGTTTATACTCAGGCAGCTCTGACATCGCTGTTGGTGGTCAGAGTGACAGGTGTGCTGCACCCACACCTGTGACTCTGACCGGTGTGAAGGTGAGGTCATCAAAAACAAAAGACTTTCTCTCACAGAATATCAGACATGTCAAGTCACTGTTTTCTAAAATCACATTCTCACACTCACTAGGTGCCTGATTTTATGGAAAAATATCTGAAGTTGAACTGAGACACTTTTTCTAATATTTCTTTTCTTTTAAGTTACATATTGTTCAGCTATTCACAGTCCCCAGACTCTCCACTATTTCAATATGAGTTTTAAAGCCCAGTACCTCCCAGGTATTTAGTACTTAGCTATTGTCACAGGTGTCAGCGCAGATTCAAGGGACATTGCTTATATTAAAAATCCTCTGCTGCTTCAGAATCCAACTTCTCCAAATGAGAGTGTATGAGTACACAGCCTGCGCTGGCCTGCACAGGGACATGACACCGTCTCCTCAATGCAGACACTTTTCACTCCTCTGAGTGGGCCGCGAGAGCATAATAAGCCTCTTTGTGTGCGTATGTGAAGTGTGTTTGAGAATGATGGAGAGTATGTGAGTGAGTGTGTGTTTGACATACACCGATCATCCAATCAGGTGTGTGTTTGTATACAGCTTGCAGATGGTTAATGATTTAAATAATAAAAATTGGCACATTTTTTTGACCTCATACTTTATTTTAATTGTGCCAATTATTACATTTTTGTGCAGACTATGTTTAACTTCCTTTGAGCAACATTTGAAAAGATTAAAAATCTTTTTTCTTTTCTTTTTTTCTACTTGAGCAGGGACACATTTAACAATTATAGCTCCTTTCATATCATTTCCAATTGTCTGTTTCACACTCAAGCTGCAGGTCAAGGTCAGTGCAGTGAATATCACAAATGCATTTTGGGAGTAATGTGGACAAGGACAGGCAGGATGAGTTTCATTATACATGTTTCTGAGAGGAAACTGATGTTCCCCTCAGAAACATTTTGTCCTATCCAATGTGCCTGAGTGGAAACATTAATAATGCATTACTGAACTTTGTTTTAAACAGAGTTTATTTATTAAAAACTTGTTGCTTTGTGATGAAAGAAAAACCCACCTTGACATGTTCTCCCTGTGCGGCCGGTGCGACTTTTCCAAACCCAGCTTGGTGAAAATCCCAATCAGTGCCATTATGGCCACGACCCCGCATATGACGTACACAATGAGGTTTGTTTTATCCTTCGCGGTGTCCAGCGCCACGTCCACTTTCGGCGGCGGTTTGCCCGTCATCATCCACGGCGGAGTGTCGTAGTTCTTACAGGTGGTCTGGTCCAGCCTGGAGCTTTTAAACGCGCAGCAGAAGCGGAAGCCACAGGTGCCGCAGCAGTACAGGTAGCTGCCCGTCCTGCACACGAACGGCGGGTCCCACTGGCCCATGACGTCGTAGTAGCCGCGGCACTTGTCCTCCATGTGCGGACTCTCCGTCACTTCGATCTCCTCTTCCCTGGAGTCGTTGAAGCCGGTCACCAACATGAAGTCGTCGACGGTCTGACCCGGCTCGCCCTCCGCGTCGCACACCATAACTTTGACCAGAAAGTAACCGAGCAGCAGCTCAGTGCCCCGCATCGTTGCTCACTTGTCACCCCGCTCTTCTTGACGCCCTGACACGCTCTCATAAGCCCGGCAGCATCTTCCGAGGAGACGAGCCGCCACAGCCATGCGTAAAGATGATGAGGCTGATTCCAACTTCCATGCGTAAAAGCACAGATCAACCCTGTACTTTTCTTTCCTTGGAAAAAAAAATAAAATAGGATAGTTAAAAATTTTCTGCAGTGGCAGCTCAGGCACTTTCCAAAGGACAAACTACTGTGAATATTTGGAGAGTGTGTAGCATCACTGAAGCGGTGCCCTTGGCTGTGCTGGAGGGTGTCATAGACACCTCTGAGGCTGCCTCCCTCCACATAGCCAGTCACAGAGAGAGAGAGAGTAGGATAAAGACAACACAAAGTAGCAGGGACCCCAATGAGTGAGTGCATCACGGGAAGAGAGAGAGAGAGAGAGAGAGAGATGGTGAGAGCCAATGAGAGAGAGGGGGAGCTTGGTGCAATAGCTCTAATTACAACACTCACAGCCCTTTATTATTGTGTTGAGTCTTCAAATCGTCTGTAAAGATCCGAAACACCTCACCACTAAAATTCAAAAGGCAAGATTGTACAGTCAAGTAACTTCAATACAGGCGTTCACAATAGAAAAGTGTTTACATTTCCAGAGTCTTCATATCAGAGTAAAACATGAACACATTTTTAATTAAAACTTAGTGACTGGCTATTGAATGAATCCCTCACAGTAACTTACTGAGTTTTAAAAAACAATATTTTCTGGCTGTGCATTTGGCCAACATGCGTCATTTAGCGCATGTTTTATGTTTTAACATCTGATTTAGTTTGAGGACACTGATGTTGTTGTGCGCTTATATACCAAAGTTCTTCATAAGGAAAAGATCTCAGAAACTCTTGTTTTCAAGATGACCGTCCTTCCTGATCGATGATCAATTACAAAAATATCTCAAAAACCATGTGGCAGAAATGAGAAAGGATGATGTTTTTAATATATTATAATAGCATCATCTCAAAGAGATGTTTCGAGCAAATTGAAGAACAGATAGTTTTCCCTTCATACATGTTAATGCCATGTGAATATGCATAGCAGGTTTTATTAGAGCTGTAACCCGGCTGGCCTCGGTTATTAATCACCTCTCCCACACAGTTGTAACACAAAAGTGAAAATGACCATTCAGAGTTTCATCCACTCCAACAAGAAAACAGCTCTGCAGAGAGTTCATCTCTGCTATTCTTTAGAAGGGTCAGAATATAAGCACAAAATACAACATTACTTAATACTGCTGCACGGACGTGTAGCAATTAATCATCGCCACTACTGGTCAAAAGCGTGTCAGATGTAATTTGAATGTACTCGCAGACTTGTTATCAGCATAAATGACACACGCCGAACCAACTGTCCAAGGAAACTTTGAAATCATATCTGAATATTGTCATTTATACAGATTTTTCAGATTTTAAGTAGACTTTGATTAACCCTTAAATTACCACTTTATTTCAGTGTTCGTATCATCATGCCACAGACCTTGGGCTGACCGTCCAGCTATTAATTACCGATCATTTACAAACAGAAAACAGATGATGAAGGGGCCTTGACAAGCATTGATCTGAAAACAGCTAGTTGGCGATTTATTTTTAGAGAAACCTTTTCATCTAAAATTATGATTAATGAAAGGAGGCTTACCATCTGCCACTTGAGAAATCTCACTCTTTTTTGTTTGATGTTGAATCATCTTAGCCGTGAGAGGCAAGTTTTATTTACAATTGGCTGTCAGGGGAGGTTTTGCTTGTCTCGTCTTTGTGCATCTTTAAAGTTCCCTATAAATAGTGCGCACAGTCCCCAGGGATGAAACTTTAGCGTTCCTTTAAAGTAAAACCACAACAGCTTTATGAGGACCAGCTGATCTCCAGACGGTGACATTTCATTTAAATGCTCTCCTGTTAGACGACTGCCAAGTGAAATGAACATGTCATAGATTTGTTGCTGTACCAGTTGGTATTCTCGTTATGGTGCTGGTCAGTGTTGATGACACCCTGTGAAACATAGCTGCTGTCACGGCTTCTTATTTTATTATTAATACTATGCAGCACTTTTCTACAGCTTCATTATGTGGACGGTATTTTTATCTTACAGAAAAACAACAAAAACCAGAGTTAAAAAAGGTGTCAAAAATTATCTTTTATTGTATTTCCAACTCTGCTAATAAATGAAATCCAGAAGCTTCTCCGAGCAAAGCTAGAGCAGAGTCCACTGAGGATGTTTTAAATAATTGCAGAAACTTAGGTGATAATTAGTTTGTTCTGTGGCTGTTGTATCTTTTGTTTTGTTTGTGTTTTGTTTGTGCGTACCAAGTTGGACGCATTATACCTGACTAACTGAATAAATACAAAAGTGGCATTGTGAAAATAAATGAAATGGATCTGTTGTCCTGTGTTTGAAACAGGAACAGTGGCATATTTTTATTCCATTTTTTCCCCATGACAACAACAAAAGATCAAACGTGTCCAAGCATAAATTTCAACACATTGTGCGACAGGGCTGCAGCTGCATGACTCTTGCAGCTACATCTTTGCCACAAACATTTTTACGGTACCAGTCATTCCTGGGATGGGAGCAGGTGGGAAGACCAGAAAGAGCTTAATTAAATACTCACACAGTGGGGAATTTAAATGTAATCCCTCTCTGTTTTGTCTGAGTTAATGCAACTGTCACATGGATCGGCTCAGGCCTGAGACCACACATACAGACGGCTCTGTCGCTCCATACAACTACCTGTATGTGAACCACAACATCAGTGTCTTAGAATATACTGTATATATGTTTTTTCATATCATGGCCAAAACTGTCAAAAAAAACCTCCTCAATCTGCACATAATGTACATTTTCAAATGTTTAATAGCTGTAAAAAATAATATGTGGTGTATTTACACACTGAAGTTGTTTTGAGTCGTATGTGTGAAAAGATGTATATTTATACATTAACGCTTCTGACAAATGATTTGATTTGCACTTTCTGTAACTCCTGCACATGGAGGTGCTATATTTATCTGTTGTTTTTAAACAATTTTTGTAGGCTACATGTCATTTTAAAACACACTGTTGGGCAGGTTGAAGGGACTCATGCTTCAAAGGCGTGCTGTGAAGATTAATACCACATTTTCAGTGGACTCCAAAAATACCCATTTACACACATGCCCTCTAATTATAAGTAAGTTGATTGTAAATGTACATACAAGATTCCTCAGAGCCTCCACCTTGTAATTTTCTGTTAGCCATGTGCAGTGCAAAATGAAGTTTATGAAGTTACACTGTGTGAACTGTATATACATGTCGTTGGGTGATGTAATGAGAAAATCTGAGGGTTTTTACCGATAGCAGAAAATATTTCTCTAGGGAAGACTTGCTGTCATCGTGCTGACCTTTCCCATCCTGAAATATCAGTGTTCATTGCTGCTTCGTGCTTTATTATTCCAGTGTGTAAAGAGGTTGTTGGGAGGACCCTTCATGACAAAGCCCTGTCCAGTTATATAAACTACTCTGTCTTCACATGACATTATTTTGATCATCAGATGAAATATAGTATCATCATATTCATATTTGATGTTTAAGTCACAGCAGTGAAATGTGTGTAGCTTAATTTCAACAGATGTTCTCTGAAGGCTTGTGGGACCAATATAAAGCAGTAGGTGTCATGCAGACAGTCTTTTGTCATGTGACCCCAGTGATATTATGGCCTCCGCTCACAGCTGTATGAGTTATTCATGCCTGCATGGCTTGAAGCTTTCCGCTTCAAAGTGAGACACACAAACAAATGTACCTGACCTTCTGATTTGACTTTATCAACTCCGTGGTTTCTTTTCATCTCCAGATTCTCTTGATACTGGATGAACTACTCATTGTTCCAATATGAGGGAGTACAGTGTGTTTTCCAGCCACCAAAGAGCAGACAGTCTGCCTGCTCAGGACTGATTCAACTAGTTGTACATCTTCTCAACTTGGTTACATTTATTTTAAAGGTGTCCTATTGTCCTATTTTTGTTTATATGATTACATTGCTTGAAGATGATCCTCCTCTCAAGCTTGTAAAAATGGATGTTAAACCATATGTTAGCAAAATTTTGCTTTAAATCAATGTACGGAGACTAGCTCCTGTAAAAAAAAAAAAAGCTTATTGGTTGTTTGCGCAGCAGGTTTGAGGTACTGTGCAAGTCTGGTCGCTTTATCGCTGTTTTGGTTGATTTTTTTCTTGACGGAGCTCCCCCTACAGTTTCGGAGTGCATATTTTCACAGCCGTAAAAACTCATCGCTAACCCTCCTCCCTCCCCTTCTGGCCATGCGCATTTGTTTTCAATGAAGCTGGTGCGAAGGCAATCCTTGTCGCGATGTCTACCGAGGTCGGTAAAGTAAAAAAAATACATTACGGATTACTGGCCGCATGTTTGTGTCGTAGGGACCTCGGGTCGGAGGCGCTGATCTTGCAAGGTTGGCTTTTGGGCAAGAGATGCAAGGTGGAGCCTCCATTCTCCCTGTAATAAGTCATTTAATCATTACAATTACTCTGAAGCTATTTGTAAATCTTGTATAGTTCCTCTTTAAGACCCATAGTTTTGTTGTGTCAGGCGACATCTAGTGGTTGTCGTAAGTATGACGAGCAAAGGGAAGTGTGTTGACAGCCACTGCCTCCGGCTCATCAAAGACTGTCTCATGTTGAAGAGGGACGTATTTTTACCTCAATTACAATCTTTGCTTAAAACCAATCTAAGCTGTTATTATGCTAAACACGTTGACGAAAGTAGGTCTGCAATTGTCCGTACAGTCCATGCGATTATTATTGTATATGAGACTAAAGTTGGTGAAATATGCAGGATCTAGATGAAGTAGGCCAGTCAGCACCAACTTTTTATCTTTGTCTCTGAATTGTATCAGACATACTGATACATCTTAAGGATCATCTCAGGTGTCCACATGCACTAAAGTTCTGAGTGAGGACATTGAGTCATCGTCTGAAAGGCTCAGTACACCAAGCCACTTATAATGAGAGTTAATGTTTCGACATACATGCACATTGTGTCTGTGAGGAGAGTTTTAGTGTTTTGAGTCCTAGTTTACCTCTCAGTGTGATGTCTGGAAAGATCGTGAGATGCTTGATAAATGGAGGCCGAGGCCCTCACTGTTGATGAAGTCTTATTGGGTCAAAAAGCTGTAAGCTTTCACTTCGGGCTTTTGGACCCAGTGTGGGCCCTGGTGAATAGCCAGTGAGTTTGTTTTCATTTCTCCTTTGTCCTAGTTATAAAAAGTATTAGAGGATACTGGGCGAAAAAAAAAGAGACCTCTAACTAGTCTGTATGAAATTTGAATAGTTGAAAAGCAGACCTGAGTCTCAGACCATGTGACTCTGTTATTAATGAAGGATGACAGGGAAAGATTGGCTTGTAAGATGGAGCAACACACTTTTCCATGACTATACATAGCCTCCAACGCCGAGACTAAAATTGGTTAGATACGCAACACCTCAAACGCGTCGAGGCGAGGCCTTTAAGTCATTTTGTAGACAAAGTAGGCCAGTCAGCGCTGACGGTTTCGTCCGTGTTCAATCTCTGCTTCTCGGGCGTCTGACATTTTTCCCTTTGTCTTCTTGCTCATTTTCCACACACAATCAAGAGGCAGAGGAGTGCAGAGAAACGTTGTCATGGTAACAGAAAAAATAGCCAGGATGACCATGAGTGAGACAGACCTGATAGCACACTGTACTGTGCCAATGTATTTCATGACCTGATACTATACGGCTGCAGGATATTACTTTGAGATTTCCTGCAGATGAAAAATAAGCGATACAGTAGCAGGAGCTTCAAGGTCACTACTCTACTGGAAACTGGCTTTCTGGGGATTATTACTGCTCTGACATGTGCTGTATAGTTAGTAGGTCTTGGTTTTGTTAAAGCTCAAATATACATTTAGAAAAGCAGCATCATTCTGAGCTCCCTTTGTGGAGTCACTGTTATCAAAGTGGCCTATTTCTCAAGTTGTCTTGGTGTTTCCAGTTTGTCTTCATGAAACGGAGTTCAATCTATGCAACAGAGAAAAAGCTTCTTGTGTGTGTGTGTGTTCTTGTACTTACTACATTGTGAGGACCGGAAAGAGTTTTTAACCAACAGAGTGAGGACATTTTTGGGAAGTGAGGACATTTTTTTTCCAAGGGCTGTTTGAGGGTTAAGACTTTTGGTTATAATTAGGTTTATTAAGAGTAATGGTTAAGGTTAGGCATTTGTTTTGGATGGTTAAGGTTAGGGTAAGGGTCTAGGGAATACATTATGTCAATGAGTGTTCTCACAAAGATAGCATTACAAGGATGTGTGTGTGTGTGTGTGTGCCGCGTGTGTGTGTGTGTGTGTAGTGCAAACCAATCGCTAGATAGACTGGCAGCTCACAATGGTCCCTAAGCATTTGCAGCTTTATCAGTGATAGCTTTCTATGGTTTGGACAAACTTTTGAAGCTGAGCGTGTAAAATTGAGCGGTCTTTTCGAGAAGTCCTCTCAAAGCTGAAAGAAGCTGAACCAAATCTGATTAGCTAAGCGCCTGGTTGAGAGGGTTTGAGATCAAGTGACCTTTCTTGTCATGAGAAAGAGGAGCTTTTGAAATCTTGCTCGTATTGCGCGAGCGGGGGGTGCAGGACGTCTGCTTCTGTCTTCTGTCTCATGGTGTCCTAAAAGCAGATTAGTGCTCAACCTCTCATGATGTTTCAGATGCGCTTTTTATTTTTTTCGTCCACAGTTACATCTAAAATTTCATTGTCACATAAATCACAATCCATTGGTCATTTCCCCCATAGAGAGGCAGCTCTGTGAGACAGGAAGAGACTCCCCTGGGAGACAGCTGAACTTAGCTGAAGTGCTCGGTCACTGACATACCTGCAGGTGTGTCTGCTTATTACTCTGACAAAGACCTGTAAGACAGGCTTCATAATCTGACTCCTCTATAGCTGGAAATAGCCACCGGAAAGGCTTCAAACTCTTTCTGAGTTTAAAGCTGTTGTTGAAACGAATGGGAGGAGAAACTTTTGGACATTTTTCTTTTGTTATTTCTGTGAAAAAGGCTATTTTAGAGATGTCTCACTTCTCCTCTCATGTATCAGTCATTGTGTTTGTGCTCTTTTGATCACGTCTGGCTCATAAGGGAAAAGGCTATATCACATTAGATACTGAGCAGACAGTCTCTGGACATTGACAGTGGCATTAATATAAAAGTTGAAAAACTCAGAAACTTCAACCCTAAAAAAGCGCTACTTGAATGTGCTGTTGTATTCAAGTGCAAACAATGCTTCATTCACACAAAATATATAAAAAAAAAACACCAGAAAGAGACACAGCAGGATCAAACATGTAGCCTGAGGAAAGTCATAGGTCCAAATAAAACGAAATAACAACATACTACACAGAAGACAAATGAGATCAATGCTCACTTGGAAATGTGACTTGTTCTTGTCTAATGATCCTTTTAAAGGACTGCCTGCCATTATACTATAAATGTAGCAGGTGAATTACAGATACCTGAGGAGTGAAATGGCTCATAAAAAATAAAATAAAAAATCCAGGAGGTGTTGAGCAGAGATCTTTGAGTCTCCCCTCTTTCTGCAAACTGCAAGACTCGACAGCCTCAGTCAGAGAAAGACCTAAAAGATAAAGTCCTGTGCATGTGAGTTGAACGTCAGGTGATCCAGCTCCACAGAGAGCCGTGGAAAACAGCGATGCCTGGCAGAAGACACCTAACAGCCTCATTCAGGACGCCATCAGAGGCCCTCGCTCGTCTGCCTCAGTCAGCTGCAGAGCAACAGGGTGGCTGCCTCGCTCCAAGTTGGCCAGCTTCATGCCAAACGTCTCTAGTGGGATGCCAGGCTCATTATAGCGAGTTGAGAGTTCACTTCTCCTCTAACTACTGCATGAGAGCTTCGCTGGGGATAATGAGCCTCCTGACCACTGGGAGTAAATGCCTGTCTGGCTGCTTCAGTCTGCCTGGAGCTGAGGAGACTTCACCCCCTGCTTGTTTTGCTCCTGAATTCCATCATCATACTTTGCGATACACGTCGTCCCGTAAATCACACCTAACAGGCTTTCAATTTCTATATGTGCCTGTGAGAATTTGAGAAGCAAACAATGATTACAGGACTACAGCCTGTGGTTTTTGTCGTAAAGTATAAGCCTGACATTTTGGGGAAATAGAGAGTGTAGAAAAAGAAAGTGAAGACCACTCTCAAGTCCGTCCAAGCTGCAGCCAGCATCCCGTTAGCTTTGCTTAGCTTAGCATAAGGGCTGGAAACAGGGAACAGCTTGCCTGGCTCTGGAGTCTCACAGTCCGTCTAGTAGCACCAAACTATTTCTTGGCTCTGAGCACTGGCCAGGCAACCAGCCCGAGACTGCAGGAAGTCACTGTCCATGGCCAAGAAATAGTCCGGCACATAAACACCTGTAAAACAGCAACAGCAAAAAAATCTCTTCACACTTTCTGTTTATTTGTGGGGATCGAAAAACAGAAGATAAAATGTGTTAATTAGTCGGCTTTGGCTATAGGATGGGAGTATTTTGTTACCGCCGGACATATTGATACTAGCTGCATTACCTCTTTCATTAGCCAAGTAAAGCAAATGAAGGTAATGCATGCAATGTCAAACAAACCTTTAAATGTGCAGAAATATTTAGCCAAAGGAGGGAAACCTGCACATCTATTAATCAAAGAAGTCTCAGCATTGCACAGGTAATGTATGTGAAGACGATTATAGATATTTTGCTATTGTTGAGATGTTACAGGGATTTGAGATACCTGAGCCACAACATAAAAGTTACACCTTACTCTCCACTAAACCCATGACGCCCCACTGTCACTAATTTAAAATATTGGTCTGAGAAAAAAAGAAAAAAAAAGTACACCTAGAGCTTTATTAGAGCAAATTTTTCTTCCATTTCAAGAATCACAGCTGTCGGTGGTTATTTTCAGATGTCATTGAGTATTCACCTTGCCTTTCAAAAACAGTCCTGCCGCAGGCGACGCATTATGTGTGAGAGACCCAGATATATGGGTTTGTAAGTGGTGGGGGTTTTTGTGAGTGTGTGTGTGTGTGTGTGTGGGGAGGGAGGGAGAGGGGCATAATACTTTTTGGTGCTGGGAACATTCGCTGCTTGGAGGGAGAGAAAACTGTGTGGACCTGCCACAGCAGAGATATCCAGAATTGGGCTGCCAGCGTTGGCACGGATCCCGGAGAATTGTGACTCAACTGTAGCTGTAACGTTTTGAATGTCCGTCCAGTCGGCTCCCAGGTGAAGCTGCCCACAGGATGCCCATTACTGTGTTTACAGTGCTTGTGGCTTCTTTGATTATTTCTAGTGGCTTTCAAAGCACAAGCGTGAGAGAGGCAAAGTCAAACTCAGAACGGTTTTATAGCGAATAACAAAAAACAGACCTTTGTGTCACTCAGAGGACCAAATTGTTTATTATGACTCACAATTCACATCTGAATGATAATAAAACTCTTCTAAAACTTTAACATGAGTGTTTATAGTCCAAAAATGAAAGTTTATTTATATAAAAACTGAAGGATATCAACAAAAAAAGAAGCACAGTTGATGCCAACTCTCACTTTTTGTGTATCTCTCTGTCTCAGGCCTCGGCTATGTAGTGTAGTGTTGTGATGTGATAATGTGACCTTGACCAGTGTCCTGTTAGAGTCCATTGTGTGCTGTTTTGGGAGAAGTGGAGACCTCAGTCTAGAGAAGTGAAGAGGACATCAGTAAGAGCTTCAGCTGCACGGGTCTCCTGTGCAATGTAATATGACACACTATTCTTCGATCAGGCCTATTTTCAGCCCCACACATTTTACTGGAGCAAAGCTGATCTCCCTAACATGCACTCTGGGAGATTTTGGCAGGACTGTGCACACACACACACACACATACACACACACCTAGGGCAGACACTTGGCTGGATTACTCAAATCAAATTGGAGCTATATTTGACCTCTGAGGGGAAAGTCTCAGGTCTGTCCAGCCAATCATCATCTGCAAATAGTGTCTGAAAACATCCCAATCTGCAGACAGCCACATTAACACACATCTAACTGATCCGTGTTTCACATTCTGACTGAAGTACTTTCTGCTTGACAAGTACATTTAGATGAGAAATATCACCAGTTCTACAGATTTGTCTCTGATAAAATCATGAATGTACTCTACTTCATCATGTTGACTCACATGAGCTTGTTTTAATGAGTCCGTGTCACTGCTGCTACTTTTCAAAACACGCTTTGCAACACTGTTTTGACAACATGATCAAGCTGTCCAATTTGTGGCAGGACCATGAGACTTTTTTCCATTTACGACAAATGGTTGCTTTTTATTTGGCCGAGCTCCTGTCAGAGCGCTATTTTACCGCAGATGGACGGACATTTATTTTGCTGCTGTTCTCGACAAATTTACTTTCCCCAAGTCACTTATCTCTCCACATCCTCCCCTCCGCCCAGTATTTTCACAGCGTTATTGCCTAAGTCGTTCGCTGGAGTTGAATTGAAACTGATAACCGAGGACATCATGCCTATAAATTCTCTCCAAAATGGGCTGTTTTTATGGAACTTATTGTCTGACAGCTCTGACATTTATTTGCCATCACACTCAACCACTGGCTTCCAAGTCACTGATACACTAGGTAGACACATAAATTACAAGCCAATTTCCATTCCTCACTAACGATGGCGTCTATTTCTGAGCAGAGAAGGACAGATAATGTTTGAAAATGACTGGTTGACAAAAGTAAATTAAACTGTACTGATTGTGGTCTTTATAATTCTGCATCACACTCAACTCTTTTCAGTCTAACCACTGGTACAACATCTGGAAACCCTGTCTGAACAGGGAGAAACTGAAGCCTCATTTACATAATAGTTTTTTATTTGTATAGGGTTTGAAAAGCAAATTTCAATCTCTATTGATTTTACTGTACAAAACTGTACCATCCCACTTTCATTTTATATTTTATGAGATTTAATAGATTAGATAACTGACATAAAAGAACTGAACCTTTATGATTATTGAATAATTATTTAATGATGTTTTTAAGCTTTCATCTTTAGTTTTATGTAATTGAAAGGTCTGAATATCTTTGAGCTTTATAGGCTGGAGAAAATAAGACATTCAGGGACAACACATTGGATTCTGGGAAATTGTAATTCTGACATTTTATGCACAAAATGTATTGTGTATAGTGTGTGTGTGTGTGTGTGTGTGTGTGTGTGTGTGTGTGTGTGTGTGTGTGTGTATGTTTTTGTTTATTCGCTGATTAGTGAAGAAAATAATTGGCAAATTAAACAATGATAAAATAAAGGTTAGTCGCAGCCTCGCTTTCAATTAGAGTTATTTGTGTGGCTCTTAATATATGTTTGTACCCAGGGATCCTTAGTCATTTGAATTCAATTAACTACAAACTACTTGTGACACAGAAAAACCTCAAAATAACCCTTGAACAAATAGATGTTTGATTGCCTTCAGTTAGTCTTTTGTTTTTGTTTGTGTGTTTTTTTTTATTTATTTTTTTTCAGAGTGGAGTTATTGTGGGAAAGTAATGAACAGCCAGAAAATGTCATGGATGGAAAAAAAGAAAAAGACTAATAAGCTTCTCAGCAAATGCACCCAAGGGGATTTCATATCAACCCTTCAACTCTTATCTTTTTAAAGCAAATGTCATGCTTTTCCAGTTGATAGCGCTCAGAAACCTCCGTGGCTCCAGTGAAGTTTTTGCCAAATGACAGTGTCCCACCTCTCAAATTGTTCTGACATTTACATTGAATGCAAGTCAAGTCGCGGCTGATTTATTTGCATAGGCTTTAATCACTGTTGCAGACTGAAGACTTAGCTCCAGCAGCCTCACTCGCAGACCAACGTGCTGTTTGAAAACGCAACGAAAGGACTCTAATCAAATTACTCCTTCACGTAGGAGCTCAGTGTGGATTGCTTTTAGAAAACTACAAGAGCAATGGGAGACACTTGACTACAAAACTAAATACACAATGTACCTCATATCCTTGTTGGGGTTGTGATCAGTAGGAATCAGTATCACAGTCAGAGATTTCTTCATAAAATCGCAGTTGTGTATTTTCAGCCATCATTTTGAGCCTCTGCAGCTATGTTTATCTGCCTTTCTTTAGAATGAAATACACTTTCTTTCACAAATTAGTCATTATTTGTTGCATAGATAGATAGATAGATAGATAGATAGATAGATAGATAGATAGATAGATAGATAGATAGATAGATAGATAGATAGATAGATAGATAGACTTTATTGATCCCAAGCTGGGAAATTACAGTGCAGCATTACATACAGTGATGATAACAACATATAGGATAAGAATATAAAGAACAAACTATACATAATAAAATAGCAAAAGCAAATAAAATGTAATGTACAAAAGTATATACAACAAATTGGCAGTGTTGATTTTAGTGAAATGTAAATGTAAATGTGTCGTAGTCTGATGACTTCAGTTGAGTAAAGTGTGGGTTTCTCTTCACAACTCCAGATAACCCTACTTTATGTTTCCAGTTCTTTTTGTTTTTGTCTCTTTTTCCAGAGACAATGTGACAAATTTCACTGAAATTAGATGTATATTTAGACCGCTTTAGTCTTTTATGTTGATCCAGACCCAATTGTTCCACCACGGGTCCAATTATAAAGAGCCGTGCCCATCTTCAGCTCTCTGCAAATGATTTTTATGCCTCTATGCCAGCGACAGCCATGGCAGCAACTCAGAAACACCCAGCGGGGATTTCAATGCACTCAGTGCAAACATTCACTGGCAGTCAAGGATGAACTGATTAGAATTTGCTGATCAAAGGTCAAAGGGTCACTGTGACTTCACAGAACATGATTATGGTCAATACTCAGTATTCATGCAGTAAATATGTGGAAAATTTCACATACATATATGAAATGAGGAAATAATGACATTTGATATCCAAAAGGTCAAAGGTCAACTTCACTGTGACATCATTCTTCTGTAAAAACACTTCTGGCTGTTATAGGAGAGTTTATGACTGTATTTCCTGAACCTTACACCTGTGAGGCGATAATACTAGTTCCAATCGGTCTTTCCCAGATTTGGTGTTTAAGATATTTCAAGCAGTCTGAAAAGTTATTTTTGCATAAAAGCCGAGCATTATTGCAAATTTGATGATATTTTGCCTGCAGGTGGCACCAAAGCAACATAATTAATTCAGATAGCAACACCTCAGCAGAAAATTTGCACAGTTCATCATGAACGAAAAATACTCTTTGCTTGAATTTTCCATCTTTGTTGTGTCCCCAGGTAGTTGTGGCGCCTGGAGCGACCACACAGCATACAGTAGAATCAAATATTATCTTTAGCTAGATACGGCTGGTTTGTGTAGCACAGATTCACGAGCAGAAACCAACGTCGGTTAAGAAATCCCCAAATGGACGTCATGATGTACTTAAGCGTGTATAAAAGTTTTAATGCTGTCCTTTCACACTTTAAGAAGATAATATATTGAAATGGGACTTTGATTGAAGCAAGTTATCCTGATCGTTGGTACCTCAGTAACAGTTATTTCAGTGGAGCTAGACGTTTGAGAACAGATAACTGCAGATTCATGATGGATTCACTCCCGACGATTCGCCTCCAAGGGAGAGAATCACTGACTAATATAATCACACTCCTGTAGTTTCATACTTAGCGCTATATTTGGGACAGAGCTAACGGGAGGGGGGGCCATGTGGACTGAATCGATTTTTAAAATTATCACTGTGTGATACTGAAGCAACACTTCAGATATAATTTTAACCACCCAGAGTCAAAGGAGCCAAATGACAGGCTGCAGCACATAATAGCTCCACTGCCCCCTTGTGTCTGTAATTACACCCGGGCTATTTTGTCTCTGTGAAGGCAAGGAGGTATCAAAGTTCACTATGAATTCAATCTTTGTTCATTTGTTAATGAAAACCACCTTTCAGGGGGTTTTGTAGCAAAAGGTTTTCTTTTTGTGAATAATTACTTAGGCTGGCTCCTTAGAAACCAGAGTTGACTATATTCAAAGATAATTCTGCATCGGATAGTTTCATTGTCACGGCATTAAGCCTCCAGGTATATAATCGTCCCCCTAGCCAGCTGATTGAATTTGTGAAATCTTCTTTGAATCAGAAAGTTTTGTGTATGGCTCCCTTCTTTGAGGATAAAGAACACAAAGAAAACTCATTATTTGTGAAATACTAGCCTCCTAGATGCACATAATTGCCTCCACTGATGTGAATGTGTTTGGTTTGCAAAGTGTGTTGTATAGTCCATCTTGGCAACACTGGATGATACTTGACGATGTTGAAATTTGGCCAAGATGCCATGCAATCAGATTCACCACTGCTGGTAATTAAAGCCTCCATCTTATGAGCTACAGTCAAGTGTTTATCAGATGTGTTGCACCACAGCAGGTGATGCTATGTGGCTTCTTATCAGGCTCATTTAAATAAAACTTTGGCCCATGTCCTGGTTTTGCAGTTGTAGTGTCTGACGGTTTTGAAGCGTTGGTCTGAGTCCGTTGTAAAACATAAAGTGTCACATTTTTAACTGTACATGTAATTATTGTGTCTATTTCCTCATTGTCCTACATAGATACCTTTGGAATTACACCAGACTGGAAAATGTATGAAGCTCTTCTATTACACTAGAGGGCAGCGTAATTCAGTTCAACAGTTATCTATGGAGTCCTCACTTAGAGTCAAAATGAGAATATACTGTAGCTAGTTTCTCAGAGTTATTGTAGCATAGCATGATCCACCTGTCTTTAATTCACTGTTAGCTGCATTGATTCATCACCACATGTCAGTGAAGTAGGTCTGACCTGGTGGAAAAGGTTAAACATAATATCAAACATCAACGTGCCCTTATCTAAGTGATGTTTTTCTGTCAAGGCAGACGGTGGAGAATTCCTTTTGAATGAGAGATGAATAAAAAGTTGTAAATGTGTCACTGACTCTCAGTCTACTGTATATACTATAGTATAGTATTATCTAGATATTAAACCCAGGAACTAATCACAATATGCCTTATTATTTAAGGTATTTTCATTATCATTATGCACGTATAGTCTATTTATGATGTCTGTTTTTATGTCAAGGACTACTTTACAGATGGAAATTAGCATTCTCACTAAATCTGGTGCAGCCATCTTTTTATTTCTTTGAATAATTAATGTCACTGCAAGCTGTCCTGCTATAAACTAAATAAAGTAAACTAGCCTCTGCTGATATATACGTGTAAAAGCCAGACAATGTTATATGACATATGTTTATATATTAAAGCTGTCAACAGAGGGTGCATATTATATTAAATCTAACCCAGTCTATAGGAACTAATCAGCCTTGTTGGGGGGAGAATACACCTTATTATTTTAGGTATTATCATTATCTTATACAGTATGTGCAAAAGCCAGACAATGTTGGACTACATCACAAACAAAAAGAAACACAATCTCCTTGTGCCCCCCTCTGGTGAGACAGGAGGAGGTGGAACAGTTTGCAGAGCTGGATCCTCTCATGGTCACAGTGTTTTTATCTAATTATATCCTGCAGCAATTGAATTGGCTTAACATGAAAAACATTATCCCTCTATTTACCGGGTCTCTTTTTTTGTTTTGCTTGTGGAGTGCTGCCTAAATTATGAGTGTTTTCTTGTTTCATTGATGTGATAATCCAGGATGAGGCGCAGTTCAATGTTAAGACCTGCACGTCGTCACCGAGAGACTTTCAAAAACACTTTGTTTTTCAAACTTGACGCTGGAAGAAGTGGATGAGAAAACTATTTAGGACCCGAGAAAACTTTGGGGGGGAAAGTTTCAGGGTGGTCCCAAGACAGAGAGGGGGAGTGATCAGGGAGACGAAGTGCTGCTGTATACATTTGTACAATAAATCCAGCCTTAACTCTTGTCGGCGGTCCCTCAGCAGACATAATTCAGACATAGTGAAAACTTCAGAAACACACACCAACGTAACCAGATTATCTAATTTGCATCGCGTCTCTTGCAAAATATTATTTTTTTTCTGTCTGGATTAAGAGGAACTACTCTCCCAGGAACCCGTGGCCTCTGGAGCCTGTGATGCATATGCCATGTGGGTGTGGGATCTGCAGTTTACCACTTCAGGCCTGAGTAAATACTGCAGCCATTCCAGGCATTGCTGTGAATGGTGGAGGAAGGAAATGTCTGTAATCAGGGTAACTTCACTGTTTCCCATAGCTGAGTCAGGAAGTAAATCAGTTAGAGGGAGATGACAGTAGTTGAATAGAGTGAGCAGAGCTGACAGACACAGAGAGGAGGAGATCGTAAACTTCTGATTTTAAGCTCAGTTTTATTTTTTCCATATTCAATTTCAATATGCATCATCAGATTTTATGTAGTTTTGAATAATAGACCAGCGAGCCAGTTTTGTTTTACCTCCTGTGCACCCACCTTTAGTGTAAAAGCCTCTATTATACATTGTCCATTTGAAAACAACACCACACACTTTATATTCCTGGCATTTATAGGGCAGTTAATGCTTCCCTTGTGGTCTGGGCTGTATTTTCACAGTCTGCTGCTCTGGATGTCCTTCTCTCTTGAGGCCGAGGCCGTGGTTACACTGTTATTGCTACCTGTTATTCCAATGAAACAAATGTTATTCCTGATCTTTTTCAGGGGACACAAAAATCATATGCGTACCGCTACGCTGCGTTAATAGAAAGTTCAGGGAGAAAATGTCCAAAGATAAGATTATACACTGGATTCTCCCATGTTAAGATTTATCCAGTGTGCTACAGCTGCACATCCACTCCTAATATCCCAAACTGAATAATGGAAGAAGTTTTCAGTTTCCACTCAGGCATGGAAAAGTTCGGTGGTGCCAAACGTTGGCACGCTGCCTCTGTGTAAGTCTCCTGCATTAACAGTAATTTAGAATAATGACTTTTTTGCACTTCACACACTCCAAAACTTTCAGTTTTCGGATGACGCCATCAGCACATCAGTCTGTGACTGTGCCACACGCTAAACCCAGGTCTCTGGTAATCTCATTTGTATTAAAAGCACATACATCCAACGCAATGTGAAAACTATAGCTGACACAAAGTAAGAAGCTTTTCCCTTTGAGTCAGCAGAGCTGCAGGCCTGTGATTGTATTACATAAAGTATAACATAGCTGAGAGCTCGTCTAAGCAGTCCACCCTCTGTCCGACTGCTCTGATGCAGACGGAGAGTTTTTAAGTGTTTACTTTTGAGAATTAGAAAGTTTAATACTAATATTAACCATCGGTTCTCGTCGCATAAACACTTTAAAACATGATCTTTCCCCAAAAGTCTGTGTTGGTTTGAAATGACTAATTCTAAGCCGTTTGCAGCCGTAAAAAATGTTTCACTAAGATACTAGACGAAAACACAAGTGCCTCATCTGGCTCTCAGAACAACACCACGAGTTGCAGCGTGCCAGCGAGCAAACAAGAGGTTATTTCTGTCTGTGGTCGACCCCTCACCAACCCCCTGCCAGGCTCACGGCGGGAAGGGTCCAACCAGGAGCAGAGAAGGAAGGGAAGGAGGGAGGGGGGAGTGTTTTGTGTGTAACAGTCACTCGAGGGTTAATTAGACTTATGGGAAAGTTATGGTTTGTTGAAATCAGGGAATGTTAGAGGGGAAGTGTGAATGAGTCGACCGACCGTCGCTGCAGTCGTAACATTTTCTTTTCTTTCACAATGTCCAGATTGTGGGGATGCCCTCCTACACCAGACGCACGCAGAAACGGAAAAGACTCCCCTCCCGACACACACACACACACACACACACACACTTTACCCAGCTGCTTGTTTTGTCTATACGATCAGCTATTTTTAGCAGCATAGCCTGCTCTCGCTTTATAGTGCTGAGTTGTTTTTCCATGACAACGATTTTTGGGCCTCCTCTATTTCAACATGACTTTGTTCCGTTCTTTTACAGCCGCACACTCACTCACTCACTCATTACTCACTCAGCCCTTGTGTGTATGACGCCTTTCAATTTGGTCGACCCATATCTGCCCATTTTATAACCACGGTTACCAGCTGACCTTCGTGATGGCTCAATCTGGCTTCCACTGCACGGTGCAGCGTCAGCCTATCGCCTTGATCTGATCTGTCTCCTCTTTGTTTACTGGTTTCCATTAGGGAATTGATCACTTTTCATCCTGCTGGTGACATTCATAATTTCACAGGAAGATGGAGAGTGTGTTTGATTCTTCTATCTATGTACTGGACTAACAATGGGATATATATATAGGGTTATTTAATTATTATCTTAACTACAGTGAAGTGCTTTGTTAATGATTTATGACTTTTGGATAAATGTTGGCAGATAAAATCTATGGGAATCAAAAAGATTAAAGGTTCAAACATTCATCCATCTGATGCTGTGATGTGACTCACTTACTGTACATTTGTACTGGACCATTGTGTTTCAGTCATTTTCATGTTAAATCAGTCCAGTCGTTTCAATGTTGTGGCAAAACAACAACTTTCCAAACCTTAGCTTCTTTATTAAATGTTTAAATAGTGACTGATTATCAGTCTTAACGAAACACTTGGTCAGTCTGGCAGTATCATTATTTACCAATAATAAAACGTGGGAAAGAATGCGAGCTTTTGATTACTCTTGTTAATGGCGTTGTTCATCTGAGAGAGTAAATACTGTGTAAATGATTTGTGGTTATTTGTGTGTTCATGCACACATGCTTGAATGCCATTATACTGTAGTTCATTCCCTGTGAGCAACTGCGAGTGTGTTTACGTTCTGCTAAGTGTGTGCAATTAGTTGTTTTTCGGGGGGCGATGATGTTAATGCGGTTGTGTAGCTGCCACAGGCCTGCAGCCTTTTTTAGCCTCTTGTGGCAGCTGCGTGTAGCACAGCTTCAAAGAAAAAGCTGCAGGCCTACAGGGATTTTCCTCTGGCTTTCCCACCATCTGCACAGGCCTTCATCATGGGATGTGATGGTAGTGGTTGTTGTGGAGACTCCCCTGTGAAAATGAGTATCCACTTGTGCTGCACCCTCTTTCAGCACATGCTCTCTCTCTCTCTCTGGACACCATGATGCATGCTCGTATTTGTGATTTTGAATAATCTACTTTATATATCATTATCCATCTAAAGGTTGATCAGGCACCAGCCGGCGTACATAACATTTTGACTTGCATCCCATCAGTAAATCACACTCTTTGTATTGTCTTCCACTCAGCTTTGATCCAGGTGATCCTTTACTGGAGATAATGCCATGGCAGCCACCCAGGCTTTTCACTACCACGATAAATAAGTCTATGAAATGTCAGCGCTTCGTAGCCCCGCAATCAATCCTCCGCAATCCAACACCTGATACTTTGAGAAATAGTTTGATTAACAGATTCATGGTTTGATTAAAGTGAACATCTGTCCTCGACGTAGCAGCACATGCACAACAATGTGCTGGCGAAACTCGAATCAATCTTATTCAGCCTGACGTCTGGGCTCAGAGCGAGCCAGGAGTGAGCCGTGTGTTATGGAAGGAGCTGTCTGCTGCCCATACCTGCGCCTAGATTAATTTAAACGTGCGTCTCATCCAGACCTTCCCTGGGATTCTTCCTGGAAGCACCCCAGTGAAAAAAAACCACAAGGAATTTGACGCAGTCTGGGTTTTACATAGGAAATACCTATGTGGGCTGAGAGGGGTTGTGTAGATGACTCCCTCATCACGGTGCACCTGAACTTGATTACTGCGTGCCCATCAGAACAGGACAAAGTCACTCCCAAAGCCTTTAAGTGGCGGCTTGAAGTCGGCTTACGGTCTCTCCAGAGCGCTCTTGGCCTTGAGTGTTGTTCTTCTTCTGTGATGGAGATTGAAACTCAAACGCGTGTGTCGCAGAATTCAGCTTGACCCTGACACTTTGCTGTACAAAAACAAGCCGAGCATGATTTCATAAATCTAAGTTATGTGTGTTAAGTTGAAACCCCCACATGGGACTCGTTGTTAATGAGCGCTTTGATGTTCAAAGAAACTTTATCTGGGGAAAAAAGAAGTGTGGATTTTGGCAAGAGTCTAATGAGATTTTCAGGATCTCAGTGATGGCGCTGCTGTGCACATTTCTCACCACAGACCAACAATCTCTGACATCACTAGTGAGAAATAACGGCAGGAAACATCGTGAACTGATATTCATTAACAGGCTTTTGTTTGTGGCGTGCACAAAGGAAACTGCACAAAGGAAATGTCCTGCAAGAATCACTTCTGTTCCACCGGACCATCATGACATGAGTAGCAAATATAGATGGACGATAAACACAGGATGTGAGGAGGGGGTTGCTGTATTGTCATTATCAATGCAAAGTGGAGGGTCAGGGAGACATCATAGCACTTAAACCTGGCATACACATCATATTATTTGTTTGCTGACTGGGGGAAAAACCGGATGATTGTAGGATTGTACATCCAGCTGCTTTGAGCTGCAACAGCAAAACAATACAACTAACACAAGCCATTGGCTTTAGCCATCAAGAGACCCCCAGCCAGTAGACATAAAGCTATTAATTAATCAAATAGATCAATGGCATTAATTGATTTCCGTCCATTAGCAAGTAAAAATGCAATAAACTGAATATCTTTGGGTATTTGATAAGAGTAAATAAGAGAACTGAGTATTTCACTCTTGGGTCTCGGAGGTTGTGATTGGCTTTTCATCCGTTAATCAAAGAGATTATTGGTTATTGTTTTTTTTCTGTTAGGATATGGCTTCATCTTTTATGCCATCTGTTGTGTTGTGTTATGTTATGTTTGTATGTAATTATATAAACCTGAAAATAAAATAGCCCAAAGAGATAATCAGCAGACTAATTGCTAATGAAAAAGAACCCTCTAACTGGTACTTTGATAGTTTAACTCCACATGCAACTCAACAACAGTTCAACAGACTTCAGAAACAAAAAGATGCTCCGGTTCATTTGTCCAGCTGACGCCCTGAAGCAAAGACCAGATGGCAATAACTCAGAACCCCTGATCCATGGATGATCAGAGAAGACCAGCAAGTACTCTGACTTTTAAGAACATATTTGGTAAAAAATCATGTGGAGGCCAAATCAAGCAAATTCACAAGAAATCATCTTCTCATCTCGCAGGAATGAGTGAACGTTGTAAGCTCTAAAAGCATCTAGGGGCTTCAACTTTTTAGATATGAAGCGTTGATCTAAGGTGATTACTCCAGCAGTCTAAAAGGACATGGTGTGGTCTCAGTCACATAATGATGTGGAACAATAAATAAAAGAGCTGCAGTTAAGCTTCAACATGTCTTCAGTGAAATCTATGGGGCCTAAAACCCTTATCATTATTCTGTCAGTGTAACCGCCTGGATGTAATGCACCATAACTGACATCATTGGTATAAATGAAGAATCACTGAGGGTGAGATGTATTTATGAATTCAACATGAAAAGCACATTGAAAGCTGCTGGCATCATTCCTGGCTGAGATTCAAGGCTCATGTTGTAAATTGCTCTTCACTGCCAACAACATTACCCTGGACAGCAGCGTAGCATTTTATTTCTTTTTAATTCTTAATGGCTGATTATGTATTCTGCTTCACAATCTAATAATCACTAACAGACTTTGTAGGTGGGTTTTTTTTTATCTGCTTTTAACTTCTTATCGTTTCTGATCTGTGTTACGTGACTCAGCCCGCTCCTCAGTGCAGAAACGGTTACACAATATTAGAGATGAGGCCGACCTTGGGAATCTGCAGCTCATGCTTATTCATGTGGGGTTTCTGAGTCACAGAAGCTGCTCATCCCACTGTCACTACACCCATGTGTTTCACACACAACAGGCTTGTCCAAACAATGTCATGCAGCAGATAACACAACAATTTTTTCATACAGTTGGCTCATATTCATGGGTCATTACCGATTTACTGCCTGACATATAAACATACGTACAACAATAGACCAAAGATAAAAAAGCAACACTTTTGTTTTTGCTCCCATTTTTCACAAGTTGAATAGAATAGATTACATAGATAACACACACAAAGGCTTAGTTCTCTCACAAATGTGTTTAAATCTGTTTTGATCAGCATTTCTCCTCTGGCACCATCATCCATCCACCTGACAGGTGTTGCATATCAAGGTGCTGATTGCACAGCCTGATTACTGCACAGATGTGTCATAATAAAAGGCCACTTTAAAAATCTGCAGTTTTATTTTGAAAAAAAAAAAACTCTACATAATTCAGGCTACAGATTTGCAGGGCGACACTTTGCAGAGTGTTGATCAGGTTGTCGACTGTGACCTGTGAAGTGCTGACACAATCCTTTTCAGTGATGCAGATCCTTGCAACACGGGGCCGTGCATCATGCTCCAACATGAGTCTCATCAGAGTATCTTTCAAACTGCTGTCAATAACAAAAATGCACCAGTGTTTGTTGCCTGCCTTATACCTACCTACTCCCACCATTTACTGCTACATCCTCAAAAGCAACTTTATGGTTGTGAGATGACCGTTTCATTTCACATGTCTATCTGGAAACATGCAACATCTGTGTCTTTGTGTTGTGTGATAAAACTGCACATTTTGGTCGATAACCTGTGAAAAGATCCAAGACACACGTCACCTGTGCAAAAATCATGCTGTGCAATCAGCACATTGATATGTGTAACGGAGGGTCCAGGTGCACTCACTCACCCATAAAAAAGGAGGTGCAAACCTGACTGCTAAGCGGTCATTGACCTCTTGGCACAACGGTTTGCATCGTCGCGAGTCGCGACCATGGTTTCGAACCCCACCTGGGGCAATCCGCACCGAAACACAACACAGAGTAGCCAGATAACATCGGCTACAGTGGTGCCGTGACCTGGATGCCCTGGGTGGAGTGAGTTCAGCGGGGGTGAGTGTAACAGAGGGTCCGGGTGCACTCACTCACCCATAAAAAAGGGCGTGCAAACCTGACTGTGTCATCCAGCCACATGCAAAAGGACATGCAAACCTGACCTGACCCTCCGTTACACTCACCCCCGCTGAACTCACTCCACCCAGGGCATCCGGGTCACGGCGGGCGACGATGCAAACACAATTGCCAAGCGGTCATTGACCTCTTGGCAATTGGGTTTGCACGTCCTTTATAGTTGAGTGAGTGCACCCAGACCCTCAATTACATATGCAACACCTGTCAGGTGGATTAATGATGATCGTGTGTGTGTGTGTGTGTGTGTGCAGTGGCGCCGCCAGCCGGAATCCTGTACGCACTGTGCGTACAATTTTTTTCATAGGTGGAAAAAAAAAGAAGCAATTTTGTTTATTTTGAGCGGGTGTGATAAAGACGCTTGTTGTTTGTAACAGGCTAAACGTGCTGAGTTCATTGATTGTTAAACCAATCAGTGGAAGCCTAACGTAAAAGCCAGTGATTGTCGTTTACATCATGTCATCTGTCTCTTTTTGATTTCTGGCGCCTATTACACTACCGCTATGTGATGATTACGCCCGGTCCAGTATAGAAATGCCTTTTCCAGGCATTTAAAAAAAAAAAAGAGAGATCCAAACCCACGATCACAAACACGCAGCAGAGCAGCGATAATGAAGGTCTCTCCTCTCTAGCTCCAAACTCACTCGTCTGCACCGCGATTATGGACTCATAAGTGCCGATTCCAGGTTGAGCCCCCACTGGGGGAGCCTCGGCCCATCAGCTGTGTGTCTGTGGGTATGTGTAACCCGTATGTGTGTAGCCTGTGTGTGTTAATCTCTCACGCGCTATGTTAAGATGAATCAACACAAACCGCTGCAGAGCGCGAGCCTGGCACAGAGGTGCGCGCTCTGGCGCATCTGGCACAGTCGGTTAACGGCACCGAAAGGAAACTGGCTCCGCTCCGCGGCTATTTCGCGTCCGACGTCTATGTTAAGCACATGTTGTTATTGATATTGTAGCGTCCGACCCGACGTAACTACAACAACATAACACAAACTTATCTGACAGCTCTCTCACTTTTTCCTCTGCTCCTCCTCACTCACCTACACACATTTGTCTTCCTCACACTCACCCCGGCCCCTCAGCTTCTCATCCAACCATACCCTACCTGCCCGTACACATTCACAGTCAGTCAGGAATCACACAACTTAAACATCACAACAACATTACTGCGGGGTCGCAACAATATTTTCAGTTGTGCAGTATATTATGACAAGTCCCATTGCTACGTGGCATGATGGGCACAGCGAGCCGCCCCCCCCCCCCCCCCCCCCCCCCCCCCCGAAAAAAAAATTGTTGCAGCCTATTTGCCGTTTCTGTGCGTACATTGAAATTGAATCCTGGCGGCGCCACTGTGTGTGTGTGCGCGTTAACAAAGATTTAAACACATTTCTTGGCAACATTTACGAGTAATAAGCCTGTAGGTCTCTGTGTGTACAGAAAGAAATGCTTTTTGATCACTATATATTACACTGTAAGTGAACACTGATTCTGTCCTCCAGGCTGATCAGGAGTCGTGTTCCCTTGGTGTTTAAGAGGGTCCTCCTCCTCCTTACTCCTCCTGCACATCCACAAGGAATGTCTCCAAGCCCAGCGACACCAGCGGCAGAATGAGTGACCAAAACACAAGAGTTTGGTGAGGCTTACTTTATGTTGACCATTTAAGAGCAAGGGGCTCTATGGGAAAACAAACTCTCTTCAATGATTTGTTTGTGGAGTGAAGTTAGGAATTAAATCAGACATGCATCTTGAAGCCAACACATAATCACAGCTTAGTTAGTGAAATCAAAGCGTTTCCTTGGGAAAACACGTTTCTTTTGTATTTACAGCAATGTTATTTTGCGTCACCAAAATGTTTTGCCAGTAATTAAATGTTAAAAATATTTATTAGAAATGTATTTTGCCATTTAGGCAGAACAAACCTGGTACTGTATCTTGGTTCCAACTGAGCACTGCTTTTGATAATGTGGTATAATTGTTTTCTTATTAATTAATGATAATATGAGTTGGGCATTTAAAGATGTAAAAATCCCTGTATCATTTATACACACTGGTGCCAAATTAAACACTCGTTTTATGTAAACCACACATACACTCATGCTCCCAGTGTACTGCACGTTTTAGTCTAGTTTTGTTATTTTTCAGAAAGTGAGGATTTACACCGTAGTTTTTTATGCTTGCGTACAGTAATGACAATAAATAACAAATCTTGTATGTAAGAGGATCACTGTTGGAATGGGCAAACGAAGTATAGTGTCATGATTTATTTTAAATGATGACATTAACTATGAAGCATTGTTCTTGTCTTTGCTTAGCCATTGTAGCCGTAGCCTGTGGGTGAAGCCAAATGAGCATGATTAACACGTTTTCCAGAAGGAAAAATTAGCTGCGGAGTTTATTTCTGTAGTGAGTTATTGTGGCAACTTCTCTGTCCCTCAGTGGTGATAAAACACAAGTGAAAGCTTACGCTGCGGCCTCGCTCCTTTTCCACTCTCACAAGCTCAATTGTAACTGACGATTATTAGTAAGAGACAATGTGGTCATTCAGCCCAATGTCCCTGTTACATACAGGTGTGTTTCTCCCTCTGTTGTTTTCTATTAGAAGTATTGTATAGGCACTAAAACCTATATGCATGAACACTAAACACTCTAGTATGTCAGCATCAACAGAAAGCTTTAAACTGTTTTTTATAGGCTGCTTTCACACCTCATGTGTTTGGGTCTGTTTATCTCTGTGTTTAGGCTGCTGTGAATGTGTTGCGTGTTGTGTGTAGGTTGTTTTATGACAGGAAAAAAACAAACCAAACCAAAGGCCTACAGTAATATCAAACTCTGGTGGTGTGGAGTAAACAACCAAGATCGCCTGAGAAGAGAGATTGGAGGGGGGGGGGGGTCTCAGCAGTGTGGTTCACACTGTTGCTAAGTAAATCAGACCAACCGCTGGATGTTATTATAGTCGATATGTGATTTTAGCAGCGATACAAAAGACATAAGAGGCAGGAAGGAGCTCCATGACTTAATACCATGATGACACTGAATGAGTCACCCGCTGGTCCACGTGACTTCATGTTTAAATCTCTGTCTGTCTTTCTCTGTCTAATCTATACAATAGAATAGAAATAGGTAACGATTATATATAAAACCTATTAGAAATTCAAATACTATTCATACATATTCAAATACTGACATATATTTCTAGCCTTATATGTTTATTATAGACACATATTAAATAATATGTTGTATATATCAGACTGTCAGTATAAGTTGATGTTATAACCAGTAGGATCCAAATTCTGAGACACTTTCTCAGAAGATTGACAAGTTTGAAATGAATAAGGAAAATGAAGAGGAAAGACACAGATAGCATGTTGATTTCTTTTTTACGTATAAATAAAATATATATGTATATAGTACAGTTGCAACATATTTGATATGTGTACATACACAAAGTTTACTGAAGATACAAGTTAACATATGCAATATATTGATAGTAATATATCAATATATTATTAATAAATGTATGACAACATCACTCTTGATATAACAATTTATATTTTATTTCTGTATAAGGTTACCAAATTATGTCTTATTAATACAAACCTGTGTCATGATAAAAGGCAGCTTCGTGACTGCAGCTGCAAACACATGTGTTTCCACTCTGACTTTCTAAATGAGCAATTATAAATTCATAAGACAGTGAAAACAAATGTCCAGTGGGAAGCAGGTGGATGTAATAATGTAGCGCACGTGGCCGAGCTAAAATGACTATTAATAACTGCTGGTGCAATGAAACAGTCGCTGTGCTAAACTAGATCATAAATGAGAGAGGTGATTTGAATATAAATGGATTTATATATTCTATGTGAATGTGAATGGGAAACATCTTGAACTGATCCGAACTACCACGGCAGACTTTGATGGCGGAGAGTTCCTCTGTTTATGGGATAAACCAGGTGTACGAGGCATTTATAAAAAACTGTTGTTATGTTTATGCGGCTAATGCACTTCTGAAATATTAACTCGGAGGAATCCAGTGTATTTACTGACAGTGTGACATGCCGAGAGATGTTTTTCCACATTCCTACTGCTCCGACTAACTCCCCCATGTTTTTTATGGCCTTGTTGTTCACCATTATTCAATCTCAGCGGTGAGCTGTCATAACACATTGCGTCTGACTGTACTAGTCCCATTTACTTTATCAGCTCCATGTCTCCCCCCCTTGTCCCCATGCTGTTTGACACGCATACTTTTTTGATCCCGCAAGTGAAAATTATTAATCCGGAGCACAGCGGTCCCGGCCTTCCCAGCATGCACTGTCCCGCTCAGGCACATCACAGGAACGAACACCAGGCGCATCCCGTGTGTCTCTCTGCAGCGTCACCTTGACATCAGATCCTTTTGCGGGAAACGCCGCCCGCTTTTTAGCGTTGATGTATTTTATAACCAGCCTTCCTGGATCCACTGGGACACACGGAACTCACCACCACCACAATTAGTGTAATTCCTTTTTATCTCGTTTCCTGTTGGAGCATTTGTAGTCATGAATGGCATCTAACCACCACTGTAAAAGCCACAAGTTTTTGTTGGATGAGCCACTGCGTCGTAGCTCTTCTTTGTTCACTCTTTGACTTTAATGTTTGATCATCATATTATTTAAAGTAAACAGTGACATAGGCTACACGTTTGAATTTCTTGGATTTAACACAACAGCTGTTGAAAGTGTTGTCGGCTGCTATAAATCAGTGGTGTTGTAATGGAAAATAACAGCGACTTCAGAAATTAAAGCCAATTCACAACTAATCATTAAAAAATGTTAAGAGATAAGCTTCCACGTCCTTGAGGAGCCAGTGTGTTTGTTCCTGTCATTGTTATTTAGTGTTACTAAAATTTATAGAGGGGGGAAAAAAAATCCACACAAAATCCCCAACAGCTTGTTTTTATTGACTGTGTATTGGTTACCAGTAAATGATGTGGTCCCCCGCTGAGTGGATTTCCAAACCGAGACTTATTGATGGTTATGAAATAATAACAAGGTAATCAAAAGTTTTGTGTTGCAGAGTGATGATGAATCCTCTGTGAGCAGAAGAACAAAGTGACCCAGCGAGGGTTAACATGAGCAGCGCTGTGTTCCCTCCTCCTGACGTTGACTGAGCGCTCACACACACTTACACACACTCAAACACACACACAGACACACACACACACACACACACTTTCTCCGCTGAGGCCAGCAAAGAGCCAGAGAGGAGGGACCGCGAGCAGCTCTGAGAGCCAGCTGTCGTTCGCTCAGCGCTGGGTCTTTTCTCTCCCCCGACTCCCTCTCCGTTCTCCACTGGCCCTCATCACTCCATGGGACTCCAGACCTGGCCGCCAAGCAAACCACCACTGTCCTCCATGGCCTGCCTTGATGTGGAGACCCCTTCCATCTGCAGGGGTAAATTCAAATCAGGTGCTTTTTGCTTTCCTTTTCTCATCTAATCCGCATGCATTTCATTTCATTGTTTGGTTTGAACATCAGCTTTAACTTCACTCTGTTTTTTGGAGTTTTTTTTCTGATGCTGGCTGCTGCAGGGGCAAAAGGGGGTTGTAGTGACGTGGATGCAGCAGTCCTAACAGGAAATGACAGGGCAACAGTGAAGCTCATCACAGTGACTCATGCCAAGCATCATTTCTTGCAGGAGAGAGACTATTGATTTCTAATCGCTAACAATTTAAACTTAGTTCTGAAAAGGCACGAGTGTGTGTGTGTTTGTGTGTGTGTGAGAGAGAGAGACGTAGGAGAAAGTAGATGGGTTTATACTGCCTGTGTTTATGCTGGCACTCTGCTGAAACATTGTTATGGTTTTCTGTCACACAATTTAAGCATGAATTCACCGCTGTAATGTAAGTACACACAATGAGCTTCATTCAAATCAAGTGCAATACGTAGATGTGCTGCCGATCAAGATTCGGTCATTATTTGAATATTTCTTATCTTCCTTGTGTGCATTCATCAGCTGCAAATTCCTTTGATTAGACCAGGCCATGAGTAATGTAGACAGGTTTTTTATTCCCTTTAATAAAACAAAACATAACCGTCTTTTGGTGATTAAAAACAAATGTCACTGCTATTTAACTTCTCTAATAGAGTATAGTTGTAAAGTTGTTGTGACAACACATTTAATGAAAGCCACTCAAAGTGACAACCTATGTAAGGGGCAATGTTTACATACAGTACATGTGCATCCTACATAAGTTATAATGTACAACGTGTTTTATTTTCTATTGTAAGAATAATGCATAACAGTGCTCAAAAAGTGTGTAACACTGGAAATATACGTAACATACAGTACATACCAAGAAGAAACAAAAATGTAACTTTCCGTTACATGTGGGCCTCATGCAGGATTTGCATTTATGACATTTTAAAGTTCTGTTACCAGAATAACCAAATAATACTATTAAGTGTAACATCAGACTGATATGAGTGTTTTCCATTGATAATATGATATAATAAGTTCATTTTCATTTCCAGTTTGCCAGAAAGGGTTAAAATCTAGCATAAGTAGTTATGTAACAACCATGTATAGTGTGTAAACCTTACTCCTAAATGTCCTGCACTTTGAATTATAGGATATAAGGAGTAACATTGTAGTCTACAATGACACACTCATAACAAACTACAGCTCCTATTAACTGATATGTTTATAGAGGCTTTGAATGATAATATCACTGGGTCACAAAGTCTGCCAAGGACGTTAAATTCAGGTAGACTTGAAAGCAGCGCAGGACACTTTTGATAAAGCAGTGTAATCTGTGTGGTTTAGTCTGCCTCTGGTTATAGATCCACAAATCTTTGCTAAAATTGGATTTTGTTTAAAGTCTTCTGGTATTTATAACAGCAAAGTCAACATCACCCAGTGTCAGTCTGTTTCTAAACTAAATTCAGCTTTGTCTGGCGAGGGACTATCTGTAGCCACCCCAAACAGTATCTTGTATTTGTACTGTTTCTCCAAAAAAGAAAAAAAAGAAAAGGGCAAATAAAATAAAATAGAAAAGGTCTGATGTGAGACCTCCAGGGATGATTTGCTGAGAACAACGCGGGTCTGAGATTAGAGATTACATCAGTAGAGAAGGATTTCAGCAGAGTCTTCTCTTTCTCTCCCTCTCTCCGTTCCTCCACAACCTCTGTTTACGCTCTGCTGGTGAGCAGGAGAGCAGAGCCGGTTTGCATCACACAGAGGTTAGCCAGGGTTCACACGTTGAACGCAACATAACAGATAGAGTGGAGCGGAGGACCCCGGGCATGAGGTGTACCCCCATATTATACCCATGCTCAAATTAAACTCTGTATCCCCCCCCCTCTCGTGGCGCTGGAAGGCAGCTTTTGGTGTTATTGATATGTCGTAATATAAAATCATAAATGTTCTTGCTTGTGGCATTCTCTCCAAGTCACAGTGGATATAAATATTGAAACAAAAACCAATGGCAATTTTAAAATAAATAAATAAATAAAAAAAAATCTCCTGGTATGATCTGTCTCATGCTGACCATAACCCCCCCTCTGGCTTGGGTTTGTAATAGGAAACACAGCAGGCGGGGCAGGCACACTGTGTTCTCTGCCCCGCAGTTGAGTTGATGGCTCTGCTGTGAGAATGGACTCGGCCTCCCACCCCCCCACCCCCTTTTGCCTCAGCTCTTGTCGCTCTGTGTTCCCTTTGCCCGCCAGTAGAAGCCCCCGTGAGCGTCTCCTCTCCTCTCCTCGGCTCCGCATACAGTACAACTGGAGTGATCCCACCCCCTTAACTACCCCCAAAATTTCATGGTTCCCAGGCCTTGTTCTCACAGCTGCCCAGTTTATTTTTGCTAGAGTGAGTCAGAGAGGCCTGTTCAGACGCAGCGCCTTTCCCAGGAGAGTTGAGCAGGTCTGGTGTGTGTGTGTGTGTGTGTGTGTGTGTGTGTGTGCGTGTGTGTGTGTGCGTGTGTGTGGATTGGTGGGAGTAGCTGATTCCCCCCTCGAGCCACTGAGTCGTTCTAGCTAAGCCCGGCCTCACTTCACTACAGTGGTGACGATAAGAGCCTCATGTAGCTCACACCCACCGCTCTCATTCGTCACCATCACCCGTCACCTTTGTCTTCAAACAGTTTTTTTTTCTCTTTTTTCTTTCTGCATGAATCTGTGTTATTATACTGAAATAACATGTCCACGCTCCCTTGTTTTTAAATGTTTAAACATGGGGTCTTACTACAGTTTATACTTGATGGGAAAGCAGCAACGTGGGGCCTCGTACGCTCAAGACTCAACAGTTTCTGGCTGGGAGATAGTCACGTCTTTGATGTTCCACTGAAAGATTACACTCTGAAAACCAGCTCGGCTCTTTGTGGCGTCATGACCGTGTCCAGTTTTTTGCTGCTTATCGTGACTACAGCTCTGACATTAATCCCTCTTTTATCTGCCTCTACTGTATTCTGCGCTGCCGTTGCGTCGCCGTTTGATTCCTAAATGCAATTTGCATCCCACATGGTGATATTGACCGTAGCTGGGAAGGCTCTGGGCCAGTCGCATTCGAGTCCAAAGTGTTGTCAAATGTGCGGTGCTTTTAACAGCCCCAGTTAAAACCATGCAGGAAGTGAATAGGATGTCTGTGGTGGTGAACAGGCTTTACTGTCAGGCCTTCGGGGGAGCGTATTGATTGAGAAATAATAAGTACTTTGTGTTTTATTTGAAGTCTGGCAGGTTTCAGGGGTTTAAAGCCCAGGGATGGTTGTCGGTTGACGCAGCCGAGTTGGCACCGAATGGTAAAAGTTGACCTCTGACCCGTGTCTCTGCTCTCTCACAGTCCTCCAGCTCTGTCTGCAGCAGAGGAGAACTCGGGAGCAGCTTGTGGAGCAAGGCATCATGCCACGTGAGTACTCGCATCGCACATTAGCAGAAACTGTTACCTCCAGTCTGAAATAATGAGGTTAATGGACTGCCAGCTACTGTATGGAAATTAAGAAAGCCACAAAAATAGACCAGTGTGCCTTGATTTCTCACAACTGTCTTCAGCCCGAAGGCCAATTCTGTCAATTCTGTGTTGCTCACTAAAATAAAATACACTTAATTACACGTTAAACTACCTCACTGGAGAAGTGTTGTTTTATTGAGTGTTGTAAATGGCAAATAATCTGCACATAAATTTTATTCTATAAACTGTGAAGTTTATTCTCCTCGCACTAATAAGTGCATCACTTCCTCATGTAAACACAGTCACAGCGGCGAGAATGACTCAAAGATTTAACACAGATAGGCCACCGAGCGGCACAGAGGAGAGGACTGGCTCCTGCTTTAACACACATTCATCCTTTGATGTGACACAAGTGGAGCAGACTCGGGGGGCCCCCCCTCGAGCATTGTGTCTGAGAGAACAACTAATAAAAGACGAGCTGAATCGGTGACAGAATCACGCTGATAGCCGGGAAGGAGAGAGAAAGCGACACAGCGCCTCCTCTGTGTCCCCGTTCTCCCTCGAGGAGTCTCCTGCCGTCAGGTTTCCAGCTCCTCTCTGGCTCCACGCAGCCTCATGAGTCAACGACTGAGCCTCCAGTGGAGGTCACTCACCCCCTCTGTGGCCTGGTCAGGCGTGGCTTGCTGCACAATCCTCCTATTCTCCACTAAAGCGCTCTAGCTACTCCCACACTTATAGTCTTATGGTAGGTATGCGCTGAGATTTGGGTGACGAGCAGGAATGTTTTGCTTTGCTCCTCTGACACACTCCTCAGAGTCCACCCGCACCCCCTCCGGCCTGAGTGTCTTTAAAGCAAACAGTGCTCATCATAGCAGAGGTGACTCGTCAGTGAGCCAGACCTCGCCTGAAGCAGCATCGGGTTTATTCCAAGAGATCAAAGAGTTACTCTCTGCGTGGAACAATCTCCTCTCCGCTTGAATCAGTAAAGCTGACACTTCCTGTTGGACTCCCATGAGCTTCTGTTTATTATTAATGTCACACTCATGCAGAACAAAGACAAAACACATGAAAATAACGATAGAAAGACTGGATTTCACCGATGCTGCTGGGTTATTGTGGAAAGTGACAAGGAAGGTCCAGCTTTTTCTGTGCATAGTCCGAAAATCACAAAATGATGCATTTGCCTCAAACTTGATTCTTCGGTAACACTTTATAATAAGTACACATTATTAAGCATTAGTTAAGCATTAATAAATGCTGAATTCTTCATTAATAAAGCATGAATACTCATTAGTATGTAGTTTATAAAAACAGTTAGTGCTTATCAATGATGAGTAAAACATTTCTAACTGTGTTTATCTCATGTAGCCGTTTGTGACACGTGGAAGTTCATCAAACTTCATGATCTTGTCATCCTGATCATATATGTATATGTACGTATATGTTTTATGTATTATAAAATATACTGTGATTTTTATTTTTCTAGGTCTAAGAATCGGTAACACTTTATAATAAGTACACACTCTTAAGCATTAGTTAAGCATTAATAAATACTGAATTCATCATTTATAATACATGAATACTCATTAGTATGTAGTTTATAAACACAGTTAAAAATGTTTTACTCATCATCAAGCACTAACTGTATTTATAAACTACATACTAATGAGTATTCATGTGTTATAAATGAAGAATTGAGTATTTATTAATGCTTAATGCTTAATAGCATGTACTTATTATAAAGTGTTACCAATTCTTAGACCTAGAAAAAGAAAAATCACGGTATATTTTACAGTACATATATTATCAGAATGACAAGATCATGAAGTTTAATGAACTTCCCCGTGTCACAAACAGCCACATGAGGACCTAGAGGAGGGAGGACATACCACACAAACACACAAGGGCAGACCAGGCTAGAAGACGAAGATCTTGATCTAAAACATCTGTAATGAGGCACCGACAGCCGGAAGAGGGAGAGGGGGTCCCAGGATGGCAGCTGGTCCTGCACAGAGAAGCTTGAGAAGCATAAAAAAGGATAGAGAGAGAGAAGCAGGGAGGCAGTCTGGACGCTCACGTGCTCGACAGAATAAACAAACAGACGGTTCGAGAGAAACGGTGGTTATCAGAAAGTTTACAGTACACTGGCAGAACAACTTGGCCTGTACGCTGCACACGCTGGTTGTAATGGTTTCAGACTGACTGACCAGTGGGAGCAGTCAGCCACTAACTGAAAGTAAAATATGAGTTTTGTGTGTTTGATTCACTTGACCTTCGGCCGGGAGGTTGTTCAGTAGAAAAATAGTCAAAGTCTGGTCGGACAAGGGTAATGTGAGAAAGAAAGCTGAAATTGGTGTAATTTGGTCAGATTTTCTGGATTTAGTTAAAAGTCCAGCTGCAGCATTTTGAACCATTTGAAGAATTTCAGACTTGGCGAATATCAGGCCTTAAAAAAAAACGTTAGAAAAGCCCAGTCATGAGTTACTGTAAGGGTCTCAGCATCTGTGAGCATTAGCTACGAAAAGACAAGTTTACATCTTCAATCTGATCAAAGCTTGATGAATCACAGGGAGTAACTCAAACTGGTTTCTCCGTGTGCTCACCATCCCAGTTTTATCTGAAAGTTCAGCATCCAGTTCTTCACATCAGACGAGGCCTCTAATTTGACCACTTTGAGAAGTAAAGGGGTCGTCAGTTTATTGGGGGAAAAAAACACAGCTGAGTATCGTGGAAATTCTCGTGAGCTCACCAGGAGATTTCAGATGTTCAGCAGGAGATGTCAGATGTCTCCAGCCCAAGTATTTATTGAAAGCCTGACGTGCCAAGGAGAAAATGATGAGCAGTGCAATTTCAGGAAGTGAATCAGAGTAGCTAGTGCCACACCAACTCCTCCAGATAGTTGCAGCACACACATCTCTCCACCATTTTAGACTGGTACACCACTGTAGTCTTCATCTACATGTGAGACAACATAATTCACATACTGTACAGTAATGCCTTGTTCTTCACTATCGCAGTATCAAGTTTAAGTGTAGCTATCTGGACCTGAACGATCCTCTCTGAGTTGTTGCCTCTTCCTTCATCTTTATCTATAAGACCTTGGTTGTCATGTTTACTGAAGATAGGAAAGGGGCCGTCTGGACATTATCTGTCATAATAGAAGTTAAACATTGAGCTGCTGTCTAACTATATGAGTGTGTGTATGTGAGGCTATAAATTAGATAAGAAAGTCAATTAAAGAAATAAACTTTCTTCACAATTTCCCTGTTCTTGATGGTACTGTATGATCTCAAATATGTAACATGAAATTCTATAATAAAGTGATCGTATAGATTTCTGTATGAATCTGTGTTGCAAAGAAGTAAAAACCATCTTGTGTATTTGTTATTAGAACGTGTGTTAGGTCCATTTGCTGCTCGATGTCCATAATTTAAAAATCACGTCATGATTAAGTGCATTCATTCAGTTAATAACTTACAGGTGGTTTGGTCCTAACGGCAGAAACAGACAAAGTAAAAAATGATCTTTCAAAACAGAAAGAAGGAGAAAACATCTAAATCAGAAGGAGTTTATTTTTTGAAATGGAAAAGAGCTCTTGTGTGTGTGTGTAATGTGTGAATATAGTGAGCAAGAAAAGTTACAGATGTTGCTTATTCGCCTCCTCACAGCTCTGAAAACGCCGGCTGCCTTTCATGAGCAGATTCGCAGCCTGGAGAGAGCCAAGGTAAGACGACATGTAATATCAGCAACACTTCAGATCCTCTAATGAATCTAAATTATGTCCTCATTAAAAAAACACCCCCTTTTTCTTTTTTTTAACAGACTGGGAACTTCTTAAAGCACAAACTCTGCAGAAGGCCTGAGCGATCAGAGCTGGTCCGTATGCACATCCTGCAAGGTGATCATCCTCTTAGTGGTTATTAGGGTTGTGATAAGGGAGATGAATAAGGTGCTTATTCATCTGCCTGTTTTGTTTTACAAAGTTATAACCAGATAAAAGTCTCAGTCAGTTCCGACTAAAGCCGCTCTGAGTCACCCTGACGCGGCAGCTAAAGAGGCTGACTGATGCTGACCAGATCAGAACACCCATCATCCTCTGTGTGTGTGCGTGTGTGTGTTTATTTTATCAGAGACGCAGGCCGAGCCCTCCCTGCAGGCCACACAGATGAAGCTGAAGCGGGCCAGACTGGCCGACGATCTCAACGAGAAGATCGCCCAGCGGCCCGGACCCATGGAGCTGGTGGTGAAGAACATCCTGCCTGTGGAGTCAGCTGGGGAGGAAGACGATGATGGTACAGACTCACACTAGTCTAGTGACACCCCGAGACAGTTAAACCAGAGCCAGGGACATTTTTAGCCAGCGATAATAACCTGTATGCTGTGGAAGTTCATTATGTCGGCTGAATACTTGGTTTTAGGTTCTTTACCTAAGGTTTCTTTACCTTGTTGACTAGTTTCGGCGTGAAGAAGGTGGAAGACTAACGCCGAAACTAGTCAACAAGGTAAAGAAACCCTCTTTGTCTAAAAAAAGAACCTAAAACAAACACAAACAAAACCTGTCCCATGACAATTGTCTGGGAATTTCATATTGTTACTCAATAATGAGCAACTTATCTGCCAGTATCTGGCTACTGAGATGTTGGTCTTCACTCTGAATAATAATATGAACAATGACATCCACATTTCAGCCTTTTCCTTTTCACATTTTATCAGAATGAGTCCATATTTGTCAGCTACCTGTGTCATTCTGTATTGATTGACTGCTCAGTTTCCTCTGTGGCATCACAGCTTTAGGGATCTAGTGACATTAGAGATGTCATGATTATACATTTTCTTGGTACAATTATTGTCAGAGAAATAATCATGGTATTACGATTATCACGATTATTATGCATTCATTTCACAACACTATGTATGTCAAATATAGTCTAAATAATTACAATGCTAATTATTTACACAAAATATTTTAAGTATCTATTAATAAAGGACCAATTATACTCCCCAGGGGAAGTTTGAAGTATTCAAGTGACATGCAAACTTTTAAGTTCCTACCGATTCAGTGTTACATTAGGTAAATGGACCAGTATCTGTGTATTTACCTTTACTTTGGCGCACATCTGTTGAGATGGTTCCGACATTATCTTTTTTGGAAAGTGATGGTATTTAGGAATCTTTATGATGAATTAACTGTGGCGTTTAATACCGTGATTAATCGCGAAAACAAGTAATCGTGACATCCCTTAGTGAGATGTTAGCATTCCCGCTGTAACTATGTCAGCATGCTGACGTCAGCTCAGAGCAAAGTGCAGCCTTTCAGAGCCGCTCTGAGCAAATGCTTAAAAAGTCAGTTTGACAAATGCTCTTTTTCTTCTTCCACTTTTCATTCATCCTTGTTTATGTTTGATGTTTGCCCCTCGTAGGTGATAAGGCGAACCAGTCTAAGACGCCAGATGTTTACAGCTTTGATGAGGACAGCAGTGATGCCTTATCACCGGAGCAGCCTTCCAGTCAGGAAACTCCCAGCTCCACCTCGGCCTCTGTCAGGGAGTCTGGAGGGACAGAGGCCACTTCATCCTCCTGTCATTTAAACTCTCCCAAACAGGTGAACCAATACAAACCATTATAAACTGTCCACATCAGCAAACACACTGGTCTTCATAAGTTTCCTACTCTAGATTCTCAAAAACATGTCGTGTTAAGGTGAAGTTCTCTGATGTTGCAATTTTTCACTTGTGCGAAAACAATACTTTGAGAGCTTTAATTTTATTTAATGCTTCCACACAACATGTACTAGCCATGTGTTTTTCACAATTAGTTTGGACATATTGTGCTCAGCTCTTATTTTCTGACTGTTTATCTACCTGTTTTTGGTTATACTGTTTCATTCGAGGCGCTTTTCTTTTTCCTGCGTGAGATGATGATTAACAGGCGTAGCGGCTTCACTGTTCTTACTGAACGGCTCATGCTCTTGTTTGTCTTCTTTTCTTAGCACTCCCCACCAGATTTAACCAACCTCGTCTCTTGCAACGAGCAGCAAAACAACCCACAAGGGTCTGGGTCTGCGCCTCAGCCAATCACCGCCGTCGTCCCCGCTGTGACACCAGGCCCGCTTCTCGTGAAGGTGAGCTCCGAGTTTGGCAAAAGCAAAGCAGCCATTGTTTTGTTTTTTTAAAGGATGATTTCATTGCGTTCATAATCAGCTGACATGAAACTGACCGCTGGTCCTCAGCTCTCTGCCTCTGTGATTTATTTACTGCGTGGGTTTTTTGTTTCCTTTGGGAATGCGAGGATAGATACAGTGTCAGAAGATACAGCGTCTGTGTTTTGTCATTCCGAGAGTCGCTTCGGTTTTAGGGGGTGAACTGAAAGTCAGGATTCAGCCAAGTCAAACGCAGTTCAAAGAACAACAGGGTTTAAAGTCATTTAACAAATCTGTGGTTTTAAATCTGTGCCAGCCACAGTTTGTCTTCAATTAGGGTCAAATGACAGGCTGGCTCAGGCCGGCTCCTCAGTCAGGCTGCGTAAAGTCTAAGCCAAAAATCAAAGGATGGGGGTGAAGCAATGACTTGTGCATTCATCATAACCCAGTTATCCTCTGAGCATGAGATATACGCTCCCTCCCTAGCAATATGAGAGGGCAATGAATTTGACAAATTGGAGGGTGTGTGCTTTGCTCGACTCAACTCGAGTTTTTGGTTTCATAGTCAGAACCTGCTGCACCGATGCCAAGCCATTTTCATGTGTATCCTGTAATTGCAGGTGGTAAAACAATAAGGGTCACATTTCCACTACCCGTTTCCTCATCCTGCAGTTCTCATCGGGTGTCAGAACAATGTTCCACCTCAGGCGCTTCGAGCTATAAAAATCCAGTATCAGTTCCAAGTCTTGCGATGTTGGTACTGGAAATGCTAACTGTATTCCCTGCTAAACTGGACTGAGATCAGTCACAGGGATCAAATTTCCTCCAGATGGTCCTCTCGGGTTTTACATGCCCCCTTCTTTTTTCTTTTTTTTTGTCTTTGTTGTGCTCCGCAGCAAAGCCTGCCCAAGATACCTGGCGATAAAAGCCGCAGCAAAAAGAGCAAAGAGCCCAAACCATGGGTGAAAAAGCTGAAGTACCATCAGTACATTCCTCCAGACCAGAAACAGGAGCTGAATGAAGTGCCGATGGACTCGGCCTACGCCCGCCTCCTGCAGCAGCAGCAGCAGTTCCTCCAGCTGCAGATCCTAAGCCAGCAGCAGCAGCAGTTCAACTACCAGGCCGTGCTGCCTGCTCCAGTCAAGTATGTCTTCATTTAGCCACAAAAACATTCTTCTTTATTTGAATCTGAATTTTCTACTAACTCGATCAAATGCCCACATCTGGTTTCAGCGAACGTGGAGTTCACTGCCACAACTTCTTTGTGCACAGCTGTTGTTTGTCTCGAATACTTTACATTTCCTGCCCAAACAGAAGCTGTTAATTGTGAAAAATGGATAATAGTTCAAACTCTGTACTCCCTTTTTCTTCCCATCTTATTACAACAGACCGGCAACTGAGGTACAAACCAGCTGTTCCAGCGTTCTGAGTGGAAACGCTGCGTCTGCCCCTGCACAGCCTCGCCACACTCAGACAAACCGCAAGCCGGATCATTTACCAGCTAATCTGGATGAGATGAAGGTGACACATGGTCGGCCTGCACGCAGTCTGACTGTATGAGCCTCATGCATGCTGCGGAGCACAGTTCTGAGACCATGATCTGCTCTGTTTACAGGTGGCTGAGCTGAAAATGGAGCTAAAACGCAGATCCCTGCCCGTTTCTGGGACTAAGACGGACCTGATAGAGAGGCTAAAGCTGTATCAGGAGACGGCGAACATGCAGACCGCTGCTGCCGCAGAAACGCCAGTAGCGTCGCAGTGTGAAAACACAAGGTTAACCCCACCCATGTCCCCTATAGCTTCCAAGGTGTCCAGTCTGGGCATAGAGGACAGTGGTATCGCAGACAGTCCGGTAAATTTCTCAGATGCTCTGACTCCTCCTCAGGACGAGCTCCTCACAGACACACGGTGCTACGAGAAGGACAAACGTCTGCACGAGAAAGACTCTGAAAAGGACAAACGGCTGCACGAGAAGGAGCGTCAGATCGAGGAGCTGATGAGGAAGCTGGAGCAGGAGCAGCGGCTGGTGGAGGAGCTGAAGATGCAGCTGGAGGTGGAGAAGAGGAGTCAGCAGGGAGACTCTCCGCCTCAGCTCAGCCCTCTCGGCCCCGTGCAGGTCAAAGAGGAGAACAGGTCTCCCATGAACTGCTCCACGGCCTGCAGCTCTCCCGGTCTGCCAGCGCTGGTCAAACAGGAGGAGGCTGCGGATCAGAGCCACTTAGCCGCTCCAAACCAATTCATCATCAGTCATCAGACCATCAAGCAGCCGGAGAGCCTGCAGTCTGTCCAGGCCGCGGCCCAGATCCTCCTGCCTGCATCCCTTCCTGCCTCAGCAGTCGCTCTCCAGCTCCCAGCCAACAGCATCAAATTACATCCCACTGTAAGCAGCGCGGCCACAGGCCTCATCCAGACCTCTGGACAGGTGCCACAGAAAATAGAGGCCTCAGCAGCAGCAGCAGCAGCAGCAGCAGCAGCAGCACTACAGCAGCAGTGCAGCACTCACACTCAGCCCCTGACCAAGGTAAGAAAACGCAGTAACACTTTACTTGAATGGGTATTCATAAGATAGACATAAAACTGTCATAACCATGACATAAAAAAACATCTCAAACAATGTCAACTTTGCATTAAAAGTGACATAACTTACCGAATGACACTTAACGACAGCTGTCGTAAGTGTTCATTGATGTTTATGACAGCTGTTATGTCATGGTTATGACAGTGTTATGTCAATCTTATGAATACCTATTCAAGTAAAGTGTTACCGAAAACACACTCGCGCCTCGCTCTGCCTCCTTATTACTCATCACTATCAGCTGTGACCGTGGATTCCTTCAAAACACACACACACACACACACACTGGATCATTCATGCATGAATCGTGTTTGCACCTGGAATCATAATGTCTGTTTTCGGTGCAGTAAACTGCTGTTCAGTTGTTGACGGCCATGTTTTTCATGGCGCTGCGCTGCCCGACGTATCACGTATCATATGTTTTTCCTCACTAACGATCAATTACGTATTACCACGGGTTAATGCTCGGCCCTCGTTGCCACGGTAATAACAGGCCTCAGCTGGGTGGTGAAATCCCCCCCCCTTACATCAAAAGGAGGCCTGTGGAAACACGGGGCTTCTGGCTGCAGGTGCTGAGTGAGGGGCCGACCGTGGCGCCCTCGCTGCCCTCCTTCGTCCCTCCCAGAGCTCAGAGCTCGGAGTTCAAACCCAGCACGCAGCCAGAATTAGCAACAGAAACCACAGCTCAGCGCAAACACAGCACTGGAAGAGAAACAGTGTCGTCACAGGGGGAGTGAAGTACGGTGATGCCTCAGCTGAAGAGGCCCCGCAGCAATTTAACCCAAGTTATTCTGCTTAAAAGCAATTTGATCTAATTCCCTCCGGCTCCACGACTCACTGCTGCTCGGACACTCACACAGAAGCATCTCCTCCCACAGAGTGTGTGTGTGTGTGTGTGTGTGTGTGTGTGTGTGTGTGTGTGTGTGTGTGTGTGTGTGTGTGTGTGTGTGTGTGTGTGTGTTGCAATGCGCTACGTTTGCGTAGATGTAGCAGACAGCATTTTAACCACATTGATTGCATTAATGCATGCCATGGTGCTGACTTGTCTAAATTCTGCTGTGCAGAGGTGGAGGGTGGATACCACAGCACAGAGCTTACTCAACACATTCCCAGCGAGTGGATGTCCTGCAGGAGCCGCCGCTGCTGCTGCTGCTGCGAATCAGTCCGTCCCTAAAGGAGCCAGAAACAAGGTAGAGAAGTGACGCTGTGGTCTCTTCTGCTTTCTAACCACTGTTTTCTCCTCTGACTTCCTGGATTCTCACAAACTATGTTGATGGAAAATGAGATCATTTGCATTATGAATCCATAACTGGTGCCCTGGTTTACTTATAAGGTTACATGCTGTCATCCCGACATCCCACCGTTTAGACATACCACCTTCCCAAAATACTGCTATTCCGACATGTGAACGTCCCACCATTTCAACAAGGCTTTCAATATAAGGAAATGTGCGTTACTCAACAGGTGACTCCCTTCTTTAACACATGCTGATAGAGTACCCACATTTGGTTGTGCATAATTATGCAGCAGAGCACAGACAGGGACTACATAACAAATATCCTAAGCAGCTGTGGGTGGAAGGTATTGGTAAGAATACTTATCTGGACTCTCACCTGGACTCTCTATCTATCTATCTGGCCTGTCTAGCCTCTACCTGGTCTTTTTACTAAACTTAACCAACTCCTTTCATCATTGCCTAAACCCAACCAGTGCAAAATCTTATAAAATACGCTATTAAAGGAATTGTCAGAAAGGCAAGATGTTTAAAAAAAAAAAAAGAAAAAAAAAATACTGTCATTCCGACCATAGGAGGCAAAAATTGTCGGAATGATGGGACATTTGATAGAAAATTAAAGCAGAAGTAAGCGATCCGGTCGTTTTGGCTAACTTCTTGTCAGCAGATGGAGTTAGCAGTCCACGCCCTCGTCATGGATCTATTGGTCCTCGTCCCTACGTCACCACATTAGCGCGCATCCCTTGGCTGCACACAGCCCTGCATGCCGTTCTCTCTCCTCATTGGATAGAGCTTGTAGGATACAAGGAAGTATACAAGAAGTTTTCTCCTCGGCTTACAGCAGAGCAGAGTGACTGACAGACCCGTGTTTCAGACCAAACACTCTATATAAGTGATTGCTGTCGGAAGATATAACTATTTAAGACTTATATTAACACAAACATTCCGCTTACTTCTGCTTTAAGTGTTGCCATTTAGACAATTAGAGGCCTATATGTCGGACTGGTGGGATGTCGGAATGGCGGTTGCCTCCCTACTTATACACCTTCCTCGTGTAGAGTGGCCTGCATTTGAACTATGGTTTTGTATCACATGTCCCCTGTTCTTCAACACTGTTGTGTTTTCCTGTTGAACAGTCTCCCAGTCCGGGCCAAGCACCGCTCCTCTTCCAGCAGCCAACGTTCACCAACCACGTGTCAAAGTGTAAAGACCCGCCCAGATACGAGGATGCGGTGAAACAGACGCGCAGCATGCTGACGGCTGCTCAGGTGCAACATGAAGTCACACTGAAACACACACTTCAGTACAGAACATCCTGAAGTTGTTATTGAACTGGTTACTGTTTGTCTGCAGGGTCCCACTGCAGCCAGCCAGCAGATGGATGACCTGTTTGACGTGTTGATTGAGAGTGGAGGTGAGAAATACTGCACTTTTTTTTAATACTAGGTCAACATAATAATGATTTTTTGGGGGATTTTCACACTTTTCCTGCGTTTGTTTTTCCAGAGATCTCCCCCTTCATCAGACAGGACCCTCCCAGCCTGGACAAACCTCTCCCTGTGACCGCCAGCGTCACCACCCTTCCTATCAACATGGTTTTATCCCGCCCTCCTCCCATGGTCCAAGTGGCCCAGCTGCCTTCTTCACCCCTCAAGCCCTCGCCCTGTCTGGCCGCGCTGACGTCCGACGCCCAGCTGGGCTCGCTCCTGGACTGCACGCTGGGCGCCGGCGACGACGACGACGCCACCGAGCCACAGACACTGAAGCTGATGGAGGAGCTGCACTCGCCGTTAGACGCCATGGACGTGGACTTTAACGAACACACGCCGCCCTTGCACAGCACCAACATGGACAACATGGACTGGCTGGACCTCACGCTGTCTGTGCCAGCCGAGGGCGTCAACGCTTTGGACATGTCAACACCAGTGGGTGTCTTCTCCTCCGACTTCCTGGACTCTCCTGAACTGTGTTGATGGACCTGAGGTAATTTTACATCAATCAATCACTCAATCACTCAATCAATCAATCAATCAGTCCATAACTGGTGTGTTCTCACTATAAGCCGTATTAATCAATATATTACTTGTATGTATGTAATCCATATACTGCATATTACCTGTAACCAAACAGTACATTTACTCTTGTAATTATACATAGAAGGGCAGACAGAAAAAAAAAGGAGGTCATTCAGACTGGTGGATGCCAGACAGAGAGTGGCACACCAGCCAAGTGCATATCTATCAGAGCATCCCACCAGGAGGAGGAGGAGGAGGAGGAGGAGGAGTGCAGTATAGGAGGGAGGGGGTAGTGGGGGGGGGGGGGTAAGTGGGGGTTTAAAAGTTTAAAAGTGCAGGACGGGAAAATATCTCATCTCTGCATTCTGGATCCAGACCATTAACATGTCAGGTTTTGTACTTTGTACTCTTCTGTTAGCCCGAAAAATAAATGATCGCGTGATAAAGATGAAGTCAGGTTCATCTGAGTTCGGCTCCGATGAATCTATCAACGTTATTGGAGACGAAATCCAGAACAACTGCACTCGAAGTGTGGGACTGAGTTCTCCTGTTGAGGTGGATCCACACACACCTATCAGACCTTTTTCAGATAAACATCGTTTTTAATTATTTAAGGAGAGGAATGGGTTTGTTTTCCAGGAGAGAACAGGAGCTGCTGGAGGTTTGAGCAGCTCCGCTCTGCTTTCTTTGGCCACATGAATCAGTCCTTTGAGGAGCTGTAAACCCTCTGATTATCTGTGGAGACTGACATAACATTGGACTGGTACTGGCAGATGTGGCTGATGAGTAAAAGTGGCCTTTAAGCTTTCCGTCTTAAATCGTGCCGCTGGTTTGTGATCAGCCTCTTCTCACGTTTTTTGTCCTCTTTGCCCTCCGATCTTTATGAATGTACGTTGTTGTGTTGACTGCGGTAAAAAGCAGAAACTACAACGATGAGAACAGCCTGTAAATGTCAAGTGTTTCTCAAATCAAACAAAGTGTGCCATGTGCACACTGTGTAATATTGTAAGACCAGTTGTCCTATAAGCTTCACAAAGGAGAACTGTCAAGACTGCGTCCAAATAAATAATAAGAAGAAACTGTCACTGCTTTAAGTCTGGCACATCGGCTCTTACAGGGTTAAAATGACTGAATGAAGATCAGCTTCATCTTTTTTTTTGGGTCAGGTAGTTTATTGAAGAAGCTTTGAAAGTACAAACATGTGCGGTTGTACACAACCTGCAGAAAATGAACAGTATTCATGAGTGTGATCCAGGGTGCGTTTGTTTTTTACTCTCTTTTTATACTGAAATAACAGATGATTTGTATAGTAGTAGTGACACCTGCTGGATAAATCTGCTTTTTTTTTTTTTTAGCAACTTGCAAAAGATGAATTATGGTATGAAGGGAATACTGTACAGTACAAATAAAACATGATACCCAACACAGCAGCACAGTGTCCCGGTGCTACGCTGCTGGAGTGAGCATGGATCATTAGGGATTTAACTTCCTGGATCATCACTGACAGACACGTCTGAATGTTGGAGCTGAAACGTACTCTTTTTCTTTCTTTTTCTTTTTCCTATCAGCGACTCAGTGCCTCATCTGACCGTTCAAACGTCACCCTTTATGGATAATAAGTGCTGGAATGAGAAGTCTTTTGTCTTTACTGTACTAGTATAACGCAGCCGCAAGAAGCATTGTGTTTGTACGCCACATCTTTTACACGTTGTGTATTTATGTTATCTTTTATACAAATGTAGCAGTCGTTTTGTAAATACAGAGATTATTTGGGATTTCACACTCGGCCTTTGAGCATTTGCAGTTCACCATTTACCCTCCAGTGCTTGTCATTAAAAAAACTGTACAACAATCAACTTCAGGTTTGTTGTGTTTGTTGAACAAATAGACTTCACACTCGCATGTTTGTCAGCCTTAATAGAAAAGTGTTGACATTGGGTTAAAAGTCTGATATGATACACAACAATACAAACGCTTGGTCTGTGTAAGTCAACATCATACGTCTCTTCTGACACATGCTCCGTTAAAGAAAGGGCACGAAGACATTCTTCTGAAATACTACGTCACCATCAGGTTGAGTGGACGAGTGTTCTTCAGTTTTCCAGGACACGTTTTCCTCTCAGAGCTTTTTGACGGTGGTGATCGACGTCCGACACTTTGGACATCTGTGTGTGGTGGATTTGAGGGAATCCATGCAGAAGGGAATGAGGCAGCAACCAGCCACGCAGCTGGAAAACAAGGAACAGGAACTTAATAAAAAAATAAGGATAAATAATGTTAAAGTGTGAATGTGTGTGTTGTTAAAGGGATAGTTCAACATTCTGGCAAATTGGCCCATTGCCATAATCCCTATAGTTTTAGGAGTAGGTTCATTACCTTAAATTGTCGGTGCAAGCTATTTTTGGAACAGCGGAGCAGAGCCGCGAGCTGCTCAGCGCTACGCTACGGAGGCTAATGGGATTTCTTGGTTTCCCTCATCAAACTCATCAAATACACAATCCAACAACTCCAAATCGCTCTGGTGGACAAGTTGTGACCTGCACATTCACCACGCTATGAGATAATAACAGAACATTACGGGACAGAGTTGTTTTCGAGGCAAATACAGAAACTGCTTGCTGAAAAACTGCCCTCGACAGGAACGCACATCAGTGGTTTTGCATGAATTTACCATTTGATGAGTTTGATGAGGTAAACCAAGAAATCCCATGAGCCTCCGTAGCGTATCTCTGAGCAGCTCACGGCTCCGCTCCGCCGTTCGAAAAATAGCTTGCACCAACAATTAAAGGTAACGAACCTACTCCTAAAACTATAGGGATTATGACAATGGGCCCATTTGCCAAAATGTTGAACTATCCCTTTAAGGCTGCACAAATCAGGCAAATAATTTCCTCAAAGTTCTCATACCCAAGCATCGCTGACATGACGCACACCAGCCAGGTGACACTGCTGACGTGGGTGAAGGTCTCTGTCTCGACGAACTGACGACACTCTGGACACTGAGTCCTGCAGGGACACGCCGGAAGTTTGTCTGTATCCAGGATTACAGTAGGAGCTGTGAGGAGGAGAAAAAAGAAATGTAGGATCCACTATCACTGAAAGAAACATTCTTTCTGTCATCATTTATTGTTTTCCTTTTGTTTGCTATCATTTTTATTCCCTGTTGTAATGCTCCCTTACTCTCTTAGTTGGTTTAGTTCCCCATTTTACACCGCCCTTCACTATTGCCATATTTATCTCACGGTTTTACTCAGATGCCTTTAGTTTTACTTTTACACCTTCTTCTGCTTTAATTCTTTTATCCCGTCTTTTCTCATCTCATCATATCTCACCCCCTTTTATTTATTTTATCCAATAAACTGCATCCTGCATTTTAATTTGAGTCCTCCTGGTCTCAATTTGTTGTTGGCTTCTCCTATTGCCTGTGTTGCTGTATTGCTTGAGCGGTCCATCACTTATGGTTTAATGGTACTTGTTTGTGACTTGTTGTTTTGTCGAGCACTTTATAAACTTGTGTTTTTAAAGGTGCTATATAAATAAAAGTTATTTTATAGTTATTATTCATTATTTCTCTAAACTTCACAAATACAAAAACATATGTTGAGGCTGTTTGGTCAAAAACTTTGACGATCAACAGATGAAATGGAGGAATAAATAGTTTTCCTCTCTTAAAGCAGAAGTAAGCGGAATTTTTGTGTTAATATAAGTCTTAAATAGTTATATCTTCCAACAGCAATCACTTATATAGAGTGTTTGGTCTGAAACACGGGTCTGTCAGTCACTCTGCTCTGCTGTAAGCCGAGGAGAAAACTTTCCTTGTATCCTACAACCTTTATCCAATGAGGAGAGAGAAGGGATGCGCGTGAATGTGGTGACGTAGGGACGAGGGCGGGGACTGCTAACTCCATCGGCTGACAAAAAGTTAGCCAAAACGACCGGATCGCTTACTTCTGCTTTAATCTTTCACATTTTCGTAAAAATACTGAAGTATTTATTTATAATATAAAAGTGAACATTTAATGATCGGGCACAACATTAAAACTGACATGTACAGCAGGGTCCAAAAGTCTGATACCACCTTCCCATTCTCAATTGTGATTTGATTTAAAACTTAATTTGTTTGCTTTAAATGTTTACAACCAACCAGCGATCAAAGACTACACACATCAGTCAAAACATTAAAACTTCCTGTCACCTGTTTTAATGTTATAGCTGACTGCTGTAAGGCTACAGTCTATAATATTCCCAGGATTCGCAACATTAAAACCAGTAACAGCATCTTGTTGTTGTTCATATCCAGGAACAACAGTTTAATGAATGTCAGTAAATCAAATAATTATTTTTCCAGCTCTGTTAGTGCAGAATTGTTGCTCAGATGAATCACAACATTTATATTTTTGCACAGACTCTCTCTGTCCTGTTCATACAGATGTGAGTGTTACAATGAGAATCTGTGCTTCACTACTCACCAGGAACCACAGGTGGAGCCACAATAAAGAAGACGCCTGTTTCAGAAGCACGATCAGCAGGTTCACTCTTCTCAAAGGACGTGGCCTGAACCTCTAAGAGAGAATTTTAAAACAAAATTTAAAAAAAAACAAAACCATGGTGGCTACAGGCTTTAAGTGTGATGGAGTGAGAAACAAGTGGCTAATGCAGGACTTCACCTTTCCCACTCTTATCGTTGCCACTGATGATGTTGTCGCGGGTTTCCTGCAGTTCACCTTTTTTCTCAGTCAGTACCTTCAGTTTGTCATCAATGCTGTCGAGCTCAATCTGATTTGAAGCTGCTTCCTCTGGCAGAAATAATTTAAAAAAAAAAAAAGTGGACAGCAGAGACAGTAGGAAGTGAGTATTTTTACTGTGGACTATGCAAAAGCTTTCACTTCTCTATCATGTTTGTCTCATTGTGGGTTGGAAATCTGTGTCTCGTTTCCATGTGTCACCTGTTTGTCCAAACTCAGCTCGTCTCCTTAACTCCTGGAATATGCTCAGGATTTTCTTCCTCTCCAGAAGCTGCTGCCTTTTCAGTGAAAGGTGTCTCAGCTCTGTAGTGATCACCTTCAGATCTTTGTGTGAAGAAGACGTCATGGTGAACGCTGAAGACTGAAAAGAGAGAGGTTGTTGGATTGTTTTTAGCCTCATGAGTCTCATATGTTAATGTGTGTGTGTCCACTTTGTGTTTGCTGTGCTCAGTGTTGTGTCCTGTGATCCAGAGGTGCATACATGTGGGTATAAAGTGAAAAATAAAGTTGGATTTAGCTGGTTTTGACTTAATGTTGCACATATTCCCTTTCAAAATAAAGGCCCGGAAGCACTTGCCCTACAATAGATCAATAATACTGATATCATTCATATCAATTATTTACTTTTCTAGATTTAAACATCATATAATCTCCTTTACACTGACTTCATACTGAGTCACTTTTGTCTTGCAGTCATTTTAATGTTTGAAACCACAACAGGAAACTGTATTTACAGGATCCATTTGCATATATTTACTTTATCTGAAAGATCAAAAATGAAAAAAGAAGGCAGATCACAGGAGTTACTGAAGAGGATTAGGCTACTGTCGCGTGTTGGCTGCAGGTTATCTATTTATGGTTGAAATACTAAACAGGAAAAGTAAGTGGGCCCGTCAATGGTGTTATTGTTCATCTCAGTCAGCAATAAACACAAATTTTATATTAGACAAACTAATGAAAGGTCATGTGAGGCCGTTGAGAAGAGGCCAAGGCACACTCACTTTTCACTGTAGCAAGTCCTACACATTAAATTCATTTTAGAATAAACTCCATCTCACTTTTCGCTAATTATGAAACAACTACTCGAGATTAGCGTAGACATTTCCATAACGCAAATATATTTGGTTTGATAAACAGGCCCCCAAAAAATCTATAAATATATATTTAATATTTTGGGGTTATGTTTTTTAGCAGTAAAGGTTTTTAAACTTGTAAATAAACAGAGGTAATACTTTTCAAAGCAACAATTGGGCAGCATAACAATCTTAAAACAATGCAATAGATATTCACACTAAAAACAAAAACAATACTCAAACATCTCCACTACTAATTTCATAAAGTCAATTTAAACTGTATTAAAGAGAAAATGATTATCACCGGCTGTTGAAGAAAAGTAATGTGTATAACCTTATTAGCTGCGCTGCTCCCAGTGTGTTGTATCCTGCACAAGTAACATTCAAACTAAGTAAACAAGGGCATGTAGTGTTCACTTGTATCAGGAAAATATTCAAATCGCCAGGACACAGTTTCACCTGCTCTGTTTAGGAAATGTCACATGATAAGTCTCCTGGGATACGATGTCAAGTAAACCAGAAACATGCACTAAAGATGAAGGAAAATACTTTAATAAGTTTGAATATTTGCAGATAATTGTACAAAAATCACAGTAAAACAAACTGTCAGTTTTTCACATATTTACATGTAGTCTCTTGAAGAAACTAAGAGTTTGTACAGTGAGAGTTTATAGAGTGACCACAATTTGACTGTCTTGAACACTTAGAATAGAACTAGTGGTATTGTTATTGTTATAAACACATTGTCACTTTTTCCTCAGTCTCTTCATGAACGCCACCTCATCTCTGTTCCTGATCCCGTAGCTGAAAAAGAAAAAGAAAAAAAGAGAAGGGGAAAAAATCAGTCAAACAGTGTTGATGAAAATTAAATCACTTTAATTAAGTGATCATTTTCATCCACATACTCTTTCAGCCTCATCTTGTCATCTTCAAGTTTTTCCCCCTGAAACACCAAGTGAAAGGTTCTCCAGACGTATCTCCTGTAAGGGAACAGAGGCAAACCATTACAAATATTATGATCGCTTTTAAGAGATCCCTCTTGTGATTGTGTGGGTGTAAGTAAGTGTGTGTGCATGTGTTTACCAGCTGACATGTTTCACTCCACCCTCACGTTGTTGCTTCAGCTCCACAAATCTGCGAATGGCCTTCTTCAGGTCAAGGACTGTTGCATTTTGCACCACAACTATGGCTTCAGGAGAAACGTTACATGGACAATACTTTTTAAAAAGAAATAGATAAATGAATCTAAAATGAATCATTATCAACACATTGTGCAGTGATTGCATATAAGCAGTTACAGCAACTTACGCATGACTTCACCGTCTGCCTTTAAAACCCTCACGGTCATGGCCTGCCCATACTCCAGGGCGATCTGAGAATTCACCTCCTCCAGAGTCACCTACAAAAATAAAAGGAAACAGCTAAAAATTCAGAAAATATTGCAAGACGACTTATTTCTATCTATTGTAGCCTATATGAAGTGGCACGAAGTGGTCATAAACTACTTACTTTACTATTTGAGTCATGTATTAGACAAACAGTGAGGTCTACACAGAGTTTAATTTGTTCCTGTGTGAGTTGGAAACGTGAGGTTTTATTTTAACCAGGTCAGTAACACTGACAACAGCCGGGTTACAGCTCTAATAAAACCTGCTATACATATTCACATGGCATTAACATGTATGAAGGGAAAACTATCTGTTCTTCAATTTGCTCGAAACTACTCTGTGAGATGATGCTATTATAATATATCGAAAACATCATCCTTTCTCATTTTTGAGTTTTTGAGATCTTTTACGTATACAGTAGCCTTCCAATGAAGAACTTTGGTAGGGGCATACAACAACATAGTGTCCTCAAGTTCAGTGTGTGTGTGTGTGTGCGTGTGTGTGTGTGTGTGTGTGTGTGTGTGTGTGTGTGTGTGTGTGTGTGTGTGTGTGTGTGTGTGTGTGTGTGTGTGTGTGTGTGTGATGTATAAACACCTGAATGGGCAGGTCGCAGAGCAGAGGGTCCTGCACAAGCAGAGCGAGACCCTCCTCGAAAATATCCAGGATCTCTGAGTGAGGAAGAGCATCTTCATCCTCCTCCTCCTCCTCCTCCTCCTGCTGCTGCTGCTGCTGCTCAGCATCAGGAGCTGCCTGACTCTCCTTCACCGCCTCCTCTTCATCTTCCTCCTCCTCCTTCTTCTCCTCCTTCTCTACCTCCAGAGGCCGTGCTCCTCCAGCGGTGTCCGCAGTCTGCTCCTCCATCACCGGGCTCTAAAGCAGCAACAACAGTAGCAGCAGATCCGGTTTTAATTACATTCACATTCATTAAACATCGTAAAACAACTTCTGTCCCGTGGAAACTACGAAGCCAATGTGTGCGACAGAAATAATATACCGGAAGGATAGCGTTGCTACATATACAGCGTTCCTCTTCGTCTACGTAATTTAATACATAGCTACATTATTTTATCAAATATCCATTTTTTTTTATTAATACATTATATATATTATTTAAAGGCTGCATGTATATAGTTGAATGAATGAATGTATTTTTTTATATATACAAAACCACTTTCTCTCTTAATGTCTTGTTTCCTGTCGAACAGTTAAAACAGGAGACACTTCCGGTTTCATCAGCGCTACTTCCGCTACACGCGCTGAACTGTTTACAGCGGCTAAACTCAGACAAGCTCGCTGTTTTATGTGAAATACTGTAATTATATTGAGTTTTTTTTTTTGCTTTTGTTTACCTTTGAAAACGCACACGTTTCTCGGCTAACATGCTCCTCTTCTGTCCGACCTGTGGAAACGTTTTAATAGTGGAGGAAGGACAGAAGTGCATGAGGTTCGCCTGCAACACCTGTCCGTACGTACACAACATCACCAGGAAGGTGAGTTCATCTGATACAACATCACGACACAAAGACACCGAGTCACTTCATTTTATCAGGTTGACAGTTTGTGCTTAAAGGGATAGTTCAGCATTTTGACACATTTTCCTATCATCATAATCCATATAGTCATAGGAGTAGGTTCATTGCCTTTAATTATTGGTGCAGCAGCATGTTGTTTTGAGATCGGTGGGGCAGAGACGTGAGCTGCTCAGTGAACACAATGGAGGTGAACGGTACTGGTTCCCTGTCCCTCATCAAACTCATCAAATCCAACAACTGGTGGACAAGTTGTGACCAGCACATTCATCACCACACTATGTCATCATCATGGCAGCTTCCTACATCGAGGATCCGTTCTCCTCATCCATTTAGTCATTCTCCATCTGGGCTTATGTGCTTGCTGATGGCTATGAAGACCAAGGTGTGAGTGAAAGAGTCTCAAGCTGGTCCTTCTGCCTTCTCTTGGGCCCACCTATCGGCCTCAAACCATGAGCCAGTTCACCATGCAGAGTCTGTTTGGGGCACGACAAATTAAGCAAATACTCAGAACTACTTTGCTGTGCTTTTGAAATCACTCTACTCAGCAGCCATGTCAAGAATGTAGTTCACATTTGTCTCGAAAACAACTCTGTCTTGCCATCTTACATTATTATCTCATAGCGTGGTGAATGTGCAGGTCACAACTTGTCCACGAGAGCGTTTTGGAGTTGTTGGATTGTGTATTTGATGAGTTTGAGGGACCTGTACCGTTCACCTCCACTGTGTTCACTAAGCAGCTCACGTCTCTGCCTCTCCGATCTCAAAACAACATGCACCAATAACTAAAGATAATTAACCTACCCCTATAACTATAGGGATTATGGCAATAGGAGAATTTGCCAAAATCTTGAACTATCCCTTTAATGTTTGATAAGTTGCTCCTAGTTTCATATGTGTGTGGTTTTTTTGTGTTGCTTTTTTTCTGGCTACAGGTAAACAACAGAAAGTATCCAAAGCTGAAGGAGGTGGATGATGTCCTTGGTGGAGCTGCAGCCTGGGAAAACGTGGATTCAACTGCTGGTGAGTTTTTCTCAACTAAGTCATGTTACAGCTCTGGAGTTTGTCTGCCACCCCAAACTGCTCTTTGTCTCTGTATTAGATGTTGCACTGCTGCTCACCACTGACTACTTACCCTAATTTGAATTGTAAATACATGTTTTGACACGTCGCCTGAGATCTCTATGGTTTCTACTAACATATCAAAGTGACAAGAACAGTGAGTGTATGAAGCTCAAATGCATATATATGAAAAACAGGGTGCACATTACAATGATATGAAGGTATTTGCAAGTAACACAGGATTCAAAATGAAAAGTGAATACAGTAGGTGAAGTGCAGGTTAATGTAACTATTGACTGTGAGAAAGAAGTCTTGATGCACTTTACTATGACCTGAGACGTCTGATATAGGGGATTATGTGTCACTATAAAGTCGTCATGGTGGCAAATTTATTGATAGAAGTTACAGAGTGTGCTTTATTACAGAATATTATATTTTATTTAGTTTCTAACAATATTTTAATGCATCAAATTGTATTATAGCCAGACTGCATGCAGGTCCTGAGCTCAGATTTGCACAGTAGTTAAACATTTGAGAAGACTGTTGGAAAAAATCTGATCAATACTGAAGCTGTCCCCCCAAAATTAGATGTTTTTAATGCACATACACACATTTTAATGCGACTCGCTGCTCATGTAAATGTTTGACTTGTTTTGTCTTTGCACCACAAACCAAATGTGTTGAACCCAGCAGCCCTTTGTGACACTTTTTCCCCACTTGTGTCTGTTCTCAGAAAAATGTCCCAAGTGCGAACATCCTCGGGCCTATTTCATGCAGATTCAGACCAGATCAGCTGATGAACCAATGACCACTTTCTACAAATGCTGCAACGCCCAGTGTGGACACAGATGGAGAGATTGACACCTTTGTACTTTGATGGGTTTTTTTTTACATATTTAATGCTCAAGTGGTTGAGCTTTTCCCTTTAAGCCTTTATTTATTACCAATAGGCTCTTGATGATTTCCATTCTGTGCATGGGGAACAGCTGGAGGAACTTTTCCTTTTGTCATTGCAGATTAAAGTTATACTTTTTTTTTTTTTTTTTTTTTACACATAATGAAGCTTCCAGATGACAATAAAATTTGTTTCAATGAACAATCATGTTCGTATTTTTATTGATAAAATAGTACCTGTATACAACAGTCAAACAAATTTTGACTTACATAGTTATACATATCACAGACATTTAGAGAGCAATGCAGACCAGCATTATCCACAACAATGGCATACTGTACTTTGTATTAAAAGTTCAATGCAATCCTTTAACTCAGAGTGGACCCTCTTGCACAGCTTAGTTCAGCCTCAAGAGAGGAAAAAAAAAAGATCAAATGCACACAGAGTCCAGGAGTTAATCAGTGAGAGTTATTCATTTCATTTGATGTGTGGCTCATGCAGACAAACTGCAGTTAGGTGAGTGGCGGATCGGGCATGCTGTGGTGATGCGATGGTCCTTTGTTGTTAGTATTAATCTCAATGAAATCACAATGTCATTTTGCAAGATGACTGATACAATCATTTATTTTAAGCGTATTCCTAGCAGAGATCCCTTTAGTTTTTTCTTTGTCTTTTTTCTTTTTTAATAACATTATTAGCCTTTTATTTGTTATCTAACATGCATCTGAGCAATGCAGGTCACCTTACAGGGCTGGTGTCATGTTAAGAGAGTTAACAGCCTTAAACAGTGGTATGCGATGATGGCGCCACCACTTCTATTTAACTGTCAACCGATGTTTCTATCTTAAAACTAGCTACCCACGTTTACTGTGGCGGCAGAAATCGGCCGACAGCATCGATGAGAGAGGACACAGAGAGATTACCGAGGTGTTGTGCATTGCATCACTGTTAGTAACAGTAAGAAGCCTCTGTCTGCCAACTCTACTGTAGTCTGTATAAGTGCTGGTATGGATCTAACAACTAACCCAGTGAAAGCCAAAGGTACACACTGCTGCTGCACTCATTGGAGTAAATTACATCTTTTCCCTCAGATAAAGCGCCTCACTGAGGACGATGGTTCCTATACTAAATCAAAATATGAAATTCAACTTAAAGTGCAAATGTTAAGATTTTATTCTCATAATTAAGTACAGCATGGACAGAGGGCGTTGCTCGGCTGCAAATCACTCCACATTATGTTGCTGCTTACTTAAAGCCCAGTAGATTAATAAATACAGCAAGTAACATCAATCTCGGGCGTTTCCAAACAAGCAAAGTACATCCGCTTATCGAGAGAGGAGAAAAAAAAAAGGGGTGGTTAATTTGCTCACATTCAAAAAGGGATTATGATAAAAGGAAAACTTAGCCTGTTAGAACAAAATCATCAGACATGGACAAAAATGTTCACAGTTATTAAGATTAACTTGTTAAAATAGTGGATAAAATATTAGAAATAAATAAGGAAAAAAAAAAAACAATACTAACCCAGCATGTTTGACCTCAAAATGATTCCTTCAGAGCGAGTTTCACAGATGAATTCAAATAAATAAAGTGACCTTTTTCACAGTTTTCTCTAACTGAGGCTATCTGTCTATCCAGATTTTTTTTTTTTTTTCTTCATTTACATGCGGAACATCACAAGCATTAATTTTTCCAGGTTCCCGCACAGGATCGGATACTCCTGTGCAGCTGCTGCCTATCGGCCTCTGTGAATGTTTTAGTGCCCGACATCCTCTGTACTTCAGTGAGATATTTGTACATTTTTTTTGTACAAATGCATGTTTATACATGAAAGAGCTATGCGGAAAGATATATACAGTAAATATTCAGTGAACTCATGAGAAAACTGCACCTAACAATTTAATAGGGCTACACAACACTTTGCAAAAATGGGGGGGAGGGGGCGGGGAGCTTGTAACTACCAGCAGGAGGAGCTGTGAGTTTATTTGAGTGCATGTACATGTCTCTGTAGCATACAGCTGTCGGTGGTTAGCATATACGCTTGTATGTGTAGATGTAGCCCTTACAGTTGGGGCAGGTGTGTGTCACATCCTTGAGGTCGTCGATCAGACAGGGAATCAAGCAGCAGCCTAGATCACACCTGGAACAGAGGAACATATGGTTTAGATTTGTACAAATTCCAACATATGCACATGGTTTTATATTATGGCAAGGGGTATGCATGCACAGAGACAGGTGAAGACGCCATGTTTAACCTCATCTGAATGAATTATGAATGAATAATGTGCAAGTTTAGATGTTTTACTGGAACAAGACTCGGCTGTATGCAAAGTAATGCCCACAGACAAAACAAAGCAGAGACTTGTTGGCTAAATCAAGAATGTGTCGTGACACTCTTCGAACATCAAATTCAGGGCATATTTTCTCTTTTGATTTGCCTCTGGTCCTTTTACATTTGCATGTGTTGCACCATGAACAGCTGCACCTGCTTTGCATGTAAGCGGGTTGCTAAGAACAGGTCGTGACCATGGACTAACAGACGGCGAGAGGGGGCGGGGGTCATGAGCTTGAGACATAATCTAAAACTTTGAGATAAGCACTTGATTTTATCACTTGTTTAGATTTAAATATTAACAGACCATGACTCTAAATAAATAAATTATATATACAGTTGTAGATCTTTTAGATATTTTTGGAAATGTGAGAGCCCAGCTTCAGAGCTGCTTTCACTTTTAGCCTGTATGTGTGTGTAGTATTTGGGTTTTTTGTGGCCGACAAAAATCTGTCACAATGCTACGAATCTCACCACAGGTTTGTAACATTTACATGACCATCACTTTGTTATCAAGCCCGCCCCCCCCCCCTCCCTGCTCGTCCTCCGTGATGTCGTCCACTCACCCGACGAAGACGCAGAAGAGGCAGAAGAGTGTGTTCATGAGGCCGATGTCGTGGGAGATGCGGGTGACGATGGCCTGCTGGCAGTGCGGACACACGGTCTGCACCGGTGACGTCTGGAACATTTCCCCCTGCAGCACGGTCACGGTGGTGGCTCCCCCCGGAGGAGCCAGGACGGTCGCTGTGTGTCCTCCCATGTGGACAAAGTGACTGGGACCGGGGCCCATTTGTCCTGGCATCGGATGAGGGTAGTGGCCTGGTGGGGGTGGGTAGTGGGGGCCACCTGTCGGGGGGAAAAAAAGAGAGACAAGAGTGAGTACAAAAGATAACAATTGAAGTCACACAACCTTTACATTCCAATAACCCACTCAGATTTAACGCCCAACATGGCTGCTTTATGTAGCTTGTAGCACTTTTCTACTTCCACCAGTTACCAGTTACAGGTACATCTCAATAAATTAGAATATCATGGAAAAGTTTATTTCTGTCAGTAATTCAATTCAAAAAGTGAAACCAATACATTATATAGATCCATTAAACAACATTTCCTGTTTATTTATTTATTTATTTAAATCCTTTTAATTGTAATGATTATGGCTTAAATTTAAATTCAGTACCTCAAAAAAATTTGAATATTACAACATGATTGAACATTTACATGATATTCTAATTTATTGAGATGCACCTGTATTTTTCTGGAGAATTTCATGGACAGAGTTCATGTTAACAGGTGAGTAAACTCTGGATTTCCATTCATCAGTGGGCCAGACATTAGCTAACACATCAGCCCTATATATATATATATATATAAGAAGCTTTGCAATAACGTGTGTATATATATATATATATATATACACGTTATTGCAAAGCTTCTTGCCTTCACAAACATAATCAGTCATTTCATTCTCCTTGTGATTTTGTACTTTGCATTTTTTCCCCCCCAAGTATATATTCACAAATAACAAAACCTAAAGAAAACAGATAAACATAAACATATACACGAGGCAAACTGAGGTATTTCCCAAATGAGAATCTCAAAGAAAGGAAATGAATTAGATGTGTATTTAATGTGCTGGATGTCTACAGTACCATGAGGTGGCATTGGCATATGCATGGGCATAGGCATTGGCATGGGCCCTTCTCCTGGGACATGTGGGGGGAGGAAGCCTGGCGTCGGGCCCTCGTAGGGTGGGGGGCCATAGTCGGGGGGCAGGGGCTGACCCTGTGGAGCAGTTCTTATTGGACCTGATTCACCACAACAACAAGAGAAAACACATTTAATGTCTCCATAGTTACAATATGCATCATTACCAATGATTTATTTAGTAATTAGGTTTATTCTGGAATTGATTGATCATTATTTTTTTTATTCAAAGAAATTAAACTGATAAATTACAAAGGAGTTTGATGTTAAAATGTTATTTGAAACATGAAGACAGCATGGAGATAGAAACTGAATCCAGAGGTGAACTATTCACTTACAACACTGCATGATTAAAAATTAAAACATGTCAAGCCCTATTTCTTTCAAACTAAACAAAGAAAACAGCCTGAACTGTTCAATCCATTGATTTCACAGTAAAATAATAAATTAATAGATGCTTTTCAACATTCATCATCACAATGCTGCATGTTTCATTTTATTACCAGGTTGTCCATTCTTCTCCTCGATGAGCGGGGCACTGGGACCTCCGGGGTACGGAGGAGGAGGATCACTGGACATACTGGCCGGATGTGTGGACAGGGAGAGGGGATGGACACGGAGCTCTTCTCACAACTCTCCTGTGGACCTTCACTCTGGTAAGAGTAATAAAAAAAAACAACATACAGATGAAATCCCAGAGCTCATTACTCTTTGACACAAGCTCCTCCAAAGTCATAAACTGTTCCAACGAGAGTCACGAGAAGCTAATGAGGAACATGGCTCAACTGCTGATGAACAAGCAAAATGTATTGGCAGCAGTTTTATGATTGAGACAGTAATTGATGGTGTTAATCTCTGGTTTATTGGAGCTTACAGTCTGTTAGAAATAGTACTAGCCTTATTTTATAGAGCTTGTCATGAAAAAGGTTTGTAATATTTTTGTTTAGGTTGAATTTATTAATGTGAAAACATATTTGAATAAAAAACTACACATTTTATTTTTTAACATCTGGTTATACGATAGATAGATAGATAGATAGATAGATAGATAGATAGATAGATAGATAGATAGATAGATAGATAGATAGATAGATAGATAGATAGATAGATAGATGATCATCAGCACAGTAAATAATGCATTAGCATTACAAATAGACTGACAACAACAACACCACCACAAGTGAGAGCGTCTCTGTCTTTCTGTCTGAGGGCTTCAATTTCAACAGGAAGCATGGTTTCTCTTTGCCTAAATAATGCATGCCTTGGCTGAATGCAGAGCTCAACAGAGAGAATGAAAACAGGGAAAATATGTGGGATTTTACAGTCAAATCTGAACTTTTATTTTTGTTACGGTGACATGACTGCAGAGAGCTGGAGGTGAACTGCTCGCAGCGTGGTTTATCTGCTCATCATGGCACAAAAATGTACCTACGACAACAGGAAACCGGTTGAGGCTCTCGAAGTTTCTGTCTTATGAGTCGGCAAATGGAAAGAAGAAGCATAGCTGTGTAGGGCGTTTTGCCAAAATGCATCTTTGCATTGTGCATAGACTGTAAACATAGATTCAGACTACCTGTAGCCCAATATGCATTAGTTGTACCATAATAACCACATGTTGCATTATGTAATATGTTGTTCACTTGGGGAGTCCAACCTGAATAACAAGTTGACAAGGAAGCAGATGTTTACCTGATGCTACAGGGAAGAAAAAGGTTTCACCATAGGACCCTGGTAACCTGTAAAACGATGAAAAAACACACATCAACAAACACAACAAGAAGGACATTCCTCATCATTATAATACTAATGTCAGTTCACTACATCCAATGTGATCCTGCTGACAAACAAACCAAACGACAGAGACACTGGTGAACCGACCATTTAGATTGGAGGTCATAATAACAATGGATTGTGTTGATATACAGAGGAAAAGAGGCTCTAAAACACTGATGGATGTCAATCTGTTGCTCACAACAGTAACTTATTATTCATACAAAAACAATGGTGTTGCTTCAGCAGCTAACCTGCAGCCCCCCTACAACCACAACTCAAACGCGCTGCTTTCTCAGCAGATCTGCCCTCCTGGCTCACGTAAATAAAACACAGCTGACAGGGAACCACCACCGCCATAATAACAACACAAGCTGCACAATAACAAATATTTATAATAAGGTTACACTGTGACTTAAACGATAATGCTCCTAAAATGATGCTAAGCAACTAGCATGCTAACGCTAGCTGCTGCTGTGTGTTTTTTTTTAATCCTTTCCCAGATAATCCAGCTCAAAACTACTTGCACAACTAACCACGAATAACTTAGTTACGTAACCGAGGTTAGCGGAAGACAGTATTTGTGCAAATGTTAAACTAGGACGCCTGTGTAGTCCGAATATTTAACGTTGTAAATTATTATTATCGTTAACTTGCATGTTAGCTAACGGAGATAACGCTGCGTAATGTTGACGTTGCCAGGGCTGCATGATTAAAACCTGTCATCTATCTTTATGTTATAACCGATTTAGAAACAACTTAATGGTGTATCTTTATTTGTATTTATATATTTTTATGTGTTTAACCAGCTAAAGCTAACCATGTTTGCTACCTGTCATTAGCTTGGTACGTTAGCGAGCTAGCGTCGCCAGTCTAAAGCACAGAAAGAAAACAGACGACAAATAAAGAGGACATAAACTTATATATCGACGGACTGGATGTCGTAAAACATTGTCTCTGCTCGTGGTTGTAGTAATATATATTTTTTAGTGTAGTGAAAACGTCATTACCTGGTTATGTGTGGGGGGGAAACGCAGCCTGTCCGCGGTGTCACTGAAGTTTGTTTGACGTTAGCAGCTCCAACATCCGCTGAGAGGGATTAACTCCTCACGTCAGTAATTACACTAATGACCATTTACCATTCACACAGAGAGGAAAAATACAACAATCACATGTGGACAATGTGGGAAAAGTCACATATTTCCCCCCATAAAAATACTATGATAAGACTGAACATAAACTAGACTGGAGCAATTAAGACTGTAGCCAATGTATATTAAACCACACCTCACATTCTTTGATTGGTATCAAAATTTATTGAGATTAAAGTTACACATGCAATATCATTTGTTAAATGAAGAAATAAAGTGACAAACCCAACAAAATAATCATGAACTTTATGTTCTTTTTGCATAAAATTGCCACTGTTGAGTCTATGCTGTTGAGTTGAGCTAAGTCGCCCCCCAGTGGCCATATGGAAGAAATGCAACAACTTGATTGTTAAACTGCATGAAACAAAACATCAAATAACTTACAATATTCTCATCCAATTTAATCAACATTCATTTATATTTCTTAAGATTGTTGGTATGGTAAGATATATGTTTTCTTAAAAGTATGTAACACTGACTGACATAATTATATATTGAGACAAGCTTCATTGTAAAAGAGATATAAATCAAGCGAGGGAAAAGGATAACTGCACTTTCAATTGTTGATGGAATCAATAAATCGGCTTTAGGAGAAATAGATTTTGCAAATTTGTCAAAGATGAAGGCTTGGAAGTGGAGATGTACTATCGGTCCTTTCTGCCATCAGTCATCATGGGAAATACCAACTCTCTGCCCAACAAGAGTGATGTCCAGACATGGTGATAACTCAGAAAGTAAACATTTTAAAAAATCATAACAAAACTTGTGTAGGCCTACATCCCACCCAATGGCAACTGCTGAAGTTCCATCTGAAGTTCTCCATGAAGTCGTTGCTACTAGGATACAGACTAAACATCCTGAGGCACTTTTAATGATATCAGGAGACTTCAGTCATGTTTCCCTGAGGAACTCACTGGGGGATGTGGTGGAGAGATGCGCACTGAGGATGGGAAGTCATTGTGAACAGCTCAGATCATCCACGTCGTGGCACCTTGATGGACCAGGAAAGCAGCGGCTCCTCTCTCTTTGCTGCAGTTATGGATAAATATAGAGGATCCTTTGTACCTTTCTGGCTTTTTGATTCTTTTGCAAATGGCGGATGAGGTGACTGACAAATTAATTTCCCTTTGGGGATTAATAAACTATTTTGTATTGTATTGTATTGTATCAACATATTTTATATATAGCTATATTGAATTATGTCTGAGGCTAATAGGTGATTTATAGCTCTTCACAATGATCAAATATTGAAAAGGTAGCTTGTGAGCATTGGTAGCAATGCAGCAAGAGTGCTTTGTTGACAGAAAATAAAGAAAAATAATATTTGTGTTCACTTTCCATCAACTTGATCAGAGATTTATGCATCTTTTTCTCAGTAGAGGTCTGGATCTACTTCATGGATAAAATGATGTCCCCAAGGTACTTTTCTTTCTCTCTGAGGTTTCACACAAGGAGTCACGGATCTTCTCCCATGCGTCTATCTCTGAGCTCCAAAGTGCAGCTCTGGCTCTGATGAACTGTGACACCTCTGTCTCGCTGCCTTTGGCCAGACTGATGCCATCTTTACAGATAAAGAAGACATCCATGCCAAGGAAAAGAGCATTGAGAGCAATGAAACCTGCTCTGGCCGACTTGGAGAGAGCAAGAGGCCCTTTGACTACTGCCTGACCAATATCTGGGATGTCTGTGGCTACCCTAGTTGTAGAGGCTACCTTAGTTGTAGAGGCAACACCGACAATTGTATCAATGGCTTTTCCAACAGTACCAGCGTTACGCAGGACGTTGACCACTCCCACCACCACATCTATCCTGTCGGGTTGCATCACAGGTTGATTGATCACCTTCTCCAGACAATCTATGAGACTCTGCACATCCTCCATGAAGACCTGGAAGACTTCACTGGCTTTCTTTTGATGCTTATGGTTCACTCCAATCCCTGTGCCTGTGGTAACAGCACTGTTGAGGGCGCTGGCAGCCGCTAGACCTGCCCCTGCCCCTATGAGACCTATAGACACTCCTGCTGTTACAGGAATTAATGCCAAACCAACAATGGAAAGCACACCACCAACTGCCCCCACTGAGCTGCCTGCAACACTGGAGATCTTTGACCCTTTATTCATCCTGTCAAGCTGAACTGCATTCTCCTCCAGGTCCTTTAGAAACTGAAGCATCCCGGGGTGACGCTTGTTGAATTCACTGATAAAGCCAGAACATGATTCCCCCTGAAACAGGAAAGCTGTCCGGAAGTGTTGGTTCATCCTGAAAAAAACCAAAAAGAGGAAATACAGTTGAACTACTGAACTCCTGAACTCTAAGGGTCCCGCCATAAGCTTTAAATAGCTTCTTGGGAGACCTGCCGCTTCACACAATTGTTTTCTTCCTTTTCTGTTCTGTAGATAAATATCATGTGTTTTGTGTGAAATAAATATTGATACTGATACTGAATGAAACACTGGATTTGGGATCTGTGATTTTTCTTTTCTTTTCTTTTCTCTTTACCTTCAGGTTTGAGCATCCTTTGAAGTACAAATTCACATTACACAAAACAACAATCTATGAACAAATCACATAAAAACATGCATTGGGTCACCTTTACCTGATTTCCTCAAGCTCATTAATGTGACGCAGCATCTTCTGTATGTCGTCTTCAGACAGGTCCAGATCCAGGTCAACCTGAGATTCATCTGTTTTCTTCCCACAAAACCCACCTAAAGAGCTGTGACAGACATTTAACCATTCACATTAACTGTCTACAATAGATGATTCTAAAAATGTGCAATTTTGCTATATCATTTTACCTGTATTTGAAGTTCCCACAAATTGTCTGGGTGGCCTCTATGTATCTGTCCAACTGATACAACAACACCTCCACATTTTGAAGTCTAGGATGGAAGAAGACTTCTGCTTCTCTTTTAAACTCAAGGAGACGAGGACAGATCTTTCCTGCAGTATTGATGACGTCCTGAACATGTTTGAAGCTGATGCCATCAGGCAGACGTATCATCTGGTTCTCCGTGAACACATGAGGTGAGGTGACCGCCAGCTTCTCCACTGCATCCAGGAAGCAGTCGAGCTCCTTCAGGCCTTCCAGAGTGTCCTTCAACACATCAGAAAGCTCCTCCTGCAGTATTGCACGCTTCGTGTCTACAGCTGTCTGCAGGGTCATCTTGTTCTTCAAAAATTCCCCAAAGGCCTTTGATCTGTTCTTTGACTGCTTAACATGGCTGAAGCTCAAGTGAAGTTGATCGTCCCTGTTTTTAATGTCCTTCATCATGTCTGATTCTTTCTCTCTCATTTCCACCCATTTAGAAATCTTCTTGCTGAATTCTCTCACTTCGTTGATGTAGATGAGGGTATCTCTGACGTAGTGGCACAAAGCCTTCTGTAGTTCCTTTCTGTAAAACAGCACTGCAATTAGTTTGAACTGCTGAAGTTTTGAAATAGTTGCCATAACCCATCTGTTTGGATTTTGTTGTTCACTTTTTTAATTTAGCTATATTGAGAGCTATACAGTAATAACTTCATAGTTGAAGCACAGAATTGTACAGTAGAGTTTCCACTCCCTCTCTCCCCGTCTATTGTTGTTTGTTTTGAAAAGAGTATACGGAGAGAAAGAGTATTTGAGTAATGAAAGCCATATTCAGGGAAACCTCGGTGGAGAAACATGGACCAGTGACACAGCAGATATAGGAACAGCAGGTCTGTGACAAAGCAAGTAAGCTATAATCCCCAACATGTCCGTGTATGCGTCATAGTTTAATGTTTTTCTCTGTATTTGCTCAGAAGGTGTGTCAGGAGCACACATGGTTTCACAGCAATAAAATCACTTTGTACACACACTTTGCTTTCGTTATTAAACAGAAACTAATGTCACTTTTAAAAAATCTCCTAAAATGTACCAGACATCCAACTCAGTAACAATTTAGTGGCCAAATAATACACCCCTTCATCCCCTTTAATGGTAAGATTGTAATCTTTGTTTTGTTGTGAAGTGTCTTTTTGTTAAAACTGCTGGTAACTCATCATCAGAGACATCATAATGTAGTGGGCTTTGGGACGGCAAAGTGATGCTGTTTGTCTGTGTTGTAAAGTTGAATTGTCTCTGTTGCCAAGTAGTGCAACACTGACAAATGATCTGATTGAGTCTTTTCAATGAGTAAGCAATATTGCATCCTCATCAAACTCTATCTATTATTCATTTGTTTTTGGTTTCTAAAACATTGTGACGTGGAATTACAGCAGCCCTTTTATAATTCTTTGTGATTCGGTTTTAAATTGGCTTTGTTGATTACTCTTACACTGGTCAGCTGATGTTTCATCTGACATACTAAGTAGGACTTCCTCCTAAATCAGCGAGATAAGAGCTTCTTTTAACCTTAACATAAAAATCCATGTATGTGGCTGTAAACTAAGTAGCTGTAACACATTCAAATGATCACACATGAATCATGAGGCAATGTTAAGCTTTCTGTCTCCAGCATTTGTCTTCTTAAAAATTACTTTAGAGCGCAAGCAGGAAAGCAAAGCCACAATAGGATGATATCTCGTTTTAAAGTTTACCTTGTAACAGACATCCTCTCCTCAGTGTGAAGACTTCAGTTTCTGATAAAAATGAAAGTGGCGCAAGCTCTTAAAACCAGTGGGAAGAGTACTGGATTTGCCTTTGGGCTGCATTAATATCAGGAAGTTGGGAAACTCCCACTTCTCCAAGGCTAGTAGGGGAGAGTGGGGTAATGTGAGACACCGGGTAATGTGAGACACCCCCTGTATCTAGAAAACGGAACACATTTATGGTCATCTGACCATTATGTTTTCAAGCCCCTTCCATTTCCCCATGGTCATGAAGGAGAGGACCTCATGATGCTGTGGAAAGCATGTTTTTTTCACAAAAATATGATTTTTGCATGTAAAAGTAAATTTTCTTGCTGTCAACTTAATCAACTGTTGTGCCAAAGCAAATTGATTCACGTAAAAAAACTTATATGATACATGATGATGAACTACCAACACATAAAACCATGTGATGATGCTGGCTGAAAATTAGCCTGAATTTCTAAGAGAGGTATTTTTTTCTAAAATGGGGGTGTTGGGGTAAAGTGAGACAAATGCTGCGGGGTAAAGTGAGACTGTAGTGTATTATCCACCTGAACTTTTAGCTTTAACATCATGTATTATGTTTATTCTTTGTATGTGTGCCTTTTTTTGAGAATTGAAGGAAAGTGTGAATTGGTGCTCTGCTTCATGGATATATTTTGCTTAGAAGTAAATAAATTGAAGGTAGATGTTATAAGAGAGAAAGACGCACATACATTTATAGATATATAAAGATGTTGCATTAGTTGTTTAGTAACAGTAATAGATTAGATAATGAGTGGCTCTTGTGAAATGTACCCTAGGAGAATGTCTTTCCTGTTGTTCACATTTTTCTGTGAGAGCCTTGCTTACAGTTTTTCTCGATTGTTTACACACAATTTTTGGTACTTGAGACACAATGGCCTCAACATCTAACTCATGCACCAACTCCCTTGACCAAATCTGCTAAACTACAAGCACAATTCCTGCTTTACACTCAATTTGCAGTTCTATAACACACTTTATTCAAAACACTACACACAATTCTCTGCATTTGGCACAATTTTCATGAAGAAAATCTCTTGTTTTCACGAGTAACACACTGTTATTCAAAATTCTAAAGTTAGTTTCCCTACTATTCACACTGACTCATCACATGGGTAAACACCTGTCACACAGTTTTACAATTAGCAATCAGAGCTTTAGCAAAAAAGGGAAACATAGCAGGCAGTGATAGACTGACACCAAAAAGAGAGAAACCAAACAGAGAGATGCCACACATAACACACACACACACACACACACACACACACACACACATATATATAGCAGTGATCATAATGATGATGAGAAAAGAAAATGCATTGATCACCAAAATTGCATGTTGATAGAAGGATTCAAACCTAGACTAGAACAAAGTCTTTGACTACAAAGAGTGCTGCTCTACTAGGTGAGCCACATGTTACAGTAGTTTCATCTTGTCAAAATATTATGTATTCAGTCTTTCAAAATTGTTCGGCCGTAAACCAGCTGACCCCGACTGACTCTTTCTTTTTTTCTTTTGTGGTCAGATCAGCATGGCTGCATCGTCACACACCCACCTCGGTCGCGTCTTCACACATTTCATTTGTTACCGTGTATTTGAGTGTTCTGAGTATCAAAACAATATTCTAAAATTTTACAACACATTTATATATGTACTGTCTGTAGTTACAGTAAAAAAAAAAAAAAAACCTAAGTCATTATGAGGAATGTAGTAGAAGTGTTTTCCATTCATCATAGTGTTTTACACTGAGCACATCAGTGTTCAACTGGTTCTTATAAATGTCTAGTCATATGATGGTTTGTGTGTGTCATTTGAGACTAAAATAGCATTTTGAGAATAAATAACATTGTTTTGAATGTAAAGTTTCATTTTGCAGGAGAAGTTAGGGGTTTTGCCCATTGTGTGTGTGTTTTTGGATTTGTGTGTAGAGTTCTGAGAGTATGAGGCATGCTTTCAGAAAATGTGTGTAAACAATCGAGAAAAACTGTAAGTTTATGTTAGCCTCGTCCGGAGTATGAATGCAAGGTCGTAAAACTCTATAGGCTAGATCCTGTCTCATGTACATAGATGCAAGACATGAACTGCGTATGTTAAACACTTACAGGAATTGTTTAGATTAACGGATACATGGATTGTTCATGTTAATGTTAAACACTTAATGCCTATTATGGTAAGCTATATCCTTATGTTGGGAGAAGGTGGAGTTTTGGAGTTAGAAAGTTATGATCATGGTGTTGAGCCATTGAGAGGAAGATCTCACTTTGGCACCAGGGATGCTTCAGGATTCGGCATTTTTTGTACACTGTTCTTCTTCTTGTTAATAAACTTCTTTTTAAATACAAGTGAAGACGTGTCGGCGGTGATACCTTCTTTTCATCAACACATCAATATACCACAAGACCATGGATTATTATAATAAATCCAAGAGTGAGACACTGTGAGCACACCATACACAAAGATTCACACTAGAATCTCGTCCCCCAAGCCAGAAATCTTGCGTGATCAATGATCTGTAGCCACACTGCTTTGTTATGCTATGTGCTCTCAGTCAGCTTGTTTATTTATTGGTTAATTAACTCAATTTTAGTCACATTCCACTTTGTCGGCTCCCTCCACATACAAGAGGACTTTTGATCAAAATGGTCACCATTGTCGGGGCCTACAACCTGACCCCCAGACTATCTAACTGGTTCTATCTGTCATTTGAATGTTAATTAAAACATTTTGTGTTGTAGGCCTATTTGATTTTGGTTTTGAGTCACTTTGTGTTGAGAAAACAAAAGTGCTTAATTGACAAATCCCCGTGATTCTGCTACTAGTCCGACATTAGTTTTGGGAAGTGTGGTTGTCAAGCTGGCTGTCAGGATTCTGTCAGGTGTTGTTATGGTAGTTTCAGAGTGGAAAAAGTAAGTGGATCAGTTTACCCCATTGATTTTTCTAGTTTGTCTCAGTTTACCCCTGAGCTGGGGTAAAGTGAGACACAAGACCACTTTTTTTAAAACAATCATATTTTCACTGTCCTTCGTCCTAAATACATTCTGATAATTTCCATTGCTAGGCAACATCCTGAATTAATTGGAAATGTGTAAATTTTACTGATAAATCATTTTAGCTCGCTTAGAGGGGAGCAAATGTAAAAAGTGTCTCACTTTACCCCACTCTCCCCTAAATTAAGATTAGACAAAAATCATGTATACATTTATAGATCAGACCAGACATCTCCTGACCCATGCTCCTGAACTCAAGTCTACGAATCCTTGGACCACATTACATTATCTCACAGAAGCAGAAGAACTCCACTTAAATGTATTAATGTATTTGGATGGATGGATCCACACTTATGTGAGTGGGTGACTTTCTGTGAAATATTAAACAGATATCTATATCTTGAAAATCCATTCCAAGGAACTTAGTGAGTCACATAGACAACTAGGAGGATTAACCTGACTGAGCCGCAGCCTCAGCAGCCAGTCTCTTTCATAACATCCCAACAATTTTTTAACCTAAGATTTCATTTTGTTTATATCATTCATCATCATCATTTGACCTCTGAATATATTTGCTTTGTAATTTCCCCATCATGACTTTGCATGAGAATATATTATTTCGTTTTCATTGACCGCAGTAAAGAATCTGGTAAGACTTGATTCAGAGCCCATTCATCCATCTTGAGATAAATTCACATTCACAAGTCTTTATTTCTTTAACACTTCACTGACACTTATCTGAAATCAGTGTTTTGTTGAGCTTTCCTGCTCGCACGCACATTGAAAATGAAAGCATGTAAAAGATCATTGATCACGCAAGATTTCTGGCTTGGGGGACGAGATTCTAGTGTGAATCTTTGTGTATGGTGTGCTCACAGTGTCTCACTCTTGGATTTATTATAATAATCCATGGTCTTGTGGTATATTGATGTGTTGATGAAAAGAAGGTATCACCGCCGACACGTCTTCACTTGTATTTAAAAAGAAGTTTATTAACAAGAAGAAGAACAGTGTACAAAAAATGCCGAATCCTGAAGCATCCCTGGTGCCAAAGTGAGATCTTCCTCTCAATGGCTCAACACCATGATCATATATACTTTCTAACTCCAAAACTCCACCTTCTCCCAACATAAGGATATAGCTTACCATAATAGGCATTAAGTGTTCAACATTAACATGAACAATCCATGTATCCGTTAATCTAAACAATTCCTGTAAGTGTTTAACATACGCAGTTCATGTCTTGCATCTATGTACATGAGACAGGATCTAGCCTATAGAGTTTTACGACCTTGCATTCATACTCCGGACGAGGCTAACATAAACTTACAGTTTTTCTCGATTGTTTACACACATTTTCTGAAAGCATGCCTCATACTCTCAGAACTCTACACACAAATCCAAAAACACACACACAATGGGCAAAACCCCTAACTTCTCCTGCAAAATGAAACTTTACATTCAAAACAATGTTATTTATTCTCAAAATGCTATTTTAGTCTCAAATGACACACACAAACCATCATATGACTAGACATTTATAAGAACCAGTTGAACACTGATGTGCTCAGTGTAAAACACTATGATGAATGGAAAACACTTCTACTACATTCCTCATAATGACTTAGGTTTTTTTTTTTTTTTTACTGTAACTACAGACAGTACATATATAAATGTGTTGTAAAATTTTAGAATATTGTTTTGATACTCAGAACACTCAAAGACACGGTAACAAATGAAATGTGTGAAGACGCGACCGAGGTGGGTGTGTGACGATGCAGCCATGCTGATCTGACCACAAAAGAAAAAAAGAAAGAGTCAGTCGGGGTCAGCTGGTTTACGGCCGAACAATTTTGAAAGACTGAATACATAATTTTGACAAGATGAAACTACTGTAACATGTGGCTCACCTAGTAGAGCAGCACTCTTTGTAGTCAAAGACTTTGTTCTAGTCTAGGTTTGAATCCTTCTATCAACATGCAATTTTGGTGATCAATGCATTTTCTTTTCTCATCATCATTATGATCACTGCTATATATGTGTGTGTGTGTGTGTGTGTGTGTGTGTGTGTGTTATGTGTGGCATCTCTCTGTTTGGTTTCTCTCTTTTTGGTGTCAGTCTATCACTGCCTGCTATGTTTCCCTTTTTTGCTAAAGCTCTGATTGCTAATTGTAAAACTGTGTGACAGGTGTTTACCCATGTGATGAGTCAGTGTGAATAGTAGGGAAACTAACTTTAGAATTTTGAATAACAGTGTGTTACTCGTGAAAACAAGAGATTTTCTTCATGAAAATTGTGCCAAATGCAGAGAATTGTGTGTAGTGTTTTGAAAAAAGTGTGTTATAGAACTGCAAATTGAGTGTAAAGCAGGAATTGTGCTTGTAGTTTAGCAGATTTGGTCAAGGGAGTTGGTGCATGAGTTAGATGTTGAGGCCATTGTGTCTCAAGTACCAAAAATTGTGTGTAAACAATCGAGAAAAACTGTAAGCAAGGCTCTCACAGAAAAATGTGAACAACAGGAAAGACATTCTCCTAGGGTACATTTCACAAGAGCCACTCATTATCTAATCTATTACTGTTACTAAACAACTAATGCAACATCTTTATATATCTATAAATGTATGTGCGTCTTTCTCTCTTATAACATCTACCTTCAATTTATTTACTTCTAAGCAAAATATATCCATGAAGCAGAGCACCAATTCACACTTTCCTTCAATTCTCAAAAAAAGGCACACATACAAAGAATAAACATAATACATGATGTTAAAGCTAAAAGTTCAGGTGGATAATACACTACAGTCTCACTTTACCCCGCAGCATTTGTCTCACTTTACCCCAACACCCCCATTTTAGAAAAAAATACCTCTCTTAGAAATTCAGGCTAATTTTCAGCCAGCATCATCACATGGTTTTATGTGTTGGTAGTTCATCATCATGTATCATATAAGTTTTTTTACGTGAATCAATTTGCTTTGGCACAACAGTTGATTAAGTTGACAGCAAGAAAGTCAGAAAGTCAGATGACCATAAATGTGTTCCGTTTTCTAGATACAGGGGGTGTCTCACACAGAGTCCTGCATCGGGTCGGATCCCCGCGGGTATCCGGCGGGTACCCCGCAAAAACGGTGTTCAACGGGTGGATAAGCTGTCTTGTGAAAATTCACGGGTCGGGCACGGGCGGAACTCAAATGAACGCGGGTGGGTAGCGGGTGTATGTGTAGGCCTACAGAGGAAAACTCACGCGCAGCTGCATGAACCAGCGAAGCAAATCAAATCTTTTTTTTTTTTCACACACGGCAACAACAGAGCAGCATCTTGATGTAAATAAACGATCTTTGGCCGCTCGTGTGACCGCTCACAGCTTTCCCTGGAGTTTAGCCTGTCATGGCTTGACTGCTCGGCTTCTGGGTAAAGCTACAAACACACCGATGGGATCAATGTAAAGGCTGAAGTGTCCTGCTTTCATTCCACTGAGTTAATGTGTTTTTACCGAACACATTAACTCAGTGGACAAAAACATCAAGTTCACCAGAGAGGATGTCAAGGACAATAGTCTGCCTTTCTTAGATTGTGACGTCCATATGAAAAAGGACAGGAGCCTCCACATTGGGGTATACAGAAAACCCACACATACAGACCAATATCTACTTTTCGACTCTCACCACCCTCTGGAACATAAGCTTGGGGTTATCAGAACTTTACAACACAGAGCTGATAACGTGCCCACCAGCTCACAGGCCCAAGGGGCAGAACACAAGCACCTGAGAGGCGCCCTCACAACTTGTGGTTACCCTAGCTGGACCTTTGTGAAAACTGCAGCTGCTTCCAGAAAGAAAACCAGCAAAGTGGTTGAGAAAGAAAGACAAAACAAGAGAAACAACATAGTCATTCCATATGTGTCTGGAGTATCAGAAAAACTCAGGAGGATCTTTAACAAACACCGTATCCCTGTGTATTTCAAACCCAGCAACACACTCAGACAGAGATTGGTACATCCCAAGGACAGAACACCACACACCCACAAAAGCAATCTGGTGTATGCAGTCCAATGCAACGAGGAATGCAAAGACCTCTACATTGGAGAAACAAAACAACCACTGCATAAACGCATGGCCCAACACAGGAGAGCAAACTCCTCAGGACTGGACTCTGCTGTCCATTTACATCTCAAGGAGAAAGCCCACTCCTTTGAGGACAGCAATGTCCAAATCCTAGACAGAGAGGACAGATGGTTTGAAAGAGGAGTCAAAGAAGCTATTTTTGTAAAAGTAGAGAAACCATCCCTCAACAGGGGAGGTGGCCTGAGACACCACCTATCTCCAATTTACAATGCTGCCCTTTCATCCCTTCCCAGGAGATTCAACAATCTAGCCTCAAAGAACAACCACTGTTCACAAGTGGCAAGTGCCTCCAACGACTGTCGTTATAACACAATAGGGCACTAACGAAGTCGAAACCAACCTTCCATCAAAGGCAGTCATTTAAACGACTGTCGTTGGCACTTGGAGCACAAATGGGAACCAGTGACATCATCACCCTTGTGAACGCCCACACAAGAGGTTAAATAGTGAGTCTCCACACCAGATAGTTGGACCAGTCCCAGCCTGGTCAGATGCGTACATGAACTGATGAAGCCTCTTGGATGAGAGGTGAAACGTCTTCCTAGACAAATAACTAAGTCCAGTTGCTTTCGATTTAACCTCCTTTGAAAAAAAAAAAAAAAATTGTGGGATACAAGTGTTATCCAATGAGGGGAGAGAACGGCATGAAGGGCTGTGTGTGCAGCCAAGGGATGCGCGTGAATGTGGTGACGTAGCACGAGGACCAATTGATGCCTGACAAGGGCGGGGGCTGCTAACTCATGGTGCGTTCAAGGAAACTCGTACTTTGTGTTTTTCCTTCCTGTGAAGTCATACCAGTTCGATCTGGTACGAGTTCACGGGTCGGAAGTTACGAGTGGCCGTTATAGGGAACTTTCACAGACAACAGGACGGTAAAAACACGAGCTACGGGTTACCTGGAACGCTACCAAGTCGTAGTTGTGACTTGAAGCTGTAACTTACGGTTTCAAAAGCCTGCCTTGAACACAGCATTAGCCGAAACGGCCGTGCCACTGATATCTGCTTTAACTGTGTTTTAATCACATGAAGGTGTGTGTTTGTGTGTGTGTGTGTGTGTGTGTGACTGTAATCACATGAAGGTGGCTCTAGAGTCTGTGTGTGTGTGTGTGTGTGTGTGTGTGTGTGTGTGTGTGTGTGACTGACTTGACACATAGTTAGTTAGTAGCTGCATCCTGTGTCAGTCTGATTTAGCTGTGTCTCTGTTTATAAACATTTAAACGAGCGCCAGGTGGATTGTTTATGAAGTTAACGAGCTCTGGCCTGAGGATCAAAGAGGTTACCACGGCGATAGGGCCCCCGCAGGCTGAGACAGACAGAAACGTGGAGAAAAAGAGCCATTTTCTGCCTCTAAACCGGTCTCACAATTAGGCTAATCACATGAAGTTACCTGTGTGTGTGTGTGTGTGTGTGTGTGTAATCACATGAAGTTACCTGTGTGTGTGTGTGTGTGTGTGTGTGTGTGTGTGTGTGTGTGTGTGTAATCACATGAAGTTACCTGTGTGTGTGTGTGTGTGTGTGTGTGTGTGTGTGTGTGTGTGTGTGTGTGTGTGTGTGTGTGTGTGTGTGTGTGTGTAACTGTAATCACATGAAGCTGGTTCTAGAGTCTGTGTGTGTGTGTGACTATGAGCTGCATCCTGTGTCAGTCTGATTTAGCTGTGTCTGTGTTTATAAACATTTAAACGAGCGCCAGGTGGATTGTTTATGAAGTTAACGAGCTCTGGCCTGAGGATCAAAGAGGTTACCACGGCGATAGGGGCCCCTGCAGGCTGAGGCAGACAGAAACGTGGAGAAAAAGAGCCATTTTCTGCCTCTGCACCGGCCTCACATTTAGGCTTAGGGTGAGAAAACGGTAACTCCTATCAGAACAAAACACAGATCACATTGCTCTAAGGACTTACTGAAAATTTCGGTACGATTTGGTGTTTCTACAGTAAATATTTTGGCGACGCTGGCAGTTTTAAAACATCAGGCCGTTCTGCTTCTCTGAGAAAATATTTGTATTGGACTCTGTTATGATTAGATGTTATTACATGTTTGACCGCTAGGCGGCAGTACTGGTTAGTAGTCAGCTCACCGTACCATATAAGACAGTAGAGCAAGACTGCATGGAGCCACATGTATGTTGTTGAGAACATGAGACATTAAACTAAGTTACTTGCTATCAACACGGCCTCATCCTTGGAACACGAACATGACATGGTACCAGGAGTAAACTCGAATGGGCGACATGGATTTAAAACCACCGGAAAGTTTGAAACTAACGGGGAATGTCGACGAGAACTGGCGCACCTTCAAACAGCGGTTTCACCTGTATGTTGCTGCTACGGGACTCGAGGAAAAGCCGGAGGCAAGAAAGGTAGCGCTGCTGCTAACGATAGCAGGGCCACAGGCCATAGATGTATTTAACACGTTCGTGTTTGACAGTCCTGAAGATAATGAAAAGTTGGATGTAGTGCTTAGCAAGTTTGATACTCACTGTTCTCCGAAGAAGAACGAGACGTACGAGAGGTACGTGTTTCGGTCTCGTACACAGCGGCAACATGAGCCCTTCGATAGCTTCCTGACGGACTTGCGGCTAAAGGCGCAGTCCTGCAACTTCGGAACGCTGACGGACTCCATGGTCCGGGACCAGATTGTCTACGGTGTGGCGGATAAAAAGGTCAGAGAGAGGCTACTACGGGAGATGGAGCTGACGCTGGCAGGAGCCATTAAGATCTGCCAGGCCAGTGAGCTGTCCCAAAGGCACGTGAGGACGTTCAGCGAGATGTCTGCAGTCGCCTCGGCGCAGAGCGACAGCGCGGCAGCGGTTGGAGCAGTGTCGTATCAGCGGAGACGGCGCACACAGACCCGGCCTGCACAGCAGGAGGAGGACGTGATGATAAACTGCAAGCGCTGCGGCTCACAGCACAAGCCTAGACAGTGTCCAGCGTTTGGTAAGCAATGCTCCACTTGCCAAGGCAAGAATCATTTTGCTAAACAATGCTTCTCCAAACGGAAAGAGGGGAAGAAAGAAAAAACTGTAAACTTAATAGACGAGCCTGATCTAAGTGACACGTTCTTTGTTGGAATGGTGAATTGTGAAAGTGAACAAATAAATAAGCCAGACAATGTAAATGATGTCACTAAAGAAGATAAGTGGATAGCTCCTCTAATGATAAATGGGACTGTAGTCACCATGAGATTGGACACTGGTGCAAAAGCAAATCTCATAAGCATGTGTGATGTGAAGGCAATGAAAAATAAGCCACAAATAAAAAGAAAAGAATCTGGACTGAAAGACTACAATGGGCGGCCAATCAAATGTTTGGGCACATGCAGGTTGAGTGTCACAGTTAAAGGAAAAGTGCACCACCTATTCTTCTTTGTTGTGAATGAGGGACGGGAATCACTTCTTGGTGACAGAGCCTGTGAAGAACTGGGGCTTGTGAAAAGAGTGTATCGCATAAACCCAACAAATGACTCTATGGACACAATTGTTCAGAACTTTTCAGATGTTTTCAAGGGTTTTGGTGTTTTGCCCTTCACATATAAAATACAGTTGAAAGAAGGAGCCCAACCAGTTGTGCATGCAGCACGCAGAGTTCCCGCTCCACTGAAAGACTGCCTAAAGAAAGAGCTCGACAGAATGATCATGCTAGGAGTGATCAAAAAGGTTAATGAGCCTACAGACTGGGTCAACTCACTGGTCATCACAAAGAAGAAGAATGGTGAGTTGAGAATATGTATGGACCCTAAAGACCTAAATGAGAGCATAAAGCGTGAACATTATCAAATACCTACACGTGAAGAGATCCTCAGTGAAATGTCAGGTGCCAAATACTTCACAAAGCTTGACGCCTCACAAGGCTTCTGGCAGCTGAAACTGGATGAAAGCAGCACCAAGTACTGTACCTTTAATACGCCCTTCGGCAGATACTGCTTTCTCAGACTGCCTTTTGGAATCAAGTCAGCACCTGAAATATTTCACAGAGCGATGGAGCAGATCATCGAGGGCTTGGATGGAGTTCGAGTCTACATTGATGACATCATCATATGGGGGTCCACAGCCCAAGAGCACAACGAGAGGCTGAACAGAGTTATGGAACGCATACAAAAGTATGGACTGAAACTCAACAAGAGTAAATGTGAGTTTGGCGTTCAAGAGATCCTCTTCCTGGGAGACAAGCTGTCTGCACGTGGTGTCGAGCCAGATAAAGACAAAATACATGCAATACAGAACATGCCAAGGCCCACAGACAAGACAGGGGTGCTACGCATCATGGGGATGGTGAATTTCATAGGTAAATTCATTCCCAATCTGACAGCAAAGACATCATGCATACGAGAGCTTCTGCACAGGGACTGTGAGTTTAAATGGACAGTGAAACATGAGCATGAGTGGCAAAAACTCAAGGACACACTGAGCACAGCACCTGTGTTGGCATTTTATGACCACACGAAGAGGATAAAAGTGTCTACAGATGCTTCCAAAGATGGTATTGGTGCCGTTCTACTCCAAGCTGAGGGTGAGCACTGGAAACCGGTAGCCTATGCATCTCGGGCTATGACAAAGACTGAATGCCGATACGCTCAGATCGAAAAAGAATGTTTGGGACTGGCGTATGGTTTGGAGCGGTTTCATAGCTACGTGTACGGCCTGCCATCTTTCACAGTCGAAACTGATCATCGACCGCTGGTCGCCATCATCAAAAAGAATCTGAATGAAATGTCTCCACGGATTCAGCGGTTAATGATGAAGATGCAAAGGTATGATTTTGAACTGATATATACTCCAGGTAAACACCTAGTCCTTGCTGATGCCCTATCCAGAGCAACTACAGGCGACAGTGTGAGTGCAACAGACGAGGACATACAGTGTCACGTGAACATGGTGTCGGCTACACTGCCTGTGTCAGACACAAAGTCAAGACAAATAGCGGAGGCTACAGCAACGGATGCTGAGCTACAGCATGTCATGAAGAACATGGATGAGGGATGGCCAGCTGGTTCATGTCCACTATTTTACCATGTCAGAGGTGAGCTTAGTACTGTGGACGGTCTGCTGTTGAAAAAGGGCAGGATTGTTATTCCACGGGCTTTGAGAATGGACATGTTGCACAGGATACATGAAGGCCATCTCGGCATCGAAAAGTGCAAAAGGAGGGCGAGAGACATGGTTTTCTGGCCGGGACTGAACAAAGACATTGAAACACTTGTAAGTAAATGTGAAACATGCCAGAAACACAGGAACAAGCAGAGCAAAGAGCCTATGGTGGTAGCTGAGGTGCCAACAGCACCATGGCACAAAGTAGGAATGGACTTGTTTCATCTCAGAGGTAAAGACTATTTAGTGGTAATGGATTACTACTCAAACTTCCCGGAGATGGCGCTACTAACAAGCTCAACATCAACTTGTGTCATAACACATGCTAAATCTATCTTCGCCAGGCATGGCATCCCACACACCGTGGTGAGCGACAATGGCCCCTGCTTCAGCAGCAAAGAATGGCAGAAGTTTGCAGAGCAATATGATTTCAAGCATGTGACGTCAAGCCCACACTATGCACAGTCAAACGGGCAAGCTGAAAAAGGAGTTCACATTCTCAAGCAACTCCTAAAGAAAGCAGCTGACAGTGACTCGGATCCCTATCTGGCTTTATTGAGCTACAGAGCATCACCTCTTCAGTGCGGCCTATCACCAGCTGAACTGCTGATGAAGAGGAAGCTCCGAACAACATTGCCGAGTCATCAAAACGACAAATTAAAGCAAAAGAATCACTCAAAGATTGAACATAAGCTACGACAACAGAAAATGATGCAAAAGTCATTCTATGACAGAAAAACCAAGCATCTCCCTCCACTGACTATCAACAACACAGTTAGGATTGAGGATGCTGATGGATGGAGTACAAAAGCAACTGTCCTGCAAGAAGTTGCTCCACGATCGTACAAATCCTCAGACGCAATCGTCGCAGTCTGTTAAAGACTCCTAAAGGGACTGTTGGTGAGCTCAGTGTAACCTGTGGTGAATCTCAGGTAATTCCCACACTTGCTATGGACTGTAACACTGACTCTCACACACCTACTCCAAGCGAACCTGAGTTAAGATGGTCCACAAGAGAAATCAGAAAGCCTGATAGACTGAACTTATAAACAAAGAAAATTCAATATGCATGTTAAAGATGTTGAACAAAATGTATATTGATTGATGTTGTGAATGTGTTCTAAATGGTCTAGTGTTGGCTTAGATATGAGTTATGCAATCTGATATAAACTGTTTATACTGCTTATGTGTTGCAGAGTTATGCTGAATGTGAAATGGTTGAAATAACTGACACAGCTAATGTGATAATTCATGTTAATGCATTTTACCTTAGAAAAAGGGGGATGTTATGATTGGATGTTATTACATGGTTGACCGCTAGGCGGCAGTACTGGTTTGTAGTCAGCTTACCGTACCATATAACGGAGTAGAGCAAGACTGCATGGAGCCACATGTATGTGGTTGAGAACGTGAGACATTAAACTAAGGCCCAATTCCAATCCGACCCCTCACGGACTCACTGACTTAGAGGCGCGTTCACGGGAAGTCAACACGGCCTCATCCTTGGAACACGAACATGACAGTTGTGTTGTCTTGAATGTCCTCCTGTGCTGTGTCAACCTAACCTGACTGGCTCAGCCATTGGTCCAGCGCAGCGCAACTCTCGTTTTAATTGGCTGTTTGTATTTTCTGTCAAAACATGAATGAATGAAACCTATCGACTTTCTATCGACCACGTTTCATATTGCTATTGAGTAAAGTTATATCGCGATATATATCGTTATCGTTTTATCGCCCAGCCCTATCTGTGACGTTACATGAGACTGAATGTTACATTGCCCTTCTTAATAAAAAAAAAACAGAAGGATATTCATTTAGTGAACACAACACTTGTGTCTACACTAGGTCACATTAACAACCTCATATTAGTGTGCCAAAACATTATGAAAGGGTCACAAGTGAACTTTGATCTCTCATAAGGCCATGAATCACTCGTTAGGAGTAAGTTAACAGGTACGTGGAAGATCTTCTTCTTTTATTAAAAAGTGAAAGCTTTTATATCTTTACCCCCCAAACACTAACCCCCAGAGGCCTAAACCAGGAGTATGATATCAAGCATTTTCTTTAGTCTCTTCAAGCAGGATTTTAACGTTTGTTATGTAACTATCAATGATGTTCTCAATAATGTTATATGTTATGTTGGATGTTGTTTATGCATTTTTGTCTATTTTGGACAATATACACAGCTTTTACTCTTTTTCCTCATGATGATGAATTTTTTGATTACAAATGGTGTTCCCACTGACAATATGTAGTTAGTAATTGTGTGTTTATCATATTGTAGTTGTCAAATGTATGATGATATTTTCTATATTGAAAAATTATTTAAAAATTGTAAAAATAAAAAAAATAAAAAAAAATAAAAAATCCACTGTTCTAACACACAGTGAGTGAGACAACTTCAAGCTGAGGGATGTGCCCCTCACCTTTAGGCTTGCCCCCTTTCATCCAATTGGACCACACATTAACACACCTGCGACTCAGGTGGTCCATACTGTATAGATGTAGCCTATGTGTTCTATTATTCTGTCACCTGAAGAAGACGATTCGTTCAAAAACGTTTGTGTGCCATAAAAGTCACTGTGAAACTACCAGAGTGTGTGGGCATACCCTCTCTTTCTTCATTCCATTTTTATTGCCCTGCACCTCAAGACAGTGTGATGTGCGTATAAAAAACCCTTGCTTTCCCCATTCCAAGAAGTTGCAACATTCCATTCAAACAGTTATCGTGATTGATGTGTCCTAACCATCTTTAAATGGTATGGCTAACTAGACACGTGTACGTTTAATATGTAAAAGTTTGGTGAGTGTAATCCAAATAGTAACTGAGAAAAAAGTAAAAATGTGTTGCAACTGTCCCCAGTCTCCCCTGCCTTGCAGCAAACATCCTCTCCTCTCAGTGTGAAGACTTTGGTTTCTGATCAAATGAAAGTAGAGCAAGCTTGTAAAACCAGTGGGTATAGTGGTGAATGTCATGCCTTTGGTGTAATATTTCTATTTTGCCCGCTGGCTAAGTTGTGTTTACAATAAACGGTATTGGACGCTGGTATTTGCTTGTGTTGTTAATTCCATGTTGTTTATAGCCATCTTGAATACACACTTTAATCTCGATGGGGCCGCCACCTCCCACCATGTCTTTGAGCTGGGCATGCCCTAACTTGTGGGAGCGTGCAATATCTATGGCTCTGTCGGGGAGTATACATCAGTCCGACTGCCCACAAGTCCGACAGCTCATTTCTCCAACTACCCATTCTACAGTGTTAAGGTTAGGTTTAGGGTAAGGTTAAGGGTTAGGGACTACTTAAGTCGGAGAAATGGGAGGTCGGACTAATGGACGCAAAAATAAAGAAATGTATGGTTGGAGAAATGGGTAGTCGGACAGACATCATGCGCCCGGCTCTGTCTAACGAAGTAGCTTCTCACGGACCCGTGGGGAATTAGTAGCAAAAACAATGCGATCTCTCACCATCTTGTCGCTGTTTGGGTATCCACAGTCTGTGACGCAGAGTTTCAGCTCTGTGATGAAATATTCAAAGGGCTTGCAGTTCCCTTGCATCTTCTCGTGGAAGCAGTATCCCGTGTATATTGGGTTAGACTTGGGCGTGAGGTTTTCTGTATACTTGTCATAGTACGTGATTAGCTTCTTCGTCTGACCCCAGTGTCCAAGTATTGTAAACATCCCATCCTTTCTCCCTGATCCACAGGAGAAGGTAGCTAAATTTTTCCTCTTCGGTTTTACCTTTCAGGGGTGCCGAGAACATCAGCTCACCGCGTTGTCTAAAGCGGCGCCATGCTTCCGGTAGGTTTGGAGAGTCCCATGCTGGGTTCTGGAACGCCGTAAGTATTCATTTTCGATCGGAAGGTGAGTATTTGAGCCTCTACTCTGACATCATGTAATATTTCTGTCTTGCCCACTGGCTAAGTTGTGTTTACAATAAACTGTACTGGATGCTGGTATCTGCTTGTGTTGTTTATTCCGCCATCTTGACTGCACACAATCTTACGGGAGTCCATGATGTAGCCCTTGCTAAAGTAATGGGTGTATTTGCATTTTGTTAACAATATAATGTACAGATTCATAATTCATGTGAAGTTTATTGTGTATTGATGTGTTTAAAAATGCATAAATATGGTTAAAATACAAAGGTTAAAAAAGTTAAAAATCTACAAGGAGTATGTGTTAAAAATATAAGTTCATGTCATCTCATGTCGTGTCCTAAAAGAAAAAAGAGTAAGTTCATCTGAGACAGTGTTTAAGTGTAATTACGTTATTTACACAATATTATTTGTTTTAAGAGGTGTCGATCACAAAAGTCTTTGCTGTGATTGGCTTGTGCAGAGCTCAGGAGACTCCGGCCAATCGTGTGAGCAGTCTGACGTGAGGGGGTGGGACTTAGACTGTGTTGTGGTTCCGGGAAGAAAGCAGGTAGAGGAAGAGAAAAAAAAGGAAAAGAGGGAGAGACACGAGTTAGCCCAACCGTGTCAAAGTTTTGAGACTTTTTAGAGGCTGGAAGTTCTGGTTTTAAGGTGAACGGACTGTTACCGGATAATATAGACTTTTGTGCCCTGTCGAGAGGATCTGCGCCCTCCGGTGTGGACGAGAGCTGTCGGACGGAATCGTTAACGAGCGGACTGTGAGTTTCGGCTGCGCCTGCCGGCGAGTCGCCATTCCCCCTCATCCCCCGTTTCCCCACGGACTGTCGGGAGCGCATGGACTGTTGTCGGGAGCCATGAGTAACTGTTGATTTGCACGTGCCTTTTATTTTGCTTTCAGAGAGCGAAGCGGCCAGTGTGTTTTGGGCCTCAACGCACACGAGCAACGAAACAGGCCTGCAACGGGGTTTTGGGGTAGCTTTTCCCAGACTGTTGTGGACTGTGGGGTGTGCGTGTGAAAGTGTGTGTGTGGGTTCATTGCATTATTCGCTCGCTTTATGTTTCATGATATTTGGTGTGAATAACCAGTGATTGCCAGTATTTAAAGTGATCAAAACGGGTATCATTTCTGTTGAATATTAATTTTATTGTCACTGAACCCAAGTGATTATTTCATATTTTTTATTTTTCTATTTTGAACTAAAAAATCCTCTAACTAAAAAAGTATTTACATTTAAAGTGATATTGTGTGTGATTTTCATTTAGCCTACTCAATTCTTATTTTATTTATTAAGCATAACAAAAAGGGGAATATCATAAGTTTAACCCAGGCCCCGCCCCATAGGTACATGAGACGGGTGTTACACAAAATGGAGGCACCGCTGGGATATTCCCATGCTTAATCTTTTTAGTTTTTTGCCCGTTAAAGGTGCATTTCGCTTCAGTCTTTCACAGTTACACACCAGTAGTAGGTTAGAGTAATGACTACTCAGACGACTACTCAGACAACTAGTCAGACAGCTTCTCAGCCAGCACCTGAGCTTAGTAGCTGGTGCAGTGAGGCAGGCATAGACCCAAACCGGGCCTTTGTACTGCATGACGTTCCTACTGACACTGACCATACAGCCATTGAAGAGACTGCTGAGACAGTGAAAGCTTTTGGAAAAGTGAAAGTAAGAGAGACAGTACTTGACATTAAGACCGGCAATAGTCTAGTACTTTGTGAATGTCGTCAAGATGTTCACCCAGACCGCATACCATCTCAACTTCAGACATTGGATGGAGGTCCTGCCTGGAAAATATCCCTCTTTGTTGAATCTGAGAGTCCGGCTGATGACTTCTTAGCCAAGCTTAACAAGCTATTGAAAGAGGAGGGAAAATCAGTTAATGATGTTCATGCCATGCTGTCTACAGATGTTCCACAGGGTAACTCACCTGAATCGATCATACGTGCAGTTGGAGATCTGTTAGAAAAAACTATGCGACCTACCAGTGAGAACAATGCATTTAGACGTCTTCGGACGTTCTCTGGTCATCTCCCCACACCAGCAGGTGAGGAGAGTGTTGAACACTGGCTCGAGCAGGCTCGCCTGATGATTGAAGAGTGTGACTGTTCTGCCAGAGAGAAGCGAAAGGGAATAGTAGAGAGTTTAAAGGGGCTTGCTCTGGAAATTATCCAGGCTGTGCGGCTAAATAATCCTGATGCTAGCCCTGAGTGTTATGTAGAAGCTGTAGAAAGTGCATTCGGAACTCCTGAGTCTGGTGAAGATTTGTATTTTGCTTTCAGGAGTCTCCACCAACAGCGAGGAGAAAAGCTGTCAGACTTCCTGAGAAGGTTGGAACGCTCACTGACCAAAGTGGTGCAAAGAGGAGGTCTTCCGAGTCACAGAGCTGATCGTGCACGCATCGACCAACTCATAAGGGGCGCTGCTGAGTCTGACATCATGCTTTTACAGCTAAGACTAAGAGAAAGGAAGGAGAAACCCCCTACCTTTCTGAAGCTCCTGAATGAGATCCGGGAGGAGGAAGAATATGAGACTGCACGACGTAAGTTAAACACAACAGTGAGACAAGTTAAAGTTGGTGAGGAGACAAAAACCAAATCAACAGAAGTTCAAGAGTTAAAAACAGAGATTAAAGAGCTACGCTCTCAGCTTAAAGAGCTAACACACCAGCGACAAGACGCACAAGCTGAGCTAACACAAAAACCAACCAAGAAAAGTACAGATACTGCAACAGAAAGTGAAGTCCAGCAGTTAAAGCAGCAAGTGCAACAGTTACAACACCAGTTAACTGTCATGTCTGTATCACATGGTGCAACCTCAGCAGATACAAAAAGGAAAGATGGGGGAGCTAGATACGGCAAAGCTTCGAAACCATACACTGTAAAAGATCCTGAAAGTTTTTTCTGTTACCGGTGTGGCGAGAACGGCCATATCGCCACCCACTGCATAGCCCCAGAGAACACAGCCAAAGTAATCCAAAGACTGCTCGGAGCGCTGCGCAAGAGTAAGGAGGAGAAGGGAGCTTCAAAAGGATCTGCTGAGTCTAAGGGGGTTGGTTCAGTCAGGAAAAGCTCAGTGCACACACCTTCACTCAGTGGTTTGCCAGAAGGGCTGGTCGGTCCATCCATGATGGCCAATGTGACCATTGAAGGGCAGCCCTGTAGAGCTCTTTTAGACAGTGGTTCCCGAGTCACCATCATTTTCGAGAGCTGGTACTCCCGTCACCTCCCCGATGTGCCCATCCTTCCGCTCACAGACCTCGCCATATGGGGCCTGAGTGACTCTACTTACCCATACAAGGGGTATGTGGCCGTTGAGTTGGGGTTTCCCCCTAACACAGAGGGAGCTGAAGAGGCAGTCTCCATCTTGGCTCTAGTATGCCCCGACCCAAAGAGTCCAGACCCAGTTCCCGCCATTATTGGCACCAACTCAAAGAAACTGCATTCTTTGCTCACCCACTGTGGAGAGTTTAAAGGTAACGGTGAGGTTCATTCACTGAGGATAGATACTCTCACACCAGAACCCCTCTCATCACCTAGCGTCTTACCACTGGGTGTGGTTGGTCAGGTGAAGTGGCAAGGCCCCGGGTCTCTCACCATTCCCCCAGGGGGAGAGCGTTATGCTGTCTGTAAAGTGGAGCAGCAGCAGCCCTTGGGTAAAAGTATCCTGATGGTCGAGGTAGATGAAACCGCAAACCTCCCAGCTGGTGTACTGGTTCCACCTGTTGTACTGCCAGCGTCTGCGATGGATACCAATGGTTTCAAACTTCTGCTAAGAAATGAGTCCCAAAAGGAGACCGCTGTCCCTACTGGCACAGTGCTGGCCCAAGTGTACCTGGTAGACACGGTCACTGAGTTAAAGAAGACCTCAGCCCAAGAGAAGTCTATTGACCCTGAGCTGTTTGACTTTGGGGATTCTCCCATACCTGAGGCGTGGAAAGCCAGGTTAGCCACAAAGCTAGCAGAGAGAGCCAATGTCTTCTCATTGGAGGAGTGGGACGTCGGTCTAGCAAAAGGTGTGACTCACCACATAAGACTGCGAGACACTAGGCCGTTCAGGGAGAGATCCCGCAGGATCGCCCCAGCTGACATTGAAGATGTTCGCCGCCATCTTCAGGAACTTTTGGCAGCAGGAATAATCAAAGAGTCACGGAGTCCGTATGCATCTCCGATTGTCATAGTGTGGCGAGGTGGGAGTGGTGAGTAATGGTGAGTGGTTGCCAACAACGCCACCTGGGGAGTTTCGCCCCAGGAAATAGTTACTGTATTTTTATAAAAATGAAAAAGGTCACGCAGGCTCGAATCACCACAGGGGAGAGTTCAGGTATCAAAAGGAATAATAATTTATTGTCACAATATTGTTTCTATAAAACTTCAATAGTTGCCAAAATATTTCACATTCACAAAAGACTGGGCCAAAGAAAGGGGAATGGACAGGGCTGGGCCAGCCACGGCGACCCTAAACCAAACCAAGGGGAAGGAGAAAAACCAAGAAAATAATATCACCCGTGACACTGCACACACGCAATGGAGAAGTGAAGAAGCCACCACCAGGGATTGGGCCGCCGCGCTGGACTACAGCACCTGTCCACAGGGAGAGAGGGAAAAATTAAGATGGCCGCAGTCTAGCTGACCTCCTCACACACACCAAAAACAATTAAATATTATTTATAATACCAAACCAAATTAAACATAATTAAATCTTCTTAAAATATTCAAATACAAATTAGAAGAAAACAATTAAACAATTATCAAACCCGCCCCACAAAAGAAAAAGGAAAACAAGAAACAAAAGAAATAAATTGTTAAACGTCTCTGAGGTCAATATCGTCGGCAACAACAATCATTTAATCAAAACCATGTAATCGAGCCAAAACAAAACAGCAGCAAACATCGTGGTGGCCGATGACCGGAACACACCAGGACGCAGGATAGTGTGCAGAACTAGGAGAGTGGGGGCCGCTGGTTACAGCGCCCCGCTGTAAAGCAAGAGAGAGACAGTGTCACAACTAGCGCAATAATGTAAAACTGCAACAGCAGACAATTAGAGCAGCCTACCTCTGAGCTCTACTGCACCCAACACGCGCCCACCAGACCCGCTCGCTCCCTCCGGCTCACCGCCGCTCCGAGCACTGCAACGGAGCGGGAGGATGAAGCCCCAGGGCCAATAAAAGTAAAACACCAAACAATAACTAACACGGCATGCTTACCTTAGTGATATGACGGGGAGACTCGGGCATGCACGCCAGCCCGCTCACCGAACGCGCTGCACAGCAGAGGCAGAGAGGGAGAACAGCGACCAAACACACCTGTCCCAATCACACACACAGCGTCGCTCCACCAGCTCGCCGTTGCTCCAACACTGCAACGGAGCGAAAGGATGAGGCCTCAGGCCCAATAACAGCAAACACAAACCAGCAAATACGCAGAATTCCTACCTTAATGATACGACGGGAAGACACAAACAAGCACGCCGGCCAGCTCACCAGACACACCGCACGCACCGCACAGCAGGAGCAGAGAGGGAAAATGTCGACCAACACAGCTGTTTTAATCACCTAACAGTGCCGTCCCCCCATTAACCTGCGCCAGGCTGACACAGCGCCATGCAGTGACCAGGAGGGAGATGACTCACCCGGTCACATCTACCCCACCTTTCTTGCATCGGCGTCCCGACGATGAACCACCGTGAAACCTCAACTCCAAGGCCTAAAGTGAGCAGACTGAGCGGTAAGTACGGGCTGCTCATTGGTAGCACCATCTACCTGACCGATGGAGCGTGGGAGATGATAGACATTTGAGTGCAGACCAGCTGTTAAACGAGGTGTACGACGTGGAGCCTGCTGACTGGAACAGGGTGGATCCCTGGGAGGGTGCGACGGAGCTGGTACAGAACCTCCCGGCTGTGGAGCAGCGCCGGGGCTGGACCCACCTCCTAGGTGGTCTCTCCGAAGTTGGCGTGAGGAGCCAACCGAGCTTGGCACCACTGGGGTAAGGGGCAATGGGGTTTCTGGAACCAGCAAGTAAAGATCATCAACAGAAGAGTCGCTGTCAGCTTCCAGCACAGCTGGGGGAGGTTGCTCCTCCGGGGGTGGAGTAAGGGGCTCGGGCCTGACGACAGCCTTCAACATGTCACGGTGTACTGTCCGCTCTTGATGCAAAGCCTCCACAGGAGCGATAGTGTACACTGCACCCTGACCTGGAGCTTTCACTACTTGGTAGACCAAAGAGCTCCAGACATCCTGAATCTTGTGCCGACCTCTGACACCAAGGTCCCGCACATATACCAACTGACCAACCTGAAAAGGCACCTCTCTGACTCTCTGGTCATGCCTCTCCTTTCGGCGGCCTGCAGCAGCCAACAGCCGCTCCTTAGCACCCTCAAATGCTACCTCAAGTCTCGCTTGATGCTCAATGATCCAATCCTGTACCTCGCCTGGGACCGGGTCCTTAACTCGACCAAGAAGGAAATCGATGGGAAGCTGTGGCTCCCGCCCACACATCAGGAAAAAGGGGGACTCGCCAGTAACCTGATGTGGTGTGCTGTTATAACTGAAAAGCAGCTGTGGCAAACAAGAAGCCCAGTCCTGTTTCTGTGAAACTGGCAGGGTGCGAAGAAGATTGTGGAGAGTTCTGTTGAACCGTTCGCACTGCCCATTCCCGGCAGGGTGGTATGGAGTGGTGCGGGATTTATTAACACCATACAAGCAGCAAAGTTGTTTGATCAACAGACTCTCAAAGCAACGACCTTGATCTGAATGGATGCGACTCGGAACCCCGTACCGGTAGAACCATTCATGTAACAAAACGCGAGCAACGGTACAAGCCCGCTGATCCCGGGTGGGGACAGCTACAGAAAATTTACTAAAGACATCAGTCATGACAAGAACATTTTCAAAACCACTTCGGGAAGGCTCAAGCAGTGTAAAATCCACAGCCACAATTTCATTTGGCCGGGAGGCCAACAAATGGCCCATAAAGCTATGTGGCACCGAGCCAGAGTCTTTTGCAACTTGACAACGTTCACATTCCTGTACCCATCTCTTTATGTCCAGGAACATTCCTGGCCAATAACAACGACGCCTGACCAATTCGGTGGTCCGTTCAACGCCCTGATGACCATGCTGTTCGTGAAGTTGTTTCAAAGTTTCCTCTTTGAGAACTGCTGGGAGGAGGAGCTGAAGAATCCCCTCTCCACCCTCCGGGAGGAAGATCCGACGATGCAGTACCCCTTCTTGGTCAACCAGACGGTCCCACTGACGTAACACCGCCATGACTGATGGAGAAAGCTGACGCCGTTCAGCTGCAGAAGGCCGAGTTTGCCTCCTCCAGAAAGACAAGACCTCCTTCAGAAGCGGATCCGCCTCCTGCAAGGAACCAATGTCGACAGTGGACTGGCCTGGGAGGGCCGAAACAATGGACTGGGTCACCGTCGCCCCAGGAGCTGGACGTGACACTTCCTGAAGGACCTTGGGGACTGGCGTACCAGGCAAGAGTTGACCGATGGCACTGGATACAACCTCGGGCTTCCGGGAGAGCGCATCTGCATTTTTATTACTGCGACCCGAACGATACTTTATTTCAAAGTCAAAGATGGCAAGCTGCGAAGCCCATCGCTGCTCTGTCGCCCCAAGCTTGGCCGAATTGAGATGACTCAGTGGGTTATTGTCTGTAAAGACGATGCACTTGTGCCCCATCAGATAGTCACGGAATTTTTCAGACATGGCCCACTTAAGTGCCAAGAACTCTAGTTTCATCGAGCTGTAATTGCTCATGTTGCGCTCCGTGGGCCGGAGGCCTCTACTAGCATAAGCCACTGGTCTTACGCCATTTTCTGTCTCCTGGGAAAGGACAGCTCCCAAACCACTATAACTCGCATCGATCTCCAGGATAAACGGACGCGAGAAATCTGCATAGCTCAACACAGGAGCAGAAACCAGCCTGGACTTAAGGGCCTCAAAGCTCTCCTCGCAGTGGGACGTCCAAGCATCACTAAAGGCCTGCCCTGACCCTCTTCTGGACTTCGTACCAGCAAGAGTCGCCACCAGCTTGTGAAGGGGGGCAGCCAATTTCGCGAAGCCCTCTACAAACCGCCTGTAGTAACTCGCAAAGCCGAGAAACGAGCGCAACTCAGCCACTTGGCGCGGACGTGGCCATTTTGCCACGGCCTCGATTTTAGCAGGGTCGGTGGAAACACCTTGGCTGGAGATAACATGCCCCAAATAATTGACCTGCTGCTGAAAGAACGCACATTTCCCCAGCTTAACTTTCAGGCCTTCTTGTTGGAGCCGGCCCAGAACGGCCTCCAGCCGTTGTAAGTGCTCACTGACGGAGGAAGAGAAGACAATGATGTCGTCTAAGTAAAGAAGCAAAGACTGACCTTGCTGACCCCCGAACATTCTCTGCATCAATCGTTGAAAGGTGCTCGGGGCATTACATAACCCAAAAGGCATTCGATTAAATTCAAACAGTCCAAACGGTGTACAGAATGCTGTTTTGGGTTTGTCTTCCTCTGCAACTGGAACCTGGTTGTATCCGCTAGCCAGATCTATCGTGGAAAACCAACGAGCACCACAGAGAGAATCCAAACTTTCCTCAATGCGAGGGAGAGGGAACGCATCCTTCCGGGTCTTGGTGTTCAACAAACGATAGTCTACACACAGTCGAAGTTTCCCGTCCTTCTTTCTGACCAAAACAATCGGCGACGCATAAGGACTGCAACTTTCCCTAATGATCTTGGTCTCAAGAAGCTGGTTGATATGAGACTTCACCTCTTCGTACTCAGAGGGTGGGATGCGGCGGTAACGCTGCCGGACTGGCGCATCATCCAGCAGTGGTATGTTATGCGATATGAGATTTGAGCAACCCAAGTCACCATCGTGGGTGGAAAAGACAGAACGGTACCGCTGCAATAATGATCTCACCTCCCTCTGGTCCTCATCAGACAATGTAGCCAAGTCAATAGATGCTAGCTCATCCTGTGCTACACTGGTTGCTCCCTGGGCAGAAACACTGGCGGTGATCGACTTAACCTCAGTCACGCCCGGAGGTAGACTGATTACCTGGGCCCCACAGAGGGAGCCAAGACGAGTCCGAGGGTACAGAAGAACATCTGTCGTCCCCACATTGATCACCGGGATGTAAGCAGTGCCTCGGATGACACGAACAAGACAGGGAGAAGCAAGCAAGCCACATGGCAGACCAGATTCCAAGGGTTCGAAAAGCACAGCCTGATCGCTGGCCTGCTCGGGACAAGTGCTGGCGACAAGCCTAAGGACCCCACCAGGTATTCGTATCGTCCACTCACCCCCGACCCTCACAGTGCCTGTGCACGGGTTTGGCTTGCTGACTGAAGACTGATGGTACTGCTGCAGCGCTTCAAAGATTGGACCTGGAGCGTGCAACACGGGTGGCGAGGCAAACAAGGAAGAACCATGAGTTCCAAAAAGCTCTCTGTAACAATTGCGAATGACGTTCATCCCCAAGATGCCAGGGACGGAAGACACAGTGCTGGGGGGGTCCTTGACGACTAACACCCCACAGCGAGGAATGACCTTTCCACACAATACAACATTAAGCTCTAAGTAACCAACATAGGGAATTTCTAACCCGTTAGCGGCACGCAGCTGCAGCCAATTGCACGACCGAAGCCGATCCTGGTCCCAAGATGAGAACTGCTGTTGAAAGAAGCTCTCAGTAATGGTGGACACCATAGACCCAGTGTCGACCAAACAAGGGACATGAACACCACTAAACACAACATCAATTTTTGGACATGACGACATCAAACCAGCAACTAACTCTTCTTGTGAGCCCTTGACTTCCCCATCTGAGCGGAGGCCCGCCGACTCAGAGGGTGTCAGTTTTCCGGCTGATGAGCCGAGGAGGTCGCCCTGGTAACCTGAGGGTTTGCACCACCAAAAGAGTTGGCCCGTGCACGAGGGGGTACGGTTGGGCCCCGGCACTCCCGTGCGATGTGGCCTGGCTGTTGACACCTTCGACAAATTAAAGGACCATTTCGAAAGAAATTCCCTGGTGGTCGTGGGGCCTGCAGAGCAGCCACAGTCTGCGTGAGCTGGTCAAGTTGGGCCTGTTGACGCTTCAAAAGTTCCATTAAATCACTCATCTCTGACCTGGGAGGGGCAATGGGATGATGTGGGTGCGAGTCGCTTTGTACCCCATACTGGAGACCGTAAGCTGATGGTAACGAATGGCTTCGCCCCCTAAACCCACTGGATTGGCCCTCCCTTTCCCATCTGATAGCCTCAGCGCGTACGTCCAACAAGGAAGCGGTCGGCTTGCTACGGACGTACTGTTTAAGCGTTCGACGGAGAGAACTGTCAAGAACATGCTCTACAAATTGGTCACGCAAAAGATCCCCAGCATTAGGAATCCCGTCGGGTGCGCACCGCTCAACCTGCTCCATTAAAGCCAGCAGGCCCAAGGAATACTCCTGCAGAGTCTCCCCCTCCTGTTGTCTCCTAGAGAAGAAGGCCTGCTGCAACGTTACATAAGATTGTGCACAGCCATACAGTTCCCTCAGAATAGCAAAAATCTTAGCTGGATCTCCTCGCTCTGTGCTGGGCCTAAACCGGATCTCCTCTCGGGCTTCCCCATCTAAATGATCAAAAATGAACAGGGCTTTGTCGGCGGCGGAAAGGTGGCGAACCCGCATGCATGCCTCGATCTCCTCCGTCCACTCAGCTATCCCTAAACCTGTCTTCCCATTAAACAAAGGACATTTACGGTCCCTGGGAACCACAACCAACCGCTCCGTGACAGTAGCAGCACTAGATGGGGCATAGCTAGCTGAACCGGAGGGACCTGCAACAGCTCCACCGGGCACGTCCCGGGAAGCAGCGCGCTCCCGCTGTAGCTGCTCATTGTCTGCCTCTAGCTGTGACACTAAATCCCTAAGTCGCTGTACCTCATCCGCCATGATGGCTGTGAAATAACACCAATACTCACAATACCGAAGTCTGGTTCCTGGGATGGATGCTGCTGTTTTGACTCTGTAACTAGAAACAATAATATCAATGAAAAAGAAAAAGAAATCAATCTCAATAGCAAAAAAAAACAAACACAACAAAAAAAAACACGTCCCTGCCCCTTTAAATGTGGCGATCCTGCCGACAACGCCAGGATGTGGCGAGGTGGGAGTGGTGAGTAATGGTGAGTGGTTGCCAACAACGCCACCTGGGGAGTTTCGCCCCAGGAAATAGTTACTGTATTTTTATAAAAATGAAAAAGGTCACGCAGGCTCGAATCACCACAGGGGAGAGTTCAGGTATCAAAAGGAATAATAATTTATTGTCACAATATTGTTTCTATAAAACTTCAATAGTTGCCAAAATATTTCACATTCACAAAAGACTGGGCCAAAGAAAGGGGAATGGACAGGGCTGGGCCAGCCACGGCGACCCTAAACCAAACCAAGGGGAAGGAGAAAAACCAAGAAAATAATATCACCCGTGACACTGCACACACGCAATGGAGAAGTGAAGAAGCCACCACCAGGGATTGGGCCGCCGCGCTGGACTACAGCACCTGTCCACAGGGAGAGAGGGAAAAATTAAGATGGCCGCAGTCTAGCTGACCTCCTCACACACACCAAAAACAATTAAATATTATTTATAATACCAAACCAAATTAAACATAATTAAATCTTCTTAAAATATTCAAATACAAATTAGAAGAAAACAATTAAACAATTATCAAACCCGCCCCCCCACAAAAGAAAAAGGAAAACAAGAAACAAAAGAAATAAATTGTTAAACGTCTCTGAGGTCAATATCGTCGGCAACAACAATCATTTAATCAAAACCATGTAATCGAGCCAAAACAAAACAGCAGCAAACATCGTGGTGGCCGATGACCGGAACACACCAGGACGCAGGATAGTGTGCAGAACTAGGAGAGTGGGGGCCGCTGGTTACAGCGCCCCGCTGTAAAGCAAGAGAGAGACAGTGTCACAACTAGCGCAATAATGTAAAACTGCAACAGCAGACAATTAGAGCAGCCTACCTCTGAGCTCTACTGCACCCAACACGCGCCCACCAGACCCGCTCGCTCCCTCCGGCTCACCGCCGCTCCGAGCACTGCAACGGAGCGGGAGGATGAAGCCCCAGGGCCAATAAAAGTAAAACACCAAACAATAACTAACACGGCATGCTTACCTTAGTGATATGACGGGGAGACTCGGGCATGCACGCCAGCCCGCTCACCGAACGCGCTGCACAGCAGAGGCAGAGAGGGAGAACAGCGACCAAACACACCTGTCCCAATCACACACACAGCGTCGCTCCACCAGCTCGCCGTTGCTCCAACACTGCAACGGAGCGAAAGGATGAGGCCTCAGGCCCAATAACAGCAAACACAAACCAGCAAATACGCAGAATTCCTACCTTAATGATACGACGGGAAGACACAAACAAGCACGCCGGCCAGCTCACCAGACACACCGCACGCACCGCACAGCAGGAGCAGAGAGGGAAAATGTCGACCAACACAGCTGTTTTAATCACCTAACAGTGCCGTCCCCCCATTAACCTGCGCCAGGCTGACACAGCGCCATGCAGTGACCAGGAGGGAGATGACTCACCCGGTCACATCAGTAAGAAAAAAGAGTGGCAAAGTGCGGATGTGCATTGATTATCGGCTGCTGAACTCCAGAACTGTTCCCGATCAGTATACTATGCCGCGCATAGATGATGTACTGGATTGTTTGACAGGGAGCAAATGGTTCTCTGTATTGGATTTGAGAAGTGGATATTACCAAGTGGAGATGTCAGAGGCAGATAAAGAAAAAACAGCTTTTATCTGTCCTCTTGGCTTCTTTCAGTTTGAGAGAATGCCTCAAGGTATCACTGGTGCTCCTGCGACCTTCCAAAGGTTAATGGAGAAAGCCGTCGGAGACATGAACCTGATACAAGTTCTCGTGTACCTTGATGATCTCATTGTTTTCGGTAGGACCCTAGAGGAGCACGAGGAGCGACTATTAAAGGTTCTGGATAGGCTAGAGGAATGTGGCCTCAAACTTTCCATTGACAAGTGTCAATTTTGCCAGCCCCAGGTGAAGTTTCTAGGGCACATTGTTTCGGCCTCTGGAGTTGCCACTGACCCCGAGAAAGTCAGGGCTGTGACCCACTGGAAGAAACCCACCGACTTGAAGTCCCTGAGATCCTTTCTGGGATTTTGTGGGTACTATCGGCGGTTCATTGAGAGCTATTCCTCCTTCGTCCGCCCACTCACCGAACTGACCAAAGGTTATCCTCCTGCACAGAGGAGCAGGAAGGATGTCGTCAAAGGAAAGAAAGAGACTTACTTCCAAGTCTCTGAGCCTTTTGGTAGTCGTTGGACTCCAGCTTGCGATGAAGCCTTTCAGAACATTGTCTACAAACTCACACATGCACCGGTCTTGGCCTTTGCTGACCCGGCTAAACATTACATCCTGCATGTGGACGCAAGTCTAAACGGGCTGGGAGCTGTGCTTAATCAAGAGTATCCAGAGGGGATCCGCCCAGTCGCTTTTGCCAGTCGCAAGTTGAGTCAAGCCGAACGGAACTATCCAGTCCATCAGCTAGAATTTCTAGCTCTAAAATGGGCAGTCGTTGATAAGTTCCATGACTATTTGTATGGTGCAAAGTTTACGGTAAGAACAGACAATAATCCCCTTACCTACGTCTTGACGACGGCCAGGTTGAACGCGACAGGCCACCGGTGGTTAGCGGCGCTCTCCACCTACGACTTCAGCATCCGCTACAAGCCCGGCCGGGAAAATATTGATGCTGACTTATTGTCCAGGAGTCTGCAGGAGACAGGAGATGGGTGGGTGGATATACCTCCCTCTGGCATCAAAGCCCTGTGTCGTAGGATCACTACAGGTGGTTCCTACCAAGACACCACCAGATTCGTTGACCAGCTAGGTGTTTCGCCTGACGCCATTCCTGCTGTGTATGCTGGTCTTACTCAGATTGAAATGAGCCCACTGGAGCAGTTGAGCTTAAAGGAGCTCTCAGAAGCTCAAGACTCTGATCCGGTCATAGGTGTAGTGAAGCTTCAAGTTGAGCGGGGACAAGGTGCTCCAGCTCCTAAGCATCCTAACCCAGACGTGACCTTGCTGCAGAGAGAAAGTTCCAAACTTAAGATAAAGCGTGGCCTTCTGTTCAGAGTCACCAAAAGACCCTCTGGGAGAGAAGTGAGTCAGCTTGTCTTACCTGATAAATATCGGCTGATGGTGTTGAAATCAGTGCACGATGATGCTGGTCATCTCGGTACAGACCGAACCACAGAGCTCATTAAGGACAGGTTTTACTGGCCCAAAATGGCCTCTGAAATTGCGACATACATCCAGAACTGTGGAAGGTGCGTAGCTAGGAAAACTATCCCACAGAAAGCTGCCCCTTTACAGCAGATCACAAGTAGTGGCCCTCTAGATCTGGTCTGCATAGATTTTCTTTCCATTGAGCCAGACTCAAAAGGCATAGCTAACGTGCTAGTTGTCACTGATCATTACACCAGATATGCTCAAGCATTTCCCACAAAAGATCAGAAAGCACTTACTGTAGCCAAAGTCCTCTTTGAAAAGTTTTTCGTGCATTATGGGTTGCCTGCCCGCATCCACAGTGACCAGGGCCGAGATTTTGAGAGCAGACTCATAAAAGAGCTTTTGACCCTACTCGGCGTCCGCAAGTCCAGAACATCACCTTACCATCCTCAGGGTGATCCTCAGCCTGAGCGGTTTAACCGCACTCTTCTGGCAATGCTTGGCACGCTTGATCCAGCTCAGAAGCCAAAATGGAGCCAGCATATCAGTCAGCTAGTGCATGCTTACAACAGCACAAGAAATGATGCCACTGGGTACTCGCCCTACTTCCTTATGTTTGGAAGAGAGGCGCGGCTACCAGTTGATTTGTGTTTTGGCATTGGATCCGAGGAAGAGGATGATTTGAAACACCACCAGTATGTGGCTAACATGAGAAAGGAGCTACGGAACGCTTACCAGCTAGCCGCTGATGCAGCTTCCAAGAACCATGAACGGAACAAAAAACGGTATGATACAAGAGTTCGGAATCAGACCTTGGAGGAAGGAGACCGGGTATTGGTTCGCAATCTTGGCCTCACAGGAAAACACAAACTACAGGATCGCTGGAACTCCCTACCCTATGTAGTGGTCGCCAAGTTACCCACTCTTCCTGTGTATCGTGTAAAACCGGAGAGAGGAACTGGTGTAGTGAAAACATTACACAGAGACCACCTGCTACCCATTGGTTACCTGGTGAGAATGTCTGCTCCATCAGATCGGACAGTACAGCCCAAGAGACCGGTGACCAGGGCACAGCAAACTAGGTGTGAAAACGAAGATCAGACACAAAACACAAGACATGTAAGCCAAGATGATTATGACTCAGAGTCTGAAGAGGAACATGTCTACTTCTTACCTCCACTGACACTTCGTGCCCGTGTAGACTCTCAGAGCAATGAGGCTGAAAAAAGGGATGCCCCGGACCTGCACGACAGACCCGTAAGAGATCATCTTCTTGTCAAGGACTTACCTGAAGCGGAGGAACAAGCGGATGAACTTCCAGCAGCAGAGGAGCAAATGGAAGAAAGTCCACAGACACGCCGAGACTCTGTGGTGGACACAGAGCTAGACGAGGGAGACGTCCCTATCCCTAGCACCTCGGTTGTGGATGCTGACTCTCGCCGTGAACCTACTGCAAAAAGGAAAGTGAAACCTGTTCTACGCCTCAGTTATGATGAACCTGGACAACCGACTGACAGACCTGTGACTATTAGTTTTCGAGGTATGATAATCCAGATTAGCTATGACCCAGACGCCATACAGATACATTAGGCAGAGTGTTGAACTACTGATTTGGGTCTGATGGGGACATCCAGACACTTAGATGGGGGAGGATGTAGCCCTTGCTAAAGTAATGGGTGTATTTGCATTTTGTTAACAATATAATGTACAGATTCATAATTCATGTGAAGTTTATTGTGTATTGATGTGTTTAAAAATGCATAAATATGGTTAAAATACAAAGGTTAAAAAAGTTAAAAATCTACAAGGAGTATGTGTTAAAAATATAAATTCATGTCATCTCATGTCGTGTCCTAAAAGAAAAAAGAATAAGTTCATCTGAAACAGTGTTTAAGTGTAATTACGTTATTTACACAATATTATTTGTTTTAAGAGGTGTCGATCACAAAAGTCTTTGCTGTGATTGGCTTGTGCAGAGCTCAGGAGACTCCGGCCAATCGTGTGAGCAGTCTGACGTGAGGGGGTGGGTCTTAGACTGTGTTGTGGTTCCGGGAAGAAAGCAGGTAGAAGAAGAGAAAAAAAGGAAAAGAGGGAGAGACACGAGTTAGCCCAACCGTGTCAAAGTTTTGAGACTTTTTAGAGGCTGGAAGTTCTTGTTTTAAGGTGAACGGACTGTTACCGGATAATATAGACTTTTGTGCCCTGTCGAGAGGATCTGCGCCCGTGGACGAGAGCTGTCGGACGGAATCGTTAACGAGCGGACTGTGAGTTTCGGCTGCGCCTGCCGGCGAGTCGCCATTCCCCCTCATCCCCCGTTTCCCCACGGACTGTCGGGAGCGCATGGACTGTTGTCGGGAGCCGTGAGTAACTGTTGATTTGCACGTGCCTTTTATTTTGCTTTCAGAGAGCGAAGCGGCCAGTGTGTTTTGGGCCTCAACGCACACGAGCGACGAAACAGGCCTGCAACGGGGTTTTGGGGTAGCTTTTCCCAGACTGTTGTGGACTGTGGTGTGTGCGTGTGAAAGTGTGTGTGGGTTCATTGCATTATTCGCTCGCTTTATGTTTCATGATATTTGGTGTGAATAACCAGTGATTGCCAGTATTTAAAGTGATCAAAACGGGTATCATTTCTGTTGAATATTAATTTTATTGTCACTGAACCCAAGTGATTATTTCATATTTTTTATTTTTCTATTTTGAACTAAAAAATCCTCTAACTAAAAAAGTATTTACATTTAAAGTGATATTGTGTGTGATTTTCATTTAGCCTACTCAATTCTTATTTTATTTATTAAGCATAACAAAAAGGGGAATATCATAAGTTTAACCCAGGCCCCGCCCCATAGGTACATGAGACGGGTGTTACAATGACATTACATGAGACCACGGTGTCCCTTAGTGGACTGTCTGAATGTTACATTTGGCCAAAGATACTTTAAATAGTACAAAGATACCACATGAGAGGCTGCTCCAATGATATGAAATGGTTACACTTCCTGTCTCCTAAATGGGTGTGGTCACCCTTCCCCCCACCTTGTGCTGTGAACGTGTGTGGATTTATAAAATTTGTAGGTAGATGAACGCGAGATTTTTATATTTTCTTATGATAACATTAAAGATTTACATTCGCGAATGTTTGTTTGTCGTTGCCTAGGTTGCCTAAGGAGATCTGTGCCAAATCTCGCGAGAGTGTGTTGTTGAGACAGAGACTGGCATCCTTTTATTACTACGGCTCACGTGTGTGGAATGGCCTGCCGGAGGGCCGCAGAGACTGTTGATGTTTTTAAAAGCAGGCTCAAGATACACCTTTTTAATTTGGCTTTTAATTGATTTCCTCTTATCCTTCTTATAAACTATTTTTAACTAGTTATTTACGGTTTTACTCAGATCTTAGGTTGTTTTTTAACTTTTAGGATATAGTTTTAAATTTAGGGGTTAGGGTTAGTTCAAGGCTGCCGCTGGTCTGCTAAAAGGGCGTGGCCATGCAGAAACCCACGTGACATGTATACAGTAAGCTGACTCGTCATGGGGGGTCTTGGTTTCTAAACCTTCTTTGATTTGGCTTGCATTTAGCCTATATGATCTGGGCGCATGACGTCTGTCCGACTACCCATTTCTCCGACCTCCACTGGGTGCCTGTGCACTTTAGAGTTCATTTTAAGATTCTTTTATTTGTTTTTAAATCTTTAAATGGACTGGCCCCATCTTACCTCTCTGAGCTTCTTCACCCCTACGCCCCTGCTCGGTGCCTCCGGTCAGCTGATCTGCTGCTCCTGGAGGTACCGAGGTCCAAACGGAAGCTCAGAGGGGACAGAGCCTTTTCAGTTGCCGCTCCAAAATTGTGGAACGAGCTTCCCCTCCACATTAGACAGGCCTCTTCACTGTCCATTTTTAAAACTAGTCTTAAAACCCACTTTTATTCTTTGGCGTTCAACTCAGCATGAGACTCTACCTCTGTTTTAGTGTTTTATGGTTTGTTCTATTCATTGTTTTTAATGTTTTTTTATTTTTTTTATTTTTAATTGTTTTATTTAAATTCTAAATTGTTTTATTGCTTTTAAATTGTTTTAAAAGCAATTAACAATTATTATGTTATATTTATTCTTCTGTTGCATTATGTACAGCACTTTGTTTCAGCTGTGGTTGTTTTAAAGGGCTCTATAAATAAAGTTGAGTTGAGTTGAGTTGAGTACATTTCTTTATTTTTGCGTCCATTAGTCCGACCTCCCACTTCTCCGACTTAAATAGCCCTAACCCTTAACCTTACCCTAAACCTAACCATAACACTGTAGAATGGGTAGTCGGAGAAATGAGCCGTCGGACTTTTGGGCAGTCGGACTGATGTATGCTCCCCATATGATCTCCCCTCACTGCTTATAAGCAAGTTGAGCCACTCAGGTTAGTATCAACTTTTTTAAAATTCTGCAGACGGAAACTTGATGCTGCCTTCACTTGCAGCAATAGACAGAGTGGAAAATGATATTGTTGAAAATATGTGACAAACTCTCTGTGAGAACAATAGTGATAGTAGCCACACAGAAAGGCCCCAACTCAGCACTGAACCACCGTGCTGTGCAATGTGAATACAGTTGGACACAAATCAGTGAAATGTAATGTTGTATTGACCCAGTGTGGCCAGTGGAGGGCAGAGAACACTCTGACTGCTTCCTCATTTCCATAGGTTGTACATAAAAAGTACAGTTTACAGACAATAGTATTTGACATTGAACCTTACAGTCTATGCATTGAACTGACATATTTAGGAATGGAAATAAAAAATTCTCTGTTTGCCATAACAAAGTTTTGCATGTAGGTATTTTTTTTTCTTTTTTTTTTTGTCTTTTTAGATTAGTCATTTAATTTCATATACATTTTTAGGCAGAGTCTGACATTCTGTGTACAGTACAACACAGTTAAAAAAAAAAAAACATACAAACCAAGCATTATTGTAAAGCAGAATTTAAAAAAAAAAGTGTATGAAGAGAGAGAGTAAAAAAGAGTCATAGTCGAGGCAAACTCAATGAAGAAACATAAAGTTGGCTGTAGCAGTGACACAGCAGCTCAGCATGTATGTTACAAAGCAAGTGAGCTAGTTCCCAATATGTTGGTCTAGGTTTGTGCCATTTATGGTTCTGTCTCTGCATTTGCCTAGTCTTACCAGAAGATGCTGCAAGAGCACACATGGTTTCCCAGCAATAATACTGCACACACATTTTGGCTGAGATTATAAAACAGGGAAAACAAACCACAACCCCCTAAACCAACAAACTAACAAACCTGATGACATTGCATGAAACAAAACATCAAAGAAATTGCATTATTCTCATACAATTTAATCTACGTGCATTTATGTTTCTAAAATTTGTTGGTATCGTAAAATATATGTTTTCCTAATAGTATGTAATACATTAAAAAAAGTATACTGAGACAAGTCAAGCTTCATTGTGAAAGAGACATAAATCAAGTGAAGGAAAAGGCTAACCGCACATTCAATTGTTGACACACACAATAAATCAGCTGTAGGAGAAATACATTTTACAAATTTGTCATCAACAGGGGTTAGGGTTTATTCATTGAATTTTGTCTGAGGCTGGTGATTTATAGCTCTTAATGATCAAATATTGAAAAGGCAGTTGCGAGAGTTGGTAGTGATGCAGCTAGTTTAGTGAGTGCTTTTGTGAACAGAAACCAATTTTTTTTTTTCACTTTCCACATATTTTTCTCAGTGGAGGTCTGGATGATAAAATGATGTCTCCAAGGTATTTTTCTTTCTCTCTGAGGTCGACAAGCTTTCACACAAGGAGTCACGGATCTTCTCCCATGACTCAATCTCTGAGCTCCAAAGTGCAGCTCTGGCTCTGATGGACTGTACCACCTCTGTCTCGCTGCCTTTGGCCAGACTGATGCCATCTTTACAGATGAAGAAGACATCCATGCCAAGGAAAAGAGCATTGAGAGCAATGAAACCTGCTCTGGCCCCCTTGGTCAGAGCAAGAGGCCCTTTGGCTGCTGCCTGACCAATATCTGGGATGTCTGAGGCTACCTTGGGCACGTTACGTAATGCTTTGCCTTCCTCTGCCACCACCTTACCAGCAGCTGCAATCACCTCTTCATTTTTCAACAACTTCACTGCAGAGGCAGCATCGACAATTGTATCAATGGCTTTTCTAACAGAACTAATGATACCAATGGCCATGCCCACTCCCGCCAACACATCGATTGTGCTGGGATTTTTAAGGGGATTAATTCTTAATTTTTTTTTTAAGACTGTTTGATTGGTCACCTTCTCCAAACAATCTTGGAGACTCTGCACATCCTCCATGAAGAGCTGGAAGACTTCACCGGCTTTCTTTTGATGCTTACGGTTCACTCCAATCCCCGTGGCTGTGGTGACAATACTGTTAACTCCGCTGGTGATCCCCAGACCTACACCTGTCATTGTCAGAGCTAGGGACACTCCTGCTGTTACAGGAATTAACGCCAAACCAACAATGGAAAGCACACCTGCAACTGCCCCCACTGAGCTGCCTGCAACACTGGAGATCTTTGATCCCTTATCCATCCTGTCAAGCTGAACTGCATTCTCCTCCAGGTCCTTCAGAAACTGAAGCATCCTGGGCTGACGCTTGTTGAATTCACTGATAAAGCCAGAACATGATTTTCCCTGAAACAGGAAAGCTGTCCGGAAATGTTGGTTCATCCTGATAAAAACCAAAAAGAGGAAATGGCTTGTTGACATGACATGTATTTTTCACTGTCACAGGAGATAAAAATGAATATAATTAGTATTCCCGTCATTTAAAATACAGTAAATGGTTAAATTTATTTGTTCTACATGGACCTGTTGTTATAAAAACGGCTTTGTTATTAGATTTTTTACATTTTTGCGTCAAATCTCAAAATTGTCCTATGGTGTGACTGTCACATGCATAATAACGAATTAAAACTTTTATACGTTTTTTTTAAGCTTAAAATGTGTATAAATAACTGAGGCATAATTTTACAAGTGTTTATTTTAATAAATGGCAATCACTTTTTCATCCATATATTTATAAATGCATAAGAACTTGATACATTTTGTCACAGAAAACCATGTCCTTCAGTGTGACACCATATTCTGATTTTAATTAATTCCACAAACAACTTTATTTAATTGAAGGACCCCATTCAAATTCCTGTTGCTGAAGCCTCTTATGAAGCCAATGACAAGAGTACATGATAAGTTCTTGTCTCAGCATTATTCAAATATTTAACTTTTTCTGAACCGCCATGAAAGTGTTCAGTTTTGTTATCCTTTGGTGTGACGTCACTAAATTATATGTTTTGATTAAAAAGAAGAAGAAACTTTACTGGTTAAACTACATAATTACGGAGAATTATAATGCTAACTACTAACTTCTAAAGACAGGTTAGCTAGGAATAGCACAGTAATTAACTAACACAAAAGGCTGAAATGTGACACGATTTGTCCTTCGGTGTGACACCTTTGATAGGCTTTAGCTGTCACACCAAAGGACAGTATGTCACACTGGAGGACAAGGTCTCTTTAAAAAAGCATTTTAAACAATTAAATAAGATTTTTTTTTTAAAGAAAAATTCTTACCTTGGCCATTTCCAGTGTTTTTAAATGCAATAGCTACATTGATTTCAATATTTTCTGTTTTTGCTGAAAATGTGTACGTTAGTTAGGTTAAAACTTTTTTTTTTTTTGCTTTGTTTAAACATATGGTTGATATTGTTTGTTAAAAAAAGAATATTCTTTCATCTTTGACATTTTCAAAGTTAAATGAAAAATATTTCAATGTAAAATCTCTCAATTTCTCTTTACTGACTGTTTCTGTCCTTTAGTGTGACATAATGTCCTATGGTGTAACACACATAAAAGATCCAAAAATGTATTTGTATGTCAAAAATATCCTAAAAAATGGTTGAGTATTGCATTAGGGCATAAATTATCATCATTCACCTTGGATTATTTTAATTTTTTCAACAGTTTTGAAAGGTTGACATTAAATATTGACTCGAATTCATTGCATTTATTGAACATGGTCAAAATCATGTTATTCATAATTTCTCATTAAATAGATTATATAGACTTCTTATTTGTCAACAACCCAAATACAGTTGAACTCCTGAATGAAACACTGGATTTGGGATCTGTGCTTTTTCTTTTCTTTTCTTTTTACCTTCAGGTTTGAGGCTCCTTTGAAGTAAAAATTCACATTACATGAGCAAAACAACAATCTGTGAACAAATCACATAAAATCCTACATTGGGTAACCCTTACCTGATTTCTTCAAGCTCATTAATGTGACGCAGCATCTTCTGTATGTCGTCTTCAAACAGGTCCAGATCCAGGTCAACCTGAGATTCACCTGTTTTCTTCCCACAAAACCCTCCTAAGGAGCTGTGACAGACATTTGACCATTTACATTAACTGTCTATAGATGATTCTAAAAATGTGCATCTAATTTTGCTCATAAAATATCATTTTACCTGTATTTGAAGTTCCCACAAATTGTCTGGGTGGTCTGTATGTATCTGTCCAACTGAAACAAGAACACCTCCACATTTTGAAGTCTAGGATGGAAGAAGACTTCTGCTTCTCTTTTAAACTCAAGGAGACGAGGACAGATCTCTCCTGCAGCATCGATGACGTCCTGAACATATCTGAAGCTGATGCCATCAGGCAGACGTATCATCTGGTTCTCCGTGAACACATGAGGTGAGGTGACCGCCAGCTTCTCCACTGCATCCAGGAAGCAGTCAAGCTCCTTCAGGCCTTCCAGAGTGTCCTTCAACACATTGGAAAGCTCCTCCTGCAGTGTTGCACGCTTCGTGTCTACAGCTGTCTGAGGGGTCATCTTGTTCTTCAAAAATTCCCCAAAGGCTTTACCTTTGGCCTCTGATTGCTGAACTTGTTTGAAGCTCAAGTGAAGTTGATCATCCCTGTTTTTAATGCCCTTCATCATGTCTGATTCTTTCTCTCTCATTTTCACCCATTTACAAATCTCCTCACTGAATTCTCTCACTTGGTTGATGTAGATGAGGGTATCTCTGACGTAGTGGCACAAAGCCCCATGTAGTTCCTTCCTGTAAAACAGCACTTCAATTAGTTTGAACTGCAGAAGTTTTGAAATAGTTGCCATACAGTAACCCATCTGTTTGGATTTTGTTGTTTACTTTTTTGATTTAGCTATAATGATAATAATGGCCTACAGTAATAACTTAAAGCAGAAGTAAGTGGTCCGGTCGTTTTCGCTAATGCTGCGTTCCAGGCAGGCTTTTGAAATCGTAAATTACAGCTTCAAGTCACAACTTACGACTTTGTAGCGTTTCAGGCAACCCACTCGTGTTTTTCCGACCTGTTTTACCGGTGAAAGCCACTATAAACGGCCACTCGTAACTTCCGACCGGTGAACTCGTACCAGATCGAACTGGTACCACTTCACGGTCGGAAAAATACGAGTTTCCTTGAACGCACCATAACAGTCCTCGTCGCTACGTCGCCACATTCACGGCGTTCCTTGGCTGCACACACAGCCCTGCATGCCGTTCTCTCTCCTCATTGGATAAAAACTGTAGGATACGATAAATGTTTTCTCTTCGGCTCAGAGCAGAGCAGAGTGACTGACAGACCCGTGTTTCAGTCCAAACACTCTATGTAAGTGATTGCTGTCGGAAGATATAACTATTTAAGACTTATATTAACACAAATATATCACTTACTTCTGCTTTAATAGGTGAAGCACAGAATTGTACAGTAGAGTTTCCGCTCCCTCTCTCCCCGTCTATTGTTTGAAAAGAGTATATGGACAGAAAGAGTATTTGAGTAATGAAAGCCATATTCAGGGAAACCTCAGTGGAGAAACATGATGTTGGCAGGACCAGTGACACAGCAGATATAGGAACAGGTCTGTGACAAAGCAAGTAAGCTATAATCCCTAACATGTCCGTGTATGCTTCATAGTTTAATGTTTTTCTCTGTATTTGCTCAGAAGCAGGGCCGGCCCGTGGCATAAGCAGTAGGCTATAGGCGAATGCTAAGGGCGCCGTTCATCCAGGGAGCGCCAGCGTACGGTGGCCCTGAAGTGCAAAACACAATGGCAAATCAGACAACAACGGCAAAAAAGAAAACACAACACAAAAAGAGAAAACACAACGACAAAAGAGAAAACACAACACAAAAAGAGAAAACACAACGGCAAAAGAGAAAACACAACACAAAAAGAGAAAACACAACGGCAAAACAGAAAACACAACACAAAAAGAGAAAACACAACGGCAAAACAGAAAACACAACACAAAAAGAGAAAACACAACACAAAAAGAGAAAACACAACGGCAAAACAGAAAACACAACACAAAAAGAGAAAACACAACACAAAAAGAGAAAACACAACGGCAAAACAGAAAACACAACACAAAAAGAGAAAACACAACACAAAAACAGAAAACACAACACAAAAACAGAAAACACAACACAAAAAGAGAAAACACAACACAAAAAGAGAAAACACATTATCATTATCATTATCCAGTGAATGCAATGCGCTTCCGTACAAACCCCGTCTTTTCCGGTTCAAAGCACGGACCAGTTCTTTGTCCAATCAGCGACGATTCATGTCACCCGAGGGTACCTACCTTTTCCAGTTTGGTTAATGTTGTTGTGTTTTCTCTTTCTGTGTTATGTTTTCTCTTTTGCTTTTGTGTTTTCTGATTTGCCGTTGTTTAGTAATTTGTCGTTGTGTTTTCTGATTTGCCGTTGTGTTTTCTCTTTTTGTGTTGTGTTTTCTCTTTTTGTGTTGTGTTTTCTCTTTTGTCGTTGTGTTTTCTCTTTTTGTGTTGTGTTTTCTCTTTTTGTGTTGTGTTTTCTCTTTTGCCGTTGTGTTTTCTCTTTTGCCGTTGTGTTTTCTCTTTTTGTGTTGTATTTTCTCTTTTGCCGTTGTTGTCTGATTTGCCGTTGTGTTTTGCACTTCAGGGCCACCACAGAAGTGTCTTTTTGTTAAAACTGCTGGTAACTCATCATCAGAGACATCATAATGTAGTGAAGCTTTGGGACGGCAAAGTGATGCTGTTTGTCTGTGTTGTAAAGTTGAATTTTGTCTGTTGCCAAGCAGTGCAACACTGACAAATGATCTGATTGAGTCTTTTCAATGAGTAAGCAATGTTATTGCATCCTTATCAAACTCTATCTATTATTCATTTGTTTTTGGTTTCTAAAACATTGTGACGTGGAATTACAGCAGCCCTTTTATAATTCTTTGTAATTCGGCTTTGTTGATTACTCTGGTTGGTTACTGGTCAGCTGATGTTTCATCTGACATACTAGACTTCCTCTTACAGTAAATCAGCGAGATAAGAGCTACTTTTAACCTTAACATAAAAATCCATGTATGTGACTGTAAACTAAGTAGCTGTAACACATTACGTAAAATGATCACACATGAATCATGAGGCAATGTTAAGCTTTCTGTCTCCAGCATTTGTCTTCTTAAAAATGACTTTAGAGCGCAAGCAGGAAAGCAAAGCCACAATAAGATGATGTCTCGTTTTAAAGTTTACCTTGCAACAGACATCCTCTCCTCAGTGTGAAGACTTCAGTTTCTGATAAAATGAAAGTGGCGCAAGTGGGAAGAGTACTGGATTTGCCTTTGGGCTGCATTACTGTAATATCAGGAATTTGGGAAACTCCCACTTGAAAGTCACTATAACGGCCACTCGTAACTCGTACCAGATCGAACTGGTACCACTTCACGGTCGGAAAAATACGAGTTTCCTTGAACGCACCATAACAGTCCTCGTCCCTACGTCGCCACATTCATGGGGCTGTGTGGCTGCACACACAGCCCTGCATGCCGTTCTCTCTCCTCATTGGATAAAAACTGTAGGATACGATAAATGTTTTCTCCTCGACTCAGAGCAGAGCAGAGTGACTGACAGACCCGTGTTTCAGTTCAAACACTCTATGTAAGTGATTGCTGTCGGAAGATATAACTATTTAAGACTTATATTAACACAAATATATCACTTACTTCTGCTTTAATTTATATTTCTTGAGATTGTTGGTGTGGTTGATGTTTTCTTAAAAGTATGTTACTGACTGACATCATGTATTGAGACAAACTTCATTGTAAAACAGATAAATTAAGTGAGGGAAAAGGCTAACATTCAATTGTTGACAGACTCAATAAATCAGTTTTATGAGAAATACATAATATGCCATCAACAGATTTAAATTATGTCTGAGGCTGATTGGTGATTTATAGCTCTTAGGGTTATGAAATATTGAAAGGGTATCTTGTGAGAGTTGGTAGCGATGCAGCAAGTTTACTGAGTGCTTTTGTTGACAGAAACTCATTTTTCTGTTCACTTTCCATCTACTTGATCAGAAATTTCTGCATCTTTTTCTCAGTAGAGGTCTGGATCTACTTCATGGATAAAATGATGTCTCTAAGGAACTTTTCTTTCTCTCTGAGGTCGACAGACTTTCCCACAAGGTGTCACGGATCTTCTCCCATGCGTCTATCTCTGAACTCCAAAGTGCAGCTCTGGCTCTGATGGACTGTGAGAACTCTGTCTCGCTGCCTTTGGCCAGACTGATGCTATCTTTACAGATGAAGAAGACATCCATGCCAATGAAAAGAGCATTGAGAGCAATGAAACCTGCTCTGGCTGACTTGGTTAGAGCAAGAGGCCCTCTGACTACTGTCTCACCAATATCTGGGATGTCTGAGGCTACCCTGGGCATAGTTGTAGAGGCAACATCGACAATTGTATCAATGGCCCTTCCAACAGTACCAGCGTTACGCAGGACGTTGACCACTCCCACCACATCTATCCTGTCGGGTTGCATCACAGTTTGATTGATCACCTTCTCTAGACAATCTTGGAGACTCTGCACATCCTTCATGAAGACCTGGAAGACTTCACTGGCTTTCTTTTGATGCTTACGGTTCACTCCAATCCCTGTGCCTGTGGTGACAGCACTGTTGAGGCCACTGGCAGCCCCTAGACCTACACCTGCCCCTATGAGACCTGAAGACACTCCCGCTGTTACAGGAATTAACGCCAAACCAACAATGGAAAGCACACCTCCAACTGCCCCCACTGAGCTGCCTGCAACACTGGAGATCTTTGATCCTTTATCCATCCTGTCAAGCTGAACTGCATTCTCCTCCAGGTCCTTCAGAAACTGAAGCATCCCACAAAACCCGCCTAAGGAGCTGTGACAGAAATTCACAATTACTGTGTAGACGTTTCTAGTGTTAAATATGCATATTATTTTGCTCATGAAAGATCTTTTTACCTGTTTTTGAACATCTCACATATGGTCTGGGTGGCCTGTATGTATCTGTCCAACTGATACAAAAACATCTCCACATTTTGAAGTCTAGGGTGGAAGAAGACTTCTGCATCTCTTTTTAACTCAAGGAGACGAGGGCAGATCTTTCCTGCAGCATCGATGACATCCTGAACATGTTCGAAGCCGATGCCATCAGGCAGACGTATCATCTGGTTCTCCGTGAACACATGAGGTGAAGTGACCGCCAGCTTCTCCACTGCATCCAGGAAGCAGTCGAGCTCCTTCAGGCCTTCCAGAGTGTCCTTCAACACATTGGAAAGCTCCTCCTTCAGTATTGCACGCTTCGTGTCTACAGCTGTCTGCAGGGTCACTTCAAAAGTTCCCCAAAGGCTTTACCTTTGTCCTCTGACTCCTCAACATGGCTGAAGCTCAAGTGAAGTTGATCGTCCCTGTTTTTAATGTCCTGCATCTTTGTTGATTCTGTCTTCCTCATTTCCACCCATTTAGAAATCTCCGAGTCCTCACTGAATTCTCTCACTTTGTTGATGTAGATGAGGGTATCTCTGACGTAGTGGCACAAAGCCTCATGTAGTTCCTTTCTGTGAAACAGCACATCAACCAGTTGGTGAGATGGCTTGTGAAGTTGCCATAACTCAACATAAAGTTGCCTGCTTGGATTTGGATTGAATATTATTTATTTTAAATATGCAAGTGCATAAGCAAACCTAAATGTATGAAATTAAACATTTTTAGGTCAAAATAGGCACAATTTATCTATGTTATTCCTCATGATGAACAGAATAGCAAATTAGACCATAATGCTAAAGATAAGCAAAATGATTCCCAAAAAAAACTTGTTGAAAAAATGAGCAACTATTTTTGTTCTATGAGACAAAGAAGTTCAAATTATTTTTGCTGTGATATAGTGAATAAATCATCTAAAAGTAGAATACATGTTAAATAAAAATATTTTGTACTGCAAAGTTGTTCCATTCTTCTTGTCTCCCACTGAGCTATTGAGTTTTAATATCACCAGTAACATCTGCACATTGACTCAATGTGCAGAGAAACTCTAACTGTTCTTTGATAAATATTACTAAATAGATAAATAATACTACAGTATTATTTTTAAAACAATGCATATTTTAGCAAAACAATGCGTATTGAGACAAAAATCAAAAGTTAATATGTGTTTAATATGTTGCAACCGTCCCTGATTCGTGCAACTGTCCCCAGGTTTGGGGTCAGTTGCAATGTCTTCTTCCATTTCAAGAAGTTGCAACATCTTCTTCCATTCAAACAGTTATTGTGATTGATGTGTCATATGTAGCCATCTTTAAATGGTAGCCTATGGGTATGTAAACGTTTGGTGAGTGTAGTCCAAATAGTCTCTGAGTAACTGAGAAAAAAGTAAAAAAATAAATAAAAAAAGTGTTGCCGCAGTCTCCCCTACCTTGCAGCAGACATCTTCTCCTCTGTGAAGTCTTCAGTTTCTGATAAAATGAAAGTACAACAAGCTTGTTAAACCAGTGGGTATAGTGCTGAACTTGCCTTTGGCTTGCATTTAGCCGATATGATCTCCCCTCACTGCTTATAAGCAAATTGAGCCGCTCTCACTTCCCCATCAACTTTTTTTTAATTCTGCAGAATGAAACTGCTGTCTTCACTAGTTAGCAATAGACATAGTGGAAAATGATATTGTTGAGAATATGTGACAAACTCTCTTGAGAATAGTGAGCTTAACTGAAGCAATTAATTTAGAGTCACAAAATAAGGTTTTATTTGCCAATTGTAAACAACAAAGATGATGTTTCTGAATTTAATGAGGTGTGAAGGTCATACTTAAACCTGAACAAAAAGCAAAAGATACACTCAAGTTTCAAGCTCAAAAGAGGACAAACAAAATCTTATATCGAAAAAATCAACAATAGAGGTTCTTTATTCTCCTGGCAGAAGCTATTCTCTCTGAGTCAGTTCTCTTTCTCACGTCTTAAGAGTTGTGGTTGGTGCTCGTGTGGTTGTGACCTCAGACATCTCTGCATAAACTTAAAATGTTTTGCAGTTATTAAAAAAAAAGAAGAGTAAAATGTATACAACATGTGAGCAGCAGCCCATTCAACCTAGTTTTTAAGGTGGCAAGTTTATCACAGGACTGACATAGAGACAACTCTCACTGACTCACAGTAACAGCTGTAGACAATTTTTTATTTTATTGCGATTAAAGTTACACATACAATATAATTTGTTAGAGAAAGAAATAAAGAGACAAATCCAATAAAAATAATCATGAACTTTCTATTTATAATAAATTGCTACTGTTGACCTGAGTGTATAGTCGCCCCCCAGTGGTCATATGGAGTAAATGAAACTTTATGGTTAAACATTGCATGAAACAAAACATCAAAGAAATTACATTATTGATCATACAATTTAATCTACATTCATTTGTGTTTCTTAAATTTTTTGGTATCGTAAAATATATGTTTTGAATTGAATTGAATGTCTATTGTCATTGCACAAGTAGCCTACTGCCTACAACGAAATTGGGTGCAGTCCTTAAAGTGCAAGTTAGGAAAAAATAAAAAATAAAATAAATAAATAAAATCAATTAAAAACACATACAGGTCAGGATACAACAACATGTATTCACATTCTGCATATGTTTACATGATGGCCGTGTTAAGTGCATCTATGGCTCTGGCATAGAAACTGTTCTTGAGCCTGTTTGTGCGGGTTTTTAATGCCCTGTAGCGTCTGCCTGATGGCAGAAGCTCAAACAGTGAGTGTCCGGGATGAGATGGGTCATTCACAACTTTCTTGGCTTTTGTGAGACACCGGGTGTTGTACAGTTCCTCTAGAGAGGGGAGTGGGCATCCTATGATCTTTTGGGCTGACTAATACTCACTGACGTATTGAGACAAGTCAAGCTTCATTGTGAAAGAGATATAAATCAAGTGAGGGAAAAGGCTAACCACACATTCAATTGTTGACAGACTCAATAAATCAGTTTCATCATGAGAAATACATAATACGCCATTAACAGATCTAAATTTTGTCTGAGGCTGGTGATATGATCAAATATTGAAAAGGCAAGTTTACTCATGCTTTGTTGACAGAAACCATTTTTTTCTGTTCACTTTCTATCTACTTGATCAGAAATGTCCACATCTTTTTCTCAGTAGAGGTCTGGATCTACTTCATGGATAAAATGATGTCTCCAAGGTATTTTTCTTTCTCTTTGAGGTCGACAGACTTTCACACAAGGAGTCACGGATCCTCTCCCATGCGTCTATCTCTGAGCTCCAAAGTGCAGCTCTGGCTCTGATGAACTGTACCACCTCTGTCTCGCTGCCTTTGGCCAGACTGATGCCATCTTTACAGATGAAGAAGACATCCATGCCAAGGAAAAGAGCATTGAGAGCAATGAAACCTGCTCTGGCCCCCTTGGTCAGAGCAAGAGGCCCTTTGGCTGCTGCCTGACCAATATCTGGGATGTCCGAGGCTACCCTGGGCACATTACGTAATGCTTTACCTTCTTGTGCCACCACCTTACCAGCAGCTGCAATTATCTCTTCATTTTTCAACAACTTAGCTGCAGAGGCAGCATCAACAAGTGAATCAATGGCTTTTCCAACAGTACCAACTTTGACAAGAACCTTGCCCACTCCCACCGCCACATCGATCTTGCTGGGATCCATTTTTGAGCCTGTTTGATTGATCACCTTTTCCAGACAATCTATGAGACTCTGCACATCCTCCATGAAGAGCTGGAAGACTTCACTGGCTTTCTTTTGATGCTTATGGTTCACTCCAATCCCTGTGGCTGTGGTGACAATACTGTTAACTCCGCTGGTGATACCCAGACCTACACCTGTCATTGTCAGAGCTAGGGACACTCCTGCTGTTACAGGAATTAACGCCAAACCAACAATGGAAAGCACACCTGCAACTGCCCCCACTGAGCTGCCTGCAACACTGGAGATCTTCGATCCCTTATCCATCCTGTCAAGCTGAACTGCATTCTCCTCCAGGTCCTTCAGAAACTGAAGCATCCCGGGGTGACGCTTGTTGAATTCACTGATAAAGCCAGAACATGATTCCCCCTGAAACAGGAAAGCTGTCCGGAAGTGTTGGTTCATCCTGAAAAAAACCAAAAAGAGGAAATACAGTTGAACTACTGAACTCCTGAACTCTAAGGGTCCCGCCATAAGCTTTAAATAGCTTCTTGGGAGACCTGCCGCTTCACACAATTGTTTTTTTCCTTTTCTGTTCTGTAGATATCATGTGTTTTGTGTGAAATAAATACTGATACTGATACTGAATGAAACACTGGATTTGGGATCTGTGATTTTTCATTTCTTTTCTTTCTCTTTACCTTCAGGTTTGAGCATCCTTTGAAGTACAAATTCACATTACACAAAACAACAATCTATGAACAAATCACATAAAAACATGCATTGGGTCACCTTTACCTGATTTCCTCAAGCTCATTAATGTGACGCAGCATCTTCTGTATGTCGTCTTCAGACAGGTCCAGATCCAGGTCAACCTGAGATTCACCTGTTTTCTTCCCACAAAACCCACCTAAAGAGCTGTGACAGACATTTAACCATTCACATTAACTGTCTACAATAGATGATTCTAAAAATGTGCAATTTTGCTCATAAAATATCATTTTACCTGTATTTGAAGTTCCCACAAATTGTCTGGGTGGCCTCTATGTATCTGTCCAACTGATACAACAACACCTCCACATTTTGAAGTCTAGGATGGAAGAAGACTTCTGCTTCTCTTTTAAACTCAAGGAGACGAGGACAGATCTCTCCTGCAGTATCGATGACGTCCTGAACATGTCTGAAGCTGATGCCATCAGGCAGACGTATCATCTGGTTCTCCGTGAACACATGAGGTGAGGTGACCGCCAGCTTCTCCACTGCATCCAGGAAGCAGTCGAGCTTCTTCAGGCCTTCCAGAGTGTCCTTCAACACATTGGAAAGCTCCTCCTGCAGTATTGCACGCTTCGTGTCTACAGCTGTCTGCAGGGTCATCTTGTTCTTCAAAAATTCCCCAAACGCTTTACCTTTGGCCTCTGATTGCTTAACTTGTTTGAAGCTCAAGTGAAGTTGATCGTCCCTGTTTTTAATGTCCTTCATCATGTCTGATTCTTTCTCTCTCATAATCACCCATTTAGAAATCTTCTTGCTGAATTCTCTCACTTTGTTGATGTAGATGAAGGTATCTCTGACGTAGTGGCACAAAGCCTCATGTAGTTCCTTTCTGTAAAACAGCACTTCAATTAGTTTGAACTGCAGAAGTTTTGAAATAGTTGCCATAACCCATCTGTTTGGATTTTGTTGTTCACTTTTTTAATTTAGCTATAATGAGAGCTATACAGTAATAACTTAATAGTTGAAGCACAGAATTGTACAGAGTTTCCACTCCCTCTCTCCCCGTCTATTGTTGTTTGTTTTGAAAAGAGTATACGGAGAGAAAGAGTATTTGAGTAATGAAAGCCATATTCAGGGAAACCTCGGTGGAGAAACATGGACCAGTGACACAGCAGATATAGGAACAGCAGGTGTGTGACAAAGCAGGTAAGCTATAATCCCCAACATGTCCGTGTATGCGTCATAGTTTAATGTTTTTCTCTGTATTTGCTCAGAAGGTGTGTCAGGAGCACACATGGTTTCACAGCAATAAAATCACTTTGTACACACACTTTGCTTTCGTTATTAAACAGAAACTTTTGAAAATCCCCTAAAGTGTACCAGACATCCAACTCAGTAACAATTCAGTGGCCAAATAATACATCCCTTCATCCCTTTTAATTTTAAGGGTAAGATTTTAATCTTTGTTTTGTTGTTAAGTGTCTTTTTGTTAAAATTGCTGGTAACTCATCATCAGAAACATCACAATGTAGTGAATAGTTGGGCTTTGGGACGGCAAAGTGATGCTGTTTGTCTGTGTTGTAAAGTGGAATTTTCTCTGTTGCCAAGTAGTGCAACACTTGACAAATTATGTTTTTTTTTCAATGAGTAAGCAATGTTATTGCATCCTCATCAAACTCTATCTATTTTTCATTTGTTTTTGGTTTCTAAAACATTGTAACATGGAATTACAGCAGACCTTTTATGATTCTTTGTAATTCGGTTTTAATAATAATAATAATAATAATAATAATACATTTTATTTATAAGCGCTTTTTCAAATGCTCAAAGACACTTTACAGTTTAAAAATCATAAAATACAGCAATTTAAATTGTAATTCAGTTAAAAACAGCAGAGACAGTATAAAACACAGAAAACAGTATAAATTGGCTTTGTTGATTGCTCTTACACTGGTCAGCTGATGTTTCATCTGACACACTAATTATTTGTAGGACTTCCTCCTAAATCAGCGAGATAAGAGCTACTGCCTTAACATAAAAATCCATGTATGTGGCTGTAAACTAAGTAGCTGTAACACATTCAAATGATCACACATGAATCATGAGGCAATGTTAAGCTTTCTGTCTCCAGCATTTGTCTTCTTAAAAATTACTTTAGAGCGCAAGCAGGAAAGCAAAGCCACAATAGGATGATATCTCGTTTTAAAGTTTACCTTGTAACAGACATCCTTTCCTCTCAGTGTGAAGACTTCAGTTTCTGATAAAATGAAAGTGGCACAAGCTCTTAAAACCAGTGGGAAGAGTACTGGATTTGCCTTTGGGCTGCATTAATATCAGGAAGTTGGGAAACTCCCACTTCTCCAAGGCTAGTACCTTTTTTATTATTAGTTTACAGGCTGAAATGTGTCACTTACTTGTTGATACTGCCTTCATTCGAAGATAGCAGTAGATATAGTGGGAAATTACAGTATGTTGTTGAAAATATGTGGGAAACTCTCTGTGAGAACATTAGGTTGACTGTAAACACCAAAGAGGAATGTTTGTGTGTTTAATGAGTGTGAATGTCGTACTTCCAAGTCACTTCCTTCCTCATGGCTTAAGAGTGGTGTTTGGTGCTGGTGTGGTTGTGACCTCAGAAATCTCTGTACAAACCAAAAATGTTGTGCAGTTATTAAAAAAAGAGTAAAATGTATATAACATGTGAGACACTGAGCTGTAGCTAAAGCTGTAAAGCTGTTTCTTCATTCTTTGATTGTATAAAATTGAATTACAATTTAGGTTACACATACAATATTATTTGTTAAATGAAGAAATAAAGTGACAAATCCAACAAAAATAATCATGAACTTTATGTTATTTTTGCATAAGATTGCCACTGTTGACCTGAGTGTATAGTCGCCCCCAAGTGGTCACATGGTGGAAATGCAATTTGATTTTTCAACATTACATAAAGAAAAAAATCAAAGAAAATACATTTACTCTCATACAATTTAATCTACATTAATTTATATTTCTTGAGATTGTTGGTGTGGTTGATGTTTTCTTAAAAGTATGTTACTGACTGACATTATGTATTGAGACAAACTTCACTGTAAAACAGATAAATTAAGTGAGGGAAAAGGCTAACATTCAATTGTTGACAGACTCAATAAATCAGTTTTATGAGAAATACATAATATGCCATCAACAGATTTAAATGATGTCTGAGGCTGATTGGTGATTTATAGCTCTTAGGGTTATGAAATATTGAAAGGGATCTTGTGAGAGTTGGTAGCGATGCAGCAAGTTTACTGAGTGCTTTTGTTGACAGAAACTAATTTTTCTGTTCACTTTCCATCCACTTGATCAGAAATTTCTGCATCTTTTTCTCAGTAGAGGTCTGGATCTACTTCATGGATAAAATGATGTCTCCAGTATACTTTTCTTTCTCTCTGAAGTCGGCAGACTTTCCCACAAGGAGTCACGGATCTTCTCCCATGCGTCTATCTCTGAACTCCAAAGTGCAGCTCTGGCTCTGATGGACTGTGAGAACTCTGTCTCGCTGCCTTTGGCCAGACTGATGCTATCTTTACAGATGAAGAAGACATCCATGCCAATGAAAAGAGCATTGAGAGCAATGTAACGTGCTCTGGCCGACTTGGTTAGAGCAAGAGGCCCTCTGACTGCCTGACCAATATCTGGGATGTCTGAGGCTACCCTGGGCATAGTTGTAGAGGCAACATCGACAATTGTGTCAATGGCTCTTCCAACAGCACCAACATTACGCAGGACGTTGACCACTCCCACCACATCTATCCTGTCGGGTTGCATCACAGTTTGATTGATCACCTTCTCTAGACAATCTTGGAGACTCTGCACATCCTCCATGAAGAGCTGGAAGACTTCACTGGCTTTCTTTTGATGCTTATGGTTCACTCCAATCCCTGTGCCTGTGGTGACAGCACTGTTGAGGCCACTGGCAGCCCCTAGACCTACACCTGCCCCTATGAGACCTAAAGACACTCCTGCTGTTACAGGAATTAACGCCAAACCAACAATGGAAAGCACACCTCCAACTGCCCCCACTGAGCTGCCTGCAACACTGGAGATCTTTGACCCTTTATTCATCCTGTCAAGCTGAACTGCATTCTCCTCCAGGTCCTTTAGAAACTGAAGCATCCCGGGGTGACGCTTGTTGAATTCACTGATAAAGCCAGAACATGATTCCCCCTGAAACAGGAAAGCTGTCCGGAAGTGTTGGTTCATCCTGAAAAAAACCAAAAAGAGGAAATGGAGTCAGGCTTCAGAATGTTTCCTATTTAAAAACACTGATTTGGGATCTATGTTTTTTTGTTTGTTTTTTTTTACCTGATTTCCTCAAGTTCATTAATGTGACGAAGCATCCTCTGTATATCGTCTTCAGACAGGTCCACATCCAGATCAACCTGAGTTTCACTTGTTTTTTCCCCCCAAAACCCGCCTAAGGAGCTGTGACAGACATTCACAATTACTGTGTAGACGTTTCTAGCGTAGAATATGTATCTTATTTTGCTCATGAAAGATCTTTTTACCTGTTTTTGAACATCTCACAAATTGTCTGGGTGGTCTGTATGTATCTGTCCAACTGATACAAGAGCACCTCCACATTTTGAAGTCTAGGGTGGAAGAAGACTTCTGCATCTCTTTTAAACTCAAGGAGACGAGGGCAGATCTTTCCTGCAGCATCGATGACATGCTGAACATATCTGAAGCTGATGCCATCAGGCAGATGTATCATCTGGTTCTCCGTGAACACATGAGGTGAGGTGACCGCCAACTTCTCCACTGCATCCAGGAAGCAGTCGAGCTCCTTCAGGCTTTCCAGAGTGTCCTTCAACACATTGGAAAGCTCCTCCTTCAGTATTGCACGCTTGTTGTCAATAGTTTTCTGCAGGGTCATCTTGTCCTTCAAAAATTCCCCAAAGGCCTTTAATCTGTTCTTTGACTGCTTAACATGGCTGAAGCTCAAGTGAAGTTGATCGTCCCTGTTTTTAATGTCCATCATCATGTGAGATTCTTTCTTTCTCATAATCACCCATTTAGAAATCTTCTTGCTGAATTCTCTCACTTTGTTGATGTAGATGAGGGTATCTCTGACGTAGTGGCCAGTGGCGGCCTTAGACATCTGGGGGCCCGTTTCAATATTTCATATGAGGCCCTACCCTGTTAAACATAACATTATTTGCCAGCTATGTGTCCATGTGTCGCTGATGCTTTAAACCCTGAAAGGACGCAGTAAACGCACTATCCATGCATCCCAGGTACGCACAACACATTAAGTGTTAAAATCACTATAAGGGCAAGAAACCAGGGATCTTAACACAATCAAAAACTTTAACAATAGCCTATTCTGAATTTAAATTGGCAACAAAAGTAATGAGAGCAAAGTGCTCCGCGTTATTTCAGCATCACGACCACGGACAAGGAAAGGACGAGACATGCGGACAGACAGACGTCTACAGGTGCTGATCCTGTCGGTGCTGCGGTGCTGGAGCAGCAGACAGACAGCTGTCTCCTCCATTATTACAATCTGTAAATAAGCTGCCAATAATATCACATTTTAGTTGTGCTCTCGCTGTGTTTTATTTCTCTGTTAGGTTGGGACGTACTCATAGATCGCCTGTTTGGAGGCATTTTAACCCGAGGAAAAAAAGAAAAGAGGAGGAAAGTGATTGACAGACGTCAATCATCAGGTTACGCAACTGGGCGCACGTCAGGAGGAAAGCAGGAAAAACAAAAGGACATTAGAAACGCTAAGAGAAAAGGAATAATACTGGGAGAAGGAAAACGAGGGTCTATTGATAGTTTGGGCCGTTTTCAAAGGTAAGCTACGTTGTTTTGATATTTCCTGCCGTATTATTAATTAGGAGCGACTAGTAGGCTACAGTCGCGGTGTGGCATGATACGCGCATCAGTGGTTGTAGAGCGGATCAGGGGTCGAGTGTGTGACCGCACGGTGGACAGAGCTGTTTGTGTGTGTGGTGGATGTAGGCCTGTGTGTGTGTGTGTGTATGTTAAGGTGAAACCTAGGTGATGAATTATTGTGCTGTCTTTTACTTGGTGACTGGCAGCTGGGGGCCCCCCTGGTGGCTGGGGCCCGTTTCAATTGAAACGGTTGAAACATAGGTAAGGCCGCCTATGGTAGTGGCACAAAGCCTCATGTAGTTCCTTTCTGTAAAACAGCACATCAACCAGTTTGTGAGATTGCTTGTGAAGTTGCCATAACTTGTCTGGATTTGGATTGAAGTTTACTTTTTAATTTGAAACTAATGATCTAATGTAGGCTATGGTGATTTATCTGGCCAATGAGACCTAACAGCTGATGGACACAATTGTACAGTAGAGATTCTACTCCCTCTCTCTCTCTCTCTGTCTATTGTTATTTGTTTTGAAAAGAGTACGGAGAGAAAGTGTAATGAAAGTCATATTCAAGGAGAACTCGATAGGATGATATCTGGTTTTAAAGTTTACCTTTCAGCAGACATCCTCTCTTCTCAGTGTGAAGACTTCAGTTTCTGAACAAATGAGAGCAAGCTCTTATATAGTGCTGTTTAGTACTTGCCTTTGGACTGCATTCATGTGTTTATGATCTCCCTTCACTGCTTAAGCAAATTGAGCCCTGCACTCCCACTTCTCCAAACTTTTTTTTTATTATTCTGCAGGCTGAAATGTATCATTTACTTGCTGATGCACTCGTCACACCCAGTACTTATGCACTTTATTACCCAAAACGAAACTCTTATGGTCTCCCTGCCTGAGAAAAATGAATGTGTCTCTCAATGTGTTTTTCATTGTTACTGTTGCCTTTTGTGTTGTTTACTTTTTTTATTATGCGTAATGTTGTATTGTTTTGAACAGTTTTTATGTTATTGGGACTACGAACGAAAACTAGCATCCTGCTATAATCCATCATATTTACATGTTCTTATGTCCTTTAATGTGCACTTTCCCATTCAAATAAACAAATAAATAAAAAATAACATTATCAGATTATAGCCTACATTAATACACTGGAGTTCTTCTGCTTTTGTGATAATGCAACGTGGTCCAATGATTCGCAGAGGAGCATCGGTCAGGAGATCTATAAATTCATATACATGACTTTTGTCTAATCTTTTTTTGTGATCAACTTTTTTATTTATTTATTACTCTATTTGCTTTGGTGCAAAAGCCACCAGACAGTGCATACAAATCATTATTAAACATACACACAGCCAAACAACAACCAACAATCAATCATACAGAACACGACAGGGACACAAAATAAAAATAAAAACCAACAAACGAATAAACAAACTTTTGTCTAATCTTAATTTACATGATACAGATTATCTGAAACGTGACAATTTTTGTTTTTTGTTAGTTTTATTATCACTGGTTTCTGCGGCTGCCATGTAGTGCAGCTCCCTTTAGAACCGTAATAAATGAACTTTGTGGAGCTAAGACACACTAAAATAACTAATGTAAAAGCAATTGTGTCGATGTGTTCCTTTAATTATGTCTTTCATTATTGATCAGATTCCACTTTGAGTTTCTTCCTGACCCTTTCACCTCTTCCCCTCCCTGACCTGACTCCGTGCTCCCCGCCGAGCGCCGGGCGGTCCCTCGACATAGGACGAGCGCCCTGACTCTATGGAACGCTCGGAGACAGCCAATCAGGTCGACTCCCTGCTCCGTTAGCACAGCTCGGCCAAAACAACAGCAGAGACTCTCGCCCGAGACGCTTTCTGTTTCCTGTTAGCGGTAGCACGACGGCGAAGACACTGTTGTTACAGCCAAACGCGTAAAATGTTCAACTAACGACAGCTTTGTTTGTTGTCTCCGTCGATGTTATCTTCGATTTGGTGTTAGCGTGCCCCCGAAGGCAGAGCTAATTGGAGCTGCCGTCGCGCCGTTAACAGTTAGCTTGCCAAGCTGCTTGCTAACCGTAGCTAACATCGGCGATCGAGCAGGGAAAGATGGGGTCCATCCTGAGCCGCAGGATCGCTGGTGTTGAGGATATCGATATCCAGGCCAACTCGGCCTATCGATTTCCACCGAAATCTGGTAAGCGACCGGGAGCATGTCTTACCTGTGTTTACGTAACATGCAGTTATCGACATGACCTAAAGTATGAGCAAAAAAACTGAGACAAACACTTCCCAATAATGACTTTAATATTGATCATCGTCATCTGTATAGTTAGATAATGACTGCGTGTGGACGTATACACATTTGATTGTTTATTCAAAGCCAGATCTCACACATTGACACATCAGACATGTTACTGGTATGTATACTGTAATATTATTGAATGTCGGACACTGTGCGGGGTTCAAGCAAGTTCGTTTACAACCAGGTCCCTTTAATAATAATTATCTTAATTCACAAAGCATCGTTTGACAAAAAACTGACTGTACAGACTACAACACTTAAGATTGAAGCTTCAAGAAGTGAGTCAAAAGCTGCTGACGTCCAGAGACATGACACACACACATACACACACGTCAACACGTGATTTCCAGGTTTCAAAACAAAGACCTTCACGGTGCCGTCTCCAACACAGCGACACTCATAATAATTGGTTTATAATCCTAGGTTTTATAATCATTTGTTAATGATTGTTCACTTTAAAAAAAAAAAAAAAGATCTGTTCTCAGATTATGTAAAGTGAGTTTGAGAGTCGGTGTGTCAATGTGAGACCAAGAGGTCAAGCTCATTGAAACTCCATAAAAACAACCACCCAGGCATTTTATTGTCAGCTGGTCATATGTACACACCTATGAGAGCTAGCTACAATTAAACATCCTATATAGATAAATCCTGCTAAAACTCTTGTTAATTCTGTATGGGGTGATGCTGTTTGTTTATTTCTTGGGTGACCTAAAACAGTAGTTTGCATATCACACCACAACTCTCAGTCTTATTTCTACACAAACCATTTCATGTATTGTTTACACTGATCCAGATGTTCTCTTTTTAAAAACAAGTACAGTAAATTTTAACTGCGCTGTGTTTGTCAGTCTGCTTTTATTACTCATCCTTCTTTTCTCTCTTGTCCTCAGGGAATTATTTTGCGAGCCACTTCTTCATGGGAGGAGAGAAATTCGACACACCGCATCCTGAGGGATACCTCTTTGGAGAAAACATGGACCTGAATTTTCTTGGAAACAGGCCAGTGCAGGTGAAAAAAACTGATGATTGTTTAAATCATTTGAGAATTCAAATGTACAGATGTAAATCTAGTTCTACGTTCAACGGGGCAGATGAAACAGTTGTCAATACAAAATCAGTGATCCTCCTTTCTTTTCCTCCTGTTGTTAGTTTCCGTATGTGACGCCTGCACCTCACGAGCCGGTGAAAACCCTGAGGAGTCTGGTCAACATTAGAAAGGACTCATTGCGTTTGGTCAGGTAAAGAAAGATACAAACCACAACGAGAGAGAGTTCAGAGTTATTCAAAGGAAATGTGCTGATTTAAGTTAATGCATGTCGTGTCAAACCTCTTGATTGTAGGTATAAAGATGATTCTGACACACCGGTGGAAGAAGGAGGGAAACCAAAGGTCCAGTACGGAGTAGAGTTCACCTTCGATGCCGATGCCAGAGTGGCCATCACCCTCTACTGCCAGGCGTTCGAGGAGTTCTCCAATGGGATGGCAGTGTAAGAACTTCATTTACTTCTCTATTGGGGCTAAATATAAAGAAACTTTAGATATTTGATGCGCAAATGATAAACAGTTACATAGAAATGAACTTTTCTACTCTCTAAATATCACAATTTAACCTTTTTCTGAATCAAACAGGGAGCTTAGTGTCTGTCTGTGAGATTATTAAGTATTAAGATGTTAATCTGACCAGTTAGATTGACACCGTAGCTTCATTTTTGGTGTTAAACATTGTCAGAGACGTTTTATACTATACCCATTATTGTGAAATTCAAGCCATAGAGCACAAAGACTCGAGTAGATAACGGCGGGTCCTTAGCAACCAGCAGTCACCATGGATACTGTGCAGATAAGACTCCGAAGAAGATGAAAGTAATACTTTCCACTGAAGTTATTGTTTTATGTGACAGAGCGATGAGTCATTTTTTTTCTGCTATCAAAAAGACCAGAACAGCTCTGTGTTTTTCAGTTTTCTTTATTTTCATTCTGTCCACAGACAATAATTACTTTATTGATCATTTAAACTGTGACAGCTCCTGTGAATCTTGTCACACTGATGGGATGTCTAAATGTCAGTCTTTTTCTGTTTCTTTTCTCAGCAGAATAGAGCACGCACACACACTGACCATTTAATCTGTATCATGCTGTGTTTAGGTACAGTCCAAAGGATCCATCGATGGTGTCTGAAACTGTGCATTACAAGCGAGGGGTGAGCCAACAGTTCTCCATGCCGTCTTTCAAAATCGATTTCACCGAGTGGAAAGAGGAGGATGTGAGTATCTGCAGCAACAAGTGGAGTTTATTACTAGATCACACGTTACAAAAACGCTGCTAAATCTGGGACTTTTTGCCAGTACAGCAACATGGGATTTGATCTTTGTCCTCCGTTTACAACTGCAGCTCACTGACTTGTATCTTTTCCTGCCACAGCTGAACTTCGACCTTGATCGAGGAGTGTTTCCCATGGTTATCCAGGCTGTGGTGGACGAAGGAGATGGTGAGTTTCCTAAGTCTTTTTCCTCTGTGATAAACTCAAATGGTCACTGGGTCAACATTTGACTTCCTCTGTGTTTGTTTCGTTTTTGAAGATTGCCTTGGACATGCTCATGTGCTCCTGGCAGCCTTTGAGAGAGTAAGTGTTCACCCTCACAACAGTAAGTGCCTGTTAATCCGTGTAGAACAAATGTTTATAAGAGTTGAAACATGTTTTGTTTTTTTCTCTGCCTTCAGCACGTTGATGGCAGTTTCTCTGTCAAACCTCTGAAGCAGAAACAAATTGTAAGTTTATAAATAATCTTCTTTCAAAATTGACATTATAAATATTCATATTTTATTGAAGTTAGAAGGGAGATGTATTTTTATCACGGTTTGGGGTTTGCTCGTGCATCATAAATATTCTGCTTGGATTTATTCATTTACATAGCAGCGCAGTCATTAATCTATAAAGTACAGCGTGTTCTTAACGCAGCGCCGGCCAGGTGAAAGACGGATGTTTGAGGACACGGGGTCGACATTCTGGAAAGAGCGCAGGCAGATTGCTCTAAATGAAATATAACTATTTTTAGTATTCCAGCTGCATTTTCTGTTTTGATCCTCGTTCCCTCTGCAGCTTTTGAAAGGCCTTTAAAATCTGTGCCGAGACCCCTGGGAGTCTGGTAATAACGTAGATCTCTCAAGAAGACCTTAAATGCAATCTAAGATTACATGAAGCTCAAGGAAGTTATATATAGCATCTATGTAAAGGTTGTGGCGGTAATGGTTTTATTTTTTTGTGCTGCACTGCTCTCATGCCTCTCTAGAAAAAAAAACAAAGAAACAAAACAAAAGACAGTGGAGATGATGTATAATAATAATACATTTTAGTTATAGGCACCTTTCTGGACACTCAAGGACACTGTACATTGGTTAAAAACAGTGCAACACAATCAATTATAACAATGGAGAGTAAACAAAATGATGATGAATGGTTAAAATTAGATGGTGCAAATGAAATCATAGGGAAAAGGCAGTTTTGAACAGGTGGGTTTTGAGTTTGGATTTGAAGTGTGGGAGTGATAATCTTATAATATAATATCTGTTTAATCTTTTTCAGGTGGACCGTGTGAGCTACCTCCTCCAGGAGATCTACGGCATTGAGAACAAAAACAACCAGGAAACCAAGGTACGGGTGGTTGTGTTGTTTCAATCATTTGCTGAAAATCATCACTGTTTTATTTATTCAGCTTAATAAATTCTGTTTTGTTTTGTTCTCCAGCCTTCTGATGACGAGAACAGCGACAACAGCAACGAGTGTGTTGTCTGTCTGTCAGACCTGAGAGACACGCTCATCCTGCCCTGCAGACATCTGTGTCTGTGCAACTCCTGCGCAGACACTCTGCGTTACCAGGCCAACAACTGTCCCATCTGCAGGCTGCGTAAGAGCCGATAACGTTATTTTTTGATCAAATTAAATACAATAATTGTGCTTAGTGTGACCTGGCCGTCCTCTCTTCAGCCTTCAGAGCCCTCCTGCAGATCAGAGCTGTGAGGAAAAAGCCTGGAGCTCTTTCTCCTGTGTCCTTCAGCCCTGTTCTGGCCCAGACCATGGACCACGATGAGCACTCAGTAAGTCTCATGCACATCTGTGTATTATCAGCCAAACTGGAGGTGATATGTAACAACTGTGATCTGTGTTTTCTCCCTGCTGTGTTGCCCTTGTGTTACTCGGTAAATGTAAACATCATTGTTTCTCATCTCTTTGCAGGGCACAGACTCGGTCCCTCCCGGCTTCGAGCCCATCTCGCTGCTGGAGGCTCTGAACGGTCTGCGGTCGGTGTCTCCTGCCATCCCATCGGCCCCCCTGTACGATGAAATCAACTTCTCGGGGGGTCTGGGAGGTGAAGGCCGACAGCTGAGCTCCCCGGAGCATTTGAGTGATGGGAGTCTGCAGAAAAGCAAAGTCAGCAAGTCACCTGACAGGTAACCTAACCTCCCAATGAGGATGTTTACATTCACACAACATTTTATATTGGTGGTCAAAGATCAAAGTGGCCACAAAAAACATGGTTTAGTCTTTGTGAACTCAGGATCTCTGTAATGACTTGAGGGTATTTCTTTACATTTGGTAAAAACATTCACCTTGAATCAGAGACAGACTGAATTTGGGTGCTGATGGTCAAAGGTCATTAGATTTTGACCTTAGTTAAAGGGATAGTTCAACTTTTTGGCAAATTGGCCCATTGCCATTATCCCTATAGTTTTAGGAGTAGATTTTTTACCTTTAAATGCAGAGACTGCTTGCCGAAAAACTGCCCCCGATGGGAACGTGCATCAGTGGTTTTGCATGAATTTACTTCGAAAACAACTCAGTTTCATAAAGTTCTGTTATTATCTCATAGCGTGGTGAATGTGCAGGTCACAACTTGTCCACCAGAGCGTTTCGGAGTTGTTGGATTGTGTATTTGATGAGTTTGATGAGGGAAACCAAGAAATCCCATGAGCCTCCGTAGCGTAGCTCTGAGCAGCTCGCGGCTCTGCTCCGCCATTCTAAAAATAGCTTGCACCCACAATTAAAGGTAGCGGACCTACTGCTAAAACTATAGTGATTATGACAATGGGCCAATTTGCCAAAAATGTTGAACTATCCCTTTAATGTAATATCTTGAATACTTCTCAGGGAAATCTCTTCAAATGTCACATAAATGATTTATCCTTTCGAGTTTTATCTTTGTGTCTTCATTAATGTCTCACCTCGCCCTCCCCTGCAGCACCCTCAGGTCTCCATCCTCTCCCATCCAGGAGGAGGATGAGGAGAAGCTGTCGGAGATGTCTGATGCTCAGCCACACACGATGCTGTCCAGCAGCCCCGCCCCCACAGACGTAAGGAGCCACCTTACTTCCTGATATTTAAATTCTTATTTAAAAAAAAAAGCTTTTAAAAGACTTTAAAATGTCCAAACCATAAAGATCTGACTCTGTCTCTCTCCAGGCCACAGCGACCGAGGACGTGGCAGAGTCTCTGTCTCCAGATGATGGTGAGTTCCCTCATTTCCTCACGATTAACAAACTATCAATGATGCGTTTGAGTGACACCGTTGCTCTTCTCGCCCGCTCTCCTCCGTGATCCAGAGGACAGGATGCATGCTGGGGGAGACATCCTGCAGGACTGCAGCAGCGAACACAGCAGCTTGACCAAAACAGAGAGCGACCCACCGGGCGACCTGTCTCTGCCGGGTGAGAGGAACAAATGGGAAAGAAAGATGAGATGAGATGAGATGTGAATGCGTGTTGTGTTTTTGGATGAAGCTTTTTACCGTGTAGTCCTGTACTTTCTGATGACAGCTTAAAGCAATTTAGCTGATCAAGCTCCTATAAATCATCTGTTTCTTGCTCATTTTTGCCTTTTGTTCCGATGATGAATCTCTGATGCTCAGCCCAGTGTCTCTCTTCTTTAATCCAAGACTTTGAGGCTGTGATTTCCTGTGCTTTGCATCTAACCTGAGTGCTTCTTGTGCCTCTCCTGTTCCCTGTGGTCTGACCCCTTCATACTGCCTCACTCTGGGCAGCTCTAGGTCCTGATTCCTGCTCTATTGGTATGGAGGAGTAACTGTGGTATGTAGGCTTTCCTGTCTGCTCTGCTTCTCTGTGTACGAGCTCTACTGCTCCCACTGAATCCTGTTTCTCCATGAACACATTCACTGTTGTCAGTCAGAGCTAGAGTAAAAAGATCCAGCAGGTATTAAAGGGATACGGCAACATTTTTTTTTTTGTTTTTACTTGTCTTGCCTCACTCCCGAGTCCATGACAAGCAGATAGACACCATCCTTTCGACTGTGCGTGCAGTAACAAGGGAGAGTCCGTATCGCCCGTAATTAGCTTAGCTCGAATGCTGGAAGTGTATAGGTATTAGGTAGTGTTAGCCTGTCTCCACCTAAAGTCATCAGAGACACTCTTCAGCACCTCTAAACAGGCCGATCTTCGTCTCAGAGCTGACAAAACTCTCCGGTAAGGCATCTTGAGCGGTCAAATGCCGGTAACGGGACGAGATCGGTCAAAACGGAGGGTTCAAGCAAAGACGGTTTATTTGGTTCAAGCTAGCTACATCGAGGGTAGGTTAGCTTCCTATTTCAAAGTAAAAGCACAAATTCTATCGTCATGGTTTTCTGTATGTAAAGGGCAACGGGTGTTTTTATTTTGTGAAAGTAACTGGAAGTGCGTTGGTCACAACGGCTAGCTGGAGTAGCGCCGAATTCGTCCGAACAAAATTGTAAACAGCTGGTATTTAGACAAATTAACGACACACTGCTAATCTAAACAGCTACTTTCTTGCCTAAAAATGTTTGAAATGTCGATAAAGTGATATGTACAGAGTTAAAGCAGAAGTAAGCGGAATGTTTGTGTTAATATAAGTCTTAAATAGTTATATCTTCCGACAGCAATCACTTACATAGAGTGTTTGGTCTGAAACATGGGTCTGTCAGTCACTCTGCTCTGCTGTAAGCCGAGGAGAAAACTTCTTGTATACTTCCTTGTATCCTACAACCTTTATCCAATGAGGAGAGAGAACGGCATGAAGGCCTGTGTGTGCAGCCAAGGGATGCGCATGAATGTGGTGACGTAGGGACGAGGACCAATAGATCCATGACGAGGGCGGGGACTGCTAACTCCATCGGCTGACAAGAAGTTAGCCAAAACGACCGGATCGCTTACTTCTGCTTTAAGAGCTGAAATGAAATCAGTTTCTGACTGCTGATTTCGGCTCGGGTATGAGGCAGGCTAACACTACCTATGCACTTCCAGCGTTTGAGAAAAAAAATGTTGGCGTATCCCTTTAACTCTAAGTGATATGAACAATAAGAGCTGCTTAAGGTGCCTCTGTTGTTGACCGGAAACTTCACTCTGGGCCTCGATGCTTATCAGTTTCCTCTCCCTCTGCAGGTTCTTCAGAGTCGACGGAAAGCCTGAAAAGTCAGAGCACAAACTGCTCCAGCCAGCCTCTCCTGTGTCCCACGAGCAGCCTTCACATGGAGGACGAGCATCTCAACCCCTGACTCAGATCCAGCCTTTCTCTCCCCCTCTCATCCATCAGAGCAGATTTATGCTTTTCACAAGTTCATCCAACTCCCTCTCTTCCTCTTAACGCCCCTCCCATCCCCAGTTCAAGTCTTCTGCTTCTGTGATCAGTGGACAAAGACCCTGACAGGAAGTTCACCAGGACGAGGGAGGATTCTGTTAATCCCATTATAACGTCTCTGACATTAGAAAAGAAATTCGATCCATGCAAAAAATGACTGATGTAAAAAAAAAAAAGAAGAAAAGAAAAGAAAATAGATAATGTTTCCCCCGCCTTTGAAAACATTTCATTAACTGTCAGATGGTGTTCAGTTGTGTGTCTTGGCCAAAGTTGTGGACTTGTAATGTGGAGATATTTCACTACCTGTCACCCAGTGGCGCTTCTAAGCACACTTAACTTTAAATTAACTCTGTATGGATTTCTTGGCACTAAATCCAAAAAAAATACTCTGTGTTTAGATATTGTGTTCATTTTTTCCAGTCAGGTTGAGCATTATGGGGTTAAAAACATATGACTTTATGTGTTTATGTGTCCATTTGAAGTGACTTTTTTTTTCTTTTTGCACTGGTTTATAATCCATTCCTCATAACAAGCCTTTTATGACATTAGTTTAAGTTTTCTGCAGTCTTAAACATCCACATGTCAGTTTTTTTAAGTATTATTATTTCAGATGATGTGTGATATCTATGTATTATAACTGTACTAGAATCCTGTGTAGTTACCTCCAAAATTGTATACTTGCATATAATATAGAGAAAAAAAAAATCCAGATATTGAAGTAATGGGACTAGATTCAGTTAACATGCACATATTTAAAAACCTTTGATAATCAAAATAAGAGCTACAGATTCACATCCTAACAGCTGAACTCAAAGACGGTTAAAGCCTGCAACAAGCATAGACGCTCCAGCTTCATGTTTTTGCTGACATGTATGATGAGTATGGCACAGTAAGTGGTGCTTGTCGTAGATGTGGCTGATCTCTGTACATTCTGTATTTTTATTTTTGTTATATTTTATTTTTGTGTGTGTGTGTGTGTGGCAATGCCGGTGTCTGCTTTTGTGATGTGGCTGCAAAACAAAAAAACAAAAAATGGGAGATTTAGGGGATTTTTTGTGTGTGGCTGCAACGCCTTTTTACGTACCTTGGTCCTGTATGTGTAGCGCCATGCATATAGATCTATGTGCCTTGACTTGATATGGCTGCCTGCTTGTCGCATCGGACATTAGTGTTCTCGGAGACGCCACAACACAGAGCGGCGTCCAGCCCGCGTACAGGACTCCTCATGCTGATGTACAGAGCCTTTCTTTTTCTATCGCGATCCTTCACGCCACTGGAGAAATGTATCACGTTATTGAGCAATATTCAATTGAGCTGTTCATTTAACTGTTATGACCATTTATCAATTATGCATTTAATCTTAGTATTTAGGTTCAAGTGGATTCTCTTAAATGTATGTTTGACTAGAAGGAAAACATCTAATGCAATAGATGCAAACGTTGCATTCTAATAATCGGGCTATAGCATTTGCATGTGAATTTGTAGACGCTTAAAACTCTCACGGCTTTTGAGTATGGTGGTTATTTTTGTCTTTTCCCCCCTTCCTCCTCTTCCTTCTCCTCCTCTTCTGTGCCATTTCAACTTGACACTGTGCCTTCCTGTTCTTGTTCTGACCACTATGACCTGGTATCCAGGATAACTCCACAGTAGGTGGCTTGTGGCTCTCTGTAAAATCAGTACCTGTCTATCCTCGTGTGTATAGCAGCATGTGTATAACAATAAAGAACAAAGACTCAGTACTTCAACTACCACTTGTTTTCCGACTCATTCATTTATTTATTTTTACTGCAAATTCCATTCTGTTGCAATGCAATGTGGTGTTTGGTTAAAAAGTTGAATTAGACTTAAATTTGAACTTTTCCAAAACATTAATGCTTTTGCTGCCATCAGTCGTTTTGCTATAATTGCAGGATGAAATGTGAAAACATATTTCCCTTGAATTCCTGACATCGTGACAATAAAACTGCAATAACATCCCAAACTACCAAATCAAAAATTAAATCAAAACTTTATTTATAGAGCACTTTTCCTGCAAAGACATGCAACACAAAGTGCTTTACACGTTAAAAACAATTACAAAGAAAGCGCCTCCCTCCCACCCTCCATACTACAGACACACACACACATACACGCACAGAGTGTATGAGATAACAAAACTTATGCAGGTCTTTTGAACCTGGCTGTTCCTGTGTAGTTGCAGTACAAACCCATGCACAGTGAGTTCTCCTCCTGCAGGGTAAACGCTGCCCCCCGCTGGACAAGCAGGCAATTAAACAAGTGGTGTTCCTGCAGATCTGGAAGCTGCAGTCTCAGGACCATGGGTTTAGGACTACAGATTTAGGACCACTTTCTCAAGGCTAACAAGAAGACTATACTTTCAGGACCACAGTTTTAGGATTTGTTATTATTGTATTTAAGCTGTATATGTGGTGACAATGTTCATACCGTATATTTATTGCTCTGAACATTTTCAATAAAAAAAGAAAAAACTAATGAAAAGTGAAAGCTGTCAACCTGAAGCCAGTGTCTGGTAGAAACTAGAGTCCTGAAACTGCAGCTTCCAGGTCTGACTCACTCCGGTCAGTACTGTGTGTTTGACCTGTGTTTTTATTTGCCTGCAGCACATGGACCATGGACTGCAGTAAAAACCATTAAGGTTCTCAGTTAATCTTTGACTTGAAACACCTTGTTTATCTGTGATGTCTTGACTTACCGTCAATTTCTTTTTTTGTTCCTGTATGTAAAAAAAAAAAAGAGAAATACATTTTATTTCAGAGCAGTTTTAGCCTGTAGATAAATACACGTCCCTCAGTTTTCAAAGGAAAATAATGTGAGAGTTTCAGTTGGTTCAGTTTCTGCTGGTGAATAAATCGCCTCTGGGACCAGAGGGCTGGAGGATAACACACAACCTGCACTGTCAACAAATTAACTAGAGCTGACTCAGGGCCAAGTGGATGAATACCAGACATGCAGACACACACACACACACACACATGCATGCAAATACACTTGTAACATTTGGTTTCAAAAGTAGTATCCTGAAAAATGTAGTAAATAAATGCAGCTGAATGATGCATCAAATACTAAGTGACAATAAAATGATTTGGTTATTATGTTTGTTAGATGTTTTATATCACAAATGACTGTACACATTGCCTACATATTTATATTTTATTATGGTAAGCTCAGAAAAACAAATGTACTGTATGTATTTGTAATATATTCTGTGGATATCTATTGACATTTTTAGCATCAGTAGCCTACAATAGATTGCTGGTTCTTATAGGAAAAAATGTTTGAATATTTTATGAACTAGTTTGGTTGAACATTATTTATTGCAGGTGAAGCTACGTGCGCTGCAGCAGGCAGTTGATGAGTGACAGTTGACTTTTAGAATAATTTTCCAGTGCCCTCGCTCTTTAAAATGTGTGTGTGTTGTTTCATATTTCCAACAAAATGACATTCCTCCTCTGCAGCGATGGTTAACTGCTGCTGTCTGCTCAGCTGGACCGACAGGTGTACTCCACACTTTAATGAGGGTTCGGTTACACCGTGGTCTCAAGCTCGCCCATAAAAACATAATACACTGAGAAAAATGTGCCTGAAGAGAATGTGCACACACGCACACACACGCTGGGGATGGGATTAGGCTCGGTGACGTTTCCAGCTAGAGAAGGTCATTGAGGTTTGAGTAAAGTCAGAGTTTAATACGTTGCATCCACAGCTTCCTTTCTTAAAGGGATAGTTCAACATTTTGGCAAATTGGCCCATTGCCATAATCGCTATAGTCATAGCAGTAGGTTCATTACCTTTATTTGTCGGTGCAAGCTGTTTTTAGAACAGCGGAGCAGAGCTGCGAGCTGCTCAGAGCTACGCTACGGAGGCTAATGGGATTTCTTGGTTTCCCTCATCAAACTCATCAAATACACAATCCAACAACTCCAAAACGCTCTGGTGGACAAGTTGTGACCTGCACATTCACCACGCTATGCAAAACCGCTGATGCGCTTTGCCTTCAGGGGCAGTTTTTCAGCAAGCAGTCTCTGTATTTACCTTGAAAACAACTCTGTCTCGTAACGTTACGTTATTATCTCATAGCGTGGTGAATGTGCAGGTCACAACTTGTCCACCAGAGCGTTTTGGAGTTGTTGGATTGTGTATTTGATGAGTTTAATGAGGGAAACCAAGAAATCCCATGAGCCTCCGTAGCGTAGCTCTGAGCAGCTCGCGGCTGCACTTGGCGGTTCTAAAAATAGCTTACACCGACAAATAAAGGTAGCTAACGAACCTATACTGCTATGACTATAGGGATTATGGCAATGGACCAATTTGCCAAAATGTTGAACTATCCCTTTAAACTCTTTTTTAAATTATTGATCCTCCAATTTAAAATCCTGAATCATGTTTCTAGATTCCTAACAACTCAGCCTCTTCATTCACTCGGCTCCAACAGGCTGCTTGTAGAGGCCATGAGGAATTATTTCTCCCTCCCTCCCTCTGGTCTCTCCCTCTCCTCCCTCCCTGGCCACACACAGATTGACAAAGTTGCAGGTCAGAAAAGGTCATTTCATCTCTGGACAACTGTGTGTGTTTGTGTGTGTCGCCTCTACCATCTGATGATGTGACCAGCAGAGATATTCTGGTGTTTTGCCATTGGCCAGCTGTCCAGATGACGTCGTAGGTGGCTTGAAATAAAGGAGATTTCCCCCCCATTCATTACAGTAGGGAAGGCCAAAAGAAAAGCAGTGGGGCAAAACCATAATCCTTAAAACAATTCTATTTTGGTTTGATCTCTTGAGGCTACATTAAACAATATTAGGGCTAAGCCTCAGGCCAGGCGATTGTGGTGTGAAGCCTGTTTGGCTGCAGAGGAAATAAATAAGCTGCGACCAGTTGAATACAGGTCAGATAAGCGCCTTTTATTTATTTCATTTAATTATCTGCAGAGGCACGGCGACGAAAACGCTGCTGGAAATGTTAATTACACTCAGAACTAATGTGGGAAGTGTTTGGAAACTAGAACTTCAGCTTTCACACTCAAACAAAACAAGCTATAAATAAAAGATAGGGTCACATTTTTCCTTTGGAGGAGACTTAATGATGTGAAGCACCGAGATTATCTGTCTGAAAAAAATAAAAACTAATTTTATTCAGAGTGAACTGAACTCAAATGGCCCCCTTGAAATTCAACTATACTGTGTTGAGAGTCTGTGTAAACAGGTTTACCTCAGGTCAGTCAAAGCAAGTGCTCTCTCATTTAATTAGTCTGTGCTAAACCTCTTTGAGGCATGAAATCATCCCAACAGCAATCCACACAAATCCCCCCCCTCCTCAACCCCTTCAACCCCACTCACTGTGGTTAAATTAGCTCACACGCCCTTGATCTCCAAAAACATGCGAATCATCACATCCAATCACGCCACACGTCTCACCTTCAAACACATTCACACACACCTGAGTGCACGTGTGTGTGGACAGATATGTATCAGGTAAAATATGAATCCTGGCTCATCATCATTTTCTAATATCACTGATCCACTTTCATTCATTTTCTTATAGTTACAGTGTGGAAGTTTAGTTTATTTATTTCGCAACAATAAAGAATAAAAAATGGGACATATTAAAATACATTAATAAAAAAACAATAGGTGCAAGCCGAGACAAGAGACCCAAAGGGCCTATAGGCCTCAGCCTTGAGAGAGTTAATTGCTGTAAATACCCTCATGTGTTAAAAGTTATTCCAAAATAATGTGTGGTATAATTTTGTTGACAGCTTGGCCCTTTTATACCTTAATAGGCAACATAACCTGGGAGATACAACTCATAAAATCCAAAATATTGAATATATATAGGCCTATATGTATATATTTTTTTAATGTGGAAATATTTTTCTTAGGGCCTAAAGAGATGAGTGATAACATTACATTTTTGCAACTTATTTTTTCTGTATTAGGGTTAAAAAAAAAAAACGCATCTAAAGTGTGATCAAACAGGAAGTACCTCAATGCAGCAGTGTCTGTCATTTGAAGAGCGCTCAGGGATTTAGAGACTTTGGAAACACGTGCACCGAAGGCTATCCTACTTTGAGAGAGCCACTTCACAGTATGAGCTGAGAGAGGAAGCAGAAGAGGAGGAGGAGGACGACGAAGACGACGAGAGAGCAGGAGACACAGAGGTCAGCGTCTCGTCCACTGAGGGTAGACAGAGTGCACTCAAGAGCTGAGAGACCACAGACAGGGGAAGTTTTACATCTGACTGCATTATTGAAATAAAAAAATATTACAAAAAGAAGAAGGAGAAGAAAAAGAAGGAGAAGATCTCTGAGCAGTCGTCACAACCTCCTGTATTGCAGCACTGAGGCATCATGACACAGCAGCTCAGCGGCTCGCCCTTCCTCAAGCCCTTCTTCCTGAAGACGCCCGTCTCTGTGGTCAGCTCTCTGCGACAGAGACGACACACACTCCCAGCCAGCGAGTTCAGGAACCTCACGCCTCAGGATGCCATCAGTGTGTTTGAGATTGAGAGAGAAGGTGAGTCAAAAACACATATACTGTATGTACCTTTTGATTCTGACTAATTTTCCACATGTATTTGATAAAGAAAACTCGGTAACACTTTATTTTAAGGGGTCCTTGTTGCTGTGTATCTACCTAATTAATTACAGTGTAATTACCTATGTAACCGTATGTAATAACATGTACTTACATTGTAAATACATAGTGTATTTTGGTGTATTTACAGGTCCTTGTTACACTTGTAATAAGAAATGCCAAAGTGGCCTCTCTCTTTGCACAAGCATTTCTTATTATAAGTGTAACAAGGACCTGTAAGTACACCAAAATACACTATGTATTTACAATGTAAGTACATGTTATTACATACGGTTACATAGGTAATTACACTGTAATTAATTAGGTAGATACACAGGAACAAGGACCCCTTAAAATAAAGTGTTACCGAAAACTCTGTATTTCCAGTCATTGGGTGAATGTATTCATGTATCAAATCCCAGATACTGTCTGTGTGAGTGGGTGTGAGTGTGATCTCAGTGCCTCCTTTCATCTGGAGAGGGAACACGTTTCTTTCATCATCATTAGTCCCAGGACACGACCTTCTGTATGATCTGGTTCTTTTCATCCTCTCCAGCGTTCGTGTCTGTGTCTGGTGAGTGTCCACTTACCCTGGATGAGGTGCTTAACTTCCTGAGTCAGTGCCCTGAGCTCTCTCTGGGCTGGTTCGAGGAGGGGCAGCTGGTAGCGTTCATCATCGGCTCCGGCTGGGACAAGGAGAGGCTTTCGCAAGTATGAAAACCTGTGATATACTGAAGAAATGTAGTGTTTTTTATTAATTTATATACAGCTCTGGAAAAAAGTAAAGAGACCACTCCAAAATGTTCTTAATAAATCAGCTTCTCTACATGTATGGCAGCCATTGATTCTACCACCAGTGTCTATTGAACTCCAACACAAGCACACCTCACTCTACTTAGCTGATCACTTGAACCATATATTTAATGAGGAAGAAAGATTATAAATAAATGGGAAAAAAAACACTGCTGCGATTAAAAATTGGGATTATTCCACCAATTTTGATTTCTAAACTCTTCCTAAGTTTAAAAAGTAGTGTTGTGTTGTTTTAAAATGAATATGAACTTGTTTTCTTTGCATTATACAAGGTCTGAAAACACCAGAATTTTTTTTGTTATTTTGACTTGTTGCCATTTTCTGCAATATAAGTGCTCTAAATGGCTATATTTTTATTTCCAATTTGGGAGAAATTTTGTCAGTAGGTTAATATAGAATGAAACAAAAGTGTTCATTTTACTCAAACACATAGCTATGAATAGTAAAACCAGAGGAACTGATCATTTTTTAAGTGGTTTCTTAGTTTTTTTCCAGAGCTGTATACTAAACTTCAGTTTGATTCACAAAAAGTGACTAATTTCTGTGTCCTGACATCATCTATTCTTCTATTTACCCTCTCTACCCTCCAGGAGGCCATGACTCAGCATGTCCCAGACCCCCCGACCGTGCACATCCACGTGCTCTCCGTGCACCGCCACTGCCGCCAGCAGGGCAAGGGCTCCATCCTGCTGTGGCGCTACCTGCAGTACCTGCGCTGCATGCCGGGCCTCCGCCGAGCTCTGCTGGTCTGCGAGGACTTCCTGGTGCCTTTCTACCTCAAGGCCGGCTTCAAGGAGAAAGGCCAGTCCGCCATCTCGGTGTCCAGCATGCAGTTCCACGAGATGGAGTACACGCTGGGCGGGCAGGCGTACGCCAGGAGGAACAGTGGCTGCTAGTCCCATCAATCCCCTCCACTCCCACTCCCACCCGCCTCCACCTCCCCTATACCCGTTACTCCACTTCACTCACCACTAAAAATGGACTCAGGGCAGAGGAGATTAGCTAAAAAACACAGCGGACAGATGGACAGATTGAAGCACAGGGCCAGTATCAACCAGTGGACTGGGTTCAGCATCCGACTGCCAGCAGCTCGCAGCGTCCCGTCGTGACCCACTGAGCGAGGAGTGGGGGACAGTGGATTCACTTCTTCATGCAAAGAAATGAACCAGATGATAATTGAGCTCATCAGACATCAGATTATTTTCCTTTTTGTTGCCTGTAGCGCATCAATTTCTCCATGTATTTATCATCTGTCAAATCACTCACATTTTATGGTTTGTAATGAAATCAAAAAGGCAATTAATTATCATGTAAATGCATTTAAATGTTGGGTGTACTGTTCTATTTTTGTAAACCACATACCTGATCGTGCTTGGATTGTCGATTGGAAAAAATGTTTCCGTTGTGTTTTAATTTGAATAAACAGAATCAAGAGAAAGTCACAGACGGTTTGGATTTGTCGATTTGTGTTTTTTATGTTTTTTGTTTTTTTACTGTTGTTTTCAGTTACATGTGAGTAGACATGGTAGCTAAAACACTACCGTGTTCAAAACAAATCATCACTTCTCGAGAAGCAATACAACAAATAAGAGAAAACATTCGAGTGCTCAGCATAATGTAACAAAAATATGGCAGTAGTTGGTACATTTATCAACAAGGCACCAAAGGTATCAATATTTGATTTTCGTCCCTGCTTCTGTATGAGGTTGCCTGGATAATAATAATAATAATAATAATAATAATAAAACCTATGTCTGGAGTGTGAATGTTCTTTTTCCTCGTCTCTCTCTGTACCAGCGCTGGTTCGTCTAATTCCTACCTCACATGTAAAGGGGCAGCTGGGAGCTTTGCTGAGGTTCAGAGGTGCCATACCTTTGTTTCACCGGACAGTGGGGGAGTGACAATGACTGTCTGTGAACAGGGAGGTGATTAAAGGAAGTTCTTATGATGAGTGGCATAGGTATTCATACTGACAGAGTAAAAAAAAACAAAAAAAAAAGAACAGAAACAGAAACACAAGCATATCGTCATAGTTCACAGAGGGAGGAGAGGGTTGGGGGGGATGACAGTCAGTCCTCGGCCCATACAGGAGCAGAGTGGAGACACCCAGACTGCCTGTCAGTCCACATCTCTGGACTTGATGCCTTTTTTTCCTTCCTGTGGAGCTCACGCTTCACGCCCACGCTGCCGCAGCTGCTTTCAGTGAAGGTGAGCGTTGAGGTCGTACTTCTCGCAGAATTTGTCCGTGAAGGGGATGCAGGTGAGCAGCTCGCACCACTCGCACTTGATTGGGTAGACGTAGAAGAGCACCACCAGGCCTGAAAAGAGCCCGACAAACACCAGCAGGAAGACGATGATCTGACAGCGTTTGCGGTAGAGGTCCATGCGGCCGAAGCTGATGTAGGGGAGGAAGGCGAAGGACAGGAAGAAGCCGGAGATGAAGCCGCAGATGTGGGCGAAGTTGTCGATCCAGGGCAGCAGCCCGAAGGCGAAGAGGAAGAGCACCACGCACAGCAGCTTGGTGAAGGCCCTCCAGGGCTGCGCCAGGATCTGCCAGCTCTGAAACAACTCCACAAACAGACAGGCCAGGATCCCGAACTGAGATCCAGCTGGACCCACCTGAGGACGAGACAGCAGGCAGAGACGTTGCTTAATTTACAATATAATACTTTTAAAAGCAAAGTCAAGACCCACCTTTTTAGCATCAGATTCAGATTCAGATTCAGATATTTTTTATTCATGTAGCCTACTTAGAAAGAAAATGACTTACAGATAAGCAGTTGCAACAGATGTACATGAAAGGGAACCCCAAAGAAGCAGGAACTGCTTATAGATAGGGGCCTGCTTTTATAAACTTTAATTGAATCCTATCTGAGTTTTAAGGTAATTGTTTCAGGTTTTATTATTTTATCCTAGCTTTTATCTTGGTTTATTTTATAGTTTTCATTTGGTCTTGTATTATTTGTTTATTAAGTCTTAATTATTTTATTTTGTTTTATGTATTTATGTAATTACATATCGTTTTCTTTTTTATTCTGTTTCACATAATCTAAATGTATTCAATTCTATTTGTTTTTATTGTTTTAATATTTTAAATCTATCTCCTGTGTTCAATTCAAGATAACATTTCCTTTGTGGTATATTGATGTGTTTGATGAAAAGAAGGGATCACCGTACAAGATATTATAGCAAAAAAGTTCAGGTGGATAATACACTACACCTTACTACTTAGTTTGTCATGATGTAACATGAGCACTGATAGTCTTTCATATTTTCTTTATTTTTATCTTTGATTGTAAAGCATTTTGTCCTACAGTTTTTTCTAAGTGCTATACAAATAAAGTTTCAGTTGATGAAGTTTAATTAATGTTCAGCAACATTTATTCTTTACATTATATGTAAATCTGACTCATTAACACACTGGTATCTTGTCATATGTGTGTGTGTGTGTGTGTGGGGGGGGGGAACAGGTGATCACCTCTGCTCTGTAGGGCAGGAAGATGGCTGAGGCTAAGTTGCCGGTGATGCCGCTGAGGATGTAGATGATTGAGATGCGCAGCCAGCCCGCCAGCTTCTCCAGGTCCCTCAGGATGGTCATCTGGAACGCCACCGACACCAGGCAGTGGAGAATCCTGGGAAAAGGACAGATGTGGACAAAGGTGCTCACGCGTGTGCAATGTGACGTACATGTGTGTGTAAAGCTGCACATGTCGGGCAGATTATCCCTCTGTGTTTGAGAGGCAAACCCCTCGAGCAGCCGACCGAGGGGGGGGGGTGTTAACTTTGCCCATCAACAAAATCGGTCTCTATCTCACTGAAGCTTAATGAGTTCTTGTAGTGAGGGCACTTTGGTTAATTACCCACGAGACAGATAACAGGCAGCGTGAGGACGGCAGGACGCAGCTCTGCCCCTCTTCTTATCCGAGAGGTCAGCTCTTTGTCTCTCAGCGCCTGACTGACGGGTCCAACACTGTGTCAAAGTAAGACTACATGTGACGAAGAGGACACTGTGATTTTCCCATTTGGAAACGTTTGTTGGAATAAGCTCCTTCTGGTTTGTCTCAAACCTCTTTCATGTACAGTATTAGTTCTATGTATTAGTGTGTAATAAACCATTATTCTCAGGCTGTCACTCATATAACTACACCATTCTGTAGTGCTGTCCGAATGTTAACTGAGTATTAATATACCCAATAGTGCAGTGGTTCTCAAACTTTTTTACATCAAGGACCCATAAACCGACACAAATTAGACCACAGACCCCCTGTTGGACAAAATTTTTAAACAAACACAAGAAATACACAAATATTTGTTCTGAGACTGAATGACGTTAGTTTTTTTAGTCAGTGTATGTTGAAATTACTGCCAATGGAAAAATTTCAAGAAATTCCTGGAAAAAAAATGTAATATTTCTGGGGAAGAAAATTGGTAAAATTTTGAGAAAAAGTTGGGGACCCCCTTAAACCCTCTCAAGGACCCCTGGGGGTCCCCAGACCCCACTTTGAGAACCACTGCTATATTGGACTCATAGTATCCCACAATGCAGTGTGAAAAGTAATGTTCAACCGATGGTCACTAAGCAAGTAATATAGACCATAATGCATTGCGGTTATGACTGTGGTCGGCAATTTTCTTTTTAGGGTTGTCAAAGTTAACACGATAATAGCCTGTTAATTCAAATCTATTTTTCTTTTATAAAGGAACATTTTATGGAGCAAAATGATTCCCTCATGTACTGGTGTGGGCGGTGAAATTACCTTGGCTGGAACAAATAAGAAAATGAAATGAAATTCCTTTTTGGTCCTGTGATTTACTCATGTTGTGTTATTTTCGCTTTTGAATTTGAATAATTGCTCACAGTCGCAGGATGTTCACAGTTACCACTCTGATGGTTCCACAGTTCATGATGAAAAAATATCTTCTTGTAGGAAATGTTACGTCGCCTTTATTATACACTTGAAAAATATCCCTTTAAGGTACATTTTATAACAAATAAAATTGGCGACATCTTTGACTTTTCAAATCCAAATGACAATCTGCATCTCACTGGCGTGTGAAGAATCATTTGGTCTTCTTCCACGTCTGTCTTTTACATATCTAGTGAGTGGATCTTCATCTGTCTGTCTGTGCGTGTCTGCACTATTTGAAGAGTTCCTGACAACTGGAGTCAATTTCCTCGTACGCGCCACCACAACAACATATTTGACCACTTCTGATCTTTCAAACATCCTGTTCCTCGCCGCCCGCTCCAAACACACTCCTTTAGAAATGCTGATCTAGCCTGTTGGCCTGAATCAAAGCAGACCCCCTGCTCTTTTCTACTCCTTCACTGACTCATTCACTGACCTCGTTTCAGCCTCTGAGCTTTTTGGTTGTCAAGATTTGCTTTTATTTGCACACCTGTGGTACTAAAATGCCCTACATGCGGAGAGTTTCTCCCTTTTGATGCTACTCCCTCATCTTTGTCTGTTTTTTTTCTTTATCTGATGAAGCAGAATTACAATGCTGACAGCTCATTCACTCACCCAGCATGCAGGAAAAGTGAGAGCCAGAGCCTGTAAAACTGATCTGGGATCTCGGGGTTGAGGAAAGGCAACAGTCCACAAACATCGTCCATGCAGTGCACCTGAAGAAGGAGCAGAGAGGAGCGTGTTAATGAAGTCCCTGCAGTCGTCATGAGAAATACAACCACAGAGGCATCTACTGTAGCAAGGGAAGAGAAGACTATAACATGTTGTACTGAAGTGACAATCAAAGACCACATAAACACGTTTGTTGAGCTCTCACTCACTCTCATCTGTTTTGGTAATCAGGGAGTGCACAAAGCAGCACAGCAGATTAAAAATAGCAATAGCTGTTGCACAAATTCAATTTTGTGTTTTTTACACAAATAGCTTCTCCACATTTTTTCCCTCATGAGAAAATAAAATATCCTGTTTGTGTTCCTACAAGATGCTTACTTGGGAGCAGAGAGTAGCCTCCTCATGAAAGTAGCCGCTCATGAAGTCACAATACTCCCGGGATGTGATTTCACACCTTGAAGAGAGAACGAGCGGCGGTTAGTAATCCACTTTAATGATTCACAACATCACGTTCGGATGTTGCTCTGCTCACGCTCACCTCCCTTTGGTTCCTATGCAGCAGGGTCGGCCTGTGATGGTACAGTCTATATGAGGCAGGTTGGTGTGGTTCCCTGTGTTGTACCTGGTACAAATCTACAAGCCAGAGCAGAGAAACAACAGTGAATCCTTCAAATTTCATCTGAAAGGGAGACATATGTTTATGATTTCACCCCAACAGGATGTCTGCTATGACATCAGTGTGCACGCCCTTTGGACAAGACAGCACAAGACAATGATAAAGATTTACAAAATGTGATACCCCACCCTGGTTTATCACACACAGACTTTTCATAATAACCCCCACTTTAAAATGTTTTGTAAAAAAGAGGAAATTTATTTGCACAACTCTGTACAACCCCCCAAAAATCCCTGCAATCCCCTGGGAGCAGGGCTGCACAGTTACAGTAAATCAAAATATTGTCGATTGCATTGAGGCCCAGTGGTTGAGTAATCTTTTCTAAACTTTAAAGGGATAGTTCAACATTTTGGCAAATTGGCCCATTGCCATAATCCCTATAGTTTTAGCAGTAGGTTTGTTAACTATAATTGTTGGTGCAAGCTATTTTTAGAACGGCGGAGCAGAGCCGTGAGCTGCTCAGAGCTACGCTATGGAGGCTAATGGGATTTCTTGGTTTCCCTTTATCAAACTCATCAAATACACAATCCAACAACTCCAAAACGCTCTGGTGGACAAGTTGTGACCTGCACATTCACCACGCTATGAGATAATAACAGAACGTTACCAGATGGAGTTGTTTTCGAGGCAAATTCATGCATGTTTGATGTTACTCACCGGCCACTTGGTGATATCATCAGGCCATTCGTGAGGTGATACCGAGGCGGGCTCTTGACATATCCTGCAGTGACATTACATGCGTCAATAACCGGGTGTCAGTTCATTTATGCTTGGAAATGAAACTGTAGCAGCTCCCGGTGCGTCTTACCTGGGGTCCTGATGGCACACGGAGCCATACTGCCTGTTTTTACCATTTAACTGGGGAGTGCTGGGATGCCTCGGCCACTTCACCCACACAGCTAGAGTACTCTAGAAAATAAAAAAACACAAAGAAAAAGGGTTAAAACTTCCCACAGCTTTGAATTGTGTTTGAATTATATATATAAAAAAGGTCACAAAGCAAAGACGCGAGTTTGTTTACAGACCGAGCATTCCTCCTCTGAGGTTTGGACACAGCCAGAGCGATCGTTGCGCACGCAGCAGGCGGAGTTGCGTTCGATAGCTCTCTTTTCCCTGATAAGTTCATGCACCTGTTTGTCCTGCCGCATGCATGGAGAATATTTGGCCCCCAAGTGGATCAGAGCTTCCTATTTAAAAGACGTTAACACACGGTTATTGCTTTTGTCATTTTTTATATGTGTGTGACACAATCAACTAACAGGAAGCAGGGAAGAGTGCTCACCGAACTCGGCCCGATCCAGAAGTTCTCCTGCTGCACAAACTTGACATTTTCATACACGCCTTTGTTTCTTAAAACCTTAATCAAGAGAAAAAGAGACAGAGATCAGAAAATATGCATCACATGAACATATTTTGCTGGTGTTTTTGCAAAGACGTTGATGGCAGCTCACAGAATCAACCGTCTCATGCTGGGAGAAGCCCACTGGTGCGATGCCATAGATGCATACAGCCAAGATGGTGATGAGCAAATGGACCACGGTGATCCAGTATGTAAAAAAAGGCCTGGAGAAGAACAGAAAAACAACATCATCCATCAGTGTCCTTCACCGAGGGGAGCGGGAGAGACAAAGCTCATTAGTCAAGACACGTTAGTGCGAGACAGCACCTGTGGTCGTCCATGTCCTCTATCTGCCTCTTGACGTAGCTGTCGATACGCTTGCGGTAGGTGCGGTTTGTGAGCTTCCCCACCATGCCCAACCCGTAAGGCCTCTTCTCCCGGGCAAAAAGTTTCTTGACAGGTACGACGATGCGCTGACCGCGCCGCTGTCCGTTAACGCTCACCACCTCCTGCCGCAACGGCACTTTCGGTGGTCCTGGAGTTCCTTCTTTGGCTTTACGCCACCCTCGCTCCAGAGGTCTGGAGGTGGAGACACAGAGATGAGGAGAGGTTTATGAGCTTAAAGGGACAACGAGGAGTTTGTATTTGGTTATAAAAAAGTCTCACATTAATGTGGATGAATCTACGCTACCCACACTTGTTAATGGCTCGATAAATATATCGTTTTGTCTCTATCGTTATTTTGTTATTTTAATTAATGGTGGAAATGCTGGCCGAGCCGACCAGCGTTTCCTTACTTTCGATTTCGCGGACGCTGCCCGGCGGGTCATGGGAATAACGCAGCCGAATCGCCGTTAATGGTCGGAAATACGACGGTATCTGATCGTCTTCGAACCTCTGACTTTCATTCTTGATGAATGAAAACATTCTTGGCAAGACGTGCGACTTGCGCCGGTCCAAGAATTTCCCCATGCGCGCGGAGGCTCATGGTAAATGTAGTATGAAGACACTTGGCTTTTCAAAACTCCTCGTTGTCCCTTTAATGATGACGAAATAGGACGATATCCACCACGTATTCTGTGTCATGTTGTCCATTATCTGGGGCAAGATCAATAAATACTAATCGTATTTGTGTCAGGTTGGTTATTGATAGAGCTGAGACATCTAATCTTTGTGGATGGCACCTCCATTATTATTCCTATTTCCTACATACAAAGCTCACAGCAGATTTAAAAAAATGTTTGGATCAGCAGAGCTCGGAGAACTAAACTCTGTTGCACAGTAAAAACTCACAGCATGAGGTGACTTCTCTCCAGCTCGGTTTTATCTAGGGCGCTGCCTGTCAACTCCGTTTCATCTTTCTTGCTGCTGGGCTCGGCCTCCTTCATGGACGCCTCAGACGGTGACTCAAACACCTCGTCTGCGTACGTGGACAGCTCCTCCTGCATGAGAATATCCTAGAGAGGACAAGTGGAGTGGAGAGGAAATAATGAGCACAGATGCCAAAAAGATCAGAATCCCTGTGGGTTTTTTTAGAATGAGAATTATCATTCGGTTATAAATAAATACGACAGCAGCATAGTAACAACAGCAGAATAACACAACTGTGCTGTTTTTCCTGCATTTACTCTGGCAAAGAAGGATGTGTCCAGTTCATCAGGGAAGTCGACCACATCTTCATCCATGTAGCTGGCAGGGGTGAAGCTTCGTCTCTGGGCTCGTCGCAGGGTGCTCTCCCGTAACGAACGCCCCTGAGAAACACACACATAAACACAAAATTCACTCACAGTTGTAATATTTCCATCGCAGCACTTCACAAAGTCATACAGCACCAATAAAATCCAATTAAATGAATGTGCTGTCTCACTTATTTTCCTGTTTATTCCTCATATTACACATATTTGTATGTAATCTGATTTTATCTCCGTCGCCCACCTTGACCAGCGCCGCGGCCGCCCTGAAGCTCATCTTTGCCACCGACTCCCTCTTGCGTCTTCGAGGGAGCCGGTTGAGACCTGAGCGGGAGCTGGTGAAGGAACAGAGGGAGGCAGCTCCGGGGGTGATGGGGGTCTGAGGCACGCTGTAGCCGTCCACCTCCTCCACCATGCGGAAGGCTCGGCCTCGCGCCAGCGGGTCCACGATCTGGAGACATGAGATCCCCAGTGGCGGTTAGACGGGGAAGCGGATCAATAACAGGTTTTATTATCAAGAGACAGATGCTGAAAATAAGATTGATCTGACATAGAGAGAGAGACAGACTGATACTTGAATCTGTAAAGTTGAAAAATGGAATTTCTTTCTTTTTTTAAGGTTGTATGAAATTAAATATATATAGCCTATACAGGTGCATCTCAATAAATTTGACTATCATGGAAACGTCCATTTCAGTAGTTCAAGTCAAATAGCCCCAATCAAGTTATAGTGTGCATATTGGACATACTTTTCTGAAGGCCAACATTTCTATATCATTTAAATGCTTTTTTAAATTGTTTTTTTTATAATATTAAATTTTTTGGAGAAACTACATGTACATTCTAGGTCTTCATTAAAGGTCCAGTGTGTAGTATTTGTCAAGGTTTATTGGCAACATCTGAATGTACTACCAATGAATATATTTGTATAAGTGTATAATCGCTATAAAATTTGTTTTGTTTTTGTAGCCTTATAATTCTTCTTTTAAGGGTCTTGCCCTAGTTTCACATTCATAAATAAACAATAGAATTATTGAATAGATAAATAATAGAATCTGAATGCTAGATGTCACTGTTTCCCCCTCATTTTACACACTGGACCTTTAAATGTAAGCCATAATCATTACAATTAAAAGTAATTAAATAAATAAAGACATGAAATGTTTCATTCTGTGTGTAATGGATCTATATAATGTATTAATTTCACTTTTTGAATTGAATTACTGTCATAAATAATCTAATTCATCGAGATGCACCTGTATATTTTCAAATAAAAACAGGATTAAGCAGCGCAGGTATTCCTTCACCTTTTGCATGCCATGCTGTGAGGAGGGGACGTAGAGAGGAGGTGGGGTCTCAGTGCTGGTTAAGGAGATGTTGTCCTGGCTGGGCAGATCCATCTCCCGGATCACCTGTGGTTTCAGCCTCCCGTAGCGCAGGCTGCAGTGGCGCAGGCTTTTCCTCTGCCATTTCTGGGTGGCGTCGCCGTCCTTGCTGACTCCAAACCAGTCCGCAGTTCCCCTAACACCACAAACACTGACCTTTCAGTTCTGGCTCACAAAGCTCACATGCATTATAAAAAAAAAAAAGAAGCATTTCTCACAGACAGAGATTAAATCCTATCTGACATAGTGAAACTTGCAAAAAGGAGATACAGAGGCGCTCAGTGAGGGTCCTCTTAAGAGCTCAGTACATGGAGGGGTGGGACGGCAAACATGCAAAGGACTGATAAGCCCGCGCTCCTCAGGATGTCAGAAAGTGGCCCGCAGAGTGAAAGTAATAGGAGCAGTAAAGAGAACAAGCCTGGACATGTATATGCCCGGGCACTGGGAAAGACCGGCAGCCAGGTAGACACCAACTATGTGTGTGTGTGTGTGTGTGTGTGTGTGTTTGCACGTGTGGTGCAGAGTTACACACTCCCAAAGTCCACATGTGCAAAGAAAGAGAGCAGGAGAGGATTACTGTAGTTGTGATGCTGCAAATAAAATCCAACTTATTCAGATTTTCCTAATCTTTACTGACACAAACAGACACCAAATCCAATTAACACAGAGAACGAGGGATTTTTTTTTTTTTTCTCCCCGGAGGTTTTAATCGAGTCCCTCCACGTCGGCCTTGCTGAATACACACGTAATCACGTCGCTGGCAGTTGAAGCCTAATAAGTACCAGAGCAAACAATGTTACAGCGCCCTGAGGCCAGGAAGTGGAAATGGAAACATTCTTCAAAGGGAAACTCTGCCAAGTTCGCTTTTTTTTTTTTTAAACTAATAACCAGCTGCAGATTGAACGTCAGGTTGAAATGTAATTCTGACTGACGCAGCTCAGGGAAAAAAATTCTCAATGGTGACCTCTTGTTTTGCGTCAGAAACATGATGCAGCAGCTCATACTCGAGCATGTGTTTGTGTACATGTGCTTCTCCTCTGCAGCCTTCATAACCTCGGTTTCTGAGAGTGCGGCCGAGGCTGACGTCCCTAATGAGCATCCACTGAAGAGGCCACCAGACCTCAACGCGCTGCCTCCAATGACGTGTGTGCTGCTGCTTGTGTGGGATGCTGACTGAGTGACAGATGTGTAAGGAAATGGGTGACCCCTCCCACTGGGTCACTGCTGTAGCTCAGAAATAAAGAGGAACTTGTAAAAAGGGAAATGACAGCTTTTGGTTTCGGGTCCTCTTATGACTCATTTAAAAACATCTCTGTGGCAGTGACCTGACTCACAGCTGCTGCTGCTGCTGCGGGTTTCTTGTGAATTTTTTTGTCATGTGGGACTTTGACACTCACTCAGAGTGAATGAAAACATTTGAATTTTTAAAAGCATCATTGGTTTTTTTTTTTTTTTTTTTTAAAGAAAAAGAAAGAAAAAATCACGTCAGACAGAGAGAATACTCACTTATTTCCTCATCGTAAACAAGTGAGTAAACACCAGACCTTCATCCTGACCCTATAACACCTGCAGCCTCGTGAGGGACTTCCTGCCGTACCTGAGCAGGGTTCTGGAGAGCGAGTGGTGCTTCCTGGTGCTGCGACGAGCAGCCCGCTGGCCCTTAATGGGCACCGTGTTAATCCGCTCAAAGTGCACCCTTCTGCTGCTGTGACCAGGCAGAGCGGGCGCCGGAGGGAGGGAGGCGAGAAGGGAACAGAGGGAAAGGAGGAGGAGGAGGAGGAGGAAAAGAGAAAAGACAACAACAAGGCAGTGAGAAGGAAAGGTGCAGCTGGACAGTGCTGGAGCCAACATGCAGAGAGAGCAAAGCAGACTCTTTAAAGGTTAAGACTTGTTTGTTTTTTTACATTTGAGATTCACAACATCAGGAAAGTGATTACCAGGCATGTGATACTCGAGGTTGTTAATCAGAAACAGCCATGCAATTTGTAAAAAAGGTAAGGAAAGCAGAAACACTGCAGACATATGGAAAAGTTTTTGTTTTTACATGCCATGGGACACAGGCTGCCAATATCCCCTGTTAAAGTCAGGAATCTCATATAAGCACAGACAACTGCTTATATAAGAGCTGTGAAGTTCTTCATGAGATGCTGAAGGAGCTGATGCAATAATCCACTCGTATTAAAGGGTCCGTATTAACATTGTATTGTATTGATCTTTTACCTCTTTATGGTCTGAGTGATGGATGACTGCCGCTGCAGGACAGGCCGTCGATTGTCAAAGAAGTCGCGGGGTGGTGACTGGAGGTGAGTGGTCTCCACTGGCATGCTGATGCTGCGCAGGAAGCCCTGCCTCTTCACCGGCTGCATGGGGAAAATGACACGTACCATTTCATTTCATGTATTTGGATCTCCATTAGCTTTGGCTAAGGCCATTGCTACTCTTCCTGGAGTCCATACCCAACACAATTATCTTTCCACTGCAGTACACAATCACAGAAAACACATCACACATCAAAAACAACATTCACATATTACAGGACCTAATTCAAATTAACAGTAGGCTACCTCCACAATGTAGCGTTTAACATAATTCTTAAATAGTCAGATGGTCAGGTATATGTCAACATATGTTAGTATGTAAGAATTATCCCATCTTTAATCAAGTGCATAGATTTTCAGTTTGAGAGCATGATTTCATTCCTTTTCAGTGACACAGCTTCTTCTCGTGCTCAGAGTTTTTCTCCTCATACTCACATTTTGTGTTTTTAAATGGCTGCTGCTTTATTTCAAAATGTGAGCTTGAACTCAAAAATCACATACCTGTGCTCACATTTCTCCTTCTTGCACACAATTCAAGTACACATTTTGAAAGAAAGCAGCAGACATTTAAAAACACAAAATGTGAGTATGAAGAGAAAAAAAATCTGAGCACGAGAAGGAGCTGTGGTGAAATCATGCTCTCAAATTGAAAGTCTATGCACTTGATTAAAGATGGGATAATTCTTCCATACGTTGGGCATAATTCCATTATATTACATTTACAAAAACAGAATTTGGATCACACTAATTGATTTCCAGAAAAAGGAGAAGTGAAAACACAAATCACAAGGGACACAGGCAGTGATGAGATGATGAGAAGATGCACAGGGGGATTCATTCAGTGAGGAACAAAATAAAAAAAAAAGTTTTTAAAAAGCACCTGAACAAAAGTGGGAGGCTCGTCGAGCGACATCTGAGCTGTGGGAATGTCCAGTCTGAGCCAGGGAGGTTTCTTCCTCTGCAGGCTGCTGGTGCTCTCCCGCCGTGGTTCAGCCATGTTCTCTGTCCCACCCCAGGCCTGCCAGCTGCACACAGAGGAGAAGAGAGAGACAACACACAATGATGAGTTTCAGTGAATCTGGAGTAAATACTGATAAAACAATAAAACATGTGGTAAAAATGACAGCTTGGACCTTTAAACACGGTGGTTAGGATGATTTGTGTTGCTGCATTGTTTCACAAGAGGGTGCTAAGGCCCCTTACTTGATTTGAGCATGGGGCGTTCACATGTCTGTGCTCATTAGATAGCCTATAGGGGAAACCACAGAGAGAATCTACCATATACACCCGTTTACCACTTCCCCAGACGCAGATCACAGGGCCGTGTAAAAAAAGAAATAAATATTTGTGCTGCTCGGCGAGGAAGTTTGCAGTCTTAAACATAATCCCTTAATTCTACAGTTAAAATCAAACTTAATCCCTGTATGTGCGTGGTTAGAAGTGGCTCAGCCTCCAGCGCACATCCACCAGAGCCTAATGACTGCGTGCAGCAGGCGTTCCCATGACGAGGCCTGTGGTCCACAGGAGGCGTCCACAGTAAAAAACCTCAGCATCAGAAAGACTCGTCTGTAGCTGCAGCCTCGTTATCACCAGCCCCTCGTTTTATTGTCCCACCGTCTCAACCTCACTTCTCGGGGGGCCTGCTGCTTCATTTCCTGTCATTTTCTTCATTCCCATTATCGGCCATGAGAAATCTAACTCATTTAGTCGTCGGTGTAGTGCACACAGACATTTCACAGCATCTCTCTCACAAAGATCTTGTGTACGGTTATGCTGAGCCGTGCAACTCATGATTCATTAGAGCACTTTTTCACCCGGTAGGCAGCAGGAATGCACAAAATAATGGTCGACTCTATTTCTGCCGAGCACCAATGTGTAAACTTGCGTGGGAGCTTTGTCTCCACAGCTCTGGAGCTCACACAAAACCAAATGAATTTGAAAAATCCCTTTCCCGCCCTTTCCCCGTTTCATTCAGTTAAAAATGCCAAACCCTTTAAGTCACATCAAGGCTTTTTTTTTAAACTTCTGAGCAGCCACATCAGGTCACGTCCTCACGTCTCTCGTTACAGCTCCTCCTTGAAAGAAAGAAGAAGAAAGAGTCCAGAGCTAGTGACCACATCTGCTTCGCGTTGCCATTTTAACACGCCACAGGCTTCTGTTTTAGCCAAAGTGATGATGGGAAGTTTTGTCAGAGTGTCTCAGCAGCAGAGGCAGCAGGAAAACCTCAGACTGAGGGCGGCAGAGGTCGTCACCAATGTGTTAATATCTAAACACGGCCTGGGCCTCGCTGACAGATATTTCTCTCCGTGCAGAGGAAGAAAGTTCAACACCAAGCGCTGGCACAGTCACCGGGGTCATATAAGCTGCCACGACGAGCACAAACAATACAATAAAGCAGGATCCATTGTGAGCCATCATAGCTGCGATTCATCTGTCATTCCCTGTCAGTCTGAGAGGTTCTGACCTCGTGCACCTATCAGACTTTTATATTGAATGTCGTTTGACCTCCACTGACATTGTCTGGGTTGTGATACGAGATTAGCAAAGCAGACTGGACTTCGGCCAGAGCAAAGTGACATTTTGAAGCCTATTCACTCTCCGCTCCTCTTTGACCCAAATATATTTAGTGACTTCACTCAGTTATTTTGTATAGAACGCAGTCATCTGCCCGTCAATGCACTGAATAATCATCACAGACTCCACAGTCCACTCACACACACACACACGCTCACTCATAGACTGGCTACTAACATTTGTGCAAATGCAAAATGTGCCACCAGTGTCTCAGCTTGTTGCAGCAGCAGCTCTGCCTCGCCCCGGGCAGGAACACCCGACATTTAATTACTTTCGCCATTAGTTGAAACAGCAGGGTTCCTGATACAGAGCAGACCTGGGGAGGGAGGGAGGGAGAGAGAGAGAGAGAGAGGATGCATCCGCTTCCTATTGAAACCGACTGAGACTGAACTGAAAGCAGACATTGAGGGAAGCTGATTTTCCTCCATGCAAAACACTGTTTGATTGCTTAAGCTTCGGCTGCTCCTGTATTAACTATGTTTGCTCTGATTGCTGCCGTTGCTGCTCTCGGCTTCCACAGAATGAAGAGGGGAGTCGGGTGGAAAACACACCAAACAACTCCCATTGTTCCTGCGGCTCGGCATCTCCTCCTCTTTCTGCTGTGGGTTTTAGTTTTTTTTTTTCCCTGCATGAAGTCTCCCACTCCTTTCGTTCTGACTTCCATGTGGCCTCGGTGTGACTAGTTGCCATTTACAGGCAATTACTGTACAGCCTCATAGTTCCTTTATGCCTGCTGTCTACTTGCTTGTCAGATTAAACCCACGCAGATGAATTAAAAACATTCAAAACTATGTAAACAGAGCTGAAATATCTGACATGTAAACTGACAGTGCCACTTGGCAGCCAAACTTGACGCTGCTACAACAAGGCAGCCGTGCTCCTGAGTGGGTTTTTAAGAGCATTTGGTCGCAGCCTGAGGTAAACCTCCAGCATTCGTCAGACAGAGCCAAGTGGCTGTCTGTCTGTCCGTCTGTCTGTCTGTCTCCTTCCGTCTCTCTCTTCCTCCTCCAAAGACAACATGGCAGCTGAACTGGCACGGGAACTGTGACGCTAGTTTAGCTGGAACAGTTGGCATCGCCACAGCCACGACAGCCACCGACTCGTTTCAGAGCGAGGGGGCAGCACTCAAAGTGTCACTCATCATCTCTCAAAATGAGTTATGATTGGAAATTCATGTGCGGAGAAGATGGAAGCCGAGGCCCGGTCCTTGTCTGAGAAAAGACAGGGGGAGGGGGGGGTCTTCGCTGGGCAGGAAGTCCTTCAGAGGCAGATATCCTCTGGGGGGGAAACGAACTGATTGAATTCTGTGTTTGGCAATTATCCAGACTGGAGGATTATCCCTTCCTTGACAGAGCATGTTATCTGTTCATGGTCAAGTTGGACAGTTAGGAGAAAATCAGTCTTTAAAGCAATAACTCAGCGAGACGGGACGATATTATTCAACCCGAGCAGCTGCTTAGCTAATGCGCCGTAGCATCTTATCTGGTTCTCAAGGTGATTGTGCTTTTTCTTCTCTGGTTCAGATCTTGTATGGCAACAATTCGAAGCGTGTAATAGTTTCCCACAGTGTTTACATTCCCACTGCTGATGTGAGACTCACATTCCTGAGACCACCACGATTTAATCTAGTTTTCTTTTAAAGATTTGTTTTGACTTCAAGATTCACATCTAAAGAGGGGAAGAAGAGAAAAAAAAAACACCCACCCACTCACCCACACCCATAACTGCACACTGTGCCTCACTAGATTGGCTTCCTGCTATCGTTTGGTTGCTTGTGAGAAACCAACACATCCTACTCAATTATACCGACCCGTGACAATCCTGCACAGATTGTTTTCTAAATTGCGAGGCCGACTCCCGTCTCCTCGGGGCCACTTCTTCTCTCCATTAGGCCGCTGAAGACAGACAGGAGGACAAAGCCACAGAGGACAAACTGATGTCTCTGCAGGTGCGGGGATGTCCAGCGGGGTATAGCCTAATGACTGTGGTTGACAAGCATAACCAACGCTCTCTTCTCTCCGTCTGCCGAGCTGCCACCTATTGTATTACGCTCTGCATACAAACTCGGGCCCAATGGAGCTTTTCTGTGCCATCATTTAATATAATCGCTTGGGAAATGGTCTTCAGTCATGCAGAGAGAGAGGCACTGGCTTATGACAACAGAGGCCCAGCTGTCACAGGTGAGGCTTAGAGTCCAACACAAGACAGACAGGCTCAGTGAATGCAGCACTAAGTGCCACCTTCAACTGGAGGGAAAAAAAGCTCAGAGGCTTTAGTTCTGCTTTGTTTCATTGTGTACAGCAGGACTGCTCTCTTACTGCTTCAAATATGCACCGAGGCTTGCAGGGGAACATTGCCCTCCTGTTTGTGATTCGTCATAAATAAAACAGTAATCTGGTCTTGGCCTCTTTCATATTGGTACCGTCATCTTTTTTCTGCAGGCTCCTTTTTTTAAAGGTGTTCAGAAATGGCCGTTTGTCCTGTTTGTCACGCCTCTTTTCACGAGTTTTCACGAGTTGCCGCACGAGTTTACCCGAGTAAGGAAAACTAATTTGATTGGTCGTTATCGAGCGGGCGGGATATTCAACGTTTGGGGCGGGACCGCTCGGTGTGTGTGTATGTGTGTGTGTGCAAGTGTGTTTAGCTAACATAGGTAACTGTTAGCTAGCTACGTTACAGCTTGCTAACTTAGCTAGCGAGGCTAAGTGATGGACCGCAGGGATCTGGAGGAGGAGAGTGGAGGAGGGACGGAGGAGAGTTTGTGTCGGTGGTGGTGGACGAGTCTCCTCCATGATATCGTACCCTTCGTTTTTCTCAGACGTTTGATTGACGGATGAAGGATCCAATATCATTGGCTGATGAATTGTGAGCAACGTGACGCATAATTTGTGTGCCTGCATTATCCAAATGAAAAAAACGACCTCACTTTCACCCCGTTTAGCCAGTTTGGGCTACATCGTCTGATAGATGAGTGATTACACTAATTTTAAGACTCATAGTCGGCTCAAATTCAATTTTCTTTTCTGAATATACTTTTAAAATCTCCAGTCCTGATTTACTCCTGCACACAAAGAGAAAAACCCCACATATTATCTACAAAGGGCTGCACTCGGTAAATATTTCTCAGATTTGTCATATTAGAAATATTCGTGCATTCTTGAAACCTTCTCCCCGTCCAGGGCCGTTTCTAATCTCAGCGCATGCCTCGGCCCGCATTCCTCAAGATCTCTGGCTGAAACCGAACCAAGCTGAAATGGCAGAGCAGGAAACCACATGAAGTCTAACCATTATGGACAGGAGCTGGCTGGTTTCCGGGTACTGTGTGTGTGTGTGTGTGTGCCCCTCCGCTGCTAGGCACCGCTCTACGGGAGGCAGGGCGAGCTGCAGCCGCGCTGAGGGAGGCTGACGGAGGCTGTGTCATCCAGGCTGACAGAGCCTCAGGTGGCTTCGCCGACTAGAGCCCCCCGAGGAGGAGGGGGCAGCAGCGGTGGTGGTGGTGGACAGTGGAAAAGAGGACTGCACGGGGGCAGCAGGCGCCATGGTGGATGACCTCATTAATCTGAGTAGTGAGAAAGAAGGCCTGATACCTCATTCTTGAGAGCTGCAGCGTTTCCTGGCCTCGGGCCTTCCTTCGTTCCTCCTTTCACTCTTTCGTCTTTCTTTCTCTTGCTGCATGTCGCTGCAGCCACAGGTCCGGCCACATGACCGCTTTGGTCAAAATAATCTCTCTAGGGCTATACCAAAACATTTTTTTTTCTTCATTCATTAGCCATGCTTTTCAATATCAAGTGACATCACTGCATTTCTGTGTAATTGCCTGGAGCAGGTTCCAGACTGATTACTGTTTTCCTGAAAACCTTATAGCACAAACAGGTTATGTTTGGTTTTCCCCATACTCCAGCTGTTAGTCATCCTCTATAAACGCTCCTACTATCCATTGTTTCGTTAGTCTCACTCCATGCTGGAGGCGAGGCTTGACACTGGAAACAATGGAGGGAAACTGCACTTATTCAAGCATTTACTCTCCTGAATTATTCTCTGACTAAACTATAACTAGAAACCGACATTAGGCTAAAAAAGAAAAAAAAAGATCAAGGATCAAGGATTTTTCTCTCAGAACTAAATGTGGTTGAGTTCAGACACTCTTGTTGTTTCTGTTTTGAAATCAGCTCAACTTACGGTACATGCAGTTCCCTTTAACCGTCATTTCATCGTGATCAGCAGAAATCTCAGCAGAATGGGTGGAGGCATTTGGAAAACAATAAGAACAAGCAACAAAATCCAGCAATCCGCCCCGTCACAGGATTTCAACATGACTCCTTTCCAGTTGATAACACTGCAGGCATGTGTGTACTGTAGCTCCTCCAGCCATCTGAGGCCCATCTGCGCATTAAAGATGCTTTTGATCTTTATATAGAACAACCGTGAGTCCACGACCAAGAAGAATTAAGACGCTCACTAAAACTACAAAGCTACTGATATTTCATACGAGCGAGGAGAAGAAGAAGAAGCGAAACACAGAAAAGAAAGAGGCGCTAAAAATAAATGTGTTATATAGCAGCACAGACATTAATACCAGGTGACTTCACCAGTAGTGGAGGTTGATTTGGATTTAAAGTCACATGAACGGCATAACAAGAGTGATTCTCTCACACACTTCTAATAAAATTAAGCCGTGCTCCTCAGTTGTCTCTCTCTCTGTCTCTCTGTTCATCTTACGGGGGAGAAAACAGTGCGAAACGCGGCCGCGGGGCCACGGATTGAAGTGCAACTTAGCACCAGTAAAGCTGCAGTCGTCTGAATTGACCCTAGTGACATGTGACAGGCTGTCATACCACACCAGCCCTTACGACATCAAAAAACACACACACACACAGACAGCAGAAATATCCGTCGCAGCTGACCCTGAGATCAAGTGTCATGGAGAGCCGAGGGGAGGGGCAGGCATGGTGGGGGGGCAGCAAGGCGGGGCCACTGCCTGTGAGTGGCAAGGTGGGAGCAGGAGGTCCCGGGGCCAAAAAGGGAGGAGCCATGGCCCCCTTAGTGTTGCACAGGTATTCAGTTCAGGCTGTCAGCGCTCGGTGGGGTTTTTACAATGGAGACTTAACCTTTTAGTCTCCGTGGTTTCAGTCTGGAGTGACAGATTTGTCTCAGGTCCACTAGCCAGGCTCCCCCCACTGTCATAACAGTGTTTACTAAATGACAGGATCGAGTGCCAGCATTATGAATAGCCCATGAAAGTATAAATGGCCTTCTAACAGCGGTCTGTGTGCATGCATGCGGTGTATTTATAGGGACTCGATTGCAAATGTGTGTCCGTATGAAACTGTAAACCAACACAAATAAAAAAAATAATAATAATAAAACAACATCCTGTTTCAGATCTCTGGGCGGTGGTCTGTTTTCTGATAGAAGCAAACTATGAAAACCGGTCCCTCAAAGGCTACAGGCAAGAAACTCATTTCATACGACTGGGACGTGTCCGTTTATCTCTGTGCAAGAGGCAATATCTGTGTCCGCCATCGCCACTGCTGCCTGCTGCCTGCTGCCTGCTGCCTGCTGCCTGCACCCCTTCCCCTCTTCCTCTTATCCTCTATATCCCATATTGCCAGGCGAATGCAGGTCCTTGAAAATTGCGTTTGCTTATTTTATCAGCACAAGACTCAGCCTTTCACCGTGCAGCAATATCCTGCACAGGAAATCAATATGAGGGAGAGAGGTGAGACGTGGTGGACACAGACAGAGAGACATATAATTACTTTAATCTCGCCGTATTTCTGCAAACAAAATATCAGCTCTGCAAAGTTTTTCTTATTTTTCGGAGGGGGAGACGAGGGTGAAACTGTTATTACATGCACAGCTAATTCAGCTTGAATTATTCACTCACTCCGCACAGGTGAATTATTTACAACGTACAGGAGCTGCTGTGCACACACCGACCAGCCGAGGACCCAGAACCAAAGAAGTGACTCTTGTCTTCGCTGTTGTTTCAGCTTATCACACTGAAGGTCCTGTCCTCACTTCAGTGGAAAAATAAGGCTCACTTTGTAAATCTGTATCATGTCTCACTCTCCAGAGTTGTGTTTGTGCCTCTAATCTTGAGGAAGCAGCTGACAGTGGGGGGGAAAAAAATCCCCTGGCGCAGGCTATATATAGATATCCATATGTATATAGCACCAAGACATCTAGACATGGTTTTTTTTTATATAATAACAACAGATTACTGTGTATATTCTGTGAGATCAGACGACACCCCGCTGCTGAATCAGCTCACACAGCAAAACGGCCCTCAGCAAATTGATAAGTCGGCCGCCAGAACTGAAACACATTTGTTTGCTGCAGAAGCTTATCGTCAACTGACTATATCTCCAGCTGTGCAAGAGTGAGAAAATCCAGTTGGCCCTGAAACCTACAGTACTGTGTAACGCTGCAGAGTATGTGCATGACAAAATGCTCAGGGGGGGGGGGGCTTGTTCAGAGCTGTGTCTTGAAGGCACTAAATGAAATTCAACAAGGCTGTGATACTCCAGAGGACACCCGTCCTGACCCCGAAGGCTGAATGAAGACTTCAGTAGATGTTAAAGACATCCACTGAAACAGAAACATGGCCGCCGCCTGCAGCTGCACATCTGGCGTCGCAGTAAATCTGCAATATATAATACAAAGTTATAATTTATTCTGACTGGGTTCAGAGGGGTGAGGAGCAATTAGATTAAGCTAACAAACTGTCTGCATATTACAAATGAAATTACTGTAATTGGATTTGAAATGTTTTTTAAAAAGGCTTGTCACATCATTCATAACACTACAAACAACGACACAGTGTCTCATAAATCCAAAAGGGATGAAAATACTTTTATTCCCATATTGAATTTAAAAATCAGTCAAGGGCTGTAAACCCATGCAGCCTAATGTGATGATGAATAATGTAAATGTCAAAGATCCATAAACAGAAGATCAACAATATTATAGCATCAGATGTTCTGACAAGACCGAGGTGTGTTTCTCACCCCCTTGACCTGCGCTGCTTTGATGCAACGTCCTGTTATTTATGGCCTAATGAGAGAGAGAGGCTGCTTCAGACTACAAAGAGGGGAGTAAGCCATCTTTCTCTGAGATCCCCCGTCCTCCCCAAAAATGTGTCCTGAGACGCCAGACAAGCACCTTATTGTGTACGGGAGGTTCGACATTCTCCCGTTAAGTGAGTAAGAGGAGAATCTCACAAGCAGCATGTCCTAACAGCATGTGATCCCCATCTAAATAGTTTCCACCATGATATCAGCCTGAATCAGGACTACAAAAGGCTGCATTGTACGGCCTGACGTGGACTGGGCTGAACAAGGGTCATTGTAGTCCAAATACAGAAAAAAAAATGCAAGAGCAGGCTGAAGTTTTCATTCCTCCATCAATGGAAATGGCGCACTAAGCAAATTCCCAGCAAAGAAAATGAGTTAATTTCATTATGATTTAGCAGAGACATCATATTGGAGTGTATGTTTAATGGTTGAAAACTACATCTGAAGTAATTAAGTCATTAAAATGGAGGAAAAGCAGCACTGCAGGGCTGTCAGATCGTATTATGTTACTGTCACGACTGTTTAGCGTTTATCTTTGGGACCTAATCAATCGTCTGGATTAAAAATACTTTGACAAAGCTCTGTCATCTCACATCCTCTGTGGGGGAGACCACCAGCAATGGAGGGAGGTCAGGTTACCGCTTGTTTTAACTGAGGTTGGCTTGGAAGGAAGGAAGTGCAGAGTGGAGGAAGAAGGGGGGTGGGAGGGATCGTGCAGATGAAGGCAGGAAACACACCGCAGACCCGAGCCCATTCTCCGTGTCCGGTCCACACGACCACGGAAACAACATACAACCAGCTCACATGCACACAGGAACACATCCACACTGCACATGTAAATATACACATCGCATCCCCCTCCCTCTCTGGCCACCACCAAAGCATACGTCACACTCTGTGCTGAAGATAACGGGCCTTTTTTTTTTTTTAAATCAGGCCCCATCGCCCACTCCAGCCCTGCACAGACCGATCTCGGCGTACTGTGACATCAAAGCTGACACGTCTATTGAGGAGAACAGATGAAGTGTGGCTTGTAGCGGTGGGACAATGGGAATTATCCATATTAGCATGGATTTAGTGCAGCGGGGAGAATGGAGGCTGTCTAGTCTTTCAGGACACCGAGCTTTTTCAAAGTCAACCACTGAGTTTTGGAGCATAAAGAGGTTTCTGATGGGAAAACAAGGAGCAAATTGATGAGACTGAATCTTATCGAATTAGAAAAATTCAGCCTCTCAAATGGCAAAAATAATCCACAGCGCCGTGATGAATGTTAACAAGAAGTCTCATTGAAGGAGCTAGCCTCTCAAAATACACTCGGTCCACCTGTGCCCTCCTGATAGTCTTCAAGTGGAACTCTCTGAGGAATAAATAGACAAATTAAAGACACAAGACTTAAGATGTTTTCCTCAAAATTGATCAAAGGGGACCAAGTAAACTGGAAAAACCCCTCTTAAGTTGTTTTCCTCTCTATTTCTGCTCAGATGTTTCCAAATTGTTCCAAAATTGCTGCCAAATATTTCTATACAAGCTCACTCAAGTCAACCTGTACCAACAATCGGAGGAGCTGCTCTTAAATGTGATCAAATCTATGGTAAATGTACAGTAGCATGGAAAACAAAAAGGTCACACAGGATATTAATGAATCAGTCTAACGCTAGGGTGTAATATGAATGGCTAATTTATTCTTTCGCTATGAATATGAATCCTCCTCTACTGATTCAAGTCTAATCTTTTAAACATATCAGTTTTCACACGCTCGCTGTCGCTGAAATGACTTAAAGTAAAAAAAAATAAGAAGCCTGAAATAGATGGGAGTGACTTTCACATGCAATTTCAGAAAATGTCTCCTCGAAAGATTTACAGCCCGGTAAGAGCCCCGAGTACCGACTATTGATTGACAACATCGATTTTCAACCCTGCAGGCTGTGAGTAAGTCTACACATGCACACGTGTGGGTATGTGTGTAGTGTACTTGTGCAGATGTGGGCGTGCACAGCCTGAGATAACAGCCAAGTGAAGGACAGGAGGAGGAGGAGGAGGGGGGGGGTATGACTCTCTGTTTGGGATCACAGCACAGACTTGATTCAGGTAGGAGGACGTTAATTTATTTTTACAGAAGCTTCATCCACAGAGACCTGCCGTATCTGACTTCCCCTCTGGATCGGAGGGAGGGGAAACCAGTTTTTTGTTCCACACACACAGACACACACAAGAACTGGGTCATTTTAATAAAGCGGCCATATTTAAATCTCTTTCATCTGTTACACAGGCAAATAAGCGGCTGAAGGAGAAACAGAAGTGAGGCATTATTAAAATGAGTTGTGCGTGCACACAGTTGGGAATGACTTATGGCAGATAAAGAGGTTTGACCAACAGATAAGCCTTTTTACTCACAGCTGCAGTTATGTGCTCTAGTTCCCACTGCTGCTGCATGTGGTGGGAAGAGCACACACAAATCAATCACCTAGGATATTCTCACACTGTTGTGCAGGGAGAAAAGGGATAAACGTATAACTTTATACCCTATAACTGCGTGTTCCTGACACAGTCGCCGACATTTTCAACCCACAGGAGGAATCTGTGGCTCTGACTGTTACTCAGTCTCTGTGGTCGGACACAAATGTGGGTCACAAGACTCTTTGGAGGAGGCTGTGAGCAACGAAGCTCGTGGAGCAATGAGTCAGAAAGGTACGGAGGTGAGATCTGGGTCTCTGTGTCAACTCAAGTCAGAATCACTCGCACATCCACAGAAGGAGCAAAATTAAATAAATTATATCCTCATTGTTATAATACAGGGTTTATACAGGAATCTTGAAGTTAATTCTAATACCTTTTTAAGACTTTTTCAAGACCTTCTCCATATTTTTCAATACCTCACCGCCACTTCAAGCTGCAACCATTTATTCATGTGACACTTTTAACTTATCAACAACAGGATAATAGATAAAAGGCTAAGTTTATTAAAAAAAAAACACTGCTCCACTCTCAAAAAACCAAAGCAACAATCTTCTTTTCTTTTTTTATGTCCATCTTGGCTTTTTAATAAAATGAATAAATTCACACACTTTCACAATGTTTTTTAGGACAAACTCTTGGACAGCTAATTCAGAAAAAATACCTTCAAAATTTAAGACTTTATAAAGTCGTGAGAAGACTTTTTAATACTTTTTAAGGGTCTTAATTTTCCCCAAATTGATTTATCACCTTTTAATACTTTTCAAGACTCCGCGGATACCCTGTAATAACTTGAACAAAACATGAAATATTTTAGACTTAAGGTTGAAATATGTTGATTTATAGTGTAATTTCACTTCTTAGACATTCCCAATACACAAATACTCACATTATTATTTCTCTCCGCCACCGGCTCTCTGCTGAAAAAAGGTGATAACAATGATGGTCACTTCAGCCATCTTTGTGTTTACACCCTCTGAGCAGCACCACCAGTGTTATTAACACTAACCTGATTAGCATGCTCACATCAAGTTAAACGAAAAAGCAAAACAAGAGCGAACAACACTGGCGTCGCTCTCCACCGCCGGAGACAGGGATGAAGATTGATAGTGAACTTGCACCATTTTTCTGTCATAAGTAAACAGCTGTTTATGCTAAACACCCACGATGTAGCAACAGCAAAACACACAAATCACTCATTTAACCCAAAATGAACCTCACCCAGGCCGTGTACTGTGCATCTTCTGCCAAACTGCTGTCAAGACTGTGTGGTGGAGTATAATACAGCACTGGTTTCATTCAGGACGTGATTTGCAGAGGAGACTAATGAATTTTATCCTCAAAAATAATAATGAAAATATGAAATCTGGGATTGCCTGAAACTTTCATCTTTCTGGCATGACATTCTTGATTGTCTGGAATATATATGTATGTTTCAAATGACTATACAATTTGATGTGAGCTCAATGTATTTTTGAACCATGGCATTACATATCCAATCAATAGCAGACAAATATCTAATGAAGATAGTATTGATTGGAGCAAAGAAAGCTATAACAAGGAAATGGCTACAACCGCACTGACACTGGAAGACTGGCAAGGGACTGTTCACGAAATCTACATCATAGAGAGACTGACTTTCGCTCTAAAACTGCATTCAGAGAAATTTAAGAGTTGGTGGTCAAAATGGATCAGATATATAAGATCACAGAGACCTGAACTGCTTTAAGTACCTCTATTACATGACTTGATGTACCAGTCTATTAATCTTGATGGAAAAATGAGTAAATGTGACTTCATTTTATAGACACAGCCCACAGTTGTATTTCACTACATATATATAACCACTTAATGTATTTCTTCGTTGTTTGGTCTACTGCACAGGCTACTCTAAGGAAGTAAAGGGACCCAAGGGAACACCCATGCAGCCAGGGTCTCTGCTGCGCCGCGATCGGGGAGGAGGTGTAAAAGTGAGGATAAAAGGGGCAGGAAGAAGGAAGAATGAAGCCGTGCAGCTGGGGCCGAGAGATCTGTGGAAAACTCCCAACAAAGGCACAGGAAAACTGGGAAGGCTGGGGCAGGTCCACTGGGACAGTCCCAGGCCCAGTGAGGGGGAGGCCTCCTGACTCCTGATGTAACTGAAGAAAACACACAGACTCTTTGTCTTTGGAAATAAAGTCACTTTTTCCCTGCGTGTCACAGAGCACGCACACACACACACACACAGATACACGCACGCACGGATGCTTCCTTTGCTCTTGCTTCATCCAGGCAAACATTTTCATGCAGGAGTGACAAACGATCAGGAAATAAAATATCAGCGAAGAAGAGACTGAATGTCTGATTCAGACAAGATGGGAGAAGTGAAACTAAAAACATAAATTCAAAATAAAAACCCTTGTGTCCCAGAGTGGGAGTACAAATCTTGAAAGGCAGCAGGAATAAATTACTCCTGATTTGCATTACTCTCCTCTCCGTGTTTGTTTTTGGCTGCTTCTGAGTGAATATGCTCCACCACATATTAGGCTTGGAGCGCGATGCCTTCACTATGACTGGGCGTGATCAACCGGGCACCATAAATGAGAGGCTTTACATCATTTTCCCTGGCACGAGGCATTACAAGCCCTGTCAGCTGGCAAATGGAGAGGGAAAGTTGGCACGGGCACGAAGAGAGGCAGAGCGGCAGCAGAAGAGGGAAAGTTGCACGTTACAGGATCAGGTAGACTTGTTCAAATACACCAAACGGTGCCTGGCTGGATGCCACACTGCAGTCAGTCGGACAGACAAACACTTCACACAGCCCATCAGATTATTAACTGAAGTCTGTTTGTGTTGAAAACAGCTACAATTTATAAAAAATAAAAAGTAAAAAGTTGCACTGCTGGCATATTATTATTCTGGCGACCCCTCTGCAGGGGTATTTCGAAACTTAAATGGTTCAAGTTCAGTCAAAACAAAGGAGCATTCACCCTGACTAAGATCCACCTCTTCTGCAAAAAAAAAAAAAAAAAAGCCAGTAAAAGACAAGTCACAGGAGTCCAAAACACACCCTCGTTTCTGGGAAGAGCTGCTGGAGTGAGTTTGGTGCATGGTATGTGACGCTGGTAGGATAGTTGAAACTGTCCAGATTAACTGTGTGCTACGGTGTGTGCGTGCTGTGCGTGTATGTGTATGCAATTCCATTCAGGGAGCAGTCAACTTGAGTTAAGCAGTCTGGTACACAATGAGGATTCACAGCCTCTGGGTATGACGACGGACTGTGCCAAAGATAGAAGAGAGGAGGGGAGGTCGGGTGGGGGGGTGAGTGGGTGAGTGGGTGAGTGAGTGGGTGGGTGGAGGGGAACCTATTTAAAAGTGCACTATCATTGCCGCTGTAACAGTGCTGGGATAGTGTATCACTCAGGGTGTTCCTTGAGCTGCTCGTCTGGCCTGACAATGATCTGAGAGAAAGTAAACAGACACTACACAGTGGTGTTATTGAAGCAGCTGCAGCCTGTGGCGCACCCATTACACCAGCCCCCCATGTGGATTAACTACACACCAAAAAATATATCTAAAATACAGCATCAGTCTTCTCAATTTTACTAAGTGCTGGTTTAGAAACAGTAGAAAGGTCGCAGCTCTTTTCCTCACTGAGGGTGTCCTCTATATGAAGGACAGTCAGAGTCAGAAAAGTGGTGCTAAAGTAAATATACTCACACTAAAGTGCTTTTCAAACAAGGAAACTGCGCTAACTTTTCAAAGGTTGTCCGTCAAGTTGTACAGCTGTAATGCAAACCCTGTGGGAGCCCAGAAACAAAACTCTCTGTCATTTGATTTGGACTCAATTAACAGCACGCAGCTCCCCCACATACCTGACATGTCAATCTGTCTGGAGGCAGCAGGGTAAGAAAGGTCTGTATTAGGTTTTCTGCAGAGTGCAGACACACACCCCACACCCACACACCCACAGCACCTTTGCACTTGCAGAGGAAGACCAAAGTTCAAGGAGCCATTGCTGCTTGTCTTTTTTTTTCTTCTTTTTTTTACGCTCTGGTTTTCTGGGGGGGAAAAAACACACAGCATTCCCACAGCTTCTGAGAATGAGCTTTGCCCCGAGGTTAACCGGCCTCAGACACCGTGTCAGTGAGAACACAAGCTACGGGAACCGAAGACACCCTCTAACTATACCAACCCCCAAATTAGATGTTTTCATCTCCGCTACAGCCTAATGTTGGCTTCGGTTGCAGAGCTGTGAAAACAATTCATAGTAACCTGTACTTTCAATTTAGTCACACCTCCCACTTTGACTTTTCCCCTCCGCAAAAACCTGGCCATTAAAAAAGGTTTTCTAGTACATTCTGTGAATACCGGTTCATGTATGTATGTATGTATGTACGGCGTCTGGCTTTTGACAGATGAGGTGCTGACTGAGAGAAGGGCAGGGTGGCACGCTGGCAGATGAAGGCCTTGGAGGCTCAGAGGTAGACCTGAAATAGCCCTGCTGCTGCTGCTGCTGCTGCTGCTGCTGCTGCTGCTGCATGACAGCATTACATCACATCTGACTTCACCAACATGGCTGCCTGCCGCTGCATCATGCCACCGCCACGATGTCATGTCATGGGATGGGAACAATTGGATGCAACAGCTGTTAGTCACACAACCTTAAGGGACGCACTCTGGGAGCAGTCTACTACTGTACCTCATGAGAATAATGGTCTGTACAAACAAACACTACAGTACACTTCCTGTGTAATTAAAATCAATGCACTGCAACCAATACTTTTTGTTTTGTTTTTTCCTCTCCCTCGATTGACGAGGTGGAATGTATCTGCTTTACATTCCTTATCACATACGCGCGACAGACTCCAGAGGCACAACAACACAGTTTCTCATTTTTCACAAAAAACGAATATATTTTTGACATGTGAAGGAGAAACACAGTTCCTGCTCCTGACAACTTAGTCAAAACCGTAAACCACATCAAAGTCATCAAGGTAGGAGCTGAGCGAGCTACCAGCGAGAACTAGATCAAACGCTGCCTGTGGGCTCTCTAACCATCAGTGCCTTGTAAAAACCATACCTGACATGTTTTTTGTTTTTTTTTTAAGCTCGAGCTCGGTTGTGGGAACAGTTGCAAACCAATCCGTTTGGCAGGAAAGCATGCACATTGTCTCTAAAGCAGCAGAACAAGTCGGTCAACATGTTTGACCTCTCCAGACATGGCTGCTGCTGCTCTGCAACGCATTGGCAAATCAGCCCACGAGACAAAACGTCACTGTAGGAGTTTCTCGCACACAGCAGATGTTAGCTGTGATGACTGATACATGACAGGTCTCTAACGCAGCGCTATAACACTTAAAGACATGGAGCTTTTGCAAACATTGGGAAATGTTCAACGTCATATACTCACGGGGAGAGTATGTCAAAGCCACAGAAATATATTTTAAATCCAAGCCAAGATCTTAAAGTTTCCAGAGAGACCATATATCAAGCTGAGTTTTGGCAAGGGGGCTTTAAAATCAGGTATAAAAAGATCGCCTGTGGTGTAATGGTGCAGTTTCTTGTGTTAACATCTTTACTGGAAGCAAGATTCATTTAGGCTCAGGGCAGCAACACACTAATGCTGTCTGACATGTACATCCTACTGTCATTATTTTGGCAGATATGTGCGATTTAGATCTGGACAGTATAATCTATTTGGATATTGTACTTCAGTTATATTCTAATTTATTATGTAACTAATATTTAATGTTATTAAAACATTTGTGAAAGTTGATGTTCCAGGGATCCAAGACAATGAGTCAATGTGAAATCCTAAATGATTAGAAATCAATATACCTGCAGTTTAAGTAAATGTGGTGTTTTCAATTTATAGATAAGAGAAGTTAACACCGGCTACTACAGCAACTCCTTTAATATGCATTCATAACAATATTCTACCTGCTGAGTAACAAACGGAAACTTGATGATTTTCAACAGAGCAAAATTTTGGACTCGTGATCCAGATGTGTTTGTTGATGTAACAACCCAAGGTTATTTAGAGAAGCATGTGCTCAGCACACATGGAACAGTTCAGCCCTGTGACGCTCATTTCATCTGAATGCAGACAGAGCCGCGTCCAGACACTGGAGAAAATGACCAACAATCACAGGAGAGTCCACCCATGTTCAGGAAACACACAGGCAGATTTCACATTTCTGACACACGGCGTCTTCCCGGAAATCTACGGCGGGCGCTTTGAGTTTGAAGATTTGCGTCATTGCATCAGTAGAGCATCAAATCCACAAAGAGCGTCCATTCTGGCCTTAACCACTGTTCCCTGCTTGGAGGTATGTCGTCTTGAAGCGATTAGAGCGCGTATGGTAAATACCACAATGGTGCTATTGCAAAGAGCCGCATGCTCTGAGACGTATGGAAAGAAATCTGCTGATGAACGTCGATGACACGACCACAGTGTAAAAGAACTCGCCTTGTGGCTCTTTTGAAGGCAACACCATGAGTATGGCAGGCAGTATGCATGCACTTGGCCCGACTGACAGACAGACAGATACCGCGCCATGAGTCATGCAGGCATGACTACAGTGTGGCCCCCTCGGCAGCCCCCTGCAAAACTCACATACCAGCCAGTCAACACAGGCCGGCCTGGATGGTACACCTGCCTCAGCACAGCTACTCCCAGTTCCCTCCAAGTATCATGTACCCACATGCACCCACATAAACATCCAAACACACACATGCACACACACACACACACATTGGGACTATTCTCCCCTGGGGTCCAGTTGGAGCAGATACAGGAGATGAGCATGACTGCCACTATCACACATCAGGGCTCTGCTTTATTGGTGTGATTACATCACCCCGAGCCTCCATGTGATAAGGTTTCAGGAACACTGGGCACACAAACCAGGCCATGTGCTCCTATGTCCCGTCTGCCAAAATAACTCAGCAGTTTCTAATACAGTACGGCTACAGTTTCACTTCAGTCTGCCCAGGTATTGTGGGACGCTCTTGTGCGTAACCTTCGCGATGTCAACAAGACTAGAAGTTTGTTAATATGCGCGACAGGAGGAGAGGGGGTGGGGGTGGTGGGGGGGAGCCGGCGTCCTGGAGCTTCTGGTGAGTCACAACGAGACCAGTCCAGGTGGCCTTCTTCACCACGCGTGATGGTATTGTGGAATCTGTGGCTCTTTTTTTGTGTGTGTGTTTGTGTGTGTGACTGAGAGAGCGTGAGTCATTTTGAGTCACAGCCTCCTCAAAAGCCACAATTCAGAGGAGAAAAAAAAAACAAAAGATCTGAGGGGAGATATGACACTTTCAGGTTGAAAAGCGGTCAAACGCAAAGCAAAGCAAAGCAAAGCAAAGGGGGGGATGATGAGATGAGAGGCAGCGGCTGTGAGCTGCTCTCTTCATCTACCACACACCACCTCAACATCTGCACGCCTTCACGCCTGCAGCCATCTATGATACAGAGATAAAGGAGTTATTGCAGTGATTGTAATTGTCACAGCCCCGTGGCACAAATATTCACAACTGATGAGGATAATGGTGATGCTGATGATGATGAGGAGGAGCAAGGAAGAGAAAGAGGAGGAGGAGGAGGAGGATGACTGAGATCATGGTGTGACTTTAAGCGTGATGTGTTGCACGCTCACTCAGCAGCAGTGAATTCCTTCATCCAAAACTACAATTAGTCAGAGCCGTCCTCCATCAAATCAAAACCTCTGGCTCTAATTAAAAGAAATCTCCTCTGAATTGGGTCAAATTTTTAAGTGATGGGATAAAAAAAAAAGTAATTTAGCTTATCAGCCTGTGCCTCTTATTGGACACAAGGCTCATTTCACACACCATTAATTCCACTTCGACATCCTAACCCTGGAAGTGTGGCAGGATTTCACACTTTTAAAAGGCCTGAAAAGGTTGTTATTTAAATAGCCGCCGTACTCTTCACTGAGAGAGAGAGAGAGAGAGCACTCTACTAGCAGCACCCTGTTACCTAAATGATGCTCCAGTCCATGCTCACTATAAGTTCAACCCTGCATGTGAAGGGCCCTCGTATACCGGTGTAATTCAAAGCTCATAGGCTACCACTCGTATTTAAAAGCCCCAGTTTATCCTCCTCGGTCACGACGGCGTGAGAGAGAGAAGAGAAGAGAAGAGAAGAGAAGAGAAGAGAAGAGAAGAGCGCTTCCTCCGCGGCAGCCGCCTTCCTTCCTTCCTTCCTTCCTTCCGTGAGGTGAGGAGGGCGACCACCACCACCACCACGGGGGAGACCGACGGACGGTCACGAAATAATAATGACATAACTTACCCTTATACCAAGCAGCTCAGATGATCTCCAGCGGTGAAAAAAAAAAAAAAGATAGTCAGAAAAAAATCCGGTTTCACAGATGTTTCCCCCCCAAAACGCAAAGCAGCTGAGATGATTTGTCACATCATCCTGTCACAGCAGCGGCGCAGGAATAAACGCGCTTCTTCTCCTTCTCTCCTTCTCTCCTTCTCCTTCTCTCTCTTTTTTTTTTTCCTCCACACCCGCAGATGTTTCAGAGCCGAGCCCCGGTGCTGCGCGCTCTCCAATCCGGTCACTCTCGAGCCGGCGAGGGGCCGAGGCTGCAGTCCGGGATGGTGGTGGTGGTGTTGTGGCCGAAATGTGGCAGTCGTCGTCCGGTTCTCTGCTTCCCACCTACGGACAGAGGAGCGTTCCCACACTGCTGCTGCTCCATGGAGCTACCCGGGGGAAGTTTTCTTCTGCCGGTTGGTGTGAAGCCTAATTCAGTTTTTGCTGGAGAGAGTCTGTCAGCCCAGCCCCGCCCTGCACTGACTGGAGAGACGGCCGTCAAGAGCGTCGACCAATCGGTATGTACACAGGGAGGCGCTGCTTCCCCCGCTGGACGGCGGTGACTAAGCGATTATCCTCAACCAGAGTGAGTGAGTGAGTGAGGGTCCGCGGGGTTTGAACCTGAACCCGGGGGTCACAAAGGAGCCTCTCTGCCCGCGATGATGAGCCACTCCAACACCGAGCCAGCATGAAAAAAAAAAACGGCCTATGGCGAAATAACGCGGTTCAGTTTATATCAATAGCCTACCTGTAATTATAAAAAATGATATAATTGTTGTAATTATAATTTAATTATATAATTATGATCATTCTTATTTTATTTTGTTATTGATAATTTCATTTTAATTGTAATTTTATAGTAGCCAACAATTATATAAAGAAGGCTCAAAGGCTGTTTAATGATCAAGTTCAGAGGTAATTCATGTGTACTGTCTAAGACCAAATAGGACCACAATGGAAATAAGCCTTTGGGCTTTATTGTGTTTTTAATCCTTTTGGACACTTGTCATATTGTTCAATAAAGTTTTCAATCAATCAATCAATTAACAGCCTTTAACTGGACTATTACACAAACGATAGCCTACATCATGTCACTTGCACTAATATTCAGTGAAGGCATTTGTAATGGTTTTGATTTGGTTTGAACCATCTACCTATCAACAAGAGGCCATACATGACAATTAAAAGGTGCCATGGTTATGCAACATAACAACGATCATGATTTTAGCAGCTGGACCAAAGCTTGAAGACAATGTAATTACCTGCACAACAAGTGGAAACACAGGCTGGTGATTCATCTGGTATACACAATAATGTGCACGTCTAATTACCTGCAAGACACACACAAAAAAAAGGTTAAGACCCAAAATTAAAAAATTAAAAACAAACAAGCAAATGGCTTCAAGACGTAAAAACGTCTCTGGACTGGTTTGAGATTTGAGGTGGTGCACGCTCACAGAGATCATCTGAGCTTTGACTGCTCTCCTCCACCCATCACACATAGGCTCATTCTGGACTTTCCTCCTTAAATTCCAGTTTGGGTTTGTCTGATGACTAAAGAGCATGATCATAATCTGCCCAAATGCATCTAAATCTGAAGTAATTAACTGCTCATGATGAGTCACACTATTACAAATGCATTACATAAACATTTACAGCTTCCCACCATTTTTGGTCTTATTTTAGAGACAAACCATAATGTTGCCTCATGATCATGACAGTGTGTGATATTAATGATCAGCAGAGCCGCCGCCCATGAGTCCTGTGCTCTCACTGCATGTCAGTGGAATTACACTGGCCAGTTTTATTACCAAGCTAATGAAAAAACAGATTGTTAACCATTATATAAATGAAACCAATAAGTCTGCAATCTGGGTCTGCTGATGTTAATAAAGGCGACTGAGGCCTATTAAACTAAGTCTCAACATTACACATCTGCTACTGTGTCCTATGAGCTCTATACACAACAATATGAAATCAAAAAGTCTTTATTTTTTAAACATTTCCTGTAGAGAAACTGGAGCTCCTTTGTGATGCAGCAGGTAATACATGCTGCTGCTGCTCCACCTATAATGAAAAGACCATCGTGCATGGTGCATTCCTTCATAGTTTCAGTGAAAGCTCAGATCCACCTGGGAGTATTCGCCAGGAGAGAGATGGATGTGAGGAAGCAGAAGGTTTCTGAGGTGCTGACAAGGGGCACCGCGTGCAGCTTCTGGGGTCTCAGAGCACGAGAGGCTCAGGTTCCTGCATGGAAAAGTCTCCTTCATGGTCGCTTTGATGTGCTTCTCGATTAAGACGCGCTCTGCTGAACGTGGCAGCCGCTGTCTTTCTGCTATTAAACTAAAGGAAGACATAATATATAATGTGGTCCTATTCCCATGCGGACAGAGAGAAGGATTTGTTTACAACCGCAGAACAAGACATCATAATAATGGCTCACTATTATATTCAGTTAATGTAGGCTACAAATTAACTTGGAAATAGCGGCTCATTAAAATGTCTTCAAATAATGGCAAAGCATTTACACCCTTCACTTTAATAAAGCACTCGATTTTAGATCTTGTAAAATACAGATTTTGCCTATCTAGACTAAAACAATGACAATGAAGCCCATTAGTAAGTTGAATGTATAATAATAAGTCATTTTTCATGTCGAATAAATGTAGCAGAGAGAAAAAAGTCCCACATTTCCCTTAGCACTGCAGTGAAATGGAAGTAGAATAAAATGGAAATAACATCATTAAGTATCCCAGCATGTTCAGAAACTTGTGTTCTGCCACAATTTCACCAAAAGAGTCTAAAAAAAAAGAAGGAAAAAAAAACATTGAAACAAAACGTCAGTCAAAGTCCACAAACTTTCATGTCTATGTTTCTGGCTGCAGGAAACTGAATAAATGTTGTTTTTTAAAAAAAAAAATGTTTTGAACACCTCCTCCTCAGCAGCTTTCCTCCCCGGAGAGAAATCTGCTGCAAGAATCGTCCAGTTTTATTTAACCAATCACTTCATCAAGACTGAATTTAATCACTTCTAATGTGGCCCAACTAAAATAAACAGCAGACAGCTCTCCTTGTGTTGTTAGTTCACAGTGTGAGAAGCTCTGGAGCTTCCTCCTCCTCCTCCTCCTCCATCTCCATCCTCGCACCCGTGGGTCTCGTCCCTGCCAGCGTGACTGATAGCCACGCAGCAAATCAAGCCGATTCAAGAGACATGCTCCTAAATTAGACCACAGATAGTATTTCCACCACAGGAATGAGTTTATAGGACTTCATCAACTCTTTTACATACACTCGGGCATGTAAAGAGTGTTCGGTGGCCTGCCGGGACTCCCCTGATTGATATACCATGAAGTCACAGTAATTAATGGTGAGCCTTCCCCTGGGACTGAAGGAGGGTTGAAGCCGAGGCGAAGGCAGCAATTAGCAAGCGACGCAGAACCTGCAGGAGCACTCAAGGCTCCCTGACGTCCCATCAATCAGACGCAGATAAAAGGGTTGAGTACAAGGGTGATGTTTAACCAAAAAGGACATCGTCAGGCGGCCCATAAACGATTTCCTCTTTGCAGGGGGAGACCATCATTTCTGGGTTAAGACCACAGAGGTTTTTCTTTTCACTCGTACATGGATGACATGGTTTACCACATCTAGGAGCACAGACACTTTTTACAAGCATGTAACGTTCAGGGTGGTTGTCTGTGTTGATTGATTGTGCTACAATAACAACACCAACATCTAGTAGGAACTAAAGGAAACACAGGATTTCACTCCGGTCATGTTTAGCAGATTTTTAAACTCCCTTATATTTGGGATAAAGCCGGTAAAATCCTCCCAGCCTTTGCCTGACTCAACGGCTGAGCTACAGGTGTGAGCTGATACAAGGCTACTGTTATCACAGAGAAAGGTCAGGGGAGGTTTTAGTGCGGGCTCAATCAATAAACCAGACAGCTGGAAGACGGAGATATTGTCAAAATGTCATCGACTCGCTCAATTATGTTTTGAAACCTTCACTACTGTTGTATGAAAAACTACCCCGGCTTTATTTAGATGAAGAGTCGATCCTGCAGAGTTTTCTTCCTCAAGACTTCCTCTGAGTAGATGTAGACTCCAAACACAGCTCCACTAATGCATCTCTAATTTCTTTATGATGCAGAACAAATAGAACAAAACCATATACGTGCTCTGGATAAACAAAAAGGAAATCCCCAGTCAGTGGTGTATATGCATGTGCTTACAGTAACCTATATCTTGTGTTTACACTCCAGTGGTTCTGTTAAAATCTGTGGGCGTGAGCTCAAAAAAAGAAAACCTCAGTTTCTCCAGGAGCCTGCATGGTCTCTGCTGTGCAGGTGTGAAGTAATCCCTCTGTTTCCCCCTCCCCAGTGAGTATCCAGCCACCTGTGCAGCACACAAACACACACACACACCTGCAACAAACAAGAAGAGAGCCAACCATGAATCATTCATTCTCATCGATTAATAATTAATCCCACCGAACAGCGAGCATGCAGATGACTACCAGCTTCTGCCACTAATTGGCCCCGGTAAGAAAGAAGCCTCTGTTGTCTGTGGAGAATGATTGCAGTCATAGGTGCGGCAGGAGGAGGGAGGGAGGGGGTTTGTTGAAAAGCCGATACTGAGGCGCTGAAGCAGCTGAGATGTGGGAAATCTGATCCTCCTGCTGAAAAAAATGATAAAAGAGAGACATAGAAAAGAAAAGAATGATAAAAGATTAAGAAAACGCAGCATTTCTTGGTAAAAACATCTCTGGATAAGGATTTCCAACACTAAAATCTGTCATAAATAGGATGATGTCATGTAAGCAAAACAAATTTAAACCCAGTCTGGGACAAGTTTACTCAGCCCTCTGCCTTCAACTATTTCTGAGTGTGTCTACAACAAGAAACATCACATCAAGGAAGGACGGTGTTTTTTTATATCATGACTCCCATATAAAGGAGACGCAATGTGCAGATTTACTCATTTTCTAATACAGTCAGCGTGTCTGTGAGAGAGCGGCTAATTCGGACCTCAGATATAAACACAGCAGGATAAAATAGTCACGTTTATATTTGGTCGGCTCGTTTTAGTCATGTGGTTTGATATAGTGTTTTTATTTATCAGCCAGATATGAACCCAAGATAGCAGTGCCAGTCTGTCGCCGTAGTGAAACTATGTATGGCACATGAATATATATTTACAGATTAATGGCCGAGTTAAAACAGGGTGAAACAATTCACTGTGTAAATTCTCTCAACCTTATCACAAACAGCGATAACCTCTTAACCTCAAAGATAAATAATAGGAGTTACTTCCTGTCGAAACGCTGCAGGCTGAGAGGATATTACACCTGATAGGATCCTGTGACTCATGCTGTAGTAAGGTATTTTCAGTCCTCGTGCATTCTGCTCCTCCATCTGCACACAGATGAGTCTTTGGCGTCCTCGCTCAGCGTCACTATCGCTGAGGTGGCTGCTGCTGCTGCTGCTGGAATTGAAAGGGATCCAGAAAGCAACATAACAGGCTAAGATTATCTGTGGCAGCAACAATGAAAACCAGCCCGGGCCGGACCTCGTCGTCACTGCTGCTGACCGGCAGTGGAAACACAGTCAAAAGCAAACAAAGGCCTACACCGGTCCACCACGCAGCCACGGCAAAGTCAACAACCCCATGCCAGGACTCTTCTTACTGAACATGCTCAGCAGATTTCTGTCTGGCTCTTATCCTGGCTCAATAAATCAGTCCAGGAGCTTGTGCCCAAAAACTCCTGCACCATTTGTGTCATGTGTTTCCATTAAAAATTCATCCACTCCGACTCCCACATGAGAAACTCAAGAAGGAGAGAGAGAAAATATCCTGAAAACCAAAACAAAATGGTGCAGAATTCAAAACAGTGGCGATGAGGGAAAGCACAGAGTAGCTGCAATGAAAATAGCTGAAATGGGAGTTTTAATGCCACCTAATTTATCCTCAGTCCGAGGACGTGTGCCCTTCACTTACTTCTTCAATGCCACACATGCACACATGCACACAAAAGGCTGCCACTTCATAAGTTTGCACACATCTATCACTCCTCCAAAGAGCTTATCACCCCAGGCAGAGAGGCCTCTTCTATCATGTTTATCAAATCAAATATAAAGCATGACTGGTTAGATATTTACAGAGTTAAAAATGCAAGTAAGAATAAGAAATTATTTTCTTCTTCATTTATCAGGATATATTTACTGTATGTCTACATGCATTTTATGTTGGATCAAATATTATCAAAGAGTCTGCCATTCACTACATGCAGTATAATGTAACTCATGAGGCAACACAAGCCAAAAACTAAGCTCTTGTGTAATCTTGTGCACCTTCGTATAGGTAATGTTGTGTGCTCTGATGTGTTCCCTCTGTGTGCAACTTATTTGGTAATCAAATTATGAGCAGCCTGCTTCTTTCAGATAAGATTACCTATAGCAAAGGAGGTGAAAGAAAAAAAGCTTCGAAGCAAAGCATCAGCCAAGCCACAGGAGAGGACTCACAGGTCCCCCAGATTTAAGATGGCGGGGATGCATCAGAAGCCACGCTGCAGCTTCAGAAAGCTTAAGAGGATCTGGAGATGAGTAGCTACTGCTAAACCTGAGTGAAGCAGGCAGAAAAAGAAGATCTCTGATCATCAAAAACAAGAGAAGGCCCCGGCCCCGGCCCCTTGAAGAAGGACCCTCATGTGCTCATCCATCTACCAGCCTATGCATCCGTTCTCATATCAATCAGTTGATGCAGTCGTGCGCTTTATAGGCTCAGCACAGCGCTTCCAAACAACAGCTCAGCAAAACTTGCACTTCCCTCATGAAATTGTAATCGGTGGCACAACCGTGTCACACGCTGTTAGTCTTCCAGAAAGCCACATGGACCCACAGTGCCTAGGGCTTAACTGGCGCCATCCACTTCCTGGGCACAGGCGAGCAGGCGTGCGCACAGCGGCTCTATTTATAGCTTCTTATTAGAGGAGGCTGTTTTCAAATGGGGCTGAGGAGATAAGAGGGCGGGCAGGAAAAAGGGGGCCACTCTTTGGAGGAGTTTTTTTTAATTTTTTTTTTTTACCTATCACTATATTTAGTTGTTGTGTGCAGCAGGAAGAAAATGTCACACTGCAAAGTCATGATTGAGAATTTAGAGGAGGAAGAAAGCAAAGACACTGGAGAGAAAACCTTCAGAGGAAACACTCAATTATAACATAATCAATACAGTCAAACTCTGACTTCACATCCTGCAGGAAAAGGGTGCGCTGTCCCTTTAAGAGATGCAAAACAAAGTCTTTTACTTCCTGTTTGCTATGCTAGCAGCCGGTGCTAACTCCTGCAGCACTCACATGCATTATGAAATGAATGGTTTAAAAACGATGTACATATGTGAATGAGTTTATATGTTTAAAAAAGAAACAGTTGTGGCGTGGTGAAAGTGATTTTACATATCGTTATTATGGCAGGGAGAAAAAGAAAGATGCTAGAAATGGCTGCTGCGACGGTGGGGGCGACAGCACCTGAACAACAGCATGTAAACAAACCTAAAAACCACGCGACGGATGTGAAATTAAAGGTTTCACGCGCACAGGTGAAGACACAGGTTCAGTGTGGAGACACAAAGGCACAAAGTGCTGAGACGGAGCGGAGTCACTATTTCACCCAGACCGACCTGCAGCTCAGACTGGGACAGGACTTCTTCAACCAGCCCTGCATCTCTCTGGCTAAAGCTTTCCTCGGCAAGGTCTCCCCCCTCTATTTATACTACGTACATATTTATATTCACTTATTTATTCGTATTCATCTCTGAAAATTGTGAAGAATCTAAAGTTGGAATAAAGTTTTGTATCCGTGCAGCTCAACGTGTTTTGTAAGGTGCAGTATAAAGTTGACACTGCTGCACATTGAGATCCTCCTGTAGCTCTGGGAACTTTATATTTAGAGCAGGAGTTTCGTTAAGTAACCTGTCAGTTCAGGTTTAAGGCTTCTGCTCATGCAACTACTGCCACTGCAGCATCATCACAAATAGTGCTGAACACTGCTGCAAGACCTACAGATAAACGATCCGTGCAAGATATAAAGGAGCAGTAAGAAAGAAAGAAATAACATTGGATACATTAACATGCTTAATTTATCTATTAGTATTTGCATCTTGTTTTTGGAGTGAATTTCAGAAACTGTGTAATGCAATGAATGTGTCTTTGTTTTCTCTGTGATATTAATTAATCTCAGAGACATCATTAACTTGATCATTCAATTAGGAAAGCTATTGAGTTTTAAAGCTGCTAATGTAATGAGGGTCTCTTGAGCATCAACCACTGTAAAATGTCAATCAATCAAATAAAAAAAAAGAAAGAAATACTGGACTTAAAATGTAGGGGAGAAGTTGGGAAAGATTTATTGAAAATTAGAAGAAACCCAAGGGTGAAATCAAGATGTATGTGTATTACTTTCCTTCTACATCATAATGAAATCTGGCTGTGATGTCAAGTGTTTGTTAGTTTGGATGATGATTTTGATTGTGTACATTGTTATTACATAATTTTGATGAGTTGTGTTTTGTTTGACTGGTTACATTTTTATTTTTTACAAAAACAAATGAACCAGCAAAGCAAAACATACTTACATTTTTTGTGGTCTGGTTTGTCAGATCAGTTCTAAAAAAAAAAATGTATTCATTTTGCTATCACATTATTTTTTCTTAACTAATCCCCTCGGTCCCTGCAGGTGTTGGTGCGCAGGTGTGCGGACGGCAGCGAGCTGCGAGGGAGGATCGTGGAGACGGAGGCCTACCTCGGAGGGGAGGACAGAGCTTCACACTCAGCAGGAGGCAAACGCACTGAGAGGAACACGGCCATGTTCATGAAGCCAGGCACAATCTACGTGTATCCAATCTACGGCATCTACCTCTGCATGAACGTGTCAAGTGAAGGTATAGAAAATATGAAAATAGTAGGGCAATTTGATTCTCTAACAATTTTTGGGTCCCGATTCGATTTAAATTGCGATTCTGATTAAACAAGTATTGCGATTTTATATTTCAGTTATTGTGATTTTCTTTCCTTAAACAAGAGCAGGTTGAACCAAACACTTGATAATACATCATAAGTCATATTTACAACAAAAACAATACATAACAGGCCGGTTTGACTTGAGTGTAATGGCATACATCATCTTACAATAAAGATTGGTCGTCAAAAAAAAAAAATTTAATAAATAAATAAAAACGATTCTTGTATGAGAATCGATTTTTAAAAATCGCCGGGAAAAAAAATCGCGATTCATTTGAAAATCTATTTTTTGGCCCAGCCCTAGAAAATAGAAGCACCTGCCTATAAGTTGTGTTTACTGATGGATGCAAATATAAGAATATTGTTCCTTTTTCTTGACATTAAACCTATACTATACAGCAGTTTGTTTTCTATCGTCAGCGTGTAAAGTAAAGGTCAAGAGGAAGGAGACTCAGTGGAGCCTTGCTGACTGATGCATATTGTGTGTTGTTTTTCTCAGGGGAGGGAGCCGCCGTGCTGCTGCGCTCCCTGGAGCCCCTGCAGGGTCAGCCCGTCATGAGGCAGCTGAGAGCAGCCCGACGCAAAGAGGGAGCCCGACCACTGAAGGACAAAGAGCTGTGCAACGGGCCGTCCAAGCTGTGCCAGGCTCTAAATATACCTCGCTGTTTCGACCGTCGAGACCTGGCCTCGGACCCGGAGGTGTGGCTGGAGAGGGAGATCCAGGCGGAGCCCGGCTGCTGCTGCGACGACGTCGACGTCGTGTCGGCGCCACGCGTCGGGATCGAGTCCCACGGCGAATGGGCCAAGAAGCCGTGGAGGTTTTATCTCCGTGGGCATCCCTGTGTCAGCGTGGTGAACAAAGAGGCAGAGAGACCGAGTCCGAGTCTGGAAATGCAATGAGGGATTCAGACGTGCAGACTTGACACACAGGACAGCGAAATGTCAAAAAGGACTTTACAGGAGTATTCCTCAAACTACTCCGCCATCTGTTCCCATTGTGGAGCACTTAGGCAAAATAAAAAACTGAAGAGGACAGTTTCTCTCACACATGAAATAAACACATTCTACTTTTATCATTTTGTAGCTCAGGAGAATAAATCCATGAATATTTGAGAGTGTCATCTCTGACCTGCAGAGATTAAACAAAATATTTTTCATCCATTTTTTTGTATTTATAGCAGTGATGCAAAATTATAATGTAAGATGACAGATTAGAAACTGAAGGCAGCTCAGGTTATCAGTGCCCATAAAAAAAACAAAAAAAACAATCTGTTCTGAAACGTACAGTACCTTTACTCACGAGTCTCTTTTGTTCAGGTCTTCCATCTGTGTTTTTTAATAAACATTCAAACTTGGGGAAATTCTCTCTCTTTCTCTTTCAGTGACTCAGTGATTTCACAGATGTTTGGATCGCTCTGCTTCCCTCAAAGCAAAAACAGCCCCGTCTGATGTTTACAGTCGTCCCCTGCTTTCTTTTTCTTGCCTGCGTCTTTCTCTTCTCCTCTCGCCACCTCTGGGATTCCTGAAGTGGAGGTATCTGGAGGTCTGGAATGATCATTACCCACCGAGTCAGTGCCCCTCTGTGCTGCTCAGTGCAGATGAGCTCACTTACACATCTGGGGGCAGAGCGAGCGACTATACGCCGGTCTTTCTTTCCAAAAAAAAATATTCACAGTGAATGGACACTCAAGGTCTTTTTTCTGTTCTGTACAAAATAATTTAATATTGTAAACAAACATTTGGCTCATAAAGGAAAAAAGACACTTTCTACACTGATGAAATCATTGTGTCAGTTCGTTTTTTTTAAAAAAACAACTCTCTTGAGGAAGGAGCACTTAGGAGCTATTAGCCGAGCTCTCAATTCGACATCTTTTTTCCAGTTGGTGAGAGCTGATGCCGCTACTCCATGGGTGACTGGAAGATTGAAATAATGGGATCCTCATGGTTGGTCACCACAAGGACACTGCGGAACTTGTCAAACAGCGTCTTGAGCTGCGAGCGCCTCATGTTCTCATTGTACATAATCTCTTCCAGGTGGTGATGTCCCCGGAAATAATGCAGCAGCCTGAAAGCAACACAAGACAGGCGTGCGTCATAACAGGCAGAAGGAGAAATGGGTTGAGAGCTGCAGTTTAACTGGATCGTTAGCTGTGTAAATCAACCATGAGACACGACTTTTCACACCTCTGATGACATCTTTCATTACTGTGCAGCAGGTAGGTCTGATTCCCCTGATTGATGAGCACCTCTAAGACACGTTTTTACTTTCATAATACATTCTCCAGCTAATAAGTCAATTATCTCAACCCTCCAGCCAGTGGTTTGCGATTGTATTTCTCAATATTCTGCGAATGCAATTAAAATAACTATTTTCCAAACCGTTGCACAATTATCATCTTATTTCCTACGAGACGGAGGAGTGATTCACAACAGAATGAGTCACTGGATCCCCACTAAAGCTTATCCCATCTGTTAATCTAACTGCCTGAAAGCACAGAGGAATGGGTAGTTAAAGGGATAGTTCAACATTTTGGCAAATTGGCCCATTGCCATAATCCCTATATAGTTTTTAGAACGGCAGAGCAGAGCCGCGAGCTGCTCAGAGCTACGCTACAGAGGCTCATGGGATTTCTTGGTTTCCCTCATCAAACTCATCAAATACACAATCCAACAACTCCAAAACGCTCTGGTGGACAAGTTGTGACCTGCACATTCACCACGCTATGAGATAATAACAGAATGTTATGAGACAGAGTTGTTTTTGAGGCAAATGCAGAGACTGCTTGCTGAAAAACTGCCCCTGACAGGAACGCGCATCAGCGGTTTTGCATGAATTTAACTCGAAAACAACTCTGCCTCGTATCATTTCATTATTATCTCATAGCGTGGTGAATGTGCACAACTTGTCCACGAGAGAGTTTTGGAGTTGTTGGATTGTGTATTTGATGAGTTTGATGAGGGAAACCAAGAAATCCCACTAGCCTCCGTAGCGTAGCTCTGAGCAGCTCGCGGCTCTGCTCCGCCGTTGTAAAAATAGCTTGCACCGACAATTAAAGGTAACGAACCTACTGCTATGACTATAGGGATTATGACAATGGGCCAATTTGACAAAATGTTGAACTATCCCTTTAACATTTGATGCACAAGCTAAAAGATGAAGAAAAGAGCATAGGGTATGCGTGTGTGTGTGTGTGTGAGGCAGCTTCAATTACCTGGCAAACATCCTCAGGTCCTCTGGATTTTGTGCGGCGGGGATGTTCAGAATAACCTGCCGCTCGTGCTCCGACAGGCTGGCGAGCAGCGTCTCCGTCATCCTCTTGTTGAGCGGAGAGTCGCCACCGGGCAGCAGCTCTGCGCTGGAGTTGTCCATACTGGGGCTGGTGAGGGTCATGTCATCGCTGCTGGCTGCACACAGAAGGGACAAAGGTTAAATATATATATTAGCTGTTAACATCTGGAAGAGCAGAGAGGCAGACGAGCTGAGCTGAGGAAGGACATTAACTCGGGGAGCCGAAGCTGAGAGCGCTCGGGGTGCTCAGGCTGCGGCCTCCGACCCTGGCAGCCAGCGGAGGATCTTCATCCCTCAGCCCCGGTTCGTCCTCGCCCGGCGGCACCAGCAGGCAGACGTAGGTGTGCAGCTGGATCAGCAGGCGGCGCTGGAGCATCCACACCACCATCTGGATCAGCTGGGCCTGGGTCAGGAGAGGGGAGGAGGGAGGGAGGGAGAATTGAATTGAGTTGAAAGCCTTTATTGTCATTATTATACATCAGTACAACGAAATTATGTGGCTACTCCACTTGGTATACAATCAATAAATAGTAAAATAGTAAAAACAATAAAACAATAAATAAAACCAACAACATCTATACAGAAAGTGCAAGAAATGGAAAGTGCAACAGTGAATGTTCATGAATGAGAGGGTGGCTGGGGGGGTTGTCATCTCTGTTTGTTTAAATGTGTTATGGCACAGTTTGTGAATCTGGTGGTTCTGGATTTGGTGGACCTATAACGCCTGCCAGAGCACAACAGTTCAAACAGATGATGGCCTGGGACAACATTGAACAAGTGAAGCTGAACAGGCTGATGTCCCTAAAACCAGGTCAAACGTGTTTTAAATCGAATATGAGCCACGGGGAAGAAGCCACGACTCTGATCTTGCTCTCATAAAAAATGGAGGCTGCAGACGCTGTAGCCGATGTCCCTCCGCCATTTATAATTCATCCCCGATGCTCAAACTGCTCGGCCAAACAAGATGGGTCGGAGATCATCGCCAGATGGTTCTGCTCTCATAACACAGCGTCCAAATTTACAGTAATAGCCCTATAAACTCTCGGGATTTCACATTTGTTTGCTCTTAATTTGTACAAAAATATCTGTTCTTGTCGCAGCCTGTTATCCCGAAGTCTAAAAATATTTCTTCAAACATGGAACTATTTTCAAGCCATGTGTTTTTGGAGGAAAGGATTTTTCCCCCTTTTTCGTCTTACTGGGAAACAAAACATACAAATCAGATTATTTCACTAAAATTAGAAAACACATGGGATCCTCGCTTTTTCTCAGCCACTGTGTAATTTTATTGCTGTATTATTTATTACATGTTATACATTTTTAATATCCTACCTCTTGTGTCGGGGCTTCCAGAGGGTTTCTGAACTCAGCCAGCGAGACAGGTAGCGAGAACTTGGCCAACATGGAGGGCAGATCATGACCAGGAAACTGCTGGGCAAAGTGCTCCGCCAGCGGTGAGTATCTATCCAGGGAGACATGACACAGGTTTATACTCTACAATGCCGAGCGTTTCCATGAGCACAGCTCTCTTGAATTCACTTTCCACAGTGTTGTAAGGGAAAGTCTATTGAAAAAGACAAGCGTTGCCAAAGGCTCAATATTTCTTTCATAACACATTCTGGGGTGATTTAACAAGTGCAGGCTCTGGAAATCTGAATTTAATAATAATTTATATGTGTTTTTCAGTGAATATGAGGCCTAAGGCACCGACGGGTGCTTCTGGGGCAGAATTATGGTCTATTAACTGTGCAGTAACTAGTGCAGCCAGTTGGCTTGCACACATCGCAGACACTCACAGGCAGATGTTGGCATGAGGAGACAGCATGTACACGTTGTTCTCGCACAGCGGGTAGATGATGATGGCTTTGCCCCAGTAAACCAAGTGAGCAGCAATTTGAAAGATCTGAGTTAGGAGGGGGGGAAATGTTTAGTAAATAATTATATTGTGAAATAACAGCAACTAAACATAAACCACAAAAAGTGAAAACCAGATGTTGAAGAGAAACGAGTACAACAGGAGCTTCTACTGTCCACTAGATGGCAGTATGATCACATGAATCTGCAACAGACTTGGCTCTTACACCACAGTTGCACATTTTGCACCATATTTGACATATTTACCATTTAAATAGATCAGTCTTTGATTTTCCCTATATCATATATGCACTTATACATATTCTATAACATTTACAACCTTTTGTGTTTTGTATTTACATGATAAATAAATAGCATCATTAATTTGTGGACTCTCTATCAGCTAAAAGATTGAAGGTAGTTGTGAATATTTTCTGTCACTATGGAAAAAGTGCTGCAGATGTTATGACTGCTCTGCACCTGAAGTAAGGCCAGGTCGGCGTCCTGGGCGAGCTGCTGCAGGTTTTTCACCGCTGAGCAGGTCTTGATGAGGCGCACCATGGCAGGAGAGCAGTCCAGAGGAAGCTGGTTGAGCAGCGTCTTCTCATTCTCCAGCAGCAGCAGGGCGTGGTACGGTCTGCAGACGCAAACACATGATACAGCCGCTCAATCAACAGACATCTGGACTGTCTCCTCGTCAGGAATCAGCTCTACAGAACAACATACAGCAGTGTATCTGAGAGCACCTACTCACCGCCGTTGTTAAACATAAAAACATTAAAACTTTTTATTCTTTAATAATACTTTTGCATATTTTACCAGCTTCAAAAAGACAAAAATGTAAGATATACAGTATCAGAGAGGCTGTTCATAACTCTTAACATAAGTAGACTGAACACTAGGGGGCAGCATGGACCATGGAAAACTTCCAATGTTTTTCTCAAACACTAAATAGCAAGTTCATGTACAAGAGTCTGCCCTTAAATAGCTGTTAACAACACAATAAGACATGATATATGATTAGATATTACAGCGTCAGTTTAAAGGATAAACTATTTTATATTTCATCCAACAACATAGATTTTTGTTATTATTATATTATTTTAATTTTTGCATTTTGCATTTTTCATTTAATTTTAATTGTCATATTTGCTGGTCATGTATAGGTGATGTATACTCATCCTTTGTCCCTGCTGCCATCAGGCTGTATAATTTATTCCTCAGCCAAAGGCAGTGGCTCATGATCTGGACTTCCAAGCTAAAACTAAAGCTTTACTTAAGCTGCTGGATAAATGAATTTCCCAGGGGTGATTAAAAAAATCTATCTTTCTATGCAGGCTACATTTTAGTGTTGGGGTCATATGTTTGTCACACCTGGTTATTTTACTGCTAAGTCGGATTAGCAACATTTGTGGGGAAAATAAAACAAAACTTTACTGATAACTACAAGTAAATGTTACAGTTGTCTTACATGGTAAATTAAAATGTGGAAACACAGCATCACCCAAATAGGGGAGAATAATTATTTTGTTAGTCTAAAGACTTCCACCATGTATTTGTATTTTATTAGCACATGAAAGATACAGTATATAAAACAGCATATTAAAAAGTGGAACAACAACAACAACAAACAGTAGATCAAGCAAATGTGCAGGAGAAACCAAAAAAAATCCCTAAGGGCTTGTCAAGTGGTCCTCCTAAAGATAAACATTCAACAGAAATTTAATTTACAGTAATGTGAAGAACAACATAAAACAATTAGAAAAGAGAGAGAGAGAAAAGCAATATTGTGTGGCGAAGCATTGCTCAACTGGGCCAATAGAAAGTGAATTATTTGTTTCTTAAATGAATTTATGCTTGTGCAGTTTTTAAGGTGAATTGGTAATGAATTCCAAAAGTGCGGACCTCTAAATCTAATTGAGAACTGAGAGAAAGTAGAGGTGAAAAAAGTGGGATGAAGATTATTTGCTGACCTAGTGTTGAAATTATGAATCTGGGAATTGAACTGAAATACAGTTTGGAAACAGATAGGAAGTAACTTGTGAATGGATTGATAAACAAAAATACATATTATACACTCAGGGATTGAAACAGGGGTGTGGATCTAGTGAGTCTGTTAGAAAATGTTATCATTTCGATGAATCGTTTTACCATGTTGCTGGTGTGAGAAGGGGGGTGGCACTGGGTGGAGCCCCTATATGGTTCTGTGTGATATGCCAATTTTGTATTTTTGTATCAAAGTCCATAACTGTCAACTGGGGTGTTGCCATCAGTGTAATTTTCACAAGTTCCATCACATAGAGTTTAGAAACTTCTGCTGATCAAACATAAAGATAAAGTACAAAAGAAAAAAAATGCAAACAAACCTTATGGCCTTAAGGCTGCGCTCTAACGCCTCTGGGGGGATGTAGTTGCCACCAATCCTGTGGATCTTGTGTGGTAAACAGAAACTAACCTCCAGCCAGTTGTTAATATGTAGCCGCACTACACCAGTTGTACAAAGGCTGAGAAAACACAGACATGATGATAATTAATATTGGTGTTAATAAATAAACATTTGGCACATTTTTTCTTGCAGAAAATATGTAAAAACACCCCCAAAAAAAGGCTGACTTGTATGAATGAACACATTATGTTACATCATTATAAAAGCATTCACTTCTATACAAATCCATTAGAAAGTGAGTTATTAAAACACGTTATCAGATAGAAAATAGACAAAAATGACCTATTATGGAAACATATTTCCATTTTAAAATATATACATGAAACATTCCTGGAATATATTACCAGTTTACGTTAGAGACTGTGCCATTTACACCACTTTCAAAAAGACCCTCAAACAGTGGTTAGTAGCAAGCCAGACCTGCTCTCATACATAACTTTTTCTCTTTCTATTTTTCTATATGGATTCTTAATGTGAATTAATGTGAATTGGGACCTACTTTTTGTGTAAAACTGTGTTTTATCTATTTGTATACTGGTATATTGTTTGTATGTTAAGACTTGCCTTAGGACAATGGATGTGAATTAGCAACTATGCTAACTCCGGCATATTTACATTGATGCTCTGGCTGACATGTTGATTAAGATGCAATGTCCTAATCAAATAAATAAATAAATAAATAAAAATAAATAAAATTAAAACAAAACAAAAGTAAAATAACTAAATGAGTGGAGGCGTCTAGTAATAATATAATAATAACATCACAGTTGCTGGGCAGATATTTAGAAAACATGACTGGGCACTTTCAGCACTTTCTCAGCTGTGAACATTATGTGTCTCTTCACCCACCTGTCGTACGCCTCCTTCAGGTCCCTGGCTAGTTTACATTTGGGAAGAATTTGTCTAAATGGGGACTGGGGGCTTCCGTCTGCTGACATCGGGGGAAAACACTGTCAGTGTTACAATACAAACCAGACACTAAAGCAGAAACGTGTGTTATTTTACTGAGACGGTGAGGAGCGTGTATCTCACTCTCGGTCATGGTGGTGATCTCGTCCTGGACGGCCAGCATCAGCTTGGCCTCTCTGGTCAGGTACTGGCAGCGCCGCTCCTCGTGCTGCAGGGCTATGGCGATGCGTCGTGACAGGTTGTGCATGCAGCTGATGACAGAGGGGTCGGCGTTCGCCTGTAGAGGCCGAACACAAGAGGGGAGAAAATTATTAATTAGTTTGTAGCTCATAAATATAGTTATAAACGTTTAAACTTTGATTAATAAGCTATCTCTAATGTGTTTATAATATGTGTATTTTAATACCTAACAGACTACAGATACAGCATTAATGAATCAACTATTATACAATTACATACCAGTTTATTAAATTATTGAGATGTACATTTATGCATGCATTTATACATACATTAAATAAACATGTACTGATAGTTAGTGAGCATTTTCATAGATGTTTTATTATAGATAAACTCTTTAATTGAGAGTTAAACATTTATAACTGTTTATAAATTACAGTAGATACTGTTTCATTTAATGATAGGAATATGCTTTATAAATGATCTATTACGTTTTTAATCATGCTTAACTGAAGATTAATAGTGTGTAGTTATAAATCTAATCACTATCACACTTCTAAAGTTTGTGTTTTAAAGGGATATTACAGTTGTCAAAAAGGTTTTGTCTAATCTGAAGTTTGTATTCATTAATTTTAGTGGTGGTTTTTCATTGCACTTCTTTAAATTGAGAGAATAGTTACTAACACATGCCCAGGTATGTAAATAAAGGGATAAAACAGGAATTGATCACTATGATACATATTTCTTTGCTTTTTAAATACATCAGGTGCCATTGTTTAATTATGGAATTAAATGAACATGTGCAAAAACATAAAAATAAATTACTGTTGTGCGAATTTTAACAGTGAACCCATTTAAATCTGAATGTATTATAAAATACACAAAAACAACCCACACTGTAAATACTAATATTATGTCATATTAAAAAAACAAAACAATTAACTGTTAATCCCACCCTCAGTTGCTGGGCAGATATCGACAAAACATGACTGGACAATTTTCTGGCCCTAGCCCAGCATTACTGAGACTTACTGGGTACAGTGACTCAGCACGGGCAGGGACAGGCTGTGCCTTGTTGAGAAAACATGATTAAGCAAAATAAATTGGCCCCTCCTCCCTCTGAGTTCCCATGCACTCACAGATAGAGTATACTGGAATATTATCACCCTCACACACCCCGCCTATTCACTAGACACACAGATTAACAGAACACTACATGTGTGTGTCCCACCCACAGCCAGCTGACTTAATTATGCTATCATTAAAAATAAAAGGAAATTAAGTTGTAATGACACAGTATTATCATCTACACTCTGTTTTACTAATATTTTTGTTCTAGTTTGCTTTAAACAAACAGTATCTATATCATTAGATAATTATAATATATATATATAATCATTATAATAACAATTGTATTTAAAAAATGCTATTAAATTTAATTTGTGCGGACCAAATCAAACTTCATTTTTCAAGACATGCAATTACAGAAAGAAATCTAAAGAAGTCTTTTCATACCCTGAGTGCAAACACCACATTAAACAATATCATGGTGGGCATCTCTCTCTTAGGCGAAGGATCTGTTTTAGAAACCTACATGGAAAGAAGACACAGTTTTGAATGAAGCATAAAACAAACCATGTTTACCATGATGTAAGTTAAATATAGTAAATACACAGGATGCAGATTCAGTTCAATGGATGAGAGACATTTGGGTCAAGGCTCCATTTAAGAAATTGTGAAATTCATAAATACAATCAGTTAACAGTTTATTAGGAACAGTGAACAAAATATAAATATAACCCCGCCCTCATGAAAGGTTATAATGCTCAGTTGTTATTGAGACTGTTTCAGAGAGGTGTTTATTCAACTGTATGATATGCATACATGCGGTGGAGGAAATAACACCTACATGTGTATGAAGCCATAATATTCAACAGCAGCTCAAAATGCACCTTTAAACATGACTGTGAAGTTAAATCAACACATCTCTGAAATGGTTTCAAAACAAACTGATAAACTGTGAAAACAATAAGCTTATTAAAGGGAGGATCTGATGCAGGGCTGCTGTGGATTTTGCTTGGAGTACCTACTACTAAACTCAGTAACACTTTATAATAAGGACACACTATTAAGCATTAGTTAAGCATTAATAAATATTGAATTTTTCATTTATAATGCATTAATACTCATTAGTAAGTAGTTAATAGAGGAGTTAATTTGCAAAAGCAGATAACTCCATTTTTTTTAATTCAATTTTTTTTTTAATTATTATTTACACCAGGTGATATCAGTCAAACCAAAGTTGAGTGGCTTTGACCAAGGAGATGAGACATAACAAAAAAGACGTAGCTCAAAAAAATAAAGCTTTATTGAAAACAACACTATGCAAAGAATAATTCAAAAGCATCAGCTCATTTTTTTCAAAATGGCATTTATCTGCTTTTGCAAATGAACTCATACAGTTAGCGCTTATCAATGATGAGTAAAACATTTTTAAATGTGTTTATAAACTACATACTAATGAGTATTCGTGCATTATAAATGATGCATTTAGTATTTAAAGCTTAATTAATGCTTAACAGTGTGTACTTATTATATAAAGTGTAACCCTAAACTGTAAACTGAGTGTAAAACAGGAGGGCAACCATACATTTAAACAATAAAAGCTGCACTGGCACAATCACACATGCAGCCAAGAACAATTAGTTCCTCAGTACATCAACATCAAGGATTTGTGAACATCAGGGAAGCTGAGTCTGTGTGTCTCTGTGTAAGATCCACCTTAAAATGTCAGATGTGCTTCAGCTGCTTTGTCTTTTATGTTCATGTCATTGTCTCCACCCCCTGTGAAAGATTGTCACCTTAGCAACAAAAGCGGTGCATCATCATTGTTAAAAACAGAAATGTCAGCAGGGGGCACTGCTGAAGTTATATGACCAACCAAGCTGAAAACAATCATGGTGAAATGAGAAGTGGCCTCATCAAAGCCAAATAGCAAGACATGTTAATGTTATGGTAATGATGTCAAAAGAATAAAAAATTAGTTTTTTTTTTTAATTATATTTTTATAATAACAGCAGCAGCTTCAAAATGCACATTGCAAATGGCTGCCATCATTCATGAGCCTGCAACTCTTCATTAAGCTTCATGTGTTCCTACCTGAATGATGGGAGGATGCTGGAGGAGCGTAGGGTGACCCACAAATCGCACATTGTCGATCTTCAGTTCAAACTTCTTCCCGCACATGTCGGACTTGGTGGCCAGGATGGTGGCCAGGATGATGTCAGAGAACCTTGATGAAGATTGAAGCGCACGCTCAATAAGAAATTGTTTGAGGAGGGAGGAGGAGAGGTTACAGCACAGAAAGAGCTGGGACTGGTGAGAGAGTTGGAATTAGCTTGTTTGTTTGTTTATTTTTATTTTTTTTTACATCCCTGTCTCTAAGAGGAGTTGTGTTAATCAGATGCATCTGCCTGTGATTTAATTCAACAAGCAGAGTATAAATGAAAAAAAAAAAAGCTTGTGTGGCTACTGGAGAAGAGAAAAGAAGAAGAGGTCTCCTTGCAGAAAAAAAGTGAAGTCGCTGTATGAATGAAGAACGTGAAAGACTCATGCTGGTTTGACTGAAGTAACTCATGCTGCGATCGAAGGGATAAAAATCAAGCTCTCGACTTCCAGTAAAAAAAAAAATTAAAAAAATTAGACAAACTGTAGACTTACCTCGCCAAGACAATTTGAAAATAATGTGTTTATTTCAGTTTGCATTTGATTTGCATTGTGTTTCCTGATGCTAAGTCTACATGCTAATTACTTTAAATCAAAACTTTTATGATCTCTATTTAACATTTAATTAAAGTTTTTTTAATTTCCAATGTGGAAAGGAGGAACAACGGTACAGAGGAAAGTAACACTGAGATCCCGAATTAACCAAACACTGGATGGACTGGATCTGCTACAGATAAATTTACAAGGATTCTTTGTTGTAGATTAGGGTTGGGGATCCATGTAGGACACAAAATAGGAAAGAAGGGGATAAAAAAAAAGACAGGGGTGATCTAAGCGAAGGAAAGGTGGTTTAGAATGATTTCGTCTTACCCTGCTACCAACTGTTCGTCAGTTAGTGGAGATTGCTCTCTGAAATGGGAATTGGGCCATAAAAAAGAAGAAAAAAAGCAAACAAAAGGGAAAATGCAACACACAGTTGGGCTGAATGCATAAAAATGGACATCAAAACAACCCGAACAAACATGTGATACTGTGATGATGTGAAACCGCTAATTACCACTTAATGCTGTCTCCAAGTGCACGTCAAGTGTGGTCAACGGACACAGAGAGAGAACAGATTTCATGATGCCTTCTGCGTTTTACTATGAAGTGAAAATGGTGCATCTCTGACTTAAAGGTCATCGGTCTGGAGGACATTTTTTTTCTATTTTACTGGAACAGATGTCAACATTGTTGACTTTGCAAAGAGGGAGGAGTCAGATATGTCAATCAGTCCTGACGGCTCAACCACTCTTCATGAACAGCAGAGAGGAAAAAAACTCTTTGTCTGCAGTCAGAACATGACTCAACTAAACCTCTTTCCCTCAGTGGACAAAAAAGAAAATAGTGAACTGCTAAAATCCTATTTTTCTTGTAAATATGACTAACTCCTGGTTGGAATATGTATGTTTTCAGACACCTTATCCCAAAAGCCTGGTGTGTGTTTAACACAAAAAAAAAATCAGTGCCCCACATTTTCACAAAAGGAGCAAACAACATACAGTGTGACCTAAAATTGCTGTTTATAAACCTGTGTTTTTTTCACCAGTTCAGATGAACAAACTTAAAAAGCAGCTTTAGACAAGAAAAAAAAATGAATTCAATAATGCTCAAACATGGGAGGCTAAATTAACCAATGTCAATATTCTCTATTCTAGAGTAAGATGAATATGTGGCTCTCAGAACAAGCTGTAAATCCACTTGCAGTGAATTTTATGACAATAATTAAATGTACAAAAAACACTAATATCATATGAAGAACAAAAAAAAAAATTACCTGGAATCACCATCTTGATCCTCAAGACCATCTCCGGTTGTGTTCAGCACATATGGACTTCGTTGTTTTGCTTGTGGGCAGAAATAATAGTGTTAGTTCACATGACTAAAGACCCAAAACACACAGGCAGTGACATAAACAGTAACAATGTTCAAATCATGGAACCAGTATGGATGATGTGAAGAATAACATTCAGACAGCCTAAACCCGCAGAATGAGTATGCAACTTCTCCAAGATACTTATAGCAACCTACCTGCCCAGTACCATAGGGAAAGAAAATGTGTGCAAGCAGGAGACCTGCTGCTGATTTAATTGATTAGTATAGTCATTATTTTCACTGTACTTACTTGCTATGACATACAAAAGTACTGAACTAAATATATTGATTGTGCTCAGAAAGTGAACTGGAAATCGTCTTTTCATAGAGATTAGGATCATAAACGGATCCAATAAAGGGATAGTTCAACATTTTGGCAGATTCGCCTACTGCCATAATCCCTATAGTCATAGCAGTAGGCTAATCACCTGTAATTATCGGTGCATGTTGTTTTGAGATCAGCAGGGCAGAGACGTGAGCTGCTCAGCGAACACAATGGAGGTGAACGGTACAGGTCCCCTGTCCCTCATCAAACTCATCAATACACAATCCAACAACTCCAAAACGCTCTCGTAGAGAAGTTGTGACCTGCACATTCACCACACTAGTAGCCTATGAAATAATCATGTATAATTATGTAACATTACGACACATGAAGCAAATACTCAGAACTACTTGCACTTTTGAAATCACTCCGCCCAGCAGCCATGTCTGAAATGTAGTTCCGGCTGCATTTGCCTCGAAAACAGCTCTGTCTCATAATATTACATTATTATTTCATAGTGTGGTGAATGTGCAGGTCACAACTTGTCCACTAGAGTGTTTTGGAGTTGTTGGATTGTGTATTTGATGAGTTTGATGAGGGACAGAGGACCTGTACCATTCACCTCTATCGTGTTCGCTGAGCAGCTCACATCTCTGCCCCGCAGATCTCAAAACAACATGCACCGATAATTAAAGGTAATGAACCTACTGCTATGACTAATAGGGATTATGACAATGGGCGAATTTGCCAAAATGTTGAACTATCCCTTTAAACACACAACAAAATCTGATCAAGACAATATACACTGTTTCGCTGTGGGATACTGGTGTGAGATGTAAAAACGGCCTCTGTGAATGTGTGACTATGGGTGAGAATGAATGGGAGGACACTGATTTCCCCCCAATAGCGAAAATTGATTAGTGACAGTGGGCTGGTGATGCTAATGCTAATGCTAATGCTAACCCTACCTGTCAGAGACGACGGGCATTCAGCCACTCTCTGGAAAGGATACCGAAACAGCAGCTTGTTCCCTCGGCTGCCAGAGCTGACCAGGATAACACTGATAGGACTGGTTTTATCTCCCGTTTTGTACACGCTGTTTTGAGGCTGACTGTACATGGACTTCCGGTCTTCTTGTAACCCGGCCGACGGGTTGAGCATCATGTTGAACTTCAGCGCGGAGCTGTCGATAATAAAGTTTTACCACGACTACACAAACACAAACACTCAGGTAACCTCATGAATTATCTAGTTAACTGGTCCAACTTCTCAGGCCTGGCTCTGTTTAGTTCTCCCTCCCTTCCTCCCCGTCCCGTACGCCCATGAACGGTTGTTGTGATTGTTTTGTGTCACCTTGAAAGATGTTCGACTGGGGAACAGGGACCGTGGCTACGAAGGTTCCCCCCTCTCAGCTGTCACAGCTTGTTTTCCCACATTCAGGAAATAAATAACGTCTTATAAAGTTGATAAGGGGCTGTGAAAATTAGACGACATGTCCATATTGTATTATAGTGACCAATACATTCAGGTATGTGAATTTAATTTGTGATTCAACCGGTCAAATCTTTTTAGTTGATAAATATTTTCTACGTCCGCCAGATTTAAGGTTCTTCTTCATCCTCTTCTTCTTATTATTCTTTTCTTTTTTAAGCTTTTCTTTTCTTTTCTTTTTGCTCTGTGCCTTTAATTGATAGGATAGTAGAGAAATTGGGAGAGAGAGCATAGGCTACAGTCATACAGCCATATGGGGGCCCAACATTTTAGGTTTTTTTTTTTTTTTACATTTGTAATAAAACACCAAAGGCCTGTCCAGACGTGTAATAAGTTCAGCCATTAGGTCAAATACCAATAGGCTGATGACTACTACTCGTGCGCATTGGCAAGACGGAAAGTGTTTTGATGCGTTTGTTATCAATGATTTCAGATGACCGCACCCATTTATATCAAATTGCACATTCAGCTCATGGACGCCAAAATAGTTGGTAGCTATACAAATATTTTCCTTATAATAAAATAATATACCACTGATGCATTCAATTTCCTCCCAAGTGGTGAAATTCCCTTTATAACTTTGTATGGGACCCTTGGCACATGAACAGTGGACTCTCATAATGTTTCCACTCAGAGATCATGTGTGGGAAGGGGAATACAAATAGCACTTGAGCACATTTTGGGATCATTGTCCCACTAATATAACGATTTAATTATTTACCTTAACGATATTGTGCATATTTGATATTTGGTACAGATTTTTTCTATTTAAGTTGTTTATTTTTCTCCTATTTTTATCTATAAGATATCGATGTATAGTGTATATTTTCTCATCTCCAAGTTATTGCTTTTTATGTCATTATATCAGCGTTACTGGTTAGGGTACTTGAATTTCCTTTGGGATAAAGAAAGGATATCTTAGTCAAATATTGCACGAATTGGCACTGAGTCCAGGCAGTCGTATATGAGAACAAAAATAACCTTTTTTTTTTTTTTTTTTTTTTTCAATTAAACTATGACTTTTACAGTACAAATGACCGCACAGAGAGATTTGTGTACGTATAATCTGGGTTTTTATTTGATGCCTTTCGCAACAAGGAAGAACATGATCAAACATCTTGAACACATTAGTCGGAGTGTTGCTCAGTGGTACTGTCTGGCCAGGGCGGCGACCACCGCATTTTCAAACTTCTGCCAGGCCTCCTGGAAATCAGGGGTGAAGACGGAGGGTCCAAACTTGGCAGCCAAGCAAATGGTGGTGATCTCAGCAAGCAGCTAAAAAAAATGAGGAAAACAACATATAAAGATCACATTAAGGGGGTTGTCAGTGATAAACGATGCATGTATAGAAGCAGACAAGGAGGTCAACTTACCCTGAAGTTATCAGGATCCACGTGGATCACCTGAGAGTGCTTCTCGCTCAGGCTTTTGTAGGCGCCCTTGATGTTGTCCATGTTCTTGATGGCAAGCTCCAGTCCACCCATCACTGTCTTACCATGCGCGGCAACCTTGGGGTTTCCGAGAATGGCGGCGTTGGTGGACAGGTTTCCAAATGTGGAGAAGTGTCTCTGAGTCCAGGGGTACACGATCAGAAGCCTGAAATGACACAAGACACACACAGTTTGAGTAAAAGTAAAAAAAAAAGTCAGCCATTCTCAAAATAAATCAATACACAGCCGACTGATATAGCGAGGTTCCACTTTATATATACAGTTTAATAATATTACATCAGATATCTATCAAAAATAAACAGTGAGGTCACCTGGCCAGAGCCTGGGGTCCAATCTCTCCCACGTCGATCTTTCCCCACAGGGCAGAGATGGCGGAGCGCTCAGCATCTGTCCAATCGACCATGGTGACGACGTTAAGTTTTTTTCGATCTGTTTTCACACAAAAAGTCTCTGGTCACAAACCTTTAGAAAATGTTCCCCTTGATGGGGTTTTTATTAATTCCTTAATGCCACACCTCTCAGCCCCTGAGAGACGCTGATTGGACCAGAGGTGGGGTTGCTATACCTGTTATGATTAGGATGGGGACATTGCCAGCACTGGGAAAGACTGATAACGCTGAAAACTGATACAATCTTATGATATTTACTCTAATTTTATTAGAATATGGGCCATCATTAAAATTGAAACTCAATAGCCCATGTTTTCTAAACAGAAGTTGTTGGGTTTCTTTTCTTTTTTCTTTCTTTTTTTTTTACATCGTCTTTTGTATATCTCTTCAGATCCGATATTAGTTTATATAAAATCTTGTTTAATTTCTATTTCCCCCCCTCATTTCATTAGGATGTGTTATTTTCACCTGAATTTATTATTTTTCGTTTTATACATGTAGCCTATATGTAAAAACTATTTTTTTTGGCATGTTTTGATCATTTATTTAGCTCTGTCTCTATAAGATCATCCATATCTTCATATCTTCATAATAATGACTGAGGTATCACTTTATGAAACGTTTAGCTACATCAATTTGTCATAAAATAGATTAAGAAGTTACAATATTTCACAGTGGGGAACCTCTCAGTTTTTCTCTGACTATATTCAACATTAACTAGAGATCTCAAGGTCATTTCCTACATTCAAACCTTTAATTCCCCTGTTAGCTGAAGGTTGGTTTAAAAATCGATTTTTGAAAAGGTAAAACAAAAACAAAAAACAGTGTTAAGTAAACGGCACTTGGGACAAGCTTACAAGCTTGAATTGGAGTCTCACATGAGAGACAGACAGACAGTCTTCTCTTTATTTTGAAAGAGTCAGATTTTCACTTGTAGGCACATGAAGACCCCAAAGCTGCAGCTGAAGCCAGACAAGGTCACATGTATGAACCTATTAACATCTAGGGCCTAATATTTTGGGGCTGAATTCAGAATTAATCTTCATTGTGGTTTTACATTGTTTTTTTGTTTGTTTGTTTGTTTGGTTTGGTTTGGTTTAATAGGATGTTATTGATATAGGCCTATTACACAGTCCCCTCATGTTGTTTTAGGCTACTATAACTTCACGTTTAGAAGACTGCTAATATGTTGATTTCTTTCTCAATTAGATGGTTTTTTTAGTAAACTTTCAGTTGTCAATCAAACTCAAAAGATGTTAAGATCTTTATAGAGTGATGTGAAAATAAAATTGAAGGTTCAAAGACGAATGAAAAGTTACAAAACTTTTACATAAACGGGCTAGAAATGACTTTTCTAATAATGTTAGGTGTGGAATTCACTTGACGATGACATTTTAATTTTTGTAAAATAGCCTAACTGACATCATTTAAAAAAATTATAGAAAAGGGAGTGGTAACTTTTATCTCACAAACTGCCATGGAAACTTCTGGCAAAGTCTTTCGATGAGGTGTGGTTTGGTTTGATACTGGGGCGTGGTGCGATTCGGTTTGATATAAAAAAGACTGTCAGAGACCGACTTCACGAACATCGTCAGACAAAATTTCTTTCAGTGAAGAAAACTTGAAGAAAAGGCAGACATGAGTCTCTCCGGAAAAGACAAGAGCATTGTGAAGTCCTTCTGGGACAAGGTTGGCGGAAAGGCCGCCGACATCGGCGCCGACGCCCTGGGCAGGTAAGCAGCTTCTTCTTGTGGCAGCATACAGTAGGCCTACAAACCCACTCACATGCTGTTATATGCCGCTGTTATATGCCGTTGTTCTCGTAATGAACTCTTTCTTTTTGTTCAATCTCCCTCTGACAGGATGCTGGTTGTATTCCCCCAGACCAAGACCTACTTTGCCCACTGGGCTGATTTGGGCCCTGACTCCGCACAGGTGAAGAAGCACGGTGCCACCATCATGGCAGCTGTGGGAGACGCTGTCGGCAAGATGGACGACCTGACAGGAGGTCTGTCCGCTCTCAGCGAGCTGCACGCCTTCAAGCTCAGAGTGGACCCAGCCAACTTCAGGGTAAGGAGCAAGGATCAATGCAGCACAAGCCGGTGTGATGGTTTTGTAGAAAGTATAATAGGCTATGACATATAGGCCTTTTGATCTAACCCTTTCCTCCCCCCCCCTCCCTGTGCAACCGCAGATTCTGGCCCACAACATGCTCTTGGTTTTGGCCATGTACTTCCCCGCTGATTTCACTCCAGAGGTGCACACCGCCTGTGACAAGTTCCTGCAGAACCTGGCCCTGGCTCTGGCCGAGAGGTACCGCTAAGTCCTTCAGCGGACCCAGGAGCATCGACTGCCCGCCTGCAACACGTGTGGGTGGCACGTCGTCCACAACAACGTCCAAGATCCCTTTTCAAAATGAAAGGATTTGATGAATAAATCAAATAAATGTAAAATGTCAAAATGTCTCTTCTTTGTTGTCTTTTTTTTTCTTAGTTCGATCAGCCTCCACACAATTAGCCTATAATTTATTCATAATTGAAAATAATAATAATAATAAAATAAAAATAAGGAAATAAAGTTTAGTTAACCCTGTTTTATTCAAAGAAAAGTCTATATCATCAATTAAAACGTAACTCTTTTCTGATAATACCAGTGAATAAAGTTTTAAAACTTGAAATGACGCTATCGTGTTCTACGTTGGCTATAATGTAGGTTACATTTAATTGTTTAATATGGGTTTAGCACTGTCGCCTCAGAAAGTTCAGGGTTCGATCCCGGGCTTCATGGGGCCTTTGTAGCTATGTGGAGTTCATGTTCTCCCTATGTGCTTGAGTGGGTTTTATTCGCTCTCTGACTTCTTCCCACTGTTTAAAGACATGTAGCCTACACTAGGTTGACTGACTACTCAGAAGTGACCATAGGTGTGAATGTACGTGAACGTTGTTTGTATGTCAAGTCAGTCCTGTGGGTGCACCCCTCCCTCACTCCATATGGATGGATGGATGGATGGATGGATGGATGGGTGGATGTGAAAGCAGGCCGAGGTGTGTCCACCTCAAACAGCTCCGGCTCATCCTCCCTCTGCTGTGCCGGAAGCCGAGGAGCTGTCCGAGGTGCTGCAGCAGCAGAAAGCTCTCTGCCTGTGACTGAGCGTCTCTACATGTTATTAAACCAGCTTAATCACCACTATTTTCATAAGTGAAAAATATGTTTAAAATGTGCAGACTCTGATTTCTAATCAATGTAACAGATTTGTTTTTGTTTTTTTATAAAGTATGTCAAACTTTTTACACTTCAGTTGTATTCATTACTTATAATATTTATTAGGCTATATATATTTTTTCTTTTCTTGTTAAACACTTTTTTATTATCGACTATATGTGCCTTTCTGTGTCTTTTAACTTACACTAGACTCCAAAAGAGCCCTGCACAATAATTCATATATGCCTGTTTGGTTTGTGCACAAATGGCAAATAAAATTGACACTTTAGAGAGAAGTTGTGTCCAGATTGCACTTTGTCATTCACGACATGTGGTAAAGAAAAAGCCACAATTCATCAACTTCAATTTTGCGCTTCATGATGTGATCAATAGCTACAAGTTAACCGACTTTTATGTCCTCATTGTGCACGTGTTCCAGTGTACAATACTGGGACATAATACAACGGTGTAACAAAACGTAGCCATAACAAGGCCACAGGACATTTATGGTGAATGAATGATGGTGGTGATTTCAAATGTCAGGTAGGCTATAGGCTACGACATGACCTGTACAGAAATGTATAAATATGTGTGACCTGTGATGTAGGCCTATATCATGTGAGCCTAACACTTCCTGATGAGCGAAGTGGCCAAGCTGCAGTAATCAGTTGTGATTTCACATGAGTCGATAAGGGTTCAGTTTGAGGAGGAAGTCCGCATCACGAGGAGAGTCCAGTCCTGCACCGCTCAGCGACTGATGATGCGCAGCAGCGCCCTCTATTGGATTGATTGCGTACTGGTGGCCAACGCTGGTTTGACTGTGATTAAATAAACCACAGCAGCACCACCAGTGGTTGACCTTACAGCTCTGGAAAAACTTAGGGACCACTTCAAAATGATCAGTTCCTCTGGTTTTACTATTCATAGCTATGTGTTTGAGTGAAATGAACATTTTTGTTTCATTCTATAACCTACTGACAAAATTTCTCCCAAATTGGAAATAAAAAATTATCATTTAGAGCATTTATTTGCAGAAAATGGCAACAGGTCAAAATAACAAAAAAAAATTCTGGTGTTTTCAGACCTTGTATAATGCAAAGAAAACAAGTTCATATTCATTTTAAAACAACACAACACTACTTTTTAAACATAGGAAGAGTTTAGAAATCAAAATTGGTGGAATAATCCCAATATTTAATCGCAGCAGTGTTTCTTTATTATTATTTATTTATAATCTTTCTTCCTCATTAAATATGATTTGGTTCAGGTGATCAGCTAAGTAGAGTGAGGTGTGCTTGTGTTGGAGTTCAATAGACACTGAAATCGATGGCTGCCATGCATGTAGAGAAGCTGATTTATTAACAACATTTTGGAGTGGTCTCTTTATTTTTTCCAGAGCATAACCTTAGCTGTCTGTTCACTGGTGACAAACAGATCTAGCACAGAAACATTAACACGCTGGTAGATGTTATGTTACTGTCAGATAAAAAGCTGCTGAGACTAGTATTAGCAGCCTTTATAACCAACTTGGTTATTAAGTTATAAAGGACCACTATGCCAAAAGCATTGAAAATTAAATGGGTTATTTTCTTAAGAAATCGTCGGGGAGGTTTTTTGTTTGTTTTTTTTTGTTTTTTTTGTCGTAGCACAGCTTGTCTGTATCATTTAGCCTATTCCTTATCAGGCAATACAAGTTGTGTAGTAACTTCAAACTCAAAGCACACATTCACTAATCGGGTTTTCCGCCCCCAGGTGCAATCTAAGCACAGCAGATTTGTCCTCACCTTATCATTTTTACAAATCCAGACAGAAGTGTTTGTCCAGCCCCCTGCCCCGTATTCATCCAATCGCATAAGGCGGGGAGGAGTGAAACGGTTCTTTTAAAAGCACCAGTCTCTGACTCTCATGCATCTGCAAGTGCAAATCTGAAACCGGCAAAATGGTTGAATGGACAGACTTCGAGCGCTCCACCATCCAGGACATCTTCTCCAAGATGGAGTATGAGATCGTGGGCCCTGCAGCTCTTTCCAGGTGACAGGCTACGTCCTTTCTGTTTTTTTTTTTTCTTATTCATCCAATAACGTGCACTTAAGTGATATAGCCTATTATCAGAATTGTAAGTTGTGCATCTTTTCCCCACTCCTCAGGTGCCTGATCGTCTACCCCTGGACTCAGAGGTATTTCGGAAACTTCGGGAACCTCTACAACGCCGCTGCCATCGCCGCAAACCCTCTGATTGCAAAGCACGGAACAACCATCCTGCACGGTCTGGACCGGGCTGTGAAGAACATGGACAACATCAAGGAGACCTACGCCGAGCTGAGCGTGCTGCACTCCGAGAAACTGCACGTTGACCCCGATAACTTCAGGGTAAGACGACAAACGAGTTTGAATTTTTGTCCGTATTCAGACATTCTCCCCCCAAAAAACCCTCCATGCACCTTTGTTGCCGTGTTTCTGACTCTCTCTCTGTGTTGTTTTGTGATGCAGCTGCTGTCCGACTGCCTCACCATCGTGGTCGCTGCTCGTTTGGGAAACGCCTTCACCGGTGATGTGCAGGCCGCTTTCCAGAAGTTCCTGTCCGTGGTGGTGTCCTCCCTGGGAAGGCAGTACCACTAGAGAGCTGCAGCAGAGGAGGAGGAGATGTTGTTTTAAAATCTCTTTTTTTAAACCATGTCTCTAACGCAGGAATAAATAAAACAATTCGCATATTGAACTTGTTTGTTTCTCTCAGTCTGTTCTTATGGCCGGATCAGCACCTGGTCCTTACACATTTAAAGCCATGTTTTAGCCCAATGTTTCACTCAAATGAAATGAAATTTAAAATGAAAAAAAAAAAACGTATGTAGGCTATTTATGTGCTTCAATCAACATAATCTATGATAAAAGGACTCGTGCAGACAGTCCAATTTGAAAATGTTACATCGACAGTCCTGGTTCAATTCAATTCAATTCAATTCAATTCACACACACTCATGCAGGATACAACCACCACACCAATAATCTGAAAGTATTAAAGTTTGCTGACTTAGTACAAATTAAAACTGCACAGATAATATACAAAGCCAAGAATAATTTACTCCCTAAATATTCAAAAAAAATGTTCAAGGAAAGAGAGGGGAGAAATGAGCTAAGAGGGAAACTTAACTTAAAACAACCAAGAATAAATACTACATTAAAAAGCATGTGTATCTCTGTGGCGGGAGTAAAACTGTGGAATAGCTTGACAGAGGATCTCAAACAATGCAAAAACATAACACAATTTAGAAATAGATTAAAACATAGTATGATAGAAAGCTTTAAACAGGATTGATTAATTGGGTGTTTGCAACTGTAATGCTGTTAAATTATTTATTTATTTTATTTTTTGGCTACACTTGTTAATTATTGGATACTTATTTCTTTCTATGACTCTGATTGCAACTGTTTAATTATTTATTTATTTTATTTTTTGGCTTCATTTGTTAATTATTGGATACTTGTTTCTTTCTATGACTCTGAAACCATGAAGAGCTCTAATGGATTTACTGAAATACTAGATAGCTTCATCAGCCACACTTTATCGATCTATTTATGAACTAGTTGAACTAAGGACGATATATGGAAGGTTGACTGATTATGATTGATGCTCAACTGTAAACAATTTGTGTAAAGATCGAATAAACTACTACTACTACTACTAATGTATCTAACATGTAGTTTATATTCACATCATATTGTGTCTATGATATCAATAGGTCAATTTAAAAGGTTACACATAAGGAACAAAGTCGCGTTACGCGTCACACAGTCATGTACAGCCTATTGATTTTCATAGTCATATAGTTGAATCTATTTATTTAATTAATTAATTAGTTTATCTTACTCATTAATTTGTTAATTTATAATTGCAAATGGCCATTCCGCACGAGTCCTGTTAAAGATTCTTTTTTGTCATTTTTAGTTACTTAATGCATACATGAATGCACGTGAATGCATTCTGATACAACATGGGCAAAAATATCAGTGCCTTTAACATATAGTTTGTTTACATGGCAAACAACTGTTTGTGTATATATATATACACAAACTACAGAACGGTGAATTTAAAGGTTATTAACAGTTATTGATTAACACTGATGGAGACCGCCAAAATAAAAGCTGTAAAAGTTGTAATGAAGCAGGAAACTTGAGCTGCAGCAGCTCTGAGTGTGATGAGGTGTGTACGTCTGTATATGGTTAACTATAAAGCAGTTGTTTGGATACTGTTTGTTACACTTCTTGCACTTTTAGGTGTGAACATTTTGTCTTCAGCATTTATTTCGGCAGAGATGTTATTGTGTTTTAAACGATGGTCTAAGTTAACTATTAAATTTCATTTATATGGATGGATGGATGGATGGATGGATGGATGGGTGGGTGGATGGATGGATGGATGGATGGATGGATGGATAAATGGCATGTGGGTATAGGCAGTTGGCCCTGCTGATCCTTCACTTGAGTTCTCATCAATACTTAATTCAATAACACAGACAACCATAGCATGTTTGATTGCATTTGATCATTTATTCATATAATCAGAGTGACAAACAATCCAAGCTCTCGCGCTGCTGTCCGTCATCTGCTCCATCTCCTGCAGTTTATCGGTATTTCTCAGACAGGGCACGAGCCAGAGAAGCCAGGAACTTGTCCATGGCCACGTGGACCTCGGGGGTGAATGCATCGGGGAACATGATGGCCAAGACCACGAGGATGTTGTGAGCGAGGATCTGTGGGAGAGGAAAGATGACATCATGACATTTCATTGAAGACAATGGTCACATCTGCGCTCAAACCGACATATGCAGACTGGAGTGAACTTCTGCATCATAATCACCACCATCTCAGCTGATTGTCGTGTTGTTTTATGTGTATTGTTTATGTTAAATGGGGTCAGTTTGCTTTTAAAAAAAAAACTTCAGCACCATGGACAGTGAATTTGAAGGCGCTGGTGTGTTAATCTGACATGCACCAGTGCTGAAGTGGCCTTCAAAGAATAAAGAAAAAGCAGTAAAAACCCAGTTGGTGTTAGTAACATGGCATCTACCTTGAAGTTAGCAGGGTCCACCCTCAGGGTGAAGGCGTGCAGCTCGCTGAGGGTCAGCAGACCTCCTGTCAGGTCGTCGATTTTGGACACAGCATCAGCGACTCCACCCATCACGGTGATTCCGTGCTTCCTCACTGGGGCAGAGCCGGGGCTCAGGTCCTTCCAGTGGGAGAAGTAGGTCTTGGTCTGAGGGTAGACCACCAGCATCCTGCGCAATACACGTGGATAAGACAGTGAGTAAAGGATAGAAACGATTTAACACAATTTTAAGGAGCAAATTGTGTAAGTAAGTAAAGATCATAGGTTACTCACCTGGACAGAGCATCAGTTCCGATGTCCTCAGCCTTTCCGGAGATTTTGCCCCAGAAGGCCTTGACGGCGGCCTTGTCCTTAGCAGTGAGACTGGTCATTTTGCCTGTAGATTATCAGGTTCAAGTTGAATAGCTACTGATGAGCTCAGACTGGGGGAGGCTTATATAGGAGTCTAGGTCATGAAAGGTCGTGGGCACAACCGCGCCCCCACGAGATATGCTTCTTGGCACTTAGACGGTATTATCCAAATCGCAGCTTGCGCAGAGATAAACACAGAGAGAGAGATCTATCACGATGGCCCCGAAAGACCTGCTGGAAAGACACGACGAAAATAACTGAACAAGTCATTTTCAAAAGGGTCTATGCACAGGAAGCTCAAGAGGGTCACCAGATTGAGAATGCAAACTTCCAAAGTCAAAAAGTATCAGTAACACATGCTGCTTTTATAATGAAAACAATAACGATGTGATAACAGCTCCGTATAGTAGCCTATAGCCTACTTCAGATTTTTGTGCCCAATTGGAAATAAGCTCAATGAAGAGTCAACACCACCTTTTATTGATAGATTTCAATACTAAACATCTTCAGCATCAATTTTGGGTCAAATGCAAATTATCTTAACTCTTACCCGCAGATCAAATAAATCGAAAATCTATGACTATCACTTAACTGTTTGTCCTCTGATGAGAGACTGTACTTTTCCCACAGTAACAGGTTTATTAGGTTCATTGTTGAAAACCTGGTGTGTAATTCAAATGTTATAACATAGAGAGCAGATGTGACAAATATATAGATATATAGCAAGTTGTTTTGTTGTTTTTCTTTGAGGTAATGTGGGGATGGATTATTCTGTTATATGTATTTAAGTGATATTATGTATGGGTTGGTATATTTGTGTTTAATTTCTGTATGTTGCCATTATTTTGAGTCTGAGAGGATCTATATCCTGTATCAGATGATTTTTCATTAAATTCATTAAAGTTTATTTAAACAATATTGGCTGCAGCCAGCCTGCATGGATAAGTAGTGTAGCTTATATGGATGGATGCAGTGTCAGTTCACTCCTCCTGATTTAAAATCTAGGCTCTGCAATTAATTCATATTAAAAGGGTTTGGTTATCAGCTGGGGCTGGGGTCATTTGCAGTGAAGCTCGCTGCCAACTTGTCTGTGTATCTGTGTCTGTGGCTTATCTAAACCACAAGTGGAGTCTGGTGCCACCAAAGGGTGGAACCGCTCAGAGGCGAACAAGATAAATTAAAGTAACTTTACTGAAAGAGCTCATTTTAGCCTATTAACTGAGTCAAGTTATGGATCAACTGACCATAATGTGAAACATCAGAAGATTTTGTTATGGTTAAAAACAAAAAAAAAAGTAGCTTCAATCTTTAGAACAGTAAAACCCCTCTAATACAGTGCCCATCCAAAAGTAAAAGTCACATACTCTAATATTTTATTGGACCGATTTGATTAAGGCACACATTCACTGTGGCATTGCTATAAGCTTCTGCAATGTCACAACATTTATTTCTGTCCAGTTGCATTCATTTTTCAAAAAGTCTCAGTGGGGGGATGGTTTGGACTCTGTGGTCACATTGGACCACATTTCTTTCTTGAAGATGATGGTTCCCCACTATCGTTCCAGTTTTTAATAATGCATTGGACAACTTTAGTAGTCTAAGCAATCTCCTTAGTTGTTTTATTTGCTTGATGCAGTAATGCCAATAATTTGACCCGATTAACATCTTTTCCACGCCCACAGGATGTGTCTTCCTATGGTTGTTTAAGAAATGAGACTGCATCAGTTATGGTTAAGTTGTTGCCAGCTGAAACATAATCATCCATGCAGTAATTATCCAATGGGAGTCTCTTACATATTAGCTTAGTTAAATGCAAGTGGTGACTTTTTTTGGATGGGCAGTGTATATAGGTAGTATACATCAGTCAAAACTGTAATTTTTACAGTTTCTGTATAGAAAAAAAACACCCACTCACTGTTAATTGCACTGTGTTAAAAAAAACTGTTATTCATATAACAGTCAACACTGTCTCTCTTTTTGTGTGTAAGTAAAAAAGGTAACTTGCCACTGTCCAATTTACCAACATAACAGAAACACTAATGGTTTTGGATAACTTGCTCCTCCAGGCCAAGGGGGTGGGATTTCCCAGCATGCTCTGAGGTGATATGTCTGGGACATAAGGATAAATAGATTGTGTTTCATGTTATTTCAGTGTTAACTGACCCCACAGTTTGTAAACATCAAAAGTTGCTTTGTGGATGCCAAAATTATTTTTTAAACTTTAATTGAACACATAAACGTGTGTGCATGTGTGTCTGTTCATTAATTCAGTTGTAACTACTGTGTGTGATTTGGTGTTTTTGCACTGGACTGTTTTGGGGGGCCACAAACAAAATCTTGTTTAGGGCCACCAAAATCCTAGGGCCGGCCCTGCCTTGGACCCCCTTTGGGACTTGGGGTGGACTTATCTCTCGATCATTACCACAGCAAACCTTGGCTTCATACACTATCATAGGTGTTATCGCTGCTCTTCCTGGTGATTTTTTTTTTTTAATTTTTATTATAGTCTGTTGTATGGTATAAAAGCAATTTTATGGTGAAGATTTTTTATAGCATTTTTATAGACAGTAAATATTGAAATAACATTTGGATACTTATCATAATAAAATTCTGGCAACCACAGCTGACAGTTTGTTGTTGTCGAATTGTAATTGACTCTACTGATACTACGTTGCTCCATACATTCCAGTAGAAGCTATAGGTTACTCATAGCCATTCATTCAAGTCCTTACAATGCGTCAGCTGTTTCGGGCCAGTTGCAGACGTTTAGGCCTTTGGGCGGAGAACTGAGGGGTGAGGGCGTGAAAGAAAACAATCGGCAGCAGCAGTCACATCTGGAAACACACTCACACAGTCACACACACCAGGGTTGCATGGACGTATGCGTTGCTGCAGAGACATGAGGTAAAATAACCTACATTAGTCTATCCATTCTGTTGATGTTTGACATTAAATTAGCGTTTGTTAACCACTTTTTGTTTTTATAGTTCCTGCTCAAGAAACAACAAAATGTTATAAATAGTCGACATAGCCTCCTATATAGGCCTATAGCATGCATAGGCCTAGGCTATAAATTTGACCTGTAGGGTGCTGTGCTCTTCTTGTTATCAGGCATACCATGCAAAATTTCTGATTTCTCTTAATGACGTTAGTGGCCTAGTCTTGGCACTGACCCAGAAAACCCTCGCGCTCTGATTCGACCAGTACGACCAGTAAAAATTGGCCGAAGTCCCAGTATAACCGCCCAAGTGATGAGCGGGTAGGCTACTTCTATACAAAAGATTCCCCTAGACTTCTACATTTAGGCTTGTTGTGTTTAATCGTATTGTAGGCTATTAAGTTTATATCAATTAGCCTATGTTTTTATAATTAAACTGAAAAATGTGAATTCTTAGGACGTTTCACACATCGGTCTGATGTCGCCCGCTTGTAGCCTATTAAGTTTCTATTTAATAGCCTAAATTTCATTTATTTTTAAATCATGTGGGTACTTTTTGTGGAAAACCATGTTTAAGAAGATAGTTTTAAATGCCAAGTCCAGTAGGATCACAGAAGTCTAAGCGCGGACGTATACCTAGTGTTAGGGCGACATCTAGTGGTCATTTAAAAGTCCTACATGCACCTTTTGTATTTTGACAGTTTTACATGTAGGCTACCGGGAAAATGTGTTTTAGTATTCAATTTAACCTCTAATCTAAGATTTCTGAGATTTGCCTCTTCCGTAGACATTTGTATGAATAAGTGATGATTCAGATCAACAGAGTATCGATTAGAGGACGTGAAAGGAGCAGTTGATGCAGCGGAGGCCGCGGGGAGCTGTCCGAGGTGCTCTCCTCCCTGCCCGTGCAGGTATCAACAACCACCGCTAGAGGGCAGCTCAAGCCCATCTAATAGCTACAGGCATGTCCAAACTTTTCCTCAAAGGGCCTGTGGCTGATGTTTTTTTGTTCCAACCAACCAAGAGCACACAGTTTGATCAATCAACTCTCTGAAGACTGAGATCACTTGGTTGGAACAAAAACCTGCAGCCACACCGGCCCTTCGTGGAATAGTTTGGACATGCCTGCTCTAATAGAAATAAAGCGTGCATGTCCTTTTCTTTTACAAACCAATAAACCTCTGAACCCAACTGTCTGTCTTGTGCTTCCTTTTACTGCACCTGCAGCTACAGTCCATATGGACCAACCTCATAGCTGTCAAGCTGTACTGTTTCTACTCAGTATAGTAGAACATGCAGTCATCTAAAATGTCAAAAGTTCACCAAGTGCATGGTGTAAGGACAGCTCTGTATTTGGTTTTGTATGAATCAGATCATAGGACCTTGATCAGTAAAGTCCACTCCATTTCCCTCTTCAAGAGCCCCACATCTCACATATGTTTTTCAATTCAGTCATAAAATTGTGAGTGTTAATGTATCAAGTCCTTAGGAATTCTTTCCAATTCTTCCCTGAATGTCTGAACAATGTAAATACCACAGAGCATTGTTTCTCAGTGGATATAGTGGGTAATGTAGGCCTTAGCAGGACAAGCACCTGGTTGAACCCTTACCCAGGTGCTTGTCCTGCTTTGGGAGTCAGGGCTCTGAAGTTAACAGTCTTCTCATCAAACATCACAATACACTTAACTGTGGGTGGGAAACAAGACAACCTCCTGCTGCAACATGACCTACCTGAAGTGAAAACCTCACAATAACCATCATCTCCCTGGAGTTCAGGACCAGATGTGCCAAAAGCCATTCTGTCTCAAACGACATCCTGGGTCAAACTGTAGGCCTCCTGGCATGATGCTGGACTCTGTATAGACTGACAAACAACAAGTAAATACATACAGAGGACACTGGCGATGAAATATAAATGAACCCAAGCACAGGTAGGCTACATTGTTACTCCTTGAGAAATTGATAGAAATATTGATAGATCACTATAGGGGTTCGGGTTCGGGTTAGGTTTAGGGATAGTTGAGAACCTCTTCAGGAAGCAATACTTTGATTGCTGGGAAATTGGCTGCCTTTTTTTTATTTTTATTTTTTTTATTTATTTAGCACAAACAATATCATATAAATAAACAACATGAACAATCAACATTACTGGGATGTGCAAAGGGGAGGTATGAAACCCAAGAGGGCTTATATGAAAACCTCACCCAACATATTCTAATATCAAATTTGTTACAGTTTAAAAACAACATAGGAAAATAATTGAACAATAATGAGAAATAAGTAGAAAAGTGTAGAGATTAAACAGTAAAATATAAGGAAAAAAATAAATAAATAAGAATACGTACATAGATGAATAATACAAAACAAAAATAATGAATAAGCTCATAAGGAGAGAGAGAGAGAGAGAGGGGCGAGAGAGAGAGAGAGAGAGAGAGAGAGAGAGAGAGAGAGAGAGAGAGAGAGAGAGAGGAAAAACACAACAATAATTATCTTATGTTTGATGATACATGGTTTGACTGATGAGGTACTTTTTGAGAGCCTTTTTAAATGATGTTAAGTTAATAATTTTTTTCAGATAGTCAGGTAGCTGATTCCAGAGACGTGGACCTTGATAACGAATTGAAAATTGACCAAGAGCAGTTCTAAAGAAGGCAGTGTGGAGGTTGGAAGAGTTTCGTGTCTGGTAGCTATGCCTTGTATTTTAGGTCACAGGGTGAGTAAAGACATAGGGGCACATGGTTTAAATTAAAGTTTTATTTTTTTATTTTTCCTCCTCAGTTGTATTCACTGCTCATTGCATCCACCACAGCAGACAGAAACTTCTGCCAGGTGGCTTGGACCTGAGGATTCAGGGCGCTCTTGAGTTTGCAGGCGATGGCAATGGTGATGCAGTCGGCCAACAGCTGCGGACAAAACGCACACATCTATATTACAGTCTATATGCTGTGATGTTTGGACGTGCTTGGTTGGTTGGTTTGTTTATTGGTCTCAATGTGAACATACCCGGAAGTTATCCGGGTCCACCTGGAGCTCCTCGCAGTGCAGCCGGCTCAGAGCAGCGTATGTTCCCTTGATATTGTCCATGTTTTTCACCGCGGTGTCCAGCGCCCTCAGCACCACCCTGCCGTGCTCGGCTACTTTGGGGTTACTCAGCACAACAGCGGCAGTGAAGATGTCTCCAAACCTGCCGAAGTGCCGCTCAGTCCAAGGGTAGACGATCAAAACCCTTTTAGAAAACAAAACCACATGTTAGTAATCGCACTTAAAACTCTTCAATCCTGCATGGGGATCATTATCTCAAACACAAATGAAGATCAATAGGCTAATCATGGTTATGTTTCGGAAAAAGACCAAAAGTAAATAAGAGGTTTATATAAACAAATAGTAGCCAATAAAAAATGAATAGATAGGCTATATCCAAACAAGCCTTTTAGTAGGCTTCTTATCAACCACATAATATTACATGCTTGAAAAATGACATAAAATAGTTCAAAGTTATATGCTCTATACCTTGCCAAAGCTTCTGGTCCAACCTCGTTGATATTGATCTTTTCCCAAACAGCTTTGACCGTGCTGCGCTCCTTGTCTGTCCACTTCACCATGACATCAGTGTTAGGATCAATACATCAAACGGTGGACTGATCAGTTCTTCAGTTTTTTAACATGAAAATGAGCCTTATTTCAGTGCCTGACAAAAACACATACACTTTTTTTTTCTCTCATTAATTTACACTCAACTTTCTCATTCCCCTTGGCTCTGCTGTACTTAGTGCCAGAAGCTGTTGACCTCAGATTATTCTCGGCCTTCATTATCTGAACATTCAGGCTCCCTTCCTCCGCCCAAATAAATTATCTACCGGTCCAATATTTAATATCAAGCTGTCGTCACTCGTTTCGTGATAGACGTGTCCTAAAGTGACCTGATGTGGCAACATTTGTTGTTGTTTTTAACTGCAAAAAAAAAAACACGTCCATGCAACTGCAAATATAAAATTAGATAGGAATTTAATACTTTTTTTTTTCTTTTTCTTTTTAAGTTTCAGTAGCAACCCTACAGCCCAAGGTACAATCCTTGTTTGGAGGAAGCACATCATAGGTTTGGAAAAGTCAGGTATAGGATTTTTAGATGAAACGCAGAATAAACACTCATAGGCATATATCAACATAGGCAGCAGTGCAGACTTGGTTTTCAGTGTTCAATTAATCCGTATTTCCCTTTTTTTTATTTCATTGACGTCAATATTTTATTATCAGTTCCACAAATATTTCATAGCGTTATCGTCACATTAAGATGACTGCACCCCTTCAGACCACCAACCAGAAATAGTACCAGTCAGGGCTTTTTCCTTAGCTCATATAAAGTCACATTATTATGCCTATAATGAGTTTGACACAACTTGATTTTTCATAACCGTCACCACAACACAGTGGGGAAATCTAATGTTTAATGACATGATATCATTATCATTTAGGATATCATTTCATAAAGTGAAATTTTCCTCCATGGATGAACTGAAGTCATATGTGGTAAAATAAGTCAAATACACCAACGCTTGCTTATGCAAATGCAAAATTGTGTTTTTACCTATGGGTTTCACTAGCACTACGACTAGACCGTTATTTTGCTATTTTAATGCAGATTGGACACAGGTGGTAAAATGGCTAATTTGGTGGAGGAATATTGTTGCAGCTCTAATATTAAATAAAAAGTAAGAATGAAAGCTACTTTTTTTTTTACTTTTATAAATTATCACAAATCACAAAGAAGTTGCATTTCATTTGAGTTTTATTTCATGGATTTAGCAACAGCTACAAGGCATGTGAGCGGTTTCTTAAATCTTTTGTAGGACTGCTGCACATTGTTTGAACTTGAAGGGGTCATCTCCAGCTTCTCAGTAGTACTGTCTGGCCAGGGCGGAGACCACCGCATTCTCAAACTTCTGCCAGGCCTCCTGGAAATCAGGGGTGAAGACGGAGGGTCCAAACTTGGCAGCCAAGCAAATGGTGGTGATCTCAGCAAGCAGCTAAAAAAAATGAGGAAAACAACATATAAAGATCACATTAAGGGGGTTGTCAGTGATAAACGATGCATGTATAGAAGCAGACAAGGAGGTCAACTTACCCTGAAGTTATCAGGATCCACGTGGATCACCTGAGAGTGCTTCTCGCTCAGTTTTTTGTAGGCGCCCTTGATGTTGTCCATGTTCTTGATGGCAAGCTCCAGTCCACCCATCACTGTCTTACCATGCGCGGCAACCTTGGGGTTTCCGAGAATGGCGGCGTTGGTGGACAGGTTTCCAAATGTGGAGAAGTGTCTCTGAGTCCAGGGGTACACGATCAGAAGCCTGAAATGACACAAGACACACAAAGTTTGAGTAAAAGTTAAATAATAATAATAATAATAATAATAATAATAATAATAATAAGGTATAACAGGTGATCGCGTGGGGAACAATAATTCAATCAAACCAGCCATTGTCAAATCAATCAAATACATTATAATAATATTATATAGCAAATGAATCCAAATAAACAGTGAGGTCACCTGGCCAGAGCCTGGGGTCCAATCTCTCCCACATCGATCTTGCCCCACAGGGCAGAGATGGCGGAGCGCTCAGCATCTGTCCAATCGACCATGATGACGGTGTGAAAGTCTTGTCTGACAAAACTGGTTTTCTGATCAGAAGTCTTTTTTTTATCTGAACACCAATGTGCGACATTTCAAATTTTTATTGATTTCCGAAGGCCCCGCCTTTCAGCCCGGGAGCGATCTGATTGGACTAGTTGCATCCCCCAAATGACGTTCGTCGACCAAATTGGCATCGGTGCCAAAGACGTTTTTTTTTTTTTTTTGATTAAGATGTCCTTTTGCCCATGTGGTTTAGATAAGAAGAACATCAACAACAAAAAAACATGAGCCATGGAATAAATTCTGCTTAATGTTGTTTCAAACTTTATACAGAGAGGTGCATGGCATGTAAGTTGTTTATACCTGTCTCAAACCAATATATATATATTTCTTTATTTCGGACTCTGGGTCCATAGCATGTTTGACCCACTCATGTTTCTATATTTAAAGAGATGGTGCTAGTACCACTTGGATGTGGAAATGTGACTTGCCAGCCCCACAGTGGCATGTTACACCTTTAGACCAATACCAGTCAATTTGATGACCTTGCAATATCCATAAAAACAACCTCTAAAAGTTGTAGCATAACATCCAGATAAACAAGCTGGCAGTATGTGATATATGGGGAGTGGTAACTTTTATCAAATATAAACTGGCAATGAAAACTTCTAGATGTGTCTTTATCGGGTGAAGGGCGTGGTTTGGATTCGATACATGGGTGTGGTTGCCATTTGGTTTGATATAAAGACACTGATGATAAGTCCACCCCAAAAGCATCTTTTGATCCATATTCTCTTGCCATTACTGAAAACTCTAAAGCAGCCATGAGTCTCTCCGATAAAGACAAGGCCGCGGTGCGGAAGCTCTGGGAAAAAGTTGGGAGCAAGGCCGGAGATATTGGTGCTGAGGCTCTGGGCAGGTAAGCTAAATGCAAAGCTGCTGTAATTCATCCCAAATGAACTCATTGGGTGCATTGGGTTTGAAATACTTACTCAAATCCATTCTCTTTCTTTGTTCAGGATGTTGGTTGCCAGCCCTCAGACCAAGATCTACTTTGCCCACTGGGGGACTGATCTCAATGCTCAGCACCCACAGGTGAGGAAGCATGGCGCAACCATCATGGCAGGTGTGGGCAAGGCCGTCGACTGCATTGATGATCTTACCCGTGGTTTGCGCAAACTCAGTGAGCTGCATGCCTTCAAGATCCGGGTGGATCCTGCCAACTTCAAGGTAAGATCAGGATAGGAGGTTGTTCAAACAATTCTACTTGAACTGGGATAAATAAAATAAAATAAAAAAGATGATGTTACTTAAACCTTAAATTTGACAACTGCACACGTCTGTTTGAGTTCAGTCTGTCTCAAAAGATGCATTTAAATGTCTTAAACTGACCTGTGTTTCTTGGTTGATCACAGATTCTGGCTCACAACCTCATCCTGACAGTTGCCTTGTACTTCCCTGCTGACTTAACTCCAGAGGTCCATGTTTCCGTTGACAAGTTCCTGGCAAGATTGGCTTTGGCTCTGTCCGAGAGATACCGCTAAACCCCAGCAGCGATCCAGGAGCATTGGCTGCCCACAGGCGTCAACAACCCAACAACCCTGTCCACATACATGGGCTTGTTCAATAAATAAAGAAATAAAAAGATGTCCACGTGTCAGTTTATTTTTATTAATTTCCCTGGGTCATTATGATGTAACCATGATGCTTCATGTAGCCCTATTTCATAAAGTCAAACCATAGTCTTCTGTGAAATCTTTTAAATTACTGCATTGCTGGTTTAACATACAGTATGTTGCTATATGGTTGTATTAATCCACAGGGGGCTCTAGCTAGCTTCCTTGTTGTAAACACAAATATGCACCAACTAACACCAGTAAGGGAACTCTGCTTTTTCTGCACTTGACTTTAGTGGGGCATACTCCCGTCCTGAGTAGACAAAAATCAATTAAGAGAATGAATTACCTGATTTGGGACAACCTCTTACCCATTGGTGATCTGTTTGTTTATGGTCAACAAGGTATAGGTATAGTTAACTGCATGCATGATTCCCTCTCATGGCTGATGGTAGATAACAGGTTAGCATCAAGCACTGCTGTAATGTTTCAGTCAGTCTTGATCAGTAAAGCACCTGACTTTTTATTTACTCAAATTGTTTTTAGAAACACTGTGCAAAAGCACTAAAGGGTCCAGCAGTGGTCAGCTGGAAGTGCCTCACCCAAGAACAAAGGCCTTATCACGATCTTTTTAACTCTGTGGAATAATCTACCTCACTACCTCTGTTCTGAAAGTAAACAGGTATTTAAAAAGAAATAGAAATCCTATTTTATACGAGCTGTAAACGAGTAAAAGTGGTTCCATTTTGCTGTCTAAGAAAAACTCTGTTTAAGATTTGTGGAAATTTGCAAATGTTTGTTTTAACTTTTTAACATTTAGTATATTGTGATTGACTGTAAATGATACGCTGAGGATGTGACGTTCTTGTGTATATTCTGTGTTGTTCCTTGTGGACCCCAGGAAGACTAGCTGGCTACTAAGGTAGCTACCAGCTAATGGGGATCCTTAATAAACACACACTAAAAAATGTTGGGTCATCTCTGTAACCCAATTTCTGAGTTATTGGTGTTGAGTTAAATTTGTGGGTTGTTTTTCCAGAGTGTAACCATAGACTGTAAAAAGAATGGACGTAGCGTCCGTGACGTCACCCATTGGTTTTGGGGAGTCGTTTTTGTGACTCAAATATGGCGGCCTGAACAGCGCCATGTTGGATTGGCCGGCCGAGAACCCGCCCACTGGCCTCGAAGCAGCGGTCCACGGAGCTGCTTGGACCTGTCACTCAACGTTTCCGCGCCCTGATTGGCCAGAATTTTAACCTAATAACAGTAAAACTATAGACTTAAAAAAAAATTCACCCCCCTCAGAGTGTGTGCGGGGGTAGAAACTATCGATTGAGACGAAAAAACGTTCTGACACCAGGCTTTTAACATGTTTACTGAGGATGTAAAGTCGGCGATTTTAACATGGGGGTCTATGGGGAATGCTCCCTTCTGACACCAGCCCCCAGAGGAATCCGAGGGGATTGCAGTTTTTTGAACGCGGAAGTGAGCTTCACTTCTCAGACCGACAACTGCCCCCTTGAGTGTAACCCATTTTCAGGGTTATAGGGCTTTGAATTTAACCCAATTACTGGGTTGTGCAAGTAATTGGGTTATTTTTCAGTGAGTAACCCATTTGTTGGTTTGGGTTGGGTAATTCTGTGACTTAACCAAAGACGGTTTATAAACCAAGACCTTTCATGACGAGTCAGCTTCCTGTATGCATGTCACGTGGGCTTCTGCACGGCCACGCCCCTTTAGAGAGACCAGAGGCAGTTTGGAGTGTATTGATTCCTATGGGACAATTTAATGTGAACACCGATTATGATCGGGCCTTTCTCCCCGCGGTCACTGAAGCAAATTTTGGACTCATTTTTCACAAGCCACATCTCTTCTGAACAGTTTGACACCAAAATGGTAATTTTCAGACGGAGAGATCCGGAGAAAATCCACTTTGTTCAAGACCTGTCTCTGTCTCTACGACACACTCTCGCGAAATTTGGCACAGATCTCCTAGGCAACGTCAAACAAACGCCCGCGAACTCCCGTGAAAATGATTTAAATTATTTTTGGCATGCTAAATATTACTGTTAGTAGTGTAAATATTTAATGTTATCATAAGAAAATATAAATATCTCACTTTCATCTACCTAAAAATTGTATAAATCCACACACACGTTCACAGACGAGGTGGGGTGACGGTTGGCCACGCCCATTTAGAGAGACAGGAAGTGTATACCATTTCATATCATTGGAGCAGCCGCTCATGGAGTATCTTTCCATTTATTGAATATCTTTGACTTAACTGGCCGGTTCATTTGAAAAATGCTGTCCGCGCACTAAAACATTGGGTTATTTTTAACCCAACTATTGGGTCAAGCAAGTGCTTTATACACGACCCAATAGTTGGGTTATTTTTGACCCAACGTTGTAGTTAAGCATAACCCAACTCTTGGGTTGAATATTCAACCCAAAAGTTGGGTCAAAAAGATTAACCCAACCCGTTGGGTTAAAATAACCCAAAAAAGGGGTTCGTCCTTATTTGAACCAGCAGTTGGGTTAAAATTGGGTTATCTTTTAACCCAACTGTTTTTAGTGTGCAATTAAACAGAATGTGTTTAGGGTGTCAGGTTCCACACTGAGGCTCTCAGAGTATGCTCAGCCAGAATATGTTTCTGCTGCACCAATCACAAGCCCTCCGCTCTTATACTGGACTCTCATGTCTGACCAGTCTCTCTAGGTAAGTATATGTGGATGGACACATGAGGTAAGGATTGGGAGTCAGAAAAGAGAAAATCACTATAACATCCATCACAGTTGAAAACGTGGTTTAGGATTTAAAAAAAACATAAATCATACTTCCATAGAGTCTACGGAGAACTAACACACACACACACACACACACACAGATCACTGTGTGTGGACCACTTGTGATTTAGAGACAGACTGAAGCGCCCTCTACTGGTGAATTTATATAAAGTTTGGGTTTAGATGTAGCCTCACCCAAGCGCGCGGGGGGGGGGGGGGGCGATCTAGAGGCTCCAACCCCTAGTGTTTTTTGTTTTGTTTTGTTTTTTGTTGTTTTTTTGTATTTTGCATGTTTACTTGTTTGTGCAAATTGGATCAGATTTATGCAATTGATCTGCTTTTTTGAGCAATTGTTCTGGTATTTTTCTTTTTTCTTTTCTTTCTTTTTTTTGCCCTCTTGCCCTCAAAGGTTCTCTGCAAGGCCCTGTATAAGGTATAGATAATAAAACAAAGCAGATAAGGTTTTGTCATATTCACGTCACAACTGTTTTCATTATAATTTGAACGTACATCATCAAGGGCAAAGACAAAACTACAACATTCAAAGAAAATGAGCATAGCTTCTATCTGAAAACGGAGATAGTGATGGTCCTGTTTCTATTTCTGGCACGGAAACAATCTTGCAGCTGCAGATACTTTTATCATTGTTTCATATCCACAACACAACACTTGTCTGATCTCTACCCCCCACCCCCCACGCCTCACACCCAGTGGGAGGGGAGTTGGGGTTGCTTTAAAAGTTGCATCTGCAGCCAGTGAGCACAGGTTCTTCTGACCCGCAGAGAAAAAACTAAAGACACCGGAACAATGGTTGAATGGACAGACTTCGAGCGCGCCACCATCCAGGACATCTTCGCCAAGATGGAGTATGAGATCGTGGGTCCTGCTGCTCTCACCAGGTGACAATTTGTAGCCTATCCACATTTGGATGGATTTGATTAGAAGCTTGCATGATGATTTGACATTATTTTTGCAGAGCAAAGTCTGAGTAAACCGCCCTGCAGTGTTGGTGTCGATCATGGGCCTGATTGATGTGTGGGTGTCATGTTTGCTGCAGGTGTCTGATCGTCTACCCCTGGACCCAGAGGTATTTTGGTGGTTTTGGAAACCTCTACAACGCCGCTGCCATCAGCGCAAACCCTTTGATCCGAAAGCACGGAACAACCATCCTGCACGGTCTGGACCGGGCTGTGAAGAACATGGACAACATCAAGGAGACCTACGCCGAGCTGAGCGTGCTGCACTCCGAGAAACTGCACGTTGACCCCGATAACTTCAGGGTAAGACGAAGTGAAACAAACGAGTTTGAATTTTTGTCCGTATTCAGCCACCCCCCCCCCCCCCCCCCCCACCCCAAAAAAAAAAAACCTCCATGCACCTTTGTTGCCGTGTTTCTGACTCTCTCTCTGTGTTGTTTTGTGATGCAGCTGCTGTCCGACTGCCTCACCATCGTGGTCGCCGCTCGTTTGGGAGACGCTTTCACCGGTGATGTGCAGGCCGCTTTCCAGAAGTTCCTGTCCGTGGTGGTGACCTCCCTGGGAAGGCAGTACCACTAGAGAGCTGCAGCAGAGGAGAAGACAGAGTCTCTGTTTGTACCGTGTCTCGAAAGCAAATAAAGAAAGCACATTCAAAAACAAAAGAAATGCTTGTCTGTGATTACACTTATTAAAACTGTGGTCTGAAAAGTTTCGAGAAGATAAATAGAGCTGATAAAACAGTCAGTGTCTTACTGCAGAATATAGGTCCAACGGCACTCTAACTATCCCTGTTTTTCTAATAGAAACATGTCTCTGCTCGTCCACTGACCAAACACACTGACCATCTCTACTTGTGTTTATGCCAAACAGATGTTTTTCAGGTCTGTTTTCGAATAGAATAGAATAGAATAGAATAGAATAGAATAGAATAGAATACTCTTTATTGTACTTCCACACAAAGTGGACAACACATAGTCCTGCTAAATAAACAGGAGTAGGGGACACGAACACATATTACACTATTAGTGAATAGAAAAATTGATGAATAGCTAATCAAATAAGTGAAAAAATGATTTAACGATTGTTGATCATTTTAAGTTATTTTCTAAAGTTCCAAACATTATTTGGTTTAGACTCATCATCAAAGAACATCGTCAAAAATAATAACAATAACGCATATTATTATAATAATAATAATAATTATTATTATTATTATTATTATTATTATTATTATTATTATTATTATTATTATTATTATTATTATACTCAGTCTCCTGGTAGGTTATTGTTGTCCTAAGTGTAACAAAACTATAGCATTCCACGTTTACTAAATTTTAAGGTAAACACAACAGAAGATAAAATGCAACATAATAAATAAAACTTTAAAAGGATCTCTGTCAGTGTTTTATGTAACTCTGTTTTGTTTTCAAAAACAGAGACAGTTCTGTTGTTTTATGTTTCGAACCAGTAAATCTATTTTTTGGTAATTTGTTTATTTATTTTGCTAATCAACCGTGATAATAATAAAGAAAAGCCCCATGAAACCTCTTAAAATGTTTTGTCAGATCAACTGTCCAATGTGAATGTGAAGCAGACAGGAATCAGATCATGTTTGGAGTTTTGCCCTTAAAACGAATCATCAGAATTGTAAACTGATTACCAAAATAGCCAATTAATATACTGATCGACATTTCTGTCAGGAGTGAAAGTTGACTTGCTTAGTTTGTCACATAAACTCCTCTGACATTTCATCTTCACACAGATCATCACAAAAGAGAAAGAAAACGTTGTTTTGCTTTCATGCATTTATTTCTCATCATGCAGAGTGAACTCATGCAGTCTGCTCCATCTCCTGCTGTTTATCTGTATTTCTCGGCGAGGGCCAGAGCCAGAGCAGCCAGGAACTTGTCCAAGGACACATGGACCTCAGGGGTGAATTCATCGGGGAACATGATGGCCATGACCACGAGGATGCAGTGGGAGAGGATCTGTGGAGAAACGACAAACACGTGTTAAGTTCATGGAGATGTTCAAACTTCAAGGTATTTCAGTTTCCTTACTCCACATGTAGGCTAAGGCTGCTGGGGATGATGATCACTTCGACAAATGCTTAAATAAACGACAGGGTCAATTTTAGTCTAGTTGCTCCAAGTAGCTAAAGGTTGTTTGACTTCAGCACCATGGACAGTGAATGCGAAGGCGCTTGTGTGTTCTCCGTGTTAGAGACCCAGAAAGACATTGGACAAGTAAAAATGACATGTGCAAGTGCTGAAGTGGGCTTCAAAGAAGAAGAAAAAAGCAGTGGGCTAAACCCAGTTTGTGTTAGTGATAGCCTATCTACCTTGAAGTTAGCAGGGTCCACCCTCAGGGTGAAGGCGTGCAGCTCGCTGAGGGTCAGCAGACCTCCTTTCAGGTCGTCGATTTTGGTAATAGCATCGGCGACTCCATTCATTATGGTGACTCCGTGCTTCTTCACCATGGGAGAGTCGGGGCTCACGTCATTCCAGTGGGCGAAGTAGGTCTTGGTCTGAGGGTAGACAGCAATCATCCTGCGGAGAAGATGGAGATGGTTAAATGTCAGTGAGTCCGTCAGAGCGGGTCACAGCAGCAAGTTATTGTGATGTTGATATTCACCTGGACAGAGCGCCACTGCCGATGGTCTCAGTCTTTCCAGAGACTTTGCCCCAGAAGGCCCTGATGGTGGCCTTGTCCTTAGCAGTGAGAGTGGTCATCTTGTCTTTTTTCTTTGACTTTCGGTTGACTGTCGAGATCTGCGCAAACCGTGGGGAATTTATACTTGAAAGGGAGCGTGGACACACCCGGTACCACCTCCGAGGAGGGCGGTCCCAGTGATGGGCTGCATGATTGCGATAAACAAAGCTCTTCCAAGAATCAGGCTGCGACATATGGGTGATATAATCAACGAGCACAGGTTGAAATTATATAATTTTAAAAATATTTCTTTCTGCTATAAGGCTGTATTTTCTTAATTTGACCACAGGGTTTGTAAGATGAACTCCTTCATAAATCACTCCAGAACAAAAATGTTCAACTAGAAGATTTCCTCTGGGAAAGTTTGATAGGGCCACGGGGGCTACTGCCGGGGTTGCCATCTCTGTCAACATGGGAATCAAACCCACGACCTTAAAGCTGTACAGAAAAGAAAATTGAATTTGAGCCCACTGTGTAATAACTCATCTATCAGACGATGTAGCCCAAACTTTGTGCAAAATTCTATTTTCGAGTAAATCCGGGATGAAAGTGTGGTATTTTTTTTCACATTGGATAATGCAGGCGTACAAATTATACGTCACCCTGCTCACGATTGATCAGCCACTGATATTGGATCTGTCATCCGTCAAACACCTGAGACACACAGACACACACCGAGCTCGGTCTCGCCCCACGCATTGAATATCCCGTCCACTCGATAACGACCAATCAAATTCGTTTTCCTTACTCGGGTAAACTCTCATGGAACCTCGGCGCGACAGACAGCAGGGCAAATGGCCATTTCAGAACACCTTTAAGGTCAAGACAAAGCTTATCAGACATTATCATCTTTCACTGAGCACTGGTACAGAGGAGCTGTGGCCTAATCACATTAAGTTAGCTGTGTGTGTGCAGGAGAAAGACAAAAAGGAGAAGAAAACATCCACACAATAGGGCCTCGGGGCTGGCCTCCGCAGCTATTTCATAGCTGTAGGGGCCAGTGTGTTTGCCCCGTGGCCCAAATAATAAGCTAAGTCCAAATTTTGAAATTAATTAAGTTGGTACAACTGCAGTTTATGTTGTCAGGTTTGGTAGATTGAAGACTTTCCTCTGTCCTAACTTTCCAAACAAGCAAACCAGTGTAAGTCTGAGCTCAGTCACCAGTAAATATTATTGATTTGGTTTATCAGTTGGAAATCTTCTAATGTGAGGAGGAAAGTCAAATTCTGTGTTTTCTTGCCAATAAGTGTTTGTCTGGGGGGCTTATCTAACCCACAACACCACAGCTGGAAGGGCGGATCCACTCAACACATGGATAAGAACAGTGAAGTCTAGAGGTTTGTTGTTGTAGGTTATGATGACCCTAATTCTCACTATGAGTCATTCATAAAAACAAAACCACTCGAATCGTATATGAACAGAGGTGATGTGATTGTAAACCTCCAGAGGTCAGAACAGATGTTGTGGAAACACCTCTTACAGTACCAACAAAAGATGAGAATGCAACTTTTTTGTTTCATCTCTGCTTTAACATCATTCTAACTAATCATCAGCTACAGTGTCAAGTGTGGAGATCAGTTGTGATTCAGGTGCAGGATCACGACCCATGAGTTGTTTCAAAGTAGTTTTTTTTTTCTGGTGGAGCATGATGTTGGTCATGTAGCTTACTGTACATCAGGAAAGAGAGATGATGGCTTTGTTTCTATTTTTCGCACGTACACAATCTCATCAGAGCAGACAGTCTTATCACTGTTTCATTATGCAAAACAACACTTGTCTGATTCCCCGCCCATCCCATCGCAGGTCTCTGGGAGGCTTTAAAAGTTGCATCTGCAGCCAGTGAGCACAGGTTCTTCTGACCCGCAAAGACAAACCTAAAGCCGCAACAATGGTTGAATGGACAGACTTCGAGCGCGCCACCATCCAGGACATCTTCTCCAAGATGGAGTATGAGATCGTGGGTCCTGCTGCTCTCACCAGGTGACAACTTGTAGCCTATCCACATTTGCATGGATTTGATTAGAAGCTTGCATGATGATTTGACATTATTTTTGCAGAGCAAAGTCTGAGTAAACCGCCCTGCAGTGTTGGTGTCGATCATGGGCCTGATTGATGTGTGGGTGTCATGTTTGCTGCAGGTGTCTGATCGTCTACCCCTGGACCCAGAGGTATTTTGGTGGTTTTGGAAACCTCTACAACGCCGCTGCCATCAGCGCAAACCCTTTGATCCGAAAGCACGGAACAACCATCCTGCACGGTCTGGACCGGGCTGTGAAGAACATGGACAACATCAAGGAGACCTACGCCGAGCTGAGCGTGCTGCACTCCGAGAAACTGCACGTTGACCCCGATAACTTCAGGGTAAGACGAAGTGAAACAAACGAGTTTGAATTTTTGTCCGTATTCAGCCCCCCCCCCCCAAAAAAAAAAAAACCTCCATGCACCTTTGTTGCCGTGTTTCTGACTCTCTCTCTGTGTTGTTTTGTGATGAAGCTGCTGTCCGACTGCCTCACCATCGTGGTCGCCGCTCGTTTGGGAGACGCTTTCACCGGTGATGTGCAGGCCGCTTTCCAGAAGTTCCTGTCCGTGGTGGTGACCTCCCTGGGAAGGCAGTACCACTAGAGAGCTGCAGCAGAGGAGAAGACAGAGTCTCTGTTTGTACCGTGTCTCGAAAGCAAATAAAGAAAGCACATTCAAAAACAAAAGACATGCTTGTCTGTGATTACACTTATTAAAACTGTGGTCTGAAAAGTTTCGAGAAGATAAATAGAGCTGATAAAACAGTCAGTGTCTTACTGCAGAATATAGGTCCAACGGCACTCTAACTATCCCTGTTTTTCTAATAGAAACATGTCTCTGCTCGTCCACTGACCAAACACACTGACCATCTCTACTTGTGTTTATGCCAAACAGATGTTTTTCAGGTCTGTTTTCGAATAAAATAGAATAGTCTTTATTGTACTTCCACACAAAGTGGACAACACATAGTCCTGCTAAATAAACAGGAGTAGGGGACACGAACACATATTACACTATTAGTGAATAGAAAAATTGATGAATAGCTAATCAAATAAGTGAAAAAATGATTTAACGATTGTTGATCATTTTAAGTTATTTTCTAAAGTTCCAAACATTATTTGGTTTAGACTCATCATCAAAGAACATCGTCAAAAATAATAACAATAACGAATATTATTATTATTATTATTATTATTATTATTATACTCGGTCTCCTGGTAGGTTATTGTTGTCCTAAGTGTAACAAAACTATAGCATTCCACGTTTACTAAATTTTAAGGTAAACACAACAGAAGATAAAATGCAACATAATAAATAAAACTTTAAAAGGATCTCTGTCAGTGTTTTATGTAACTCTGTTTTGTTTTCAAAAACAGAGACAGTTCTGTTGTTTTATGTTTCGAACCAGTAAATCTATTTTTTGGTAATTTGTTTATTTATTTTGCTAATCAACCGTGATAATAATAAAGAAAAGCCCCATGAAACCTCTTAAAATGTTTTGTCAGATCAACTGTCCAATGTGAATGTGAAGCAGACAGGAATCAGATCATGTTTGGAGTTTTGCCCTTAAAACGAATCATCAGAATTGTAAACTGATTACCAAAATAGCCAATTAATATACTGATCGACATTTCTGTCAGGAGTGAAAGTTGACTTGCTTAGTTTGTCACATAAACTCCTCTGACATTTCATCTTCACACAGATCATCACAAAAGAGAAAGAAAACGTTGTTTTGCTTTCATGCATTTATTTCTCATCATGCAGAGTGAACTCATGCAGTCTGTTCCATCTCCTGCTGTTTATCTGTATTTCTCGGCGAGGGCCAGAGCCAGAGCAGCCAGGAACTTGTCCAAGGACACATGGACCTCAGGGGTGAATTCATCGGGGAACATGATGGCCATGACCACGAGGATGCAGTGGGAGAGGATCTGTGGAGAAACGACAAACACGTGTTAAGTTCATGGAGATGTTCAAACTTCAAGGTATTTCAGTTTCCTTACTCCACATGTAGGCTAAGGCTGCTGGGGATGATGATCACTTCGACAAATGCTTAAATAAACGACATCAATTTTAGTCTAGTTGCTCCAAGTAGCTAAAGGTCGTTTGACTTCAGCACCATGGACAGTGAATGCGAAGGCGCTTGTGTGTTCTCCGTGTTAGAGACCCAGAAAGACATTGGACAAGTAAAAATGACATGTGCAAGTGCTGAAGTGGGCTTCAAAGAAGAAGAAAAAAGCAGTGGGCTAAACCCAGTTGGTGTTAGTGATAGCCTATCTACCTTGAAGTTAGCAGGGTCCACCCTCAGGGTGAAGGCGTGCAGCTCGCTGAGGGTCAGCAGACCTCCTTTCAGGTCGTCGATTTTGGTAATAGCATCGGCGACTCCATTCATTATGGTGACTCCGTGCTTCTTCACCATGGGAGAGTCGGGGCTCACGTCACTCCAGTGGGCGAAGTAGGTCTTGGTCTGAGGGTAGACAGCAATCATCCTGCGGAGAAGATGGAGATAGTTAAATGTCAGTGAGTCCGTCAGAGCGGGTCACAGCAGCAAGTTATTGTGATGTTGATATTCACCTGGACAGAGCGCCACTGCCGATGGTCTCAGTCTTTCCAGAGACTTTGCCCCAGAAGGCCCTGATGGTGGCCTTGTCCTTAGCAGTGAGAGTGGTCATCTTGTCTTTTTTCTTTGACTTTCGGTTGAATGCCGAGATCTGCGCAAACCGTGGGGAATTTATACTTGAAAGGGAGCGTGGACACACCCGGGACCACCTCCGAGGAGGGCGGTCCCAGTGATGGGCTGCATGATTGCGATAAACAAAGCTCTTCCAAGAATCAGGCTGCGACATATGGGTGATATAATCAACGAGCACAGGTTGAAATTATATAATTTTAAAAATATTTCTTTCTGCTATAAGGCTGTATTTTCTTAATTTGACCACAGGGTTTGTAAGACGAACTCCTTCATGAATCACTCCAGAACAAAAATGTTCAACTAGAAGATTTCCTCTGGGAAAGTTTGATAGGGCCACGGGGGCTACTGCCGGGGTTGCCATCTCTGTCAACATGGGAATCAAACCCACGACCTTAAAGCTGTACAGAAAAGAAAATTGAATTTGAGCCCACTGTGTAATAACTCATCTATCAGACGATGTAGCCCAAACTTTGTGCAAAATTCTATTTTCGAGTAAATCCGGGATGAAAGTGTGGTATTTTTTTCACATTGGATAATGCAGGCGTACAAATTATACGTCACCCTGCTCACGATTGATCAGCCACTGATATTGGATCTGTCATCCGTCAATCAAACACCTGAGACACACAGACACACCGAGCTCGGTCTCGCCCCACGCATTGAATATCCCGTCCACTCGATAACGACCAATCAAATTCGTTTTCCGCGGGTAAACTCGTGGAACCTCGGCGCGACAGACAACAGGGCAAATGGCCATTTCAGAACACCTTTAAGGTCAAGACAAAGCTTATCAGACATTATCATCTTTCACTGAGCACTGGTACTGAGGAGCTGTGGCCTAATCACATTAAGTTAGCTGTGTGTGTGCAGGAGAAAGACAAAAAGGAGAAGAAAACATCCACACAATAGGGCCTCGAGGCTGGCCTCCGCAGCTATTTCATAGCTGTAGGGGCCAGTGTGTTTGCCCCGTGGCCCAAATAATAAGCTAAGTCCAAATTTTGAAATTAATTAAGTTGGTACAACTGCAGTTTATGTTGTCAGGTTTGGTAGATTGAAGACTTTCCTCTGTCCTAACTTTCCAAACAAGCAAACCAGTGTATGTCTGAGCTCAGTCACCAGTAAATATTATTGATTTGGTTTATCAGTTGGAAATCTTCCAATGTGAGGAGGAAAGTCAAATTCTGTGTTTTCTTGCCAATAAGTGTTTGTCTGGGGGGCTTATCTAACCCACAACACCACAGCTGGAAGGGCGGATCCACTCAACACATGGATAAGAACAGTGAAGTCTAGAGGTTTGTTGTTGTAGGTTATGATGACCCTAATTCTCACTATGAGTCATTCATAAAAACAAAACCACTCAAATCGTATATGAACAGAGGTGATGTGATTGTAAACCTCCAGAGGTCAGAACAGATGTTGTGGAAACACCTCTTACAGTACCAACAAAAGATGAGAATGCAACTTTTTTGTTTCATCTCTGCTTTAACATCATTCTAACTAATCACCAGCTACAGTGTCAAGTGTGGAGATCAGTTGTGATTCAGGTGCAGGATCACGACCCATGAGTTGTTTCAAAGTAGTTTTTTTTTCTGTTGGAGCATGATGTTGGTCATGTAGCTTACTGTACATCAGGAAAGAGAGATGATGGCTTTGTTTCTATTTTTCGCACGTACACAATCTCATCAGAGCAGACACTCTTATCACTGTTTCATTATGCAAAACAACACTTGTCTGATTCCCCGCCCATCCCATCGCAGGTCTCTGTGAGGCTTTAAAAGTTGCATCTGCAGCCAGTGAGCACAGGTTCTTCTGACCCGCAAAGACAAACCTAAAGCCGGAACAATGGTTGAATGGACAGACTTCGAGCGCGCCACCATCCAGGACATCTTCGCCAAGATGGAGTATGAGATCGTGGGTCCTGCTGCTCTCACCAGGTGACAACTTGTAGCCTATCCACATTTGGATGGATTTGATTAGAAGCTTGCATGATGATTTGACATTATTTTTGCAGAGCAAAGTCTGAGTAAACCGCCCTGCAGTGTTGGTGTCGATCATGGGCCTGATTGATGTGTATGTGACATGTTTGCTGCAGGTGTCTGATCGTCTACCCCTGGACCCAGAGGTATTTTGGTGGTTTTGGAAACCTCTACAACGCCGCTGCCATCAGCGCAAACCCTTTGATCCGAAAGCACGGAACAACCATCCTGCACGGTCTGGACCGGGCTGTGAAGAACATGGACAACATCAAGGAGACCTACGCCGAGCTGAGCGTGCTGCACTCCGAGAAACTGCACGTTGACCCCGATAACTTCAGGGTAAGACGAAGTGAAACAAACGAGTTTGAATTTTTGTCCGTATTCAGCCATCCCCCCCCCCCCCCCAAAAAAAAAAAAAAACCTCCATGCACCTTTGTTGCCGTGTTTCTGACTCTCTCTGTGTTGTTTTGTGATGCAGCTGCTGTCCGACTGCCTCACCATCGTGGTCGCCGCTCGTTTGGGAGACGCTTTCACCGGTGATGTGCAGGCCGCTTTCCAGAAGTTCCTGTCCGTGGTGGTGACCTCCCTGGGAAGGCAGTACCACTAGAGAGCTGCAGCAGAGGAGAAGACAGAGTCTCTGTTTGTACCGTGTCTCGAAAGCAAATAAAGAAAGCACATTCAAAAACAAAAGAAATGCTTGTCTGTGATTACACTTATTAAAACTGTGGTCTGAAAAGTTTCGAGAAGATAAATAGAGCTGATAAAACAGTCAGTGTCTTACTGCAGAATATAGGTCCAACGGCACTCTAACTATCCCTGTTTTTCTAATAGAAACATGTCTCTGCTCGTCCACTGACCAAACACACTGACCATCTCTACTTGTGTTTATGCCAAACAGATGTTTTTCAGGTCTGTTTTCGAATAGAATAGAATAGAATAGTCTTTATTGTACTTCCACACAAAGTGGACAACACATAGTCCTGCTAAATAAACAGGAGTAGGGGACACGAACACATATTACACTATTAGTGAATAGAAAAATTGATGAATAGCTAATCAAATAAGTGAAAAAATGATTTAACGATTGTTGATCATTTTAAGTTATTTTCTAAAGTTCCAAACATTATTTGGTTTAGACTCATCATCAAAGAACATCGTCAAAAATAATAACAATAACGAATATTATTATTATTATTATTATTATTATTATTATTATTATTATTATTATTATTATTATACTCGGTCTCCTGGTAGGTTATTGTTGTCCTAAGTGTAACAAAACTATAGCATTCCACGTTTACTAAATTTTAAGGTAAACACAACAGAAGATAAAATGCAACATAATAAATAAAACTTTAAAAGCGTCTCTGTCAGTGTTTTATGTAACTCTGTTTTGTTTTCAAAAACAGAGACAGTTCTGTTGTTTTATGTTTCGAACCAGTAAATCTATTTTTTGGTAATTTGTTTATTTATTTTGCTAATCAACCGTGATAATAATAAAGAAAAGCCCCATGAAACCTCTTAAAATGTTTTGTCAGATCAACTGTCCAATGTGAATGTGAAGCAGACAGGAATCAGATCATGTTTGGAGTTTTGCCCTTAAAACGAATCATCAGAATTGTAAACTGATTACCAAAATAGCCAATTAATATACTGATCGACATTTCTGTCAGGAGTGAAAGTTGACTTGCTTAGTTTGTCACATAAACTCCTCTGACATTTCATCTTCACACAGATCATCACAAAAGAGAAAGAAAACGTTGTTTTGCTTTCATGCATTTATTTCTCATCATGCAGAGTGAACTCATGCAGTCTGTTCCATCTCCTGCTGTTTATCTGTATTTCTCGGCGAGGGCCAGAGCCAGAGCAGCCAGGAACTTGTCCAAGGACACATGGACCTCAGGGGTGAATTCATCGGGGAACATGATGGCCATGACCACGAGGATGCAGTGGGAGAGGATCTGTGGAGAAACGACAAACACGTGTTAAGTTCATGGAGATGTTCAAACTTCAAGGTATTTCAGTTTCCTTACTCCACGTGTAGGCTAAGGCTGCTGGGGATGATGATCACTTCGACAAATGCTTAAATAAACGACAAGGTCAATTTTAGTCTAGTTGCTCCAAGTAGCTAAAGGTTGTTTGACTTCAGCACCATGGACAGTGAATGCGAAGGCGCTTGTGTGTTCTCCGTGTTAGAGACCCAGAAAGACATTGGACAAGTAAAAATGACATGTGCAAGTGCTGAAGTGGGCTTCAAAGAAGAAGAAAAAAGCAGTGGGCTAAACCCAGTTTGTGTTAGTGATAGCCTATCTACCTTGAAGTTAGCAGGGTCCACCCTCAGGGTGAAGGCGTGCAGCTCGCTGAGGGTCAGCAGACCTCCTTTCAGGTCGTCGATTTTGGTCATAGCATCGGCGACTCCATTCATTATGGTGACTCCGTGCTTCTTCACCATGGGAGAGTCGGGGCTCACGTCATTCCAGTGGGCGAAGTAGGTCTTGGTCTGAGGGTAGACAGCAATCATCCTGCGGAGAAGATGGAGAAGGTTAAATGTCAGTGAGTCCGTCAGAGCGGGTCACAGCAGCAAGTTATTGTGATGTTGATATTCACCTGGACAGAGCGCCACTGCCGATGGTCTCAGTCTTTCCAGAGACTTTGCCCCAGAAGGCCCTGACGGTGGCCTTGTCCTTAGCAGTGAGAGTGGTCATCTTGTCTTTTTTCTTTGACTTTCGGTTGACTGTCGAGATCTGCGCAAACCGTGGGGAATTTATACTTGAAAGGGAGCGTGGACACACCCGGGACCACCTCCGAGGAGGGCGGTCCCAGTGATGGGCTGCAGATTGCGATAAACAAAGCTCTTCCAAGAATCAGGCTGCGACATATGGGTGATATAATCAACGAGCACAGGTTGAAATTATATGTATTTTTTAAATGAAGGTAACACTTTACAATAAGGGTCCCTTAATTAACGTTAGTTAGTACATTATTAAGCATTATATAAACTAATGGGTTAATTAATGCTGAGTAATGCATACATAATGATAACTAATTACATTATTCAACTTTTATTCCTACTTAATAATTTATTAACTAACTTTGAGTAGTAAACATTAATTAACTGCTTACTAATAGGCTACATTAATTAATGTGTTTCCTAATCCTAAGTAATACATAATAATGATTGTTAATATATCTGTAAACAGTTAATTAATGCTTAATAGGGCCACGGGGGCTACTGTGTGTGTGTGTGTGTACTGTAATCACATAACGTTAAAGGGATAGTTCACCCCAAATTCAAATTTTTTCTAATTTTCTGCTCACCCTCATGTCGACTAAGGGTTGGGAGAAGTTTCAGAGTCATCCGTGCCTTTTTGGAGTTACGGGGGGGGTCCGCGCATCTGCAGTTATATCATACCTGTAGGGGCCAGTGCTTCGGTGTGTTTGCCCCGTGGCCCTCAGAGCCGGCCCAAGGCATAAGCGAACTAAGCACCTGCTTGGGGCCCCGTGACTATTGGGAGGGCCCCCAAAAGGCAGGTAACTTTAAAAAAAAATTGTCAATCCTTAGAGAAACACTGCATAATTACAAAAAACTTTAATTATTGTTGCATTTCAAATTGTTGTTGCACTTTTCTGTTGCAGTACATTTAAAACCAAAAATTTTAAAAAGCAGATGATGTTTTTACAGTAAATGCATTGTCTGTCTTCTTTTTTTTTTAACTTTTAGTCAACCTAGGTGACATTCAGTATCCCAGTACTATATCAATTTGAAGATTAAATGTAAATCAACCCCAGGCTGCACTTTCAGCTGAATTTGGTGCCATTTCAGAATAAAAACCATTGATGGGTAAAAACCTGCCAGGTTATGATGATTATAATGACAGAGTAAAGAATGAAATAGTATTATTGGTAGTAATAGAGGGCACCAAAATAAAGATTTTGCTTAGGACCCCATGGAGGCTTGGGCCGGCCCTGGTGGCCCTAATAATAGCCTACATCCAAATTTCGAAATTAATTGAGTTGATGGAGTGTACAACTGCAGTTGTACCTGACTGCAGTCAGGTTTGGCAGGTTGAAGACTTTCCTCTGCTCCTGACTTTCCAAACAAGCAGGACAAACAGGTGTAAATCTGAGCTCAGTCACCAGGAAATATTATTGATTTGGTTTATCAGTTGGAAATATTCCAATGTGAGGAGGAAACTCAAATTCTGTGTTTTCTTGCCACTAAGTGTTTGTTTGTTTCGGGGGCTTATCTAACCCACAACATCACAGCTGGAAGGGCGGATCCACTCAACACACGGATAAGTCTCCGGAGCTGTTGTAATGTTGGGTATGATGGACCTAATTCTCACTGTGGGTCATTCACAAAGACAAATCCACTCAAATTGAGAAGATACAGTATGAAGGTGATTGTAAACCTCCAGAGGTCAGAACAGATGTTGTGGAAACACCTCTTACAGTACCAACAAAAGATGAGAATGCAACTTTTTTGTTTCATCTCTGCTTTAACATCATTCTAACCAGCTACAGTGTCAAGTGTGGAGATCAGTTGTGATTCAGGTGCAGGATTACGACCCACAATACCCTATATGCCTATATGAGTTGTTTCAAAGTAATTGTTATGTTGGAGCATGATGTTGGTCATGTAGCTTACTGTACATCAGGACAGAGAGATGATGGCTTTGTTTCTATTTTTCGCACGTACGCAATCTCATCAGAGCAGACACTCTTATCACTGTTTCATATGCAGAACAACACTTGTCTGATTCCCCGCCCATCCTATCGCAGGTCTCTGGGAGGCTTTAAAAGTTGCATCTGCAGCCAGTGAGCACAGGTTCTTCTGACCCGCAAAGACAAACCTAAAGCCGGAACAATGGTTGAATGGACAGACTTCGAGCGCGCCACCATCCAGGACATCTTCGCCCAGATGGACTATGAGTCCGTTGGTGCTGCTGCTCTCACCAGGTGACAACTTGATGGTTTTCATTTTCAAACTTGCATGATAATTTGTCATTCTTTTGCAGAGATACATAAAGTCTGGTGTTGATTATATAATTGATGTATGTGACATGTTTGCTGCAGGTGTCTGATCGTCTACCCCTGGACCCAGAGGTATTTTGGTGGTTTTGGAAACCTCTACAACGCCACTGCCATTTCCGCAAACCCTTTGATCCGAAAGCACGGAATAACCATCCTGCACGGTCTGGACCGGGCTGTGAAGAACATGGACAACATCAAGGAGGCCTACGCCGAGCTGAGCGTGTTGCACTCCGAGAAACTGCACGTTGACCCCGATAACTTCAGGGTAAGACGAAGTGAAACAAACGAGTTTGAATTTTTGTCCGTATTCAGACATTCTCCATCCAAAAAAAACTCCATGCACCTTTGTTGCTGTGTTTCTGACTCTCTCTCTGTGTTGTTTTGTGATGCAGCTGCTGTCCGACTGCCTCACCATCGTGGTTGCCGCTCGTTTGGGAAACGCTTTCACCGGTGATGTGCAGGCCGCTTTCCAGAAGTTCCTGGCCGTGGTGGTGAACTCCCTGGGAAGGCAGTACCACTAGAGAGCTGCAGCAGAGGAGAAGACAGAGTCTCTGTTTGTACCGTGTCTCGAAACCAAATAAAGAAAGCACATTGCAAAAAATGCTTGTCTGTGATTACACTTAGGCCTATTATTATTACTAAATCAACAACTGTTTTTCAGGTCTGTGCACACACATTGGACAACACACTGTGCCTGCTCATAATAAATAATAAACGAAAAATGAGAGACAAATAAACATGAATAGCAACACACACACACACAGAAAAAATGACGAATAATGTAAGTGATGAAATTATTTAACGATTGTTGATATTTTTAAGTTATTTTCTAAAATTCCAAACATTATTTGGTTTAGACTCATCATCAAAAAATAATAATAACAATAATATTGTTATTATTATTATTATTGTTGTCATTATTATTATTATTATACTCAGTCTCCTGGTTGGTTATTGTTGTCCTAAGTGTAACAAAACTAACGATAAATAGCATTCCACGTTTACTAAACTTTATAGAAAACACAACAGAAGATAAAATGCAACATAATAAATAAAACTTTTAAAGCGTCTCTGTCAGTGTTTTATGTGTTTTACTTTGTTTTGTTTTCAAAAACAGAGACAGTTCTGTTGTTGTCTTATGTTAACCAGTAAATCTATTATTTAGTAATTTGTTTATTTAGTTGTATCAATAATGACAAAGAGAAGCCCCATGAAATCTCTTGTCAGATCAACTGTCCAAGGTGAATGTGAAGCAGACAGGAATCAGATCATGAGTTTTGCCCTTAAAACGAATCATCAGAATTGTAAACTGATTACCAAAATAGCCAATTCATATACTGATCGATATCTCTGTCAGGAGTGAAAGTTGACTTGCTTACAAACTCCTCTGACATCTCATCTTCACTCCGATCATCACAAAAGAGACAAAAGGGAAAGAAGAGATTGTTTTGCTTTCATGCATTTATTTCTCATCATGCAGAGTGAACTCATGCAGTCTGTTCCATCTTCTGCTGTTTATCTGTATTTCTCGGCGAGGGCCAGAGCCAGAGCAGCCAGGAACTTGTCCAAGGACACATGGACCTCAGGGGTGAAGTCAACGGGGAACATGATGGCCATGACCACGAGGATGCAGTGGGAGAGGATCTGTGGAGAAACGACAAACACGTGTTAAGGGCATGAAGATGTTAACTTTAAATGTAGGCCAAAGTAAAATTTCAGTCTAGCTGCTCCAAATAAAGGGTGTTTGACTTCAGCACCATGGACAGTGAATGTGAAGGCGCTTGTGTTCTCCGTATTAGAGACCCAGAAAGAATAAAAATTACAAATGCTGAAGTTGCCTTCAAAGAAAAAAGCAGTAAACCCAGTTGGTGTTAGTGGCATCTACCTTGAAGTTAGCAGGGTCCACCCTCAGGGTGAAGGCGTGCAGCTCGCTGAGGGTCAGCAGACCTCCTTTCAGGTCGTCGATTTTGGTCATAGCATCGGCGACTCCACCCATTATGGTGACTCCGTGCTTCTTCACCATGGGAGAGTCGGGGCTCACGTCATTCCAGTGGGCGAAGTAGGTCTTGGTCTGAGGGTAGACAGCAATCATCCTGCGGAGAAGATAGAGATGGTTAAATGTCAGTGAGTCCGTCAGAGCGGGTCACAGCAGCAAGTTATTGTGATGTTGATATTCACCTGGACAGAGCGTCACTGCCGATGGTCTCAGCCTTTCCAGAGACTTGGCCCCAGAAGGCCCTGATGGTGGCCTTGTCCTTAGCAGTGAGAGTGGTCATCTTGTCTTTTTTCTTTGACTATCGTTTGAATGTCGAGATCTGCGCACAAACCGTGGGGAATTTATAGGCGACTTGAAAGGGAGCGTGGACACACCCGGGATCACCTCCGAGGAAGGCGGTCCCAGCGATGGGCTGCAGATTGCGATAAACAAAGCTCTTTCCAATAATCGGGCTATGACATAAGGCTGATATAATCAACGAGCACAGGTTGAAATTATCAAAAAAAAAAAAAGCCTATATTTCTTTAATTTGATCACAGGATTTGTAAAATGAACACCTTCAAAATGACTCCAGAATAAAAATCTTCAGTAATAGGCTACTCAAATTTTCGAAATCGAGTCCTATATCTGCAGTTAATGTTGTCAGGTTTGATAGATTGAAGACTTTCCTCTGTCCAGACATTTCACACAAGCATAAGGACAAGCAGGTGTAAATCTGAGCTCAGTCACCAGGAAATATTGATTTGGTTTATCAGTTGGAAATCTTCCAATGTAAGGAGGGAAGTCTAATTCTGTGTTTTCTTGCCAATAAGTGTTTGTTTGTTTGTTTGTTTCGGGGGCTTATCTAACCCACGACACCACAGCTGGAAGGGCGGATCCACTCAACACATGGATAAGAATTGATGACGTCTAGAGGTTTAGAGCTGTTGTAATTTATAGACTATGATGGACCTAATTCTCACTGTGGGTCATTCACTTAGACAAATCGCATGGCAGTATGAACACAGGTAATTGTAAACTTATCATGGGTGCAGATCCCGGGGGGGGCGAGCGCCAATTTCCGAAAAACATGAATTGCCCCCCCCAATAAAAATACTCCAAACTATTCAAAATTTAACAAATGTATTTTCAGACTTCACATTCTTCACATCTAAAAATAAATTATTGAAATGGTGGAACAAATAATGTTTGACAAAAATATTTCTGACTCCACATTCCATCTCTGGTCTCCTCCACTACGATGCAGATTAATGGGTAGTGTCTTACACAGACGCTTATGATATCAGCAGGCTTTAGAAAAACGACCCCCTCAATCTTAGGGCTTCATATTTTGATATTCATCCATATCAATGAATCATGCATAAAGTTCCATACACTGGAAGAAAAGGAAGATGGTGAGAAAAATTGGGGATCTGGGAGGGTCGGTGGGAGGCGAAAGGTAAGAACGTGAGTAGACATGTCCGAGACCCTTTAAATTATAATTTACTGATATAACAGCAGTGATACTCGCTGTTGGCTGTTTAGGACAAATAAACAAGAAAGGTAAGCACAATAAATGATTCCCTGTGCAGTACTAGCCTATTTGAATGATATGACGAGCCTCTGCGGAGTTGTGATTTATGGCGGCATGGTATGAGTTGCATATGGGCAAAAAAAAAAAAAAATCTCTTTTGTGTCCCCCCCAATCCTGGCATCGGATCTGCACCCCTGAAACTTCTAGGTCACAATTACAGATGTTGTGGAAACACCTCTTATCAGTACAGAGAGGAGATGGCTTTGTTTCTATTTTTCGCACGTACGCAATCTCATCAGAGCAGACAGTCTTATCACTGTTTCATTATGTAGAACAACACTTGTCTGATTCCCCGCCCATCCCATCGCAGGTCTCTGGGAGGCTTTAAAAGTTGCATCTGCAGCCAGTGAGCACAGGTTCTTCTGACCCGCAAAGACAAACCTAAAGCCGCAACAATGGTTGAATGGACAGACTTCGAGCGCGCCACCATCCAGGACATCTTCTCCAAGATGGAGTATGAGATCGTGGGTCCTGCTGCTCTCACCAGGTGACAACTTGTAGCCTATCCACATTTGCATGGATTTGATTAGAAGCTTGCATGATGATTTGACATTATTTTTGCAGAGCAAAGTCTGAGTAAACCGCCCTGCAGTGTTGGGTGTCGATCATGGGCCTGATGATGTGTATGTGACATGTTTGCTGCAGGTGTCTGATCGTCTACCCCTGGACCCAGAGGTATTTTGGTGGTTTTGGAAACCTCTACAACGCCGCTGCCATCAGCGCAAACCCTTTGATCCGAAAGCACGGAACAACCATCCTGCACGGTCTGGACCGGGCTGTGAAGAACATGGACAACATCAAGGAGACCTACGCCGAGCTGAGCGTGCTGCACTCCGAGAAACTGCACGTTGACCCCGATAACTTCAAGGTATATGAGGCCGTGGAGCCTCCGTAGCTGCAGCTGTCTCACCTTGCGTGTTTGTCGCCGTGTTTCTGATTCTCTCTGTGTTGTTTTGTGATGCAGCTGCTGTCCGACTGCCTCACCATCGTGGTCGCCGCTCGTTTGGGTTCCGCTTTCACCGGTGATGTGCAGGCCGCTTTCCAGAAGTTCCTGTCCGTGGTGGTGTCCTCCCTGGGAAGGCAGTACCACTAGAGAGCTGCAGCAGAGGAGAAGACAGAGTCTCTGTTTGTACCGTGTCTCTAAAGCAAATAAAGAAAAAAGCAGATTCATCAAATTAATGTTGTTCGTGTTGTTTCTCTGCCTGTGTTTTATTGTCAGAACAGATGTTCAGGTCTATTCAGAGGATGGACACAAATGATTTAAAGGAGACATATTATGCCCACTTTCCACATATTAAAATAGTTCCCGGGTGTCTTAAAGACATATCTGTGACATACTTTGGTCAAAATATCCCAAGGATCAAACATCACAGCTCTTTTCATACTCTCAAAACGCCCTGATTAGCAAGGAATCAGCTGCAGGCAACTGCTGTTTTAAATGCAAATGAAGCACTGCTTGCCCCAGACCCTTTCTTCCGGTCCAGGTATTTATGGTTAAGGCTAAATTAGGCTAAAGAATCCTATAGTTTACACATCACTGGAATACATACTGTGGGAAACCGCTCATTAAAACCACGTGGATTTCAACCTGGGTGAAAGTGTGCTGCACATTACAGGATTTTTTTTGTCAAGACAATTCTCAGGTCATTTATGGGGTAGATTCCCCACATATTCACATTCAATTCCCAAAAATATGGTAAAGAGAGCCTTCACAAGAAAGATGTAAATTTCCTTAATATGTCCCCTTTAAAGCTCAGTTGGTAAGTTGACCGAGAAAGTGAAAGGTAAACTCCCGCGACTTCGGTCGGTTAATTTCAAGACAATCTCCGTCAGGTCCCTTTATGAACCTCTGCCAAGCGACCCCCACACCCGAATACACCACCGACACACACAAAGTAGCCATAAATCGCACCACAGAGAAAAAAAAAAAAAAAAATGATAAAGTAATTTTACACGAATCCATAGCAACGCACTTGTATTTGGAGAGGGCGTTTGGCTGCTCATCCTGCTCCCCTACCTGACTAGGTGGAGAATCGACGGGCGCGTTGGATTTTGCAAATACGTTTACAGGCTGTAGGTGGAAGCTCCAGAGGAGATGGATTTTTTGTCCCTAAATTACTCATTTAATGTCTGACCATCAAAATAGTAGTGACAGTTCCAGGCAAATCATGACTGAATAATTATAATAAATTATTATTATTTTATTTGTATTTCCCAATTTTTTTTTATTATATTATTATTTTATTATTAAGATTATTATTATTATTATTCTTTAAAACAATTATCTTTATCAAATGATTTTTTTAAAGTAATTTTTAAAAATTCCGAGCATTATTTGGTTCAGGCTCTGTAAAGTTTTATATCATTGTTAAAGTGTATGTTTTTTTTAGGTTGACAAGTCAACAAGATCAATGCAACAATAAATAACAATTTGCACCTGAACTTATGACAGTAGTAGCCTAATAGTAGTATTGCCCAAAGTGTCACAAAACTAATAATAATAATAATAATAAATTATTATTATTATTATTTAGTATTGCCCAAAGTGTCACAAACTAATAATAATAATATAAAGTATTATTATTATTATTATTATTATTAAGATTATTATTATTATTATTATTATTACTATCGTCATCAATATCATCATTAATATTAGTTACTTAGTTGTATTGCCCAAAGTGTAACAAAACTATTGACAGATTAGGTGTTAATTAATTCCACTTAAAGTAAATGTTAAGACTGGTGTAACAAAATAAAATGAAATATAATAATTAAATAAGTGGTCATTGTTACTGTTTTATGTGTTTTATTTTTGTTTTTGCTTATTAATCGATAATTGTATGTAATGTAGGAAAAAAATCAGTTGAATGTTGAGCAGATAGTTCTCTCACTATCGCAAATTATGTTTGGAGTTTTGGCCTTAATAATCGTCAAAACCGCGAAGTAGCCTATCTACTGTAGGCTACAGACTTAACAACTCCTCAGATCATCACAAAAGAGCCAGAAAACACTGTTTTGCTTTCATGCATTTATTTCTCATCATGCAGAGTGAACTCATGCAGTCTGCTCCATCTTCTGCTGTTTTAGTCTGTATTGTTCGCGGCAGGGCCACAAAAAGCCAGAGCAGCCAGGAACTTGTCCATGGACACATGGACCTCAGGGGTGAATTCATCGGGGAACATGATGGCCATGACCACGAGGATGCAGTGGGAGAGGATCTGTGGAGAAACGACAAACAGTGCATTAAGACGTTAACTTTAACCGTAAATTTAGTTGCTCCAAATAAAGGTTGTTTGACTTCAGCACCATGGACAGTGAATGAAGACGCTTGTGTGTTCTCCGTGTTAGAGACCCAGAAAGACATTGGATAAGTAAAATGACATAGGTACTGTACGTGCTTCAAAGAAAAAGGAGTAAACCTAGTTGGTGTTAGTGGCATCTACCTTGAAGTTAGCAGGGTCCACCCTCAGGGTGAAGGCGTGCAGCTCGCTGAGGGTCAGCAGACCTCCTTTCAGGTCGTCGATTTTGGTCATAGCCATACGAGGACTCCACCCAGTATGGTGACACCGTGCTTCTGTCACATGGGAAGGTTAGTGGGGCTCACGTCCACTCCATTGGGCGAAGTAGGTCTTTGGTCTGAGGGGTATACAGCAATCATCCTGCAGGAGAAGATGGAGAAGGTTAATTGTCAGTGAGGTCCAATGTCCAGAGGGGTCAACAGCAGCAAGTTTATTGTGATTTGATATTCACTGGACAGAGCGTCACTGCCGATGGTCCCTCAGCCTTTCCAGAGGACTTGGCCCCTACGATGGGCTGAAGGTGGCCATGTCCCCTTAGCAGTGAAGTGTGGTCATCTTGTCTTTTTTCTTTGACTATCGTTTGAATGTCGAGATCTGCGCACAAACCGTGGGGAATTTATAGGCGACTTGAAAGGGAGCGTGGACACACCCGGGACCACCTCCGAGGAAGGCGGTCCCAGTGGCTGCAGATTGCGATAAACAAAGCTCTTCCCGAGAATCAGACCTAGACTCATAATGGTGATCATCATTATATAAAAATTATCAAAAAAAAAAAAAGCCTATATTTCTTTAATTTGATCACCGGGTTTGGAAAATGAACTCCTTCATAAATGACTCCAGAACAAAAAAAGTTCAATCACTACGTCAAAATGAGTGAATGAATTGAGTTGATGGAGTGTAGTTATATCTGCAGTTAATGTTGTCAGGTTGGACGGATCGAAGATTTTCCTCTGTCCTGACTTTTCAAACAAGCACAGGACAAACAGGTGTAAATCTGAGCTCAGTCACCTGGAAATATTATTGGATTTGTTGATAATTGAGGCTGCCTTGTGCATGGAATGTATTTTATAAATAAAGATTGAATTTGAAATATTCCAATGTGAGGGGGGAAGTCAAATTCAGTGTTTTCTTGCCAATGTGTTGTTTGTTTCCGGGGCTTATCTAACCCACTACACTACAGCTGGAAGGGCGGATCCACTCAACTCATGGATAAGAATAGCCTTTTTTTATTTTTATGAGAAAGGTTGTCTATATTTGGAGCAACCAGTTGTAGCTAGTCCTACAAATGGTATAACCCTAACCTCTCACCAGGAAAAAAACAAGCCCACGGTCAAGAAATCCACAGGTGGATTGTAAAACCTATGATGTGAGTATTTTCAGAGTTATTATTCTTATTATTAGCCTATAGTAGATCATGAAGCATGTATTATGTAGCATATAAACAAAGAGACAATTGTCCAGTTTCTATTTTTGGTACGCAATCTCGTCAGAGCAGACACTCTTATCACTGTTTCAAATCCGGAACAACACTTGTCTGATCCCCCGCCCATCCCAGCAGGACAGTGGGAGGCTTTAAAAGTTGCACATGGGGCCGGTGAGCACAGGATCTTCTGACATAAGAGACTCTGAAGCCGGTGTCATAAGTAGCCTACTTTGGTAAGACACCAAAACAATGGTTGAATAGACAGATTTCGAGCGCGCCACCATCCAGCAGGACATTTTCTCCAAGATGGACGATGAGGTCGTGGGTCCTTGCGGCTCTTACCAGGTGACAACTCACTACACATTTGGATGGTTTTGAGTAAAAGCTGGTTTGTTTTATTACTGTAAACTGAATGTCGTTTGATATTTGTTTATTTAATTAGGCTGTTTCGTCATAAAACAACTTGCACCCGTTCTTAAAATGACATAGCCGTCCCTACGGATGTAGCTATTTAGTCCAGTCCATTTTTATGAGGAAAAGGTTAAAACAGAAATGCCCACACAGAGGGCAAACTCAACTGATTTTAGTATCCTCAACACTGTCCTGAGTGACCCCCCCCCCCCCCCCCCCCCCCCCCCCCCCCCCCCCCCCCCCCCCCCCCCCCCCTGGGGAAAAATACATGCCCCGAAGAATCCCCTTAGGGGAAAGTTTATCCGAAACACACCCGAACATATCCCATTTATACCCATATAAAAAAAAATTTTCACGTGTATAGGGATAAAATTTTTAACCTTTTAGATATGTCTCATGAAAATATACTGAGTTTTGATTTACTTACAATTTTACGACAAACACAAAAAATGTATTTACAAAAATTTTTTGAAATTCTTTGTTAACATGAGCCAAATTTGCAAAAATGTTGTATAAATTTGCATTAAAATCCCACCGTTTTGACGGGCAACATGTATATGAAGTTGCTGTGGTGGGTTTACCGGACTAAAGGAAACAATGAAAATATGGGAAAATGAGTTGACTCACATCGGCATAGCATACCGAACCAAAGTATGACCACTTTAAAATTTCAAGATGAACTGCAGTTTCCGTCTCAAGGACAGCTACATCCTATAGTAGAGCAGGTAATGACATGAGGCCAAACAGTAGCATAATCCAATTACGATATGGCTAATTTGCATACAGTCAGCTCTGATCTAACACATATGGGTAGAGCAGGTGAAATATGTCTCTTCAGTTCAAATCTGTTACCAAATAATATGTTACATATTAAGAACAAGATCCATTTTTTATACTGTAAATAGCTACGCATATTACAGTTAAAAAAAGGTATGGGAAACTCAATTTTAGGCCCATGGAGCATTAATAGAGACAGGAGAAAAGCATGTCATACACTGCTCATACTAAGGATGTAAGCTTGTCTTGAAAAATTGCAGTCATTCTTGTAGTTTTTTTAAAGTTGATTTGTGAAATGGTCATACTGTAGGTGCATGACCGATGGAGTCAACTCATTCCACCAGTTTACATGCCAGGTACCACCTCCAGCAAACCTTCAAATAAACATGAGTGCCGTCCAAAGACGGTGTGGAATTTTATTGACAAATTTAATAATCAAATTTAATGCAAATTTGCTCATGTTAACAAAGAATTTTCAAAAAAACTTGTATAATACATTTTTGGTTTTGTCTTAATGTATAGTAAATCAACTCAGTAATTTACATGGGAGTTAATCTATAGGATGTTAAAAATTTTACCACTAGCCTTACACGTGAAAATAAAGACATTTTTTTGTATATGCGTATAAATGGCGATTATGTTCGGGTGTTTTTATCGTAAACTTTCCCCTAGAAATTGGGATTCTTCGGGGCTTTTTTTCCCTCTGATCAGTACATGTTGGGAGAAACAAAATCAGTTGAGTTTGCTTCTGTTGCAATTTGTTTAACGTTGACCCCTTTTTTGGCCTAAAATTACTGGACTATATGAGAACAATGGAGGAAAATCCAAATAGGTTAATTATAGGCTAATTGTTGCAGCAGTCACACACAGGCATAGCCTACTCACGTGATATCAAAGTTCACACGTGCTGGATCCTTTTTGCTCTTTCACAGGAACTGTCTTGCGCTATAACTTAATGTTTCTTTCTCGTTTCCGTCTCAAAAACCATAGATATATATTTATATATCTATGTCAAAAACTACGGCGTTACAAAGTTTCTCTTTTTCGCTCTCCCGTCTCACAGGAACTAGGCTACCATAGCAACAAGAAAAGAACTCTGGTAACCATGACAGTTACACGCGCGCGCTACCTGTTGGTGAACATTCTATTTCCCAACTGCTCTTCAGTTCCATGTTTATAAAAAATAATAGGCTACCTACATTCAAAGAAAATCATGGGATCCCCTCTAACAGCAATGGGTCTCTCTGTCACATAGCTACGCATATTGTGGGTTAGTGTGTAAATTCTTAATTTGTAACTTTTTCATTATCTTATCACTTCATAAATTAGTTTTTATGTTGGTCATTTCAAATAGGCTAAAGAAATTATTGGAACTGTAGGCCTAAACACTGCACATTGTCGTCGTGTCCATGTGTAAAGTTTGAATTTGAGTTGATTATTTCGTAGTTTCCGTTGTGAACGGAAGTTTATTTTGAAAGGGCATTGTATGCATGCAACGAAAGGAACTCGAGAGTAAGTGAATTCATGCGGAGTAAAGAGGACTGTCTCCTCAAGCATAATGAAATGAGTGTTTAGCTTTCATGTTTGTTCAGCGTCTTATTGGCGTTTTTGTTTTTTTACTCTGGCGACATCTAGTGGTCGTGATTGGGTACGACAGCGGCAATCAGAGTGACGCGGGTATGAGAGCTAAAGGGCGCCAAAGTGTGGGCGGAGGGGGGGGGGATGGGTTGGTTTTACAGATCAATCAGATAGGAGAAGGATGTTCAATAGCCTACTATGATGAAACATGTTTATATGGGGATTTTAATCAACAGTATGCTCTAATTCTAAACCTAACCAACTCTAGCCTACTATTAGGCCAAATAAAGACATGGCAATTATTGTAGCAACCATGGCGATGATCAGTGGCAGTCGCTATGTTTATTGTGGTAGCTATTAGAAATTGTAGGTGCAGTATTTCAGCAAAGGTTCATAAAAATGATCAATGTACTTGGAAAAAACAAAACAGAACAGTCTTTTGGATGAAGCCTAACCCAGTCTGACAAAGTTTTCTTCCTGGTCTCAGGCTTTTGGGGCTTGGTGAATATGATAAATCAAATTTCCATGCCATTTTAAGTTAGCGACACAGTGCAGAGCTTGTGATAATCAAAGACCTGCAAAGACAACCAGACAGGAAGGAATAAAGACACTTTGCAAAGGGGATCAGCTGCCAGGAACAACAAACTAGGCTATATCCTATTATCTCTATATTATCTTGATGTATCCGCTTAGGTAGGCTAACCTACCCAACAGTTACCCCCAGAGAGCATCACATCACAAAACATGGTAAATGCACACTAACTAAAGCCCAAGGCAAAGGCTAATGTGCAGTATTTAGCCTACCAGAGTAGTTTTTTGAGCCACTGGGGAAAGAGTATTATCCCAACATCATGTTGGGATAATGCCGACATGTTTCTCTTATAGGTATATACCTATAAGAGAAACATGTCAGTATGTTGATGGAAGACAATTGAGATCTGTGTAAAGACATGGACGAGTCTCAGAGACTTTTGAGAATTAAGGGAATTCAGTGTTTGTTTTCTTCAAACACTTTGACCCAAACTTTGTTTTCATGTTCAGAGTTTTGGCCTTAAAGATTAACAACTGAAAACTGATCATCGCAATAGGTGGTTCAACAATTGATCGATTAACCACTTGACCGTTGCAGTGCTAATATCAAGCCTTAAATCGGATTTTCTTAGTAAAGTGTTTGTCGTACCTACTGGACAGACTCTGTCTAGAAAGAACAAAATAGCAGTGAAATCGTTTTGCATTTTTGTACCCATGCATTTATTCTCAGCATGAGTGAACTCATGCTACAAATGGAGTTTTGGCCTTAAATAATTGTCAAAACTAGATGAAAAACACTGTTTTGCTTTCATGCATTTAGTTCTCATCATGCAGAGTGAACTCATGCTGCAGTCTGCTTCATCTCCTGTTATTTATCTGTATTTCTCAGCAAGGGCCAGAGCCAGAGACGCCAGGAACTTGTCCATGGACACATGGACCTCAGGGGTGAAGTCAACAGGGAACATGATGGCCAAGACCACGAGCATGTTGTGGGAGAGGATCTGTGGAGAAACGACAAACACGTGTTAAGTGCGTGATGCTTTTAACTCCTAACTGAAAGGCATTTCAATATCCCTACTAGAAATTAAAGGCTGGTGGTATTGGTGATCACAGGTGGTTCACATAAAAAAATAAAAAATAAAAAAGTCCTCCAACCTTAACAACCAAACAGGTCGTCTTCCAACCACATCCCACCCCATAGTGTTTACCCTAAATGCTGCGCCTTCAGTTTCCTTACTTCGTGTAGAAACTAAAGGCTGCTGGTGATGATGGTCACCTTGACAGACGCTTTATGACATTGGACAACTTAATCTGACATGTACAAGTGCTGAAGTGGCCTTCAAAGAAAAGACAAACAGTAAACCTAGTTGTGTTGGTGACCTCTACCTTGAAGTTAGCAGGGTCCACCCTCAGGGTGAAGGCGTGCAAGGTGATGAGGGTCAGCTCAGACAAGCTTGATATCAGGTCCGTCGATGTTGCAGATACCTCTAGAATTCATGGTCGTCGAATCGTGGTATTCTACCTAGCATGTCTGAACGGCTGAGGTCATTCCACCCAGTGTTGTTGAGCCAATGCTCAGTCGAATACTTGTACTGAGGTTGCTTTCTTCCCCATGGTCCGTAGATGTCGGGGCTCCGGTGAGATTGTCCAGTGGAAAGCGAATCCAGAGTACATGGTCTGACAGGTAGACCACCAGCAACAAAGGAATTCTTGTGACCAGAAGATTCACCGAGATGGCCCTGTGAGGAATGTCAGGGTGATGTCCGCTCATGTTTATTGTCGGAAGCTCTTTAGGTGGACAGGTTGTCCGGAACAAGTGGGATCATGTGTGTGCTGATATATGTCATCCCGCCTGGGAACGTGATCTTTTTTTCTCAGTGGCCGAATTTTGGGGGCGCACTAGTTTTTTTTTTTTTTTTTGTTGTTTTTTTTTTTTATTTTTTGTATTTTTTTTTTTTTTTTTATTTTGTTTTAGTTTTTTTTTTTTTAATTTTTTTCATCGCCTTTTTTTTTTTTTTGGGGTTAAATTTTGGCTCCAAAGCTACATAAGTGGCTTTTAACAGTATGTAATTTTTTTTTTTTTGCCTTGGTCTTTTTTGTGTTTTATTTTTTTTTTTTTTTTTTTTTTTTTATTTTTTTGCGTTTGGCGCGCGGGGTTTTCTTTTTTTTTTTTTTTTTTTTTTTTTTCGTTTCTTTGATTTTTTTTTTTTTTTTTTTTCAATTGTCGTTGTTTGTATTTTTTTTTTTCACTTTTATTTCCGACATGTTTTTCTTAATATTTTTTGCTGCATTTTTCCACGAGCAAAACGTGGTGAATTTATACTTGAAACCAGAGCCGGCCCAAGGCATAATGAGGAACAAAAACCAGCTTGGGGCCCCGTGTACTTTGTTGGGAGGGCCCCCAAAAGGCAGGTAACTTTAAAAAAAAAAACATTGTCAATTCCTTTGAGAAACACTGCAAATACACTAACTACAAAAGCAACTTTAATTATAGCACTGTTGCATTTCAGCATTGTCAAAGTTGTTGTGCACTGTTCTGTTGCAGTACATTTAAAACCAAAAATTTTAAAAAAGGCTGATGATTTCTGTATTTTTACAGTAAATGCATTGGTCCTGTCTTATCTTTTTCTTTTTTAGTTTTTTTCTACTTTTTAGTCCGAAGCCTAGGTGCGACATTCAGTCATCCCAGTACTATATCAATTATGAAAGATTAAATGTAAATCAACCCCAGGCTGCAACTTTCAGCTGAATTTGGTGCCATTTCAGAATAAAAACCATTGATGGGTAAAAACCTGCCAGGTTATGATGATTATAATGACAGAGTAAAGAATGAAATAGTATTATTGGTAGTAATAGAGGGCACCAAAATAAAGATTTTGCTTAGGGCCCCATGGAGGCTTGGGCCGGCCCTGCTTGAAACAGAGCGCGGGCACACCCAAGACCACCCACAAGATACAGGCTGCGTGCGTAAGACGGTCTTGAATGATGCAGCTCGCAAGAGATAAACAAAGATCTTCCCAAAGTGGGAACCAAACCTTCAAGTGTAATTGTCAAAACTTAATGACACCAGGTTAAAAAATAATAATAATAATAGTGAATTGATGTGAGAATATATCAGATGGATGGTGAGGAGGGTCGTGTATTGTATCATCAGATCTCCTAAAATAACTTTCTCCATACAATGGTCATGATCCTGAACAATAAAGTGGACTATTCACTATCAAAAGACTTTTCTCTGTCCAGACTTCTCTAACTAGCACAGGCCAAACTGGTGTAATGCCGATTTCTTTTTAAATCTAAGCCCAGTTAGCAGGGGAAATTATTGATTTTGTTTATCAGTTGGAAATCTTCCAATGTGAGGATTAAATGTAATTGTGTGTTTTCTTGCCAATGCCTTGGTTGTTTTTATGACCGAGGCTTATCTAACCCACTACACCACAGCTGCAAGGGTGGGTCCACGCAACACAAGCACTAGATAAGCCGTCTTTGCCTGATACCTAGAAGTTGTGAGCTGCTGTATTCTACCGTATTTCTGAACTGCTGAAACACTGAACCCTGTTGTTTGAGCCAAATGCTCAGTGAACTGAACCAATTTATTGAATCGGTCACTTATTTGGGGAAACCATGACCATTTGTCACCTGCAAAGTTATAGACACAACACCTTCTCACTCTCTAAAACACAATTCGCATAATGATGCACCATTGTTGCACAAAGGTTAAACTCAATTAAAGCACATGTTGTCACAGCTTCAACACAATGATTCAAAATTGATCAGACTTGTGGCTAATGATGTGACAACATCAATGTAATCCAGGTCAGAGAGCACTGGTTGTTTTCAAGGTTGTATAAACAAACAGAAATAAACTGAGAGGAAGAGGAAGAGTGCATGTGAGAGTTGGTCCAGGAGGAAGATGAGGGGAGAGAGAACAGGACTTTCTGATGAAATCAAAGCTCCTGTGATAGACCATGTGTATTTTCCATGGATTGACAAAGAGAGAAGCATCAGCAGATTCAGTGTGTCCACCATGATCAAGAGATTCAGAGTAGAAAACAGAACAAATCCTTTTTTTGTGTGTGATTACATAAATGTTTACAGTATACAAACAGATGTTTCAGATGTTCAGTAGCCTACAGTACATCACTTTGCAAATATAGCCTTGTGCTGTAAAAGAGGCTTAGGGGAAAGTCTATCACTTTTTGTAGACAAAGTATTGCATGTACTGTATTTTTGTAACCACATGTTATCTCTTTGTAGAATTTCAATACTGCCACATGAAGATGGGAGGAACCCTTTTGTTTTCCCCTACACCAAGAGACCCTCATTGTCCGTCAGGTGACGTGAAATGCAGCTGAAAGTCGTTGAAGACCATGTGAATTTTGAAGTAATCAGCAGTGTCAGCCTTTCCACCATTGGTCGAGCCTTTTGAGCGCAACAAGGATGGAGGTGGATAAAGTCCTGTGGCTGAATGGTTGTACATACTGTAAGCACTTGAGTTTTGGTTTTGTAGTTTACCCTGTAATATGATTATTTATTTTGTTTACTGTACATAAGTGCTAAATTCACAGAAGATTATTTTTTTTCATAATTTTCTTTAAATCCCCTTATCCCCCAAAATGCACAATAAACATTAGCCTATTTCTACAGCTTTGTGTCCTGAGCATTCTGTCTTCCATTCATTTCATGTAGTGAGCAATGACTGCTCAGTGGTGTTTGTCATTTTGACTGCAGCGGTATGATCTGACAACATCGTCTGGTTTTGAGCAGAGACGGAACTGTTTTGAGGCGATTGTTTGGTTTTGCAAGAAGAGTCTGATGTTTGGTTTGGTAAGGTTTATTCAGAACTAGTGACTATATGTGGAACTGACATTATATTTAGTTGGGATGAACTTCTTTTTGGGCTTGTATGCTCAGCTACTATAAGTGTGAAAAACAAATACTTATTTGGAATACTGAGTTTCGCTGCTAGAAAAGCAATTACAAAGAAATGACTTAGGCCAGACATCCCATCATCTATTGACGAATGGTACATCATTCACGATGTATTTGTCACTTTTATAATGAGGCTTCAGCAATTTAAATTCAAGGCACCTGGAACCAATGGAAAAGGGATATTTTAATGAAACACCTTTCTTTTGTTTAAGTCTTTTTTCTTTTTATATATACACACTACGATGTATTTTAATTTTATTGTATTGTATAATAAAAACAACCAGTGATCCTGTGTTATTTTATAAAATGTGGTTACTGTATATAAGACCATCTGCTGTCTCAAATTTATTTGCCAAACATAATAATTCAATTTAATGTTGTGCTCTAGTTCAGCTTCATGTAGCTGCATCAGTCATAATCAGAACTGAGAATAAGGATAATATGAGAAAAAAATGACTGAAATTATGATTTAAGACTTGGATACACACTGTCAAACCAGAAACAAACACAAATACTGAATACACAGTAGAATGAGCAAGTTTGTCAAAGCTGCAGTGAATTACATTTTTTCTTGCTGACAACACTTCCTAACCTTGATATGTTATCTCAGTGACTCCTCCTTAAGACAAGCAGCTGTCTGTGGAAACCAGCTGGAGATGTGACGGTGTTGTTTTGGGAGGTGGAGTCTATTGCCGACTCAAAAAATGTCTTATGCTATTGTTTTAGACAAACAGACATCCCAATGTACAGTATAAACTCAGATAGTTGTTGATTAGAGGTCATAAGAGAAACACCACTCCAAACTGGATGAAAATCAGGCTACACAACTTCTTTGTTTGATTTCTGCTCAACATCATTGCACATCTCATAAAAAGCTACAATGTCAAGAACCAGTGAGCTATCCTTAAATTGTGGTCACCATCATCAGTCAAGGCAGTGACATTGATTTTATTTGTTTTTTGGCCATTGATTGGCTTGATTCTCCAATTTGCTGATGAGCCCTGTAAGAAGTTCTTACCTTTCTTGTAGCACTTGCTTGAGAAGGTTCAAAGTGGCTTCAAGATACGTTTGTTGACCACAACCTCCATGGTTAAGGAGGAGACATCAACATCAACCTGTGGAGCCACTTTGACAAACAGGGATTATACTCAAACTAAACCACCATGTGAACAGAAAAAAAGCTTAGTGTAGAGCAGCGGTTCTCAAAATGGGGTTCTTGAGAGGGTCCAAGGGGGTCCCCAACTTTTTCTTGAAATTGTACCACTTTTTTTTAATTTTTTTTTTTTTTTAGAAATTTCACCACTTTTTCTAGATATTTTTTCTTTAACTTTTTTCCATTGATTAAACATTTTTGGAGATATTGTACCACTTTTTTCCAAAAAAATCTCTACAATATTTCCAAAAATTCACACCATTGGCCCTAATTTGAATGTATAGGCCCCTACACTGACTAAAAAAAGTAATATTCATCAGTCTCATAACAATTTATTTCTGCCGTTTGCTTCAAAATTTTGTCCAATGGTCCGTGGTCTAATTTGTGTCTATTTAGGGGTCCTGGATATAAAAAAGTTTGAGAAGCACTGGTGTAGAAAACATGCCTTTAATAGGCTATGGCAGAGGAATACTGAAGTTTGGCCTTTTTGTGTTGTGTTGGCAGCATTGTGGGGAAATATATACATGATAAATCAAATTTCTAGTGATGATCAGGTTGAACTGTAGGCTACAACAGAGAGTAAAAAGGTTCAAAATGTACAACAGAACAAGTTTGTGCAGCTGTGAACAGTGAGGGGAGTGGATCTTCAAAAGAGTAAACAGTGCTCAGTGTTGTTCTTCACCAGGGAGACTGAGGCAAGGACTGTGAGTGTTTGTCTGAGCGCCCTCTAGTGGACTTTCTACATTATGCCCTGCAAGTGACAGAATATTAAATACCAACTTACCTTAATACTTTCAATCTGTAAAAAAAACTAAACAAGTATATACAAAAGTAGGTCTCTTTTTCTGTAGCACATCAGCCATGTTTCACGTCACTTAAGTGAATTTATACACAAACAATAAAGCAGTACTTATAGAATACAATAAATGCAATAGAAACAGTGTGGTCCACATTTATTATTAATTCATTGTTTTTTCCAAGAACGCACAAAGTAGAAGAGCAGAAACACAATCTCAGATTTTAGATTAACCTTCATAAAACATAAACTAAAGAGCTGTTCGGTTACATTAAGTGGGTGTGAGCTTAAAAATTCTACATGTATAAAAAGATAGATACTTAAATTAAAAAGTTGAAAGTTTATAAAATTCAGTTGCTTAAAAGTGAGTATGAAAATTGAGAAAAAAAAATGTAAAAAGTAATAGAAATTTTTGACATCAATAGCCTGTGCACTTTTTGTTCAAGGAAAATTTGATTTTAGGCATAAAAGTTTATATCGACATATATTATTTTGAAATTCATATCTTACACGGCACTTCCTTTTTTAAGACCGCAATCAGTCACTTTCTGGTTCCCTGACAAATCTCACCGGTGTGGCCACAGCAGAGGGCGGCTCCACTGGTGCCTTCAGTCGTTTCTCTACCCAATCTTGTTAAATCTTTGAAGCACAGAAAAATTACAAACACAGACACACTCTAATCCTTCCTTACAACCGTCCACGATGCCTTCACCTATTAAAAAAATACAAGAGACCACAGTACCGAAGCCTTTAGAGACGATCTGCTACCACACTGATGCTGGCCTTGTGTTACATCATCACTACCATATACAGTGCCACGGAGCTCACAGGAGAGACACATCTTTGGGTTTAATTTGGGGAAAACGTGGTCGACACATAAAATAAATTTTGTCCTCTGGTTAAAAAGGTGTCATTGGTAAACAATGGCCTGGGAAATAAAAAAATCATGATCCTTGTTGATCATGAATTCAGTCGGAATTTAAAAAAAATCAATATCAAAAATACTCTACCGTAAATAAATCTTGTGTATAAATATTGATAGACTGTTGAAATGGTGTTTTCTGTTCTATATTTGCGTAGCACCAATGAGCTTGTTGATGCAAAGGACACTTATCCATGAGAGGGGGTGGCTTTTGTTATTCCAAATGACTGTGATGGTCGCACACATAATGATGCTACTGTGGAGCAGCTATTGTACATGTTACAATGACAAAGTATTGCTCTATGAAAAGGAGCTAATGAGATCCGTATGAAATAAAAACAAGTGTATAATAATGACCTGTATAATGTAATCATGGTGAACAGTTTTGACTGGTAAGTGCCACTAAAAAAAAAAAAACAGTGTTGACAAATGGATTATAGTGAGACTGATGATTACACAGCCTCTGTAGATGTTTGCTTGTTTCAGATTGTACCACACAAGAAATCCACGTTTTCAACCACCATGGTGATGAAATGTGTACAGAAAGCAACGGATAACAATGGTGCAAGCTGTCACCTAATAATCCGCACATTATTATGATCTACTTAAATTATGGAGGGTGAAAACGAACACACACACACACGCACACATACACACGAACAAACTCAACGTATTTCCTAATTACACTATGAAAAAACAACAACAAAATCATCACGCTGTAATGGGAGCAGTGGTGGTGGATGGGCTGTAGAGCAGCTGTCAGCTACAGAGGGGCTGTGGTTTATTTTGTTTCACCAGACGGAGGAGAGGAACCCAAGAGAGGAGACTTGGGTGAAACCTAGACAGAGTTAAAAAAAAAGAAGAAGAAGAAAGAAACAGGTATTAGAAAGGGGAACGTTTATGTCATTCATGAGTGTGGGTGAATTTTGACGTTTCTCTTCATCTAGATTTTGTTGCTGCTTCATAGCAAAAAGTACTTTAACCATTTTTATTTTGTGACACATTCAATCTCCTTCATTTACATTTTCTTCAGTTTGTCATTATCTACAGGAATAATGTGACAAAAGGTGGATGACACGGCAAGCACTTCCCAAAAAACGTCTAGTAGGGTGCTGGATCTAAAAACACTAGCAAAAAAACAAAAAAAAGGGAGGTGTGTGGATTCCTTTGATTTACAGGAATAACCCATAATGTTCACTCAGAAGCAGAATAAGTCACATATGGCTGCATTGCAGTACTGAGGAGACTGAAAGTGGACAAATCTGTAGTAAAACATCTTCCTCTTTCATGACTCAGGTGCATTAGTGTCCTGGTTTCAAGCTTTATGCTGTTTTTTGATGATATAGTGTTTATGACACATGAAAAGATGAACACCCTGGTTCTTCACATCTCTGTATACATGGTTTCTGAGCGTCTGCCTACAGCGTTATCTTCAATTCTCACCATCTCACTGTGAAATGCTTCAGAATCCTGGTGAGGTGTTTAATCAACCACATTAGTTTGGTCTGTGTTAGTGAGTAGTCAAGGTCACACATCCAGGATAAGCACAAAGGGACTGACTGTTGTAGCTCACGACAACAGTCAGTGTGTGTTTGCAGTGTATGAGAGGACTCACGGGGGAAGGAGGCTTTGCAAAGTTGAGGTGAGCGTACAGAAGCACAGCGATGTCGTTCTGGCTGGCCTCCAGGGCGATGGACAGCGCTGTGCTGCCGTCCTGCAACAACACACGACATGACGAGTTTGTCAAGAAAGAGGGAAATAGAAACGACTTTTTAAAAAAAAAGAGGGGATGGATTAGGCTTACGTTATCGGTGAGAGTGGCATCACAGCCCGGCACAGACAGTAGCTGACGCACAATATCCACATGGCCGTGTTCGCAGGCACACATGAGCGCAGTGGAGCCGTCGTCGTCGCGGATGTTGACCTGCGCCCCACAGGACAGCAGCGCCCGCACCATGTCCCCTCGACCGTGGCTGACCGCCAGCATCAACGCCGTCTGACCGGCCTGCAAAACACCCACAATGCAACATTTTAACCTCATGTTTCTGCTAGGATTTTTTGAAGTAGTGGCAGCGACCTGAGTTCACTGACTGCTGTGTGGAAAAAACCAGACTGTGGTCCGTTAACGAGGCGAGTTTGGAGGCTGAGTAGAGGAGAGAAAAAAGAGAGCGAGGAGGAACTATGAAGGACTTAGCTGTAAGGGAAAAGCACCTAAACTGAGTCGAGTAGAGCTATAACTGTGTAGTGAAAAGGGGTGAAAAGTAATAGTAACTGGTAGAAAAAAGAGAAAAGGCTAAGGCACTCATCTTGTATCAAACATTTTAAATGCCTTCATTGTAATAAGGGCCAAACATAGTTAAAAAAAAAGGGACGCTTTGATGCGTTTCGGCTGACTTCTTCAGGAAGTGTAGTCTGACACTCTACTGACCCAGCCCTTCACCAAAGAGCACCATCTTAACAAAAGAAACTCATAGTTCCAGGCAGCACTCCTAGTCTTTGGCTTTTCTAATAGTAACTGGTAGTGGAAACCCTGCTTTACATTATTTTAAAGCAGAAGTAAGCGATCCGGTGGTTTTGGCTAACTTCCTGTCAGCCGATGGAGTTAGCAGTCCCCGCCCTCGTCCCTACGTCACCACATTCACGCGCATCCCTTGGCTGCACACACAGAGAGGACCGCCCCTTTATGCCGTTCTCTCTCCTCATTGGATAAAGGTTGTAGGATACAAGGAAAGTTTTCTCCTCGGCTTACAGCAGAGCAGAGTGACTGACAGACCCGTGTTTCAGACCAAACACTCTATATAAGTGATTGCTGTTGGAAGATATAACTATTTAAGACTTATATTAACACAAATATTCTGCTTACTTCTGCTTTAACATCTAAAAAAAAAAAACATCATTCTGAAGGTGTGGCTGCTTTTATTTTGCTGTGGCAGTGCGCCACGATCAATTACATGTAGTGGAAACCCTGAGATGTGACAACAGCACATTGTAAACACCAGTCCAGCTCCGACATGTGTTTGGAGCTGCAGTGACACCTAGTGACCAGTAGAGGGCGCACCTGGCTGGCCTTAGCGTTGACGTCCCCTGTGCGCAGCAGCTGCAGGACGGTCTGAAGGTCAGTGTCGGAGTGGAAAGCAGCCAGAGCCGTCAGCATGATGGCCGTGTATCCCGCCTTGTTCTGTTTGTCAGCGTTACACAGGCCTGTCAGGTGGATGAGACGGGATCAGTGTGACGGGAGGAGAGACAACGACAGGGAGGCACCGACGCTCATGACACGGCACAGCAGAAGTAGAAATATCAAGTAAAATCATTTAACAAATCCATCTGAGATCAAATATTTCAGTTTTAATGAGTGCAGATTTGTTTACTGTTTTTCAAGGTGACATATTGTCTTAATTATTACCGGTATTAGTACTTTTTGAGTTTCTGTCATGACAATTAAACATAAACAACAACATAGATGAGTGATAGAGTGTAGATATAATGAGATTTCATAGGTGTGTATGTGTTTGTTATCAGATACAAGAATAATAATAATATTGTTATAATATAAATAATGAATATATGATAATATACTAATGTGGTTATAGCAGTTATTCAAATGTGAACATATATATACACAGACAGAATAATAACAATTTAATAATAATATATAATAATTAGGGCTGTCAGAGTTAACGCGTTAATCGCGATTAGATTAATTAAAAAAATTAACGCGATTAAATTTTTTAATCGCGGTTAATCGCGGCCCATTTTGTCCTCTGTCTGCTGGACTGGAGGACTGGAGTGTGGGACCTCCAGTCCAGTAGGTGGCGGTAAGGCACCTTCAAGTTGGTTGCTACACAAATATACACAGTCTAACATATATACACAGCTCTATCCATTGATTTTTTGACGGCTTTGTTGTCAACAAATGCACGTGGCGATGTATTGATTTTTTGACGGCTTCTGTTGTCAACAAATGCACATGGCCAGGCAGAGGCGTAGCAAAGTAAAGGGCAATTTCCACTGGATGCAATTCGTTTCAATTCTGTGTGAGTTTCATGCATCATGTGTTATGATTAGGTACTAGGCCTGCTAGGTCTGGTCTAAAAGTTGTTTGTCTAGAGATTATAACACTTTGGAGGGTTGAAAGTCCAAAGCGCCATATATAATATTTTTAATAGAGATTAATCGCGAGTTAACTATGGAAAAAATGCGATTAATCGCGATTAAAAAAATTAATCGTTTGACAGCCCTAATAATAATGAATGTTGCAATTCATATCTTACTTAAATGTCAATAGATTTAAATTGACAAAACAAACAAAGCATGTGACAAAAACACACACACACAGCTCACCAGTGTCCAGCAACAGTTTGACCACGGGGAAGTTGGAGTGGGAGACGGTGTAGTGGAGCGCTGTGTTCCCGTTGCCGTCTGCCATGTTGATCACAAACTCCAGCAGCTGAGGGGAGACCGAGGCGAAGGCGTCCATGTAGGCCTTGACAACAGCTGTGTCCGCAGCTTTGTGACAGGACACGCGCAGCCACTCCTGCAGCACGCTGGTGTAGGCCGCCCGCTGAGACCAGACACAATGAGGACACTTTAGAGACGCATGGACACACTGGACACTAGGTCGCTGAGGAAACGTAGGAAGTGTAGGAGCGCAGCCACACAGACTGAGCACGAGGTAAACGTATTGTTCTCTGTGTTGCTCCTCTAGTAGCTGTAAGCTTTAAACTTCCTGGAGTTTGAAGTTTGTTTTTTGACTGATTCAAGTATTTACAGATGAGCAGGCCTCTTAAAATTAGGGCCGACCAAGTCAATCAGTATTAGCATGACAGAGATTGATTCAAACTTTGCAGGCAAACTGTCTGGGTTTTTTTAAAAACTTATTTTTAAACTGTCTGGGTTTAAATTAGAAAAATATGTCCTTGCATAAGTCGATCCACGAGGGGAAAATAAAGTTTGGGTTGTCTGTGGTGCGCTCATTTCTATAGGTTTGCTCATCACAACTTACAACTGTAGGACAGTGTAAAAACTCATTACAGGTATCAGTCTAGGTAATTGAATCACGTCAACTTGACTTAGCATTTGTCTTTGAAGACGTTTCACGTGGCTTCATCAAATCAAGCCACTTGGATAAGGGCCGAAACGTCTTCAAAGACAAAAGATAAGTCTAGTTGACCTGATTCAATTACCTAGACATGCCTTTAACCTGGACAAATGAGAATTCATTCATTCGTTACAGGCTTTTGTCATTTCATAGTAATATTTATTTACATTTCAACATTTTCAACAGTTTGCTGCAGTGCTGCACCGAGGCTATGTTGAATAATAGAAGTTATTCACTGTTAAAAAGTAAAATGATGAACCTCTAGTTCAAATTTGTCACAAGTGTTTGAACCATAAATGAGGGATCATTGCAAAAATGTGTTTTCTCTCAGTATTGGTGTCATGGTCGGCCCCAAATATCCCGCATCAGTCGGACTGACAGTTCTTGACTGAGCAACAAGATAAATCCTTGAGCTTGTCAGTGTCATTTTTTAAACAGGACACTGCTGCTTGTTCCTGGAGAGCAGCCCTGACACTGAGTGGATTATCTTGGTTGAACAAAGTGAATTAAATTGAACTCTTACCGCTGCTTGTTGGCTGAAGGCGTTGGGCTCCCCGAGGGCTTTCTGCAGGACGCAGAGCGCCGACATCAGGCTGTCGCTGAGCTCCAGTCTGAGACAGAGCAGGAGACAACACGCTGTCAGTCATAGATACGAGGGGTGATGCTCATTGTTGACCACTCTCGGGGTTCCCACTCTTTTCTTGAAATCATTTTTCAGGACATTTCAAGCTGCTACAGTACGACAGACATTATTACGCCATATACTAATACATCCCTCGTACCATTCATGCTTTGGAGAAATAAAGTTGTCCCTTATTTAGTAAAGAATTGTTTCTATGTTTATTGCTCTCTCACCCCCAGAAGTCTGATTTAAAGATGTGCAGTCTATGGCTCTAACTTATCTATGAAATAATCTCTTACATGCTTAGAAATGACGACAAATTCATCGTAGAACAACGTTTTTGTTTTTAACACACACACCCACTGCTGCTCCTCTATCTGTCACTCAGCAGAGAGAAAACCTTGTGCTCTCACGGTCCAATATCGGTAACACTCATCAACTAAAAGTCTCTAGTTTTATCACTAGAGAAAAAGTCAAATAGAGCTCTGGTGGCTAGACATGTAGTTCTTGAGATCGGTCTTGTTCTCAAGACCACTTTTTTGTGGTCTTGGTCTTGTCTCGGTCTCAACAGTGTTTGGTCTCGGCCTTGTCTTGGTCTCGCAATGTCTCGGACTTGCAGAACGGTCTCGAAGGGATTTATAGCCTACAATATTCAGGCCGGCATGCTTTTTATTTGGATATCATTATTTATACGCCCCCTTCAAGTTGGCACTCGTCCTCTCGCGTTCTACAACTCATGCGGAATAGCAAAATATGGTGTAACTAGTTGGGTTTTTTTTGGTCTCGTTCTCGGTCTTGAGCTCAACTGGTCTTAGTCTTGACTTGGTCTGTCTTGGTCTTGATACTCTCTGGTCTTGGTAGTGTCTTGGTCTCGGTTCAGGCGGTCTTGACTACAAGTCTACTGGTAGCTGATGTCACCATGAGATAAATAATTTTCCAGGACAGCTCAAGCTTTTGCAGGAAATCTGACTTTTTTTTTTCTCATTTTCCATGTGTTTTCCATGACTGGAAAATTAATCAACCATTTTCCAGGTTTTCAGGTGTGTGTGTGTGTGTGTGTGTGTGTGTGTGTGTGTGTTTACCTGACTTGTATGGCCGATGCTGCGGTGCTGTCGTTGGTGTCGCTCTCAGCTGCCGGCTTGGACTCCGACTGGCTGGACACGACGGCTGTTTCTGATTGGACGGCGGCGGTGCACTGCTGCTTGGTGGTGATGATCTCAGTGGTTTTGGTGACACACAGCGAGGGAGAACATGTAGCTGGTGTTACGACGACCCTGGAGGGTTCAGAGGCATCGGAGGCGATCTCCCGTGTGACTGTGTGCGACGTCTGGCTGACGGGCTCAGTCGAGGCGGTAGACTCGTTTGCTGGACGTGGAGGAGTCGGAGTCGAGGCGACGCCCGACGCTGGTGGCTGCGAGGCACATTTCTGCACAGCTGTGTCTGTTGCTGGTGACTGGGGGTGGCCGTCTGGCAGTCTTGTCTGACTCTCTGCAGCTGCGGACTGGCTGGGACTCTGCTGCTGTGTTTCTGGAACGACGGCTGGTAGTTTGGCAGTGGCCTGCTGAGGTACGCTGTTGCTTTCTCGGGGCTGAGGAGCCTTGCTGCTGCTGCTGATGTTATGGGATGTTTGCTGGTGCTGGCCTGTCGATGCAGAGTCTGGCAGTTTTTCCCTGGCTTCGTGATATTCGCTGGAGTCGCTCGCCTCGTCTGAACTCTCGCTGCTGCTGTCGTCCGATGATGTGGATTCATAACTGCGAAAAAAAAAAGAAAAAAGAAGAATTTATTATCAAAACAGCTCCAACTCTTTGAAACTCACACCTGCTTTATCATTGTGCACGAACAGGGAACACAAACACATTTCTGCTTTGTAACTCAGACCTTTTGGCTGCAACAGACACTCTTCTTTTTCCAACTACAGAGAAACTCACACCACACCGCACATCTGGGACCAAACACTGGCGCCAGAGCATTCAGTGGTAGGAAATGACCGACGGGTGGTCACTTACCCTCCATTGACTCCAATGAACTGTAGGTTCTTCTTAGTGGAGGGAGAGCCTGGTTCACCGTCTGCTTTCCGCTTCATGATGGACCTCAGAGACTGAGGAGATGAGGCTGGTACAAAGACAACAGTCATCACACATAGAGCCAGACCATGTCGTATGGTTACATTAAAGCAAGTCAGTTTTTATTTTGGTGCAATAAGCCATATTCACAGAGTCTCCATCTTTGCTTACGCCATCACTCAAGGTGGGAAGATTCAACGCCGCCACATAATGTTACCGTTAACGTTAGCAGTTGCAGCCAATGCCGGCTAACTAAATTCAAATCAGTTTAACCCAAATGTCGTTTTATTGTGTCCCTTCAGACATTAACAAACCATGCCTTCCTTAAATCTGTATCAACAGGGACGCGATGAAAGGAAAGCCGTTTATCAGACTCCCAACGTTTGTACGGCTTACCCACCCCGAGTGATGACGTAAGGAAAGATGGCAACGCTGTAAATATGGTCAGTAAACAAGCGTGTATTGAACGGTTACCTGTCTTGGGGCCTTCTTGTGACTGGAGGGTCTCTGCGTTTGCCTGCAGCTGAGTCTCTCCGTCTTTGGAAAGCATCAAACCAACGTGGTTATCAGACGTGCCGACGACGATGGCGGAGTTGGCCACAGGTACTGAGGTGGACAGCTCGCTCCTCAGGACGTCCCGTACCTGCTTGGAGCTGACGGCGATCGGCAACTCAAGCAGAGCATCTGAGAGACGGAGAGAGGACTTCAAGTTTCCAACCTGGACTTATTGAACATATTAATATGATATGAAGCAGACAGTGAACAAATTAAATTACAAGTTTACTGCTCAGTTTATTGGTTACACCTGTGCAGTCTCATGCAATCCTATGCACTAAGGGTCACCTGGAGAACATCCTGGTTTATATTCGTTAAAAGGTGCTGATTCAGTTAATTAAGTGGTATATTTTAAAGGCTGAAGTGAAAATGAAAGGAAGGGAATCGGCAAGTACTCTCCCAGGTAATAATATGATGGGTGCATGGCTCGAACAGGCTTGAAAGAAGTTAAAGGGGCAGCACTCGCAAAATGTCCTTTAGGTAGCTTTAATGTAACAGGTCGCGAGGTACAAACGTTTCAACAGTAGTCTGAAGAAGACTAATGTTACATTAAAGCTACCAAAGGACATTGTGCGAGTGCTGGGCCTTTAACTTCTTTCAAGTGAAAATCAACAACAACTGGCTTTATGCACAGCTCCACTAGTTCCTGATCTTAAAGCAGAAGTAAGTGATATATTTGTGTTAATATAAGTCTTAAATAGTTATATCTTCCGACAGCAATCACTTACATAGAGTGTTTGGTCTGAAACACAGGTCTGTCAGTCACTCTGCTCTGCTCTGAGTCGAGGAGAAAACTTTTATCGTATCCTACAGTTTTTATCCAATGAGGAGAGAGAACGGCATGCAGGGCTGTGTGTGCAGCCAAGGGACGCCTTGAATGTGGCGACGTAGGGACGAGGACTGTTATGGTGCGTTCAAGGAAACTCGTTTTTTTCCGACCTGTGAAGTCGTACCAGTTCGATCTGGTACATAGACTGTACAAAAAGACGTACTGGTACGATTTCACCGGTCGGAAGTTACGAGTGGCCGTTATAGTGACTTTCACCGGTAAAACAGGTCGGAAAAACACGAGTGGGTTGCCTGGAACGCTACAAAGTCGTAAGTTGTGACTTGAAGCTGTAATTTATGATTTCAAAAGAACGCAGCATTAGCGAAAACGACCAGATCACTCACTTCTGCTTTAAACCAGCTCCTTTATTTCCTGTCTTACATTATTGGACAAACTGATTAATCCAGGTGTGTCTGACCATTGTTGTGAGGTCAGACACACCTGGATTAGTTAGTTTGTCCAATAATGTAAGACAGGAAATAAAGGAGCTGGTTTAAGATCAGGAAGTAGTGGAGCTGTGCATAGAGCCTACTGAGCATGATATTCTTCACACAGAGTCCTGGTGCATTGACCTGCATCAGACTGTTCAGGTAAAGGTGATAAACCGGCGTCTCTACCGGACGAATCCCGACCTTCAGCTTGTCGTCTGTGTTGTTGCCCCTCCAACGCTGCTGCGCCCCCCGGCTGAAGGGAGGGGGAGCTGCAGGTCTCTGCTCGGAGCAGCGTGCCCACCTCCACCATGGTGGGCTGCTCCGACGTGTACACCTGGATCCCCACAGTCCTCTGCTCCCTCTGCTGCGGCTGCTGCGTGAAGCTGACCAGCGTGTGCAGGCTGCAGCCCTGCGGCTCCTGCCAGCCCATGCTGGTGGCCATGACCGGATGCACCGGCTGAGGAGCGTTCTGGACGGCGGTGGCCTGCTGCTGCTGCTGCTGGGCGGCCTGCAGCTCCTGCATTGTCCTCTGTAGCTTCCCCTCCAGTTGACCCACTTGGTTCTTGAGGGCCTGTGTCTCTGGCACCAGCCCCAGATCCTCCTCCCGGACCCCGACTCCCACCTGACGGCTGCCCCTCGAGTCCTCTGGCCCCACGCCGATGGTGCGCACCTCCCGCTTCGCGTCCGGCCGAGCTCCACCCACGATCACCGTGTCCTCAATCTCACACCCCGAGTCTTGTTTATTGCCCTCGGGGGTGGTGGGAGACAGCGGACCCGGTGACTTGTTGCTGCTCTTGGCTCCGGCGCTCAGCTCCTCTTCGGGGATGTCGATGTAGAGCTCCCCGCGGGGACGACCTCGGCTGAAACCCAGAGTGTGGCCGAGGAACTTCTGGCTCTTCAGCTGGACGCTGAGCTGCCGTTTCTCCTCCTGCAGCACCGAGATCTTCACCTGCAGCACCGGGATGGTCTTCACCTGCTCCTCCAGCTCCTTTATCTTCCTGAGCGCCGCCGCCATCTGCTCCCTGACGTGCTGCAGGTGGGCCGGGGTCGGCGTCACCGGGGTGGAAAGGCCGGAGCTCATGGGGGTGAAGGATCCTCCGCCGCCGTGGGCCCTGTTGTAGCTGTGTGCGCTGCTGATGGAGGTGTTGGAGCCGGCCACGCTGCTGTGCATGCTGCCCAGGTTGGAGAATCTGCGCCCCTCTTTCTCCTCTTCCAGCTTCCTGCGCGCGTCCAGCAGCGTCTTCTCCACCCGCGCCGTGCTGAAGTTGGGCCTCTGTGACGTGTGGTAGCCCGGCGCGCAGTAGGAGAAGGAGGAGTGCCGGCTGTCCATGCTGGTGTTGGAGCACAGAGACTCCGTGGACGTCCACCAGGAGCCGGCGTAGCCATAACCGCGGGGCAGGGAGCCGTAGCGCGGTCGGCGTTGTATCGGCACCTTCTTAATAGTGTTTCCCTTCTCTATGTCGTTTACATATTTGAGGAAGTCGAGGTCCAGACGGTAGCCGTAGGGGGTCTCCACTGAGTAGGGCGCCTCCTGTTCTTTGCCGTGCAGGGAAGGGGGAGCAGGCGGGTTGAGTTTCCCTGAGGGGGAAGGAAATCAACTTTAAACAAACGGAAATCTGCGTCTAATCTTGGGCTCAGACTTTAGAAAATAGCACTGACTCTGGGTGACTGTGTATTTACGTACGTGCTCTGAAACAATCACTAAATGAGGCTCAAAGTGGGACAGAGCAGTCCACTTTATAACCTGACCCTCTAAGTGCCGGGATATCACTGCTGTTACGTTACTTACGAGTATCTGACAGTTTCAATCCTCACAAAAACAACTAATTATTCTAAAATACCTTCATTATTATTATTATATTGAGTGTTATTGGTGTAAATAAGCAGCAGCTGCACCTGGGAAGCCGGGGTCCATGTGCAGCACCTGAGCCATAATGAGCCTGTGGCTGGTTTTCAAACAGTCACCCACCAACTCTCACCTGTAGAGACACAGACACAGGTAGACAAAACAAACGAGCACATGATGAATAATTCAATATATCATAAACAAACAAGTAAAATGTTAATAATATATGATTTTAAACAGAAACCTGACAGGGTTAGTGTCTATACCGACACCAAACCGATATATGGTTTGTACTGCAGCCATAAAATCAATGCCGTATTGTTTATCTTTTCGTGTCAGGGTCAGAAATAGTTTCACTGTTTCTTTCGCGACGTCACCCTCGTGCCTCCCCTTACATCTAAATTTATCCGTCCATTTTTCGGAGAGCGTAGCGGGTCACAGTCGATTGTGTGTTTGTTTCTGTTCATAGCGCTCGGAGAAGAGGAGTTACAGGGGGAAAGTTTCCTGGCAGCTAAGTCCAGGACAGAGGTTGGAGTCTGCCAGTTACAACCTTATTAGGAATCATCTGTGCACGCTAACCTTCGCTTCTCAAATTAGGGTTTACAGACACTCTCTCCTCTTTCTCCATCCCCCTCTTCTGCCTTCTCTATTTGTTCCCTCTTTATGCCTTTTCTGCTGTTTTTCTCCCACTCTCCACGTCAGCTGACGATCAGGAGGTTTTCTCCGTCTCTCTCTCTCCCTTCACTTGCTCATTACTTTCCACACAGGGAGCACAGTGAATTTCAATGCGTTTTTCATACCAGAGGTAATGCATCTCCGCTCTTTATAAACAAAAGATTGTGCCTTTTCCTCCCACAGAGAGAGAGCAGCGTTTGTGGAGTCCACAACCAACGGCCCGAGCCTCTGAGTTTGTGTCTGCTTGGAAAAGATTAACTTTCTAGGTCATCACTTTGTGGGAACCGGGGATGTAATGTTTAAGCCATGCACAGATTTAACCAGTTGAACATCGTTATATTACTGAGATCAAAAGTTTGAACTCCAAACCTCCACTTTGTTGTTTGAGGAAAGACTCAGTTCACTTCAGACAGTTTAACCCTGGTCTACTCTTTCTTCAGTCTCCTCTCTCTCTTTCTCTCCGTCTCTCCCTCTCTCTCTCTCTCTCGCTATCTTGTGACTCTGGTGCTTGCTCGTTTGTGAAAAGTAGGACACTTGGAAACACTGACTAAATTGACTTGGTATTTCTGAAGTCCTGCAGTCACTTTAATGTCTCTGTGTGATTTCCCTTATCAGTGTCCCTTCATCACCCTCTCATACCAAGTCGGCCACACACACACACAGTGTCACACAGTGTCAAACACTGTGTGTGTGCGCATACTGACCCACCCACATTGCAACGATAGAGCCACAATGCTGAGCCAAATGTATTTCAGCTCACATATAAAGAATTTATCAGATGTACATTTTAAGGCGGCCTTATATTACAGTGTTAAACCCCAGAGACTTGCTGAAGAAAAAAGAAAAAAGAAAAGAGCATAAGGCGTGCTGCTGCAGCCCTGATGGATCCACTAAATATAAGATAACAAAAGTGCCTTTTCATCGCAGATTTAAAAAAAAAATGTTTTCAGTAATGTGGAATAATTTCATGAAACATTGAAGAAGAATTTACAGCAGCAGAGACGGGCTTGGCTCTGGCTGCGTGCCCTTCCCTTCCTAACGCAGCGTGAGAGTCTTGTTTATCTCAAGTAAGGAATGAAAGTGTTAGATTGATTATGTGCTGCACGCTGTACACTGCACAGAGTGGGCATGACTGCATGTGTGAGAAAGTGCGAGCAGGACGTACAGGAGGAGGAGGAGGAGGAGGAGGGTGGAGGACAGCGATGACAGGGGACAGTTGATGAGATATAATTAGAGTCTGCGGTTAAACAAGCAGCAGAGGAGACATGACAGACGACATGGTCCACTCTGCCACTCGCTGCACTCCACAAAATGCACTTTTCTGCTCCTTCACATTCACATTCACATTCAATCCTCGCTCTCACATTATTCTTTGCTTCCTTATTGCTTCTCCGGGTGCCATTCCTCCCCCTCCTCCTCCTCTCTAAACGCCCACGCCACCGGGCCTCCACATCTGCTTCTCCAACCCTGGCTCATTGGGTGTTTCAGATGTGTTAGCAATGTATTCCCCCCTGAGTGTGTGTATATATGTGTGCATGTGTATGTGTGTGTGTGTGTAGCGGCTGACCTCCCTCCCTCTCTCCTTCTCTCTCTCACAGCTCCCAAACAGAGTTCCTTTGAGATGACATGTGAACAGAAACCAGTGTGCGCCCTGCCCCAGCAGCGCCACACCAACCATTCTTCATAACCACTCTCTCTCTCTCTCCCTGGCCGGCTTCATCCAGGACAAATGCCTCCTTGCCCCCATTTTGCCCCCTCCAACCCCCCACTCCCACCATCCTCCTCCCCATACAGCTGCATACCACACTAAAGGAAGTTAACATCGCCTCGTCGACTCCCCCCCATTCCTCCTGCTATTAAGATTAGGACAACCCTGAGGGAGGGAGGTGGGGGGGGCACGATGCAGGTCATCCAGCACAAATTACACGTCTGTCCTGTAAGATGTCACGAGAATAAGTGCATTATACAACCCCCCCGCCCCTCGCTACAACTGAACAGAAGCTGGTGTTTGTACATACAAGGAGGCTTTAGGTCCATTTATTCACAACTACACACACACAGAGTTTTGCACGCTCGTATCTGGAGGATTAGAAATTGGGTTTGATTTACAGCGTGTGTATAGATTCCTGTGTCTTCGCTGTATCTGAGGGCTGAGACCACCCCGAGGAGCGAATCCAAAACGCCAGGCCTCGTCTCGAGGTCAGCTCTCCCACGTTTCTCAAACCCGTTTCTTTCATTCATGGAGTCATCTTATTATTATTGCCATTACAAAGGATTAAAACCTCAGTATTGCAAAGTCAGAAATACCATTCTTCCCACCACCCAGAGACGATCTTTATGGATTTTTCCGCTGCCTAAACGGACTCTCTCAGCCGCTGCTGATTGCTATTCTGCTCCAGCTTGGGAATGGTTTGTGAATTAGGAAAAGGGGGATTTATTTTCCACTTCATACCAGCTGCTTTGCGCTGCAAGGACGGGATCTCTCCTCCCCAGGCTCCTCGCTCTCTCCCTTCCTTTTCTTGCACTCTCACACTCTGCACCTGTGGAGGGGAGGGGGACAAGAAGAAAAAGAAACGTGAACTTTTGGCCGTCGCCGATTCTGGTTCTAACAAAAAAATGTGAAACCGCACGGAAACAAAAAAGGAAATATCTCGACAAGTTAGTCATCAGGGGACGTTGGTAAATCTCCCATTAGAAGGTGTGTAGCTGTGTTGACACAAAGATAAAAACAGACTTATGACAGGTTACAAAAGAGCGGCTCCCGCAAGACTATAAACACCAGGTTGCACCGCCAGAGAAAACATTCCCAAACATTCCAGTGGTTTTGACGGACAAGTCGGATGTGAACAACGCACCCCCATGAGATGCCAATCACTCTCTGACCTGCTTGTGGTGCAGCCTGGATGATCCATGCACACAGCAACTCTGCTCCTCTCCAAGCTTTCTAGAAACAATCCCCCCCCCCACCACCCTCCACCCTCCTCCTCTTCTTCCTCTCTGTCTCCCTTCACCTCATTCCCTGCTCCAGTTCAAGCCTCTCTAATCAATTCAAGGCCGGGACGGGAGCCTCCCTGCCATGTGATTGGGCAACGTTTTCTGTTTTCTTGCCTCTCTGACTAATAACACTCCCTGATCCAATGGCTCTTGCACACACACACACACACAGACACACACACACACCCTCCAGTTTTGTTTTGGATGGTGGGACCAGCGATCACCTTTAAAGACTTGAGGCTTTGGCTGCTGTCAGAGATGGACAGAGTACTCGACCGACAGTACTTGAGTAAGAGTAGTTCAGTCGACATGTTACTCAAGTAAGAGTAAAAAAAGTACTTGCTTTTAAAGGTACTTAAGTATCCAAAAGTACATGCTTTTAAATTTACTTTAAGTAAAAGTAAGAGTAAGAGTACATTTCTTATTTTTCACATCAATGAATTACTATAATTTTTTCAAAATGAATTTAAGGATCTTTTAACTCTTGTTTCTGAGAATTAACTCTTTGAAACCACCTGCACTGATGTGACAAACACAGCTTGTGTCCAATAGTATTTTAGAAAAAAAAAGAGCAGACCTGAAAGTAACGAGTACTTTTCAGCCTTCCTAGAAATTAACTCGAGTAAAAGTAAAAATATTTGTCTTGGAAATGTATTCAAGTAAGAGTAATAAGTACCAAAGAAATCTAATACTCAGGTAAAGTACAAATCCTCTGGATATGTACTTAAGTACAGTACTCAAGTAAATTTACTCCGTTACTTTCCACTACTGGCTGCTGTAACTTCTGTGTCCGCCGCCACATCAGCTGCTTGACTGTGTCTGCTCGTTCTCACGCCTCAGCTATTACTGCTGCATGTGGACGACATTTTGTCTGAGCCTCCTGCAGCCCCCTTAAAAAACACTGATAGGTGACCTTTGCATAATATCATAACAAGACGCGCTGTTGTTCGTGGGCCCATTGTTTCATATTGTTGTCATGCCAATAGCGCAGAGGGGTGGAGGAGGAGGTGGAGGAGGAGGTGGGGAGGAGAAACAGACCTTTTAGACTGGAACGACAGCCAAAATCACAAAGAGCCATTCATTCAGCCTCTGGTTCCACAGCTGGTTCTAATATAAAGCGAGGAGGGGCATCTCCGAGAGGCAGAGACACAGGGAAACAGTGTGTGTGTGTGTGAGTGTGCGGCGAGGAAATTTGCCTCAAAACAAACAAACAGTTGATGAAGTGGTGTTACGGACCCACACACTGACAAGAGGCTGGAAATACAAGGAGCAGGACGACGTGATTGATGTCTGGATCTACAAGTGCCGGAGGCTCATAAACCACTCGCAGTTTGTGCTACTAATTATGTAAGATAGAGAACAAAACACACACACGCTCAGGACACACACACACACATGCACACACACCGCTGTCTGATTACTGAACTTGTATATCAAATGCAAAAGATGAGGAAAGGATTAAAGACTGTGGGCCTCTTTAGTTTTTACAGTGCAGATGGCAAATACATGTGTAAGACAAATACCAAACATTACAGGAGACAACTTGAACTCCCATTGACTCCCACACAGCACAGATGAGAAAACACACACACACAAATACACATACACACACACCCCTCACACGCCAACACTGTCTCAAACTTTCAGACTCCCACAGATCTACAAACAAACACAGCAGCAGCAGCTTTTAAAAAAAAATTGCCCTCCTCAGGTATAAGGGCATCGCTGATATGAAAGCTGGATGATTTGGCTGTTTTTAATTCGCCCGTCTGTCTTCGGGATGATAAGTCTGACAGCGTGACGATACGATTAAGCAACAGCCCAGTATTACACACATCACATCACATCAAGCCGAGGCTAGGTACTGTAGGTTGGCTGGAAAAACAGCTAGGGATGATGATGATGTGACGGCACGGCCAACAGTCTGAAGCTGCATGAAGAAAGGGTTACAGGAAAGGGAGCTCCATCTCCTCTATTCCCAGAGGATCCAGAAACAACTCAGTCACTTCCTCCCAGCCCAGGAGAGAGAGTAACAAGGAGAGGGAGAGCGTAAATGAGAAAGAGAGAGGGAAAAAATAAGAGAGGGAGAAAGCAGAGGAGAGCAGTACAGTATGTGTGAAGGAGGGAGGGTGGGAGAGAAAGAGTGGGAATGTGGGGAGAGAAAAGGCAAAACTGCAGAAGAGGGGGACGGGGGTAAGAGGGGGAGAAGCTGTTGTTGCTGCTGACTGTTTTAGATGGAAACTTCTCGAATGAGGAGACCATGACTCGTTCTCAAGCTTTTGAGCTCCACCAGTATGAATCACCACCAACACAAATCTCTGCAGCTGACACCAGAGCATAGTCTGGTCCCGTTAACGCAGCGCAAGAGAGAGAGAAAGAGAGAAAGAGAGAGCGATCCCACAGAGCCGCGGCCACTTGTGCTCACAATGGGTAAATAAAGTTTTCAAAGGACCTTTCCTCATAATCTTTAAATGGCTCCGCCTAGAAGATTACCATCATTTGTGCATTCCTCCCCCTAAAAATAGAGCCACAATAGAGAATCCCTATGAGAAGCTGCACTTTCTCCGACTATATAAAGCTGACTGTTGTTCAGAGTTTTTGGCTTTTTTCAGACCGCAAAGACCTCAACAGAGACCTGCTGCAGAGCTTTAAATGTTACATGAAGATCACAAGAGGAGACACGGTTGTTGATGTATCTACTGAGGCGTCTTTGTCCTCCTCCTCCTCCTCCTCCTCACTCTGCAGCACAGATGGCTTCATTCAACCAACTGGTCCTGAATGAATAATAAATCAGTAATAATAAAAAAAAATCCAAAACTAATTTCCCTCCTGAAGAGCTACAGAAAGTTAACGACACAACAGCCATTTGTCACTGAGCTTGAACAACAGGCTGAAGGGTGTACGACGTCATCGCCTGACAAGATGGGGCCTTCATCGAGCGTGACGGGGGCCAGATGATCTCATATCAGCATGGAAATACAGTGTGAGGCTTGTGTTGCTCCTCGTCTACATGTGGGTTTTTTTTTCTTTTTTCTTTTGGGTCACTTTGGGCCTTTTAACTCCGGACAGTGAAATCATTACCCAGTGGTCCCCCTGCCTGGCTGCCCTTTAGCCAAAATCCCTGTTTTTGACATTAAGGAGCGGTGGTGTGGAGCAGCAGCAGCAGCAGCAGACGGCACTGGGCTGGAACAGTCTGGCTACAGCGAGAGTACGGCCAAAGGGAGGGGCCGCGGAGCTCACATTACCCCTGGAACAGGAGCAGAGTAAACACCCGCCAGTCTGCCATTGGTCATTGTGCTGACCTCCAACAGGAAACTAAGCAAGGGTGGGACTGAGCGCCGGCAAGGAGCGGCACCGGAAAAAAGAGACTAAGGGAGAAAAAGAAGAAGGGAAAAAAAAGAAAAAGGCATTTGGGAGAAAATTCCTGTGCAAGTTGTGGAGGTGGGGATTAAGAGTGATGCCGAGCAGAGAGGGGAGGAAGATATGGGGGTCTGCAGGGGAGGAAGACAAAGTCCAGACTGCGGTCGGACGGCCCAGAGCACCAGGAGTTCGGGGGTTAAAGGCTCAGGTCAGCGTGTGCTGCTGCGGTGCCGGGCGGATGGCACAGCACAGCAGCAGAGGAAGTCATCTGACTGAGGCGGTGATCGACTTAAGTGGCTCCCTCACAGGGATCTTATCAATGACTTCCTCAAGAAACGCTTTTTCTTTTTCTTGTGGAGTTGTAGTAAAAAAAAAACAACTGGACTTCTCCTCTTCTCTTCTTCCAGTTGCTTTTTTACTACAACTCCACAAGAATAAGATGACCTGGATGACTTCGAACCTTCACAGACTTCTTCTTTTTCTTACACAGAGACCCCCTGGATGTAAAAAACTGCACGCACAGCACTGACACGACTCTGCTGGACACCACAGTCCAGTCGCTGTGCTTTTTCCAAAGTGATTCATTTATTAAAGCAGATCAAGTCAGATTATTCAGGCAGATAAGGAATTACCATCTCCAGTACCTCAAAAGCCAGATTAGACCATATGTTCACTGAAAACAGTCAATACAGTTAAGTAGGAGCATTAACCCCTTCACTGTCCCAACCAATTACTGTGATAACACTGTTTATCCATACTTTATAAACTAATCCAACTCTTTCAGTAGAACCTTAAGTCTTCAAATGAAGTGGAAAAGTGAGTTTATTGTCTGATTTAGGTGTAAACTAACAACTCATTTCAGTTTTCCACTTATTTTTAACACACAATACAAAGTAAACACAACTTGACTGTGTGTGTGTGTAGTGAAAAAGCCCTTAAGCGACATCACTGACCCTCATAAGTTAGACTAACCTCATCTAAAGAGATTAAGTATAAAGAACAGATAATTCATCATGCTCTAAAAGTGTCCAAGCAGCAAACAGAGCTCAGCGGACAGTGACAGACAGTCTCATGCAGGTTCAGGGTGTAATTTCATTAGCCTCGCTAAACCATTTAAATGCCCGGCGTGTGGCCCAGTGTGCAAATGGGGTTTATAACCCTCCGCATTCCTGCACAGCTCCCCTGCGTCTAAATGCTGCAATGAGACAATCACATTCCAGCTCAGACAGCAAAAAAAAAAAAAAAATCCTGAAATACCGAAGGAAACTCCATCTGTACAGAAACCTGACCAGCATCTCCCAAACGTGCAGCCTTAGGAGGGTGGTGGTGGTAGTGGTGGGGGGCTCCCAGGGGCCTCTGATGGGAATCCAGGGGGTCCCCGAGCAAGGAGAGGAAGGGTCAGATTACACCGTTATTACACTAGATCTCAAAAACCATAAGGAAATACACAGCTGGCAGGTCATTAGGTCCACTTAGCGACAAGTCTGCAACATATCCGACCCTGATGTTAATTGTTGAGACTGAGGCTCTGATGCAACTCTACTGTAACATGAGGACAAGCACCAACCAAGCAGTAGAGTATGAATGACAGGACACAGCAGAGCCCAGAGTCTCAGGACGAATGGTGCAGCTGCCAGTAGGTGATTCAACATGGTCTCAACTCAGCTCAGCAGCCCCATTACACAACAACAGCAGCAGGACAGTGGTGTGTATTGTACTGTATGATGCAGACAGTGTAACAGGCCGATGATGACTACACACAGACACACACACACCACCCCCTCATCCTGCCAAGTTCTGCATGTCCTTCATCACAACAACATCTGATGTGTTCACTGACAGTCTGCCACACACGTCACAAGACATCCCGTCACACTAAAACTCGGTTATTAGGCTATTAAACAACCAATGGGATTATTTAAGGTAAAACTTTTTTCCTTTTTATCTCTTTTTTTAATGCCTGTTGAGATCCTGATACTCAGGATGTTTAAAAAGAAAAGCAAAAGTTGCACATGCAGGCCCACCCAGACCCAGATGTGACTCAGTCCTCCTGTCTCCCCTTCCTGTTTACCTCTTGCCCTGCTGACACACACAGCTCCGATCAGACCTCATCCATCTCCCGGTGATACCGCCCGTGACCTGTGAGCGGCTGCTGCAGGCGGCAAGGAGGAGGAGGAGGAGGAGATGGAGATGATGATGATGATGATGAGCAAAAAACGTGAGAAACCGAGAAGCAGCGACGAGAAACTGATGAACATCTGGAACTAATGAAAAAACTTGCAGAATGCACAGAGACCCACCCTCTCCCCTGAGCCCGCACTGAGCTGCACTCTGCTTTTCTTTCTTTCTGTGTATATATGTGTGTGTGTGTGTTTTTATTCCAACTAAATAAAAATAAAAAAGTCGGTTTGTTGCGACAGATCATGTGTGAGGCGCGAGGAAAAGTTTCATAATGAAGGGCAAAGAGAAAACAAACGCATTAATGTGTCGCTGCTGTGGGTTGAGAAACGAGGTGTGGGATAAGATTTAAGAGCAGCAGCAACGTGAACAGCACAGGGCGCGACACTGAAATTCTCTGAATCACAACTAATGGAAATAACTGGATGCTGGTGGTGGGAATTTTACAGGGAGACTGTGTGTGTGTGCGTGTGTGTGTGTGTGTGTGTGTGTGTGTGTGTGTGTGTGTAGAGCAAAGCGTGCACGGATAATTAACGACACAATGAGAATTAAACCCAGTGGAAATAATTAGTAGCAGGCTAGTTAGTATGCACTTAAATGTGATAAATAGGCTAAACCTGCTGTTGCGACGGATTTAACATAATAATGATGATAATAAAAGGTTTATTTTGAGGGGGGGGGTGGTGGTGGGGGGTGACGGGCGCTCCTCTCCTCTCCTCTCCGCCGTGCAGCCTCACCGAGCCTCCGGTGATGCTCTGAACAAAAAGACACGGCGAGACTGAGCTGCACATTCCTCCCAAACTACAACACACACACACACAACCATACAACCAAGACATTACCGGAGAGAAATTATAGTCGGACCATGCAAGGAGAAGAGGGAGAGGAGGGAGACAGCGGGTTGAGGGGGATAAAGGCGCCGCTAGTTGGCCGTTAGAGGACCGGAGGACTGGGCAGGACCGACGCTTCACAAAAGAAGTCGCGTATACGTTCAGAAGAAGGCGCCTCGTGAGAAGAAGCGCTTTAAAATAAAAAAAACAAAACACGCCGTTTTAGCACCGAGTCCTAACACCGCTATTGCAAGTTTGTGTTTGTTCTGTTTTTATTTATTTTTCCCGCTGCTGCTGACTGCTGGTCTTCTTACCTGCCCCTCTGTATGGAAATCCTTTCAGCCGCCTGCCTCGGCCCAGGAGCGCTCACTGACACACACACACAAAAACACCGCAGCCAAGATGCTCCGCGCGCCCCCCTCCCTCGCGCCCCGCTCCTCTTAAAGGGCCAGCGGCCACGAGGCCACAGCTCTGGAAAAAAATAAGTCACAAATGTTTCTTAAAAGCATCTCTACATGTATGACAGTCAAACACAACTCATTCTACTTAATGAGACACTGATGAGGTCATCACCTGAACCACAACTGGCTTATACCAACATCCCTTGCTTTTTCTTTTAGTGTTTAGTATGTTTTTATTTTTGTATTATAAGTATTTTAAACTATTTATTGCACCCCGCACTTTCCTTCTTTCTCTTTTCTTAGATATGTTTGCCTTTGTTACTGTTTTAGTGTATGTATTGCATGTATACAAGGCAGCTGTTACGCCACTTGCCCAAGACAAATTTCCCTTCGTGGGACAAATAAAGTTCATTTGATTTTTGATTTGATTTGATCAGATTTTATAGGAAGATTATGAAAACCACTGCTGGGATTAAACATTGACATTATCCCACAAAAACTGATTTATAAAGTCTTCCCGAGTTAAAATATTCTTGCTGTGTTGTTTAGGAATAAATATGAACATGTTTTCTTTGCATTATTATTATTATTCAAGATCTGAAAAGACTTGATATTTTTTGTTATTTAGACTAGTTTAGTCATTTTCAGCCAATAAAAGCTCCAAATGCCAATATTTTTATTTCAATTTTGGGAGAAATGTTGTTGGTAGTTGATAGAATAAAACAACATTTTTTAAATTTAATTTTACTCAAACACATACCTATAAATGGTAAAACCAGAGAAACTGACCATTTTGGGAGTGCCAGTACATAACACAATGTCTACACAGCTTCATCCAAACAAGTATAAATAGTGGTAAAAGTATTCAAATATTTAACTTAGCTTTTATCATACTGTTTGATCTATGGCAGTGCATCATGTTTTTTCTTACCACAGTTGTTGTAGGAAAACTATGAAAAGGCTTAAAATAGAAATACTTCAGTAGAAATACTTGAAACTGTACTTACATAGAGCATCTCCAAGGATCTCCATGAAGAATCGACATCTTTCAGAGACCGTAGTAGGACTTTACTGTTCTCTCTCAAGGTCCAACCTGAAGCATTCAAGGACTAACAAGCACCTTCAAGAGCAATTCAAGGTTCCTCAAGTACCAGTGATGGATCTTCTAAAGAGCCTTGGATGGTATTTAAGACAACATCCCAAAAAACTGCCAAGCACCTTCAAGGACAAAAGAGACAGAACTCAAACACACAGGTGTAAAAAAAGACGTTTGTTACTGTGTAATTATGATTTAAAAGAGGAATAACCACAAAATATTTAGTTTCTTTTTCTTTCTTTTTTTATAAATACTTTTTAATTTGCGAGATTCACAATTGGAAACTTAATATATACAACCATGACAGCTGTGAAACTTGTACATATGGTGTTAATGTCAGATATACATTGGACCTTTCAGGACTTTCTCGATCATAACAGCTGATACCGAGCACCTGTTTTAGGTTAATCTGTAGAAAAACGGTTACCGAGTGATGTAGTTCGCTGATTGGCTGAGCCACTGTGAGTTGTTATAAAGTAAAATAATTAGTCAAACAGTATAAAAAGTGTAGTGCTGCTGGTGTTGTAACATGATTCAGCGTCGGGGGGTTCAAAGTGCTGAGGTTTTTTTTACAGTTGCATGTTGTCATATTTACTGAAGGCAACAGTAGGCGAACTAATCAGCGAAACCACTTTCACCTGTTGTGCCACAGAGTGAACTGCAGCTAATTAGACTGAGTACAGATGACCCAGGTGTTCCTGATTACAGAGCTCCATTACAGCCAGAAAACAAAAACACAGCAAACTCCAGTGGAAAATCTCAATATTTTCCAAAAGTACAAACACACACGCACACAGACAGACATGTCCGTGTGTATTGTATTGTTTACCTTGGACAATAACTCCGTAACCTTAAATTGAGAATTAATGACATTAGCATCAATGTTCCTGAAAAAGTTGCTCAATGCACATGTTGAGTTTGGTCTGAATTTATCAAATCTTTTATTTTTTGGTTTGTTCTGTGTTTCAATTTACAAAAAAAAAAAAGACTCACAAAAATATTTCCAAGACAATAACAATTGGCTCTGCAAAAAAAAAAAAAAAAAAGACAATCAAAGTAGTTCAATGAAAATGAAAGATAATAAATCCCTTTAAAAAAACTGACTTATCACATTACAGTGATACTAAGAGAGAAGCTCATAAGACTACATGGGAATCTTAACATGTTCAATAATTGTCATTCAAAAACAGTTTTATAAAAGTATCACAGTGACTGAAATTAGCATTTAAACTAGTCCATGTGTTTACAGTGTCTATTCTTCAGCTCTGTGGCTCCACAAACAAAAGCTGAACTGTGGCGTAGGAGGAGAAATTTAATAGAACGCAGTTAAAAAAAAAAAAAAAGTGTAAAAATAAATAACAAAATGTTAATCTAATTGGTTTAAAAAAACAATTTCCAGCCTCATAACATAGGGGACAGATAGTTTAGTAGTTACAGTGTTAACGTGCTGCAGTTTGTAGTACGACAATAGTGCAATATAATAGATATACAGTAGTTGTTAATGGCTACGATGAGTACAAACCTTCCACAGCCAAGGTGGTGGACACGTATAAGACATTAGGAGTGCTGTTTAACACAAATATAGTCCGTCTTACAAGACAAACAGACATGATGTATCCAGTTATCAGTGTGAGCGGCGGGGTGATAGAAGAGTAAAGGGTCACAGTTTGGACATATTTGTGTGGGTGAAGGGGGACGGCCTGGCCGAGGGCAGCGCTTCTGTGATAAACATCTGATGTGACGGCAGTGCATTACAGGAGAATTTCACAGTTTAAAATACACATTTAAACATCCGTTCCTGCCCCTCCCACCCCCTGTGAAACACAGTAATGTGTTCCTCTAAAACTGCAGCTATAGGGTCAGTAATGCCCCCCTCCTCCCCTCCCCGCTGTGGTCCTCCCACCTCCTCTCTATAATGAACTCTAACAACGAGAGATGGGCAGATAAATGTGACGACCTGAGGAAGAAGGAATGTCAGTTATTTGGTCTGTTGATAATAAAAGAAAACTCCCTGGGACTATTTAATAACTGAAGTCTGGCATTGACCAGGCATAGTTTGGAGAAAAGAGAAGAAAAAAAAAAAACCTCATATGAAAATAAGGCCACGACAGAAGAGCAAGACAAACTACAGCCTCTTCAAAAAGCAAACACCAGAAGAAAAAAGCAAAACAGACACATTCATGAACAAACAACCAGAATGATTTGGTTACAAAATAAATGTGTTTGGCAGCTCTAGCCCTGTGAAAACTGAAGTTAAAACCAGCTCAGACTGTAACCTACTAGATTACTTTGGATTGTCGGAGAGGAAACGCTGACATGTCAGAGCCTCGCTCCAGAATGACAATGTTTACAGTGCAGACGGCCTTCCAGCATAAACAGCCGGGGGTTTGCTCCTACCGAGGTGTGAGCGGGGCGGCGATGGGAAAGAGGTGACAAGTGTGTGAGTAGTGTGTGTTTGCGTGTGTGTGGCAGCAGAGGGGGGGGATTATGGCATGGCTGGGTGGCCGAGGAGGGAGAGGCCGGGTGGGATAAAGGAGGCTGGTGTGTGTGTGTGTGTGTGTGTGTGACAGTTGGGTGTGCAGTTCAGAGGGGGGGGGGGGGAACAGACGGACAGAGATGGTGCTAATTTCTAAAGCTTGTTGGTCTGTGGTGTTTTCCAGTTTTTTCTGCGGCTCAACAGTCGACTCTGCGGAGACTGGACCTACTGTAGGAGTTCCTGAGGGAAGAGAGAGAAGCAGAACCATGAAGAACCCTTTAACGCCCGTGTGTGTGTGTGTTGTGTGTGTTCTGGTTTCATTTCCTAAAAAGTCTGAGAAGTAAACCGAGGTCGCTGCGAGCGTAACATCGGATTTTTGTGAGATATGAATAATTTGTGATGTTGAAAATCTGTCCCTGGGGAGAAGGAGCTGCAGAGCTGTGAGATAATGTTTTTTTTTTTTTTTTGCAGTGTCCCGCTATGAGGCGACACGACTTTGAATGAGTATCTTCTTTCAAAGAGCAAGAGTGAGGTAGAACCGCCTCATTATTTTATTCTGCACTGTTCTGTTTTACTTTTCGGCGGTTCACAAAGCAACTGAAGTAACTCCAGAGTTTTTGTTTTGTTTTTTTTCCCTACAGTATTTGTTTTAATATTTTTATTCCTTTGAAAGGAAAAAGATCAAACTCCCTTGGTTTGCTCAGTACTGATCGACACTGTGGCAGGTGCAGATGACTGTTGCTCTGTTTTTGATTACGGCCCAGCAGTCCACAGACGCTCACATGCAAACACGGAGCTGGTGCCAAGAAAAGGGGATGAAAACAAAAAACACATGGTGATGGTCTCTGTAGTCAAAGAGGCCGACACACTTCAAGGGGAAGCATCTACTTTTGCTTTTTTTCTTCTTTTTTTTTTCATTAATTAATGTGTAAAAAGTAAACAGAGTAATTGGATGATAAGATCCGAGTGCACATCTTTGCTAATCTGTGACCTGGACTGTCATAAAGTTTGGTTTTATGTTGCTCTTTTGTTGGTTTGATGGGGTTTGGAGAAAGCAGCATGAGCTCATTTTGTGTGTCTCTGTGCGTGGGCGTGTGTGTGTATGTGTGTTTAATGTCTCAAGTTACCGTTGTGTTTGCGGCGTCTGGGCTGGCAGGGGTCTGTATAGCTGGGGGATCTTGCGGTTGATGAGAGGACCCAGAGCCTCTTTCAGCTTGTTGTAGTTCCTCTCCAGCTCTCTGTGGTACTCCTTCTGATCTGGTCCAATCAGGGCTTTATTCTTCCTCAGGGCATCCTCACACCTGCGAGCGAGACAGAGAGAGACAGAGAGGAGATAACACAACACGCCGGGAGTTGGGGTTTGTTTTTATTAGTTTCACAGCAGTGTGTGTGTCTGGGCTGCGGAGTGTGTCATCACCTCTTAGTGAAGTCTTTAAAGCAGAGGCGCAGTTTGTTGTGATGGCGAAACAGCTTTGGGTCATTAGGAATGTCGGAAAGAAAGACCTGCGCCACCTCGAGGGGGCCCTGCGAGGGAGAGACAACCTGTTACATATCTGCTGAGGAATGTCAGTCACTGCTTAAAACACTGACCCAGACTTTTAACCCCGTTCTGATGGGATTAATATTCCTAGGAGGGAAATGAGGGCAGGCAACAGGCGGCGGCAGTTGTTATTGTTTTTTTTTCAAGCACATAAGCACAGACACCTGGTTGACGGTGGTGCCCACACAGCCCTGCAGCACCATCTGCAGCATCTTGGAGTCGGCAGGGTCTTGGTTGGTGGCGAAGGCGAGCTCCTGGGTCTTCTTCTGCATGTCCTCAATCGCCACCTCCATGGGGACGAGGATGATCTGGAGAAGAGCAGAGAGAGAAGAGGAAGTCACATCTTCTTCTAAGCCCGTCGCGGAGTGTGAGACAGACATGGAGCACCAGACTCCACCACGCTGAGGTTAGCTCCGCCTGCCTCGGCTGAAGCTTCTCACTCGTTCTCGTTCGTTTTCTTTTTCTCTCCATCTCGGTCTTCTGTCAAATTGCTCTGCTAGTCTCCGCATAGTCGGTTGCAGTAAATCGCTCTGTCTTTCCGAGGAAATAAAATGTCGAGTCGACCACTAAATAATAATATCAAAACAACGACAAAGATAAAACGATATATTTATCGAAAATGGATACACATTAAACAAGTGTGGGTAATGCAGATTCATCCACATTAATAAGAGACTCTTTTGAAGTGAAGTATGATGGCATGTAAACTATGAGTATGTTGGTCAGGATGCGACTGTTTATTGGGGGGAGGGCACATGTGGAATGAGGAAGATTTACACCCTTGGTAGGCAAAGCGAGGTATGTGTTGGAAAATGTTTGGCGGCTGCAATATAACGATGAACATGTGGTTGTGTGCGGAAAATAAGTTGTTAAGTATACTGAGCTGTAAACTGTACAGAATATCTAAACAAACTTTTCATGTGTGTTTTAGTTTCATGGTGCGTGGCAAATAATAAAATATTGTGCACCAGTCAAGCTCCAGCCTATTCCCTTTTGGATTCCAAGGGAGACACCCACCTCCTCTTTGTGGATGACGTTGATGCGCGTCTTGATGTAGGGGAAGGCGTGAGATGTTGTCAGAATGGTTTTGCGTTTGTACTGCTCGTGCAGGTCGCCGTGGGCTCGGCCGTCCAGTGTGAAGGGGGTGCAGTACATGAAGGTTCGCAGGTTGTAGTTCTTGTCGAAGTAGGTGATTCTTTCCTTTAGCTCGTACGTGTCGAAGTACGGCTCGACGTAGGTGATCTGGAGGTAGGCCTGAAACAAAACCAAACACACGTTGGTTGGTACAATAATTCAACATCTATGGTTGGATATTATGAGCCACACAGATACACATCACATAACGTCACCTTGTTGGTATCCAGTTTGCTTTTGTCCACAGGGCTCGAGTCCTTGATTATCTCAACCACATCATCTCCAAACCTCTCAGAGTAGAACTCCTGAGCATCAAAACAGATTCATCTTTAGACGCTAGATCACTAGACACCTTTAGTTATCAGCGTTAGTCAAGTGAAGAGCAAACATGCCTCAAGTCTGTGGGAGATCTCAGCTAGCTTGGTGATTGACGGCTCCTTGTAGACGAACTCCTGCTCATCCAGGTCTCCGAACCGGCAGCCGTAGAAACCAACTCTGAAGTACGTCCCAAACATCCGCTGATCACTACAGGAAGGATGAAAAGATGAGATTTATAAAACAGGACAGAGGCAAAAAAAAAAAAATACAATTTATGCGTTAACAGGAGAGCAGCACCAAAAAAGAAAAGAGATTTCTTTGAGTGCAATGGAGCTGAAACTTTTCATTTGTTCTGTGTGTGGAGGTTGTGGAAAATGAAAACTGGTTTAGCAACGGGACACCATTTGTAGGAAAAAGGGAAAATATATATTTAGGCTGAAATGTAGTTTGACCACAGTAGAACAGCAGCAGAGAGGAATGGCAGCTGTTTTGTAACAGTGGTGCAGCTTCACTGAGTAGGAGTATGAACACAAGTTTTTTTTATCACTCACCAGTAAAATGTCATTTACGCAGAGGGGAGGAAGAGAAGAAGCAGCGGGGAAGAAAGAAAAACATAGTAAATACAATATGAAAGAAATAACAGAATCAGTTTTAAGTGGTTTATACTCGATATGACAAATGAGTTTATTACCTCCCATCCCGAACTCTGGAAAAAGTTGAGAAAAGACAAGAAGGAAATTTAGACAAAGTTCATTTTCTCATCAACTCTAACAGCCGAGTTAATTCCTGGAGATTTGATTTGAAGATTACACGGGGGGAAAACTCACTTGGTTGTAGACCTTGTTGAAAGCTTCGTGCAGTTTTCCGTGGACGGTCGCCAGCTTTTTGAAGTCTCTGTTGGCCTCGTGGATGGGCAGCAGGATCTTGTACACTTCGTTTATGGCCTCGTACATGGCCGCCTGGGGTTGCAGCACAATGGAGAAGTCAGTGGGGCTACGCATACCGCTCGATCACATAACACTCCCCGGGCCGCGTTAATACCGTAACCTTGTGCCGCGTTAACATGCAGCCTGTCACCATTGCGGTCGGGGAATGTGAGTCGTACCATGTTAAAAGAAGCAGCTGCGTGCTCCAGGAGGCCCACCAGGCCAGACTCGCTGAAGTACTTCCCAGCACAAATCCCCTCCTCCTCTGGAGACAGCACGTCATCAGACACCGCCGACTCCTCCAGTACGTTGGAGGAAATGTGCTGAGGAGAACATGAAAAACATACATTCTTTATATTTGCTCATTTTCTTTTTTTTGTCATTTACTTTTTTAGTGATTTTTGATTTTGTATATAAACAAACAATCAAAAAATGAACATGAAGACCTATAGACGGGTGCAAAAATATCAGGGGGAAAGTAAAATCGTACATAAAGAGACCGATAAACACCAAAAGTAAGCAATTGAGTTAAAAAAATGGTTATATTTGCTAATTTTCAACAATAAAATGCTTGAGTTTTGGGACAAATCCATCTCATTCTGCCACAGTCACCAAAGCAAACACACTTACCTGAAATGTGACACAACCGATGGGCAGGTAGCGGCAATCCTCCAGCATGTTGAGGTATTCTGCCACCAGTGCGGCGCTGTGGACCAGACAGTGGGCGGCCTCGGCATGGTTCCCCCTCTCAGAGTGTTTTCCTGCCATGTTCTGGAGCCACGTAAGACGCAGGTCTGGGGAGTTCTGGTAGCCTTTGGCAATCCTGAAGTTAAAACGTGAGAGAACATTTTAGCTTTTAGTCGTAACACTCTGGTTTTGAAGTCAGGATTTTCGTTTTTTTGAATATGTTAAAACAATGTAAAGCAGGTTTTCCACCACCAGTTACTATTACTTTGCAACCCTTTCCACTATACAGTTACAGCTCGACTCAGTTTAGGTTCTTTTCCACAATTTTTCACAGTTCCTCCTCAGCGGGGCGGGGTCATCATATCATGCCGGCTACAGTTGCGTCGTCTCGCTCTCTTTTTTCGATCTTCTCACCAGCTCCAAACTCATTTGTCTACCTTGTTAAAGGACCACAGTGTGGTTTTCCACACAGCAGTCATTCAACTCAGGTCAAAGAACAACAACAGTCCAGATCAGTGGGCGCCGCTGCCTGTGTGTTTTTAAAATTAGCGTGTTTGATTCTCGTGTCGTACGTCTCGCTTGAGTGCTAGTGGAAAAGCAAAAGAAAGAGTAGAGATGTGTCAAGCCGAATCGCGCTAGTAGAGAAGGGCCATAAATAATAACCCGCCTAAAGTGTCTCAATCCGGGGACCGCCACTCCTTAAAAAAATCCTAGCGGAAACACTGGATGTTTTCTCACCGATGGGCGTCACAGTACCTGTACATTAAGTCGATGAGCATCTCTGGGTCCTGCTGATGCTCTTTCATCTTCACAGTGTCAGTCAGGATCATGTGCAGGTTGAAGACCAGATCCTGGACCTGTAGTTTCAGAAGTGCAACGGAGCATATTAGTGAAGCATGAAGCATGGCAGCTGCTTCACAGACAGTACGAAGGCTGTAACCTACCTGCTCTGGGAACGGTGTCTCACGCAGCTCCAAGTCATCCTCGGCGTAGGTTAGTATCGTCTTCAGTGAGTGACGAAGATGGTCCTCGTTGAAGTTCTGTGACGTCCCCACCAGTGAGGACAGAGACATGGTGACCTGCATCTTCACTCGTGCAAAGTTCTGGTCAAAAAGGAAAGAAAAAAAGACTCAAATGTCTCACAACAAAGATGACAGAATCATGTTCACACACATCCTGTTTTATGCTCTGTTGCCATTTGTCATCAAAATGCAAAACCACTCACATTTCCGATCTCAAAGTTCTGCCTCATGAGCAGGTAAAGAGAGGCGGAGGCGTGACTTCGGACCGAGCCCACGCTGCTGCTGCAGTGACGAAGGAGACGCAGGCACAGGTCCGCACAGAGCTCAGTGTCCTCTTCAAACAGCATCTCTGGGAACTACACAACAAACACACTCTCACTATATTTTTACATTATATGACATTTACTATTTGTTTCTGTAAAAAGACATTCTTTAAATAAAAAAACAAAACCAGCATCCTAGAAGAAAAGATACATATGAAATCCTTTTATTTAGCAATAATGGAAACAAAGGTAACACTTTATTATCAGTACACACTATTAAGCAATAGTTAAGCATTAATAAATACTGAATTCGCATAAATATTCATTAGTGTGTAGCTTATAAATACAGTTAGTGCTTATCAATGATGAATACAATTTTTTAAATTGTGTTTATAAACTAAATACTAATGAGTATCCATGTGTTATAAATGATGAATTCAGTATTTAATGCTTAACTAATGCTTAATAGCGTGTACTTGTTATAAAGTGTTACCAAAACAAACAATGCAGAGGTTTGATATGTGGAATGGTGATTACTGGTAGGGAGAAAAATTACAAGTGTGTTACTAATAAATCAAGCTTAGATTGTGTTAGATTGTTTAAAAATGGATAAACAAAACAAAAAGCTCTAATGGAGACACTTGGCAGACTCCTACAAACTGCTTGCCTTGAAAACCAGAGCCCTCTGTGTAGTGAAGCAGTGCTGCAGGAAGAGGGCGCTCTGGTTGCCTGCCATGCTGTGGAGAAGCACTCTGAGCACCCCGCCTAACACACTCTCCTTCAGCTCTGACGCCACCACGGTCTGGGAGAGGACAGAAGAAAACAAAACACATTATTACAGCAGGGGAATAGTGTCACAGCAGCTGGTACCGACCAGAGCTGTCGACATGGTGATGCTGTTTTTCCGTCTCCGTCATTTCACCTTGACTACAATCTCCAGTGTGTCCAGTACTATCAGAGAGGCCTCGGTAGCCAGGTTTCCATCCACCACCGACTCCTGCTCCATCTCAGCTTTAGTCCTGGAACAGATGTGATTTTACAATCATCATTTATTATGCATTAAACTCTTTTTTATATATTAAACCACTTTCCGAACAAATTACCAGTCCACATTAGAAACTGCACAAGTATAAACTCATTCAAGAAACAATCATTAATGTTTTGTTGGCTCAGTTGAGCAATGCATAACCATCTGCTTTTTCTACATCACTACATAACAGAACTTTTCTGAACTGTTTTATGATGTTCTTCACATTACTGTAAATATTATTTTTATGTTGAATGCACATTTATGATATGTTGTATCTATTCTATATGTTGCATTGTTTTTGTTGTTGTTATTGTGCTGTTTTATATGTATATTTTCTCTCATGTGCAAATAAATCAAATCAAACCAAACTCAGACAGCTCATGTGTTAATAACATACATTTTAATTTTGATAATCTAATAAGGGGTAAGAATTCTACTGTTTTGGTGTGTATCGGTGTAAATCATGTAAACAACATACTTATCGACTCTGTCTGTGTTTTGTCTCCAGTGTGTGACGTTCTTCCTCCACCTCACGTTCTCTTGGCTGCCGTAGGGACTCCGCTCTGGAAGAGTAAACAGATTACAATTTCCATGAGCACTGTCAAACAGACCGACGCCTCAGACAAAAACAGCTAATGTAATGACACACACACACACACACCACATACAAATCACTGTGCTCTCACACAACAAACCTCTGCAGCGGCGAACCATCTCCTGACGAGCCCCGATGGTGCCCAGTATGGCCTCCTCCAGTCGGGCCTTCATGTCCTGAGACTTTTTGAACGTCAGGCTGTTGATCCTCTCCAGAGCTTTCTTCCCCTGCCAGGCGTTAATAAAACAACAGTCCATTTTCACAGGAAATTGCGTCTGGATCAGTGGTGATACGGTACTGATAATGTGCTGATTAAGAACTCCGATATATCTGTAATGATATGCTGTTGCTCTGGTTTCTGTGTTTGACTCCTACTGTGCGTGTCGGTGATGAGAGACGCTCATAGTCGCGGCAGCAGCAGCGCCTGGTAATTGTACCTTGTATTCAAAGCAGGAGACACAGAGATGCAGCAGATCCAGCAGGCGGTTGATTTGCAACACAGACAAATCAGACACCCAGCGCTCCAGGAGAGCTGCATCTGCATTCTTCAGCACCCACAGGAAACACACCAGCAGAGTCCGGCTGCACTCGGCGGACAGACCGCTGGACTGGCGCCCGGCCTGACGAAGACAAACATACAGAACAGTGCCAGTCTTTAAAATCTGCTTCAGAACAAAATGGCTGTTTGAAGAAGGGATTCATAAATAAAAAAGGACAGAGAGCCACCTACAGGCGGAGAGGAGCAGCTGTACTTTAGGATAGAGGAGCGACATGGAAAGAATGCAAATGCTCTTTGAATGAGTGTTTGTGTGGAGTTACAGAAAGGCCAGAGTGGTCGTCTGTCAAACTGAGGCGGCGGCCGCCCACACAGACGCCAACCTGCGTCCTGCCCGTCTCTGTGTGTGTGTGAGGCCCCCGGGGGAAACAGCCTGACCCCTGCCCACCATCACTCACCACTGTGGGCAGCACGAATGCGTTGGCTTTGGCATGTGGCAGAGGGGAGCCGGCAATCGCCATGGCAACAGACTGACTGATAGTGTTGCTACCGTCTGGGTCAGCGTCGTCGGCGTGGGCTGAGGCATGGCGGACCCGCGCGGGCGAGGAGTCTGCAGAAGGAGAATGAGAGAAAGAGAAAGCGTTTTCAGGTGCAATTATGCTGCGAATAAAAAACCTCAAGGACCCCGAGGAGGTGGGAAACAACGTCTGTGAAGTGCAGGTGTGTGTGTTGTTCTGACCGGAGAAGTCGTGGAGCTGATGCAACGTCTCCATGACGATGGGGATGAGGGGCAGGTAGAGCTGAGCGACGTGCGCTCTGACCTGAGATTCGCTGTAGCGGGGGTCGGCATCGTGGCTGCAGAGCAGGGCGTGAACTGCACTAATGGCCTTTTTATGAAGGAAGAAAACCCTGTAGGTGAAATAACACACACATGTATCACTGCGTCTCACACTCTGCATTCGTACTTAAAGGACAAGTCCGGGCAAATTCAACCTGGGGCTCTAGTTTCCTAATATTTTAGGGCTAAAAGAATGAATCTTTCTGGAGTTCTGCAGTAGTTGTGTCTGTCCCTGCATCGCCACAGCAGCGTATAATGGGAGCGGACCGATCTTACGATGTTTAGGCTACTTACATCCCACAAAACCGCAATTTTTTTCCACAGACAACGTCAGATGACTATTCAAACACACAACGAGGGGTTTGTTTACTTCAAGTTTTCTCCTAACCAGCTTTTTTCTCCATATATTTTTGATTTTTGTAAATGATATACTCTGAAGAAGTCTTCCTATGTTTACTGTTTAGATTGAGACATATCTCTGTGAATATTTTGATAACGTATGTATATATTGTGTCTTTTGCAGCATTATCTTCTAAATTAGGGTGATTCATACCAGCTGTACTGATTCACCACCTGCTGGTGGGGGCAGGCACTTGTTTATATATGTTTCAGCCTCATCTTTTCACCATATATGGCAGATTGAAAAAGAGCCTTTGCTTGAAATGTCACGCTAATAAATTCTTTCTCTACAGGAGCTGCCTTGGTGTGTGGATTTTTTATTCTTTATCCTCTCATACTCCTTTTTGGATCCAGCACCCATCCCATTTGGGCCTGGGGATGTGTGTGTTTTTTGGTTACTTTTTAGCCAACATGTTTGTAAACAGAGCTGTAATCCAAAGTCTCGTGAAGTCTTGCGCGCAAGAGTCAAGTATGTTTACAGGCAGAATACACAATCTGAAGACTTAACTCTGACTGCAACAAAACCGTTGTGCCTCTGAGTTGATATTCCTTTGCTGATAAAACAAAACGGTCGAGCTTCAGACGACCTGTAAACATACTGAGACGGTCAACTCGGCTCTCGTGCGAGACTTTGTATTACAGCTCCGTTTACAAATGTCGGCTTTCTTGAAGTAAACAAACCCCTTGGTGTGTGTTTTAATAACCATCTAATGTTGTCTGTGGAAAAAAAAAAGCGGTTTTGTGGGATGTAAGCAGCCTAAACAGCTTAAGATCTGCTCCCATTATACACTGCCGTGGCGATGCGGGGACAGACACAACTACTGAAGAACAGGAGACATTAAAAAGAAAATCTTTGACCTAAGATGTTAGGAAACTAGAGCCCCAGGTTGAATTTGCCCGCAACTGTCCTTTAACGGTAAAATCAGTACATGTGTAACAGACAACAACCCACCCTTCTCCTTCAGGATCCAGAATAAGAGAGAGCTCACAAAGCAGCAGACCAGACAGGAAGTGCTGCTGGCGAAACGGGACGGAGAGCTCGAACATGGTGGCCACGCCTTGGTCCTGCACCATGCTGGAAAACGCTGAACTCTACGGATGGCGAGCACCGGGATGAAACGGTAAGAGGGACAGCGGCAGCAGATCGAAACGGGGGAAATTCATAAAGGCTCGATTACATTCTCCAGTTACCTGTGACGTGGTGGAGGAGGTAGAGGGGGAGGGGGAGGCCGGGGGGCTGAGCGTGGAGCAGGGCAGGTTGAGGATGACGTAGTGCTCGTGGCTGCAGATTATTCGAGTGAAATCCATCCTCAGCGCGTTCAGGGAGCTGGGGTTCTGCGTCGAGTGCAGCTTGTTGATCTGCTCGGCACACAGGTTTGTTTGAGACAGTAAAAGCTGTTTTAAAATATGCGTGGGAGAGCTGGGAGTGAAGCTGTGTTTGATATTAGAGGAAGGAGAGAAAGAGAGAGGCACCTGTTTGTAGTAGGAGCGGATGAGGTTGAACACAAAGCCCCGGTCCATGAGAGACAGCAGGTCGTTCAGGAAGAAGGCCAGACTGCTGTTTAACCTCTCCACAAGCTCCACATCCTGAGAGAGAGGGGGCGACAGTCATGTCAGAGAAATAGGTGGATCTAATTAAACTAAAAGGAAAAATACGACACTGTGCAGAAGAGATATGGCGACTTTTATTGTTTAAAAGGATAGTTCAACATTGTGGCAAACTGGCCCATTGCCATAATCCCTATAGTTTTAGCAGTAGGTTCGTTACCTTTAATTGTCGGTGCAAGCTATTTTTAGAACGGCGGAGCAGAGCCGCGAGCTGCTCAGAGCTACGCTACGGGGGCTCATGGGATTTCTTGGTTTCCCTCATCAAACTCACCAAATACACAATCCAACAACTCCAACTCCAGTTGTGACCTGCACATTCACCACGCTATGAGATAACAGAACGTTACCAGATGGAGTTGTTTTTGAGGCAAATGCAAAAACTGTCCCTGAAGGGAACGCGCATGGTTTTGCATGAATTTGCCTCGAAAAACAACTCTGTCTCATAGCGTTCCGTTATTATCTCATAGCGTGGTGAATGTGCAGGTCACAACTTGTCCACAAGAGCGCTTTGGAGTTATTGGACTGTGTATTTGATGAGGCTCTGCTCCGCCGTTCTAAAAATAGCTTACACCGACAAATAAAGGTAACGAACCTACTGCTATGACTATAGGGATTATGGGAATGGGCCAATTTGCCAAAATGTTGAACTATCTCTTTAATCTAAAAGGAAAAAGACGACACTGTGCAGAAGAGATACAGCGACTTTTATTGTTTAAGCTCGTCTGTACCTTGTGGTATCGGCTGGCAATGTCTGCGCTGATGGCACACACCAGCGCAGCGATGTCATCCACAAAGCGGTCTGGGAAACGCTGACGTCTGGGTAGGTCTAATTTTGAGGTTAGGAATAAGTGATTGGCCATGCTCTTTGTCTGGAGGAGAGAAGAAAAAACACCGTCACTTGGTGAAAATTGGACCTTCCCTGCTATAATTATGATCTCTTTTAAAAAAAAAAAAAGGCGTACTGACCATGAGCTGGAAGAAAAACCAGGCCTGCTGCAGCGCCGCTTCCCTCACTGAGCTGGTGCTGACCACCCACTGTAACGCCAGCTCCTCGTGGAGAAGCTGAGCATAAACCAACACATACACACACACCGTGTTTTAACTTGCACGAGGAAACGATTATCAGAAACGAGATGAGCTATTAAGATTAAAACTGTGTGCGTTTGCTGTCGCAAAGAGCACGCTGTGTACACTAACTGTGGTTTGTCAAAGATAACTGAGCTGTAGCTTCATAGTTATTTAGATTCTTGATACAAACTGAATCTAAATAAGATTATTCTAAGGTAAATATTAATAGTAAAGATACATTTACCCATTAATCAATATCTCTGCCACAGATTAAGTCCTGATATCTCCAGAGAAATACAGATTATAAACCATTCAAGTGCATTGAGAAACAAAATATTCAACACAGACAAAACTGTGAATGTTGATGAGTGTTAATGATAATGACACGATGGCTGTTAGGACATTGAAACGGGTTAGCTCGTGATGGCGACTGCCACTTTTTAGAGTTTGTTATAGTAGATGCCAGTTTTACCTTCTTGGTAATCTGCCTTGTGGGATGTGAAAACAAGGCCACGCTGTCCAGAAAGGCAGACATGCGATTGCAGCCGCGGTCGTTTGCCTGACATGGAGTGACGGTGAAGTGAACACACACACACACACAGACATGAGGGACAAAGTGATGTGAAAATGGATGAATGGAAATGGACGAGTGGCCAGAGAACTCTCTATGAACTCTGACGAGCGCGGAGGGGCTGGTAAGGGATCTGACGAGCCCCAGGCAGAGTGTGCGTCATTCGGACAAAAACAGCTACGGTCTGTGAAGCGGCGGTGATGAAGAGGATGAGGAGGATGAACCGTAGAGGACGGACAGTGTGTTATATTACGGGTGAAAAGATGCGACAGGATGGAGACATGGCTTGCAGAGTGACGGGCGGAAAGAAGCACGCACACGTAAGAGCTGACCCACGGGCACCGAGAGAGAGATGGTTCAGGATGGAGGTGATGAAGGTGAAGAGGAGGAAGAGGAGGAGGAAGAGGAGGACGGAGGGATTTGGCACCTGCTTGAGCTCACAGCTGGAGTTGGGGTTCCTGCGTAGCACAGATCTGGCGCCCCCGGGGGCATAAGCAGAGTTTACCCAGGAGTGGGAGCGGTCAATGCCCTGCCATAAGCCACCGGAGACACAAAACACACACACACACACACAGGACGGCAAGAGGCAAGGGCACAGTGAGTAGGGAGAGGATAATTACCACACAGGAGATTACGTAGAGGAGAATCTTTTTTTTTTTTGGCAGGAAACAAAAATAAGGGACGTGAAAAGAGAAGCTAAAAAGCTAAAAAGCAGAAAAGAGGGGAACAAAAGAAGGGCTGGAGGAAGAGTATGAATAACAAGGGACAGCGGCACAAAGCATAATTGCATTTTTGACTGACGGCATCATTAAATGTTGGCACAGAGTTCTCAGTCAACCCTGGGTTATTGAATCTGCTGTGAAGAGATGAGACAAGGGAGGGCAGCAGTATCATTACGACAAAATAATAGACTGATATTGGATAAAGAGGTTGGAATATGGCACAAGGGGAACCGTAAATACACAGACTTTTGTGCTGCTGTTTCTTGTGTAAGGGCAAGGGGATAAATCATCCACGTCTATTAACAAATATCACTCTTTTACTAAATTACAAGACCTTTTCAATGCCACGTAGAATAAAAATGAGCAAATTAAAATAACGTGCAGAAATATTGGTACAGATTACACACAAAAAATTAGATAACATAACTTTTTCAGTGTTTAACTTCTGTCATAACCTTCAAAAGGTCTTATACATACAAACTGACTGCAGTAACATCACACATACAGTACGACGGATTTCCGGATTTCCAAAGACAAGCACGACTCACCTTGCTCCCTATGATCCTCTGCACCTCTTCATCAGGAGAAACCGGCGTGCTGGCCAGGTCGGGGTTGGAGTTGCTGATGCTCTTGGAGCGGGACAGGTGCAGGCTGCTCGGCCGGCCTGTTGCCCTGGATAAGGTGGCGTACTGCATGGGCATCTCATAGGACTGGCCGGCCGCTCCTGATGGAGATGGAGGTAAAAGAAATGTTAGTACGGTAAAACTCGGTGTATAAGTCGCACTTTTTTTTTCATCTTAAAAGCTGGATGCGGGTTATACACCGGTGCAACCTATAGACCAAGGTAAATTTCAACCCCGTTCAGTGTTTCCGCTAGGATTTTTTTTTAAGTTGTGACCACATTGAACACAAGTGTAAATGGTGGTGATGCGTCCTGTATCTGCATACGACTACGCAGGCGAAATGGTGTTTCCCATTAATTAACAAGACTCGTTTGGGTCCGCCATTGTCTCTCACAGAAAATAATCTTATTGTTATGATTTTTTTAACAGCGTTTCCTCATCTCTGTCAGTCAGCCCCTTCTCTGCTGGACTCAGTCTCTAACGCGCGTGCATACTCACACTATATTGCGGTAAATGTACAGTATTCAAAATACCCTGATCTCTTTTTTCTTTTTTTTAAATTTAAAATAACAAGAAAGAGCTACAATGCAGCACAGAAACTTCATGTTGTAGAGTTGTGGAATAACTTAACGTTTTCCCAGTTTGAGACCCTCAAAAATAGACTGCGACTTATATTCCAGTGCGATTTATATTCCAAATTTTACGGTAAATCAACAGAAATGAAAGTCTATCTGTCTGTTTATCGATATGTGTTGATAGTAGTACGGTGAAGTCCGGTGACTCACCTGACGGAGGTATTGTAGGTTCGGCGGTGGGCAGGCGGAAGCAGTAGTGGATGTAGGATGCCAGGAGGTTGTTGCGGCCATGCTGATCCTGGTTCCCCTCCAGGTTCTTGTGCATCTGGTTGACCAACAACGCCATCGCTTCAAAAGCATGACGGCCCAGGTTCACTGTCGAGGAGAGCCACATGAGTCATATATTCTATCAGACATAACTGTGAATTGATTTATGTGTGGTAGATTTAAGCTTGAGAATGTATTTGTGATGTTTGGCCAAACCAAAACATCACAACAGCAGCGAATGGCCTTGTTCCAGACTCAATAGTCTCCGTTTCAGAACTCACTCACCGATCTGACCAGAAATGACCGGCGGGTAGATGATCAGCTGGATGAGCTTGTTGAGCAGCTGGTGTAAAAAGCGGACACAGGTGTCGAGCAGAGCCCCTCTCAGCGCCGCCATGCTGGCCTTCAGCTCCCCCTCCATGTTTGACTCCGTTATGATGACGTCCTTCAGGCGGAAGGGGAAGGAGTACTCCTCCAGAACATACACCAGAGTGAAGAACTTATCCAGGTGGGGGTCCTGGGGGCACGAGGACCAGAGTTTCACTTGGGCTGCACTAGTTTCAATGTTGCACATTTTAAAAGGCAGATTTTCAACAGAATATACAGGTGCATCTTAAAGGGATATTTCAGCCAAAATTGATAATTCACCAATTTTCTACTCACCGTCATGCCAAGGAAGGGTTTGGAGAACTTTGAGTTATTAAAATGCTTTAGGAGTTCCAGGGGGGGTCCGGCTGGCAACGGATTTTCACATAATGGCGGCGGATAGAGCTCACTTTTGAATCGTCCAAAACACACACTATGAAACATCCAGATACCTCCATACTGCTCGTCTGTACTGACCCAAGTGTCCTGAAGCCGAGATGTTCGTTCGTCGTTGTAAACAATTGGATGTATGATGAAAACATGCATCTCGCAGCAAATCTCACGCATGCGCACAAACATCAAATACATTTTTTCCGAACAACTTTTTCATGTGGCGGCTTCAGGACACTTGGGTCAGTACAGACGAGCAGTATGGAGGTATCTGGATGTTTCATAGTGTGTGTTTTGGATGATTCAAAAGTGAGCTCTATCCACTGCCATTATATGAAAATCCGTTGCCAGCTGGACCCCCCTGGAACTCCAAAAGTGTTTTGATAACTCAGAAAGTTCTCAAAACCCTTCCGGTGAGTAGAAATTTGGTGAATTATTGATTTTGGGTGAAATATCCCTTTAATAAATTAGAATATCATAGAAAAATCTATTTTCAGTAGTTCAAGTCAAATCGCCCCTGCCAAGTATTGAGTGCATATAGATGGACATACTTTTGAGAAAGCCAACATTTCCATATTAAAAATGCTTTTTTAAATTGGTCTTTTGTAATATTTACATTTTTTGAGATACTGACTTTTAGGTATTCATAAAATGTAAACCATAATTATTACTAATAAAATAAATTAAATAAATAAAGACATTCTATGTGTAATGAATCAATATAATGTATTAGTTTAACTTTCTGAATTGAATTACTGACATGAATAAACGTTTCCATGATATTCTGATTCACTGAGGTGCACCTGTATGTCTGTAGTATGCTCCACAGTAACAGCTATGGGCGTTTGCACATTAAATGACGGCTATGGATGCTGATGTTAATTATCATAATTATCTGGTGCTCGGTGTAGAAAACATGTGTGTGTGTGTACCTGAGTGTGAACGGAGGAAGCCGCCGTCACCTCGACGTTGAACACCCCTTTGTGATTATCCACCCACTTCATGCCTGGGAGCTGAACCTGCCACAGAGAGACAACCAACTCGTTTAACACTTGCACACGCAGGAGCAGGTGATGGCAGGCAAAACCGATATTCACATAATCTCTTTGAAACACACTCACGTCGGGGGTGAGCACCGAGTAGCTGGGCGGAGGTTTCTCCACGGAGACGGGCAGACTGAAGGAGCCGGTGCGCAGTCGGCCATGCTGCATCAGAGGGATCCACTGAAGGCAGAAAGACAGACACACACACACACACGCGTGATCTCTTACCGATGGCAAGACAACAAAGGGAGCTTTCAAACAAACGTGTGTGTTTGTGTATATGTGTGTGGGTGGGTGTGTTAAATGCGTGCAAGCTGAAGGAGTGTGCTCACAGTGTAGCCCACAGGGGTCTCCAGAGGAGTGTTCTGTTTGGGTTGGCAGCTGATGTGGTGGAAGGTGAACAGCAGGTGGTGGTTGTCTGTCAGGTTGGCAGGGATCTTCAATTTCATCTCCTCGTAGAACTCAGGAGACCTTCGGGTCAAGAGGTGAAGAGAGAGAACGTTTAGAGAAAAAAGAAAAGAGTGGGTGGAGCTGAGCAGAGGGTGGACAGGTTGACGGAGCCTTACTTGTTGTGGTAGATGACAGGGGTGTAGGCCTCTTTCATGAACTCAGCGCAGCTCGACTTTCCAAAGATGACCTGGTCAGGATGACAGAGTACAAACAACACCGCTCTATGACTAATGGGAGGCATTCGCTTTCTCTCTCTCTCTCTCTCTGAGAAAACAATCACACCACTACATCCAAGAATTTCACAGCCTGCATGTTGTCTTTGCAAAGACACCACACCTTAACTGATACTGGAAAACTTTCAAAAATACTTTTCTAATCCTATTGTTTGACATCCAAGTGTTTCTTACATTAATACAATCTTCTATGAAACTAAATAATCTATTTACATAGGCACATTTAAATCAATATCATCAATTATATTAAGCACTATTACTACAGTTTATCTGAGCCAATGGTTAGAAAATGAGACGCAGCACTCATATCAGTTCTGGTGCTTTATACTTGGCATGCAGATAATAAATGAATAAGAAATGGATCATAATGGAGAAGTAGTTTGAGAAGTTTCTGTGAACATTTTGACACTAGTTCTGCAGCTTTAATCCATTGTTACTGTAAATTCAATCTGCCTTGTTATCTGTGAAGGAGCAAACTTCAGCTTTCTAAACCATGACCCCTCAGGTCAACAGGAGGGTGAGTGGTGTGTATCAACAAAGGTGAATTTAGCAGGAGTGGCACTTTTAAGCAAGTACCGTATTCTGCAAATCAGCCAACTCCAAGCCAAATATTTGATGCAAAAGAATAAATCAGAGTCGTGACAACTATTTACTGTAGCTCGCTAAGTGAAACCAGATTAGCCGACGCTGTTGCTCATAACAAACGCTGCTTTGAAGAAGTGTGCGTTTCCAAGAAGATGTCATATCACGTTTCACCGCCTCAAGCTGTTCTTTGTGACTGGAATTTCATTTTCGCTGCGGTCGTGTCACTGGATCGACCTCGACTGTGAGTGACTCACCGGCAAAGCTTGACTGGGGTCCTCTGCCGCCATGTACTGAACCTTCACGGCGATGTTTCTCACTGAGCCCTGACGACTGCTGAAGTTCAGGGATTGTGGGTATATGTATAGCAGATTCCTGGAAGGCAAAATGATGTAAGGCACATTAAATGTCTCATTCACAGGGCTGTTAGCTGCACACTCTCTAAACTCTACAGTATATGTGAGCCGTGCACTTAGTGATTCATTTGGAAGATACAGAAAAAACCAAAGTAGACTAGACACGCACATCACACCAACGGGGGCAGGTGCTGAGTACAAACAATAACCATGTTCTTTTCATTTAGAAGATGTCACCATTTCTAAAACAACTTCAAGTCAGTAGCTGCATCCACTAGTCACTGTTTGATAAATGCTATGTCATCATATCATGTTTTACACTGTGACCATAGTTGGCTTGGAAATGAGACAAAAAGAGACAAGGACACAGTGATAAAAATCTTCTCAGGGAAGACATCAACGTGTGTGTGCGTGCGCATGTGGTAAAAATGTGACCGGTGTCTGGGTTTGCACGGTAAAAGTCACCTCAACGCCTTCCAAGTCAAACATCAGAGGTAATATTTGTTCATTAATTTTGAAACAGCTGATTTTTATCCACCATTCACCGCAGAATTACATGTTATTACATTGCATTTACTTCACATTGTTGTGTTTCTGCTCGTTGGAGAGCAAAAACTCTCGTGTTCAAAGCCAAGGACACAACATAACATACCTATGTATGTCACATGTGTTTGTGACCTAAATCATACAATGTCATTTAAGGTTAAACTTCAAGGCAAGGTCACTGAGATCACAGAGAGGAGCAGGGATCGAACCACGGCTGAGCTAATGTTTTACCAAGGTGTTTGCATGTACACATCCAATATAAGGCAGAGTGGCCGCCCTACAAGTCTATTCTGATGATACCAGCCTCTGCACAGCTGTGACAGACAAATACTATTTCGACTGCTCTCCGTCCTCTTTCTGGTGGTCTTGCATCAAACAAACTTTCGTCCAAACTTTCTAAATTGCTGAAAAGTAAACGCGTGACTAGACTCCAAGTCAGTTTGTAAGCAACGGCCATTATCAAGATGATCTGGGGCCTTTGTTTCCTCTGTATGGCCGCCGGAGCAGTCAACGCAGCTCCGCTCATCAAGCCCAAGGCGCCACAGGAGGACGTCAACGTGCTCATGTTCGGTGTCATACAGTTCAGCGAATCCCTGAACTACGCTTACGAAACCACCGATGCAAAGTTAGCGAGGATCAGCAAAACGCTGAAGACCCGCGAGGGGACTCTGCAAAAGCTGGGAGAGGAGACCGAGCAGGTTGCTGAGGTGGAGAAACAGCTAAAAGAAGTCGTGCAGCTGCTGCAGGTAAGAAAACAGCAAAGAAATATGCAAACAAATGAAGTCCCGTTTGATGTTGCATGGCTGTGTTGTTACAAGCGAGATACCCACTGAGGATTAAAGCTGTAACTCGGAGGAGCAGGGGAACGTGGAGGCAGTTTATCAGATTAAACTTCAGTGTTTATCTGTGTGTACAGCTCAGCAGACACAACAAAGCAGGTCTTTAGTGATTTGAAAAAATAGCGAGCAACATAACAAAGCCTGTACTATGTCTACATAAAATCCTAAGTACCTCTTCTATTATTTAAGCACTTTAATCGTCTTTTTCCTAAGACCAAAAGTTCTCATCTGGTTCTTTAACTTACTTTCCTGATGTATATGGATAAATCAAACTCTTTTATCTGAGATGAGAGAGTGAGAGTGTCATTAGAAAGCTGCATGTTGGACTGTGGGCAGGCTGCTGCCAGCTGCACTGGGATCATTGGTGAGGGGGAAGAGGATAATCTGGACAGATGCTCTTTTGACAGGACCAGATGGTAAAGCAACAAGCTCAGACCAAGATGACTAAAGACTGGCTGGCCGGCGTGGAGCAGGAAGAGGCGGAGCTGGAGACAAAAGTGAGAAGGTTGGAGATGCTCGTCAACAACTCGGCACCCACCAGCATCAAAGAGCTGCAGGTAACAGGAAGCTCGAGGCCTCGGTGTAGATACAGACCAGACCACCCTCACTCCGTATCTCACTGTCTGTCTTCATCTACCGCTGGTTAAAGGGATAGTTCAACATTTTGGCAAATTGGCCCATTGCCATAATCCCTATAGTTTTAGGAGTAGGTTCGTTACCTTTAGTTGTCAGTGCAAGCTATTTTTAGAACGGCGGAGCAGAGCCGCAAGCTGCTCAGAGCTACGCTGTCCACGGAGGCTCATGGGTTGTTGGATTGGTGTTCCCTCATCAAACTCATCAAACACACAATCCAACAACTCCAAAACGCTCTGGTGGACAAGTTGTAGCTCTGAGCAGCTCGTGGCTCTGCTCCACCGTTATAAAAACAGCTTGCACCGACAAGTTAAGGTAACAAACCTACTGCTATGACTATAGGGATTATGGCAATGGGCCAATTTGCCAAAATGTTGAACTATCCCTTTAAAGCAAAGACACCTGAAAACTTGACATGTCTGAAAACCACTCACTGATGTCTCGACATTGATAGAGATGGCTGACCAATGTCTACTGACTTTTTCCTGCTGTTAGGAGAGAGCAGCGGAGCACTCTGGCGTTTTGAGAGGTTTACAGTATTTCACCCGGTTTCACAAGGACAACATTGAGACTCTAAATGAGCAGCTCTCCAAACTGCTGAGCAAGGTGAGGTACTTGTTTTTTAACCTCCTTTTGATGATGGTTTTGTCCTTTTCATGTTTTTCTTTCATTAATTTCCTCATCCTATTTCCTTCCTCCAGAGTGAAGCTATGACATAGCTGTTTTAAGATTCAGCTCCCAGTCCATGCAGCTCTTTGAACGAGACGGGTCCATCCAGATCTCGACTCACCGCACTCCCTTCCAACCCTGATATGTATATAACAGATCTACTCATATGGAAGAAAATACTTTTTTTTTTTGCTCACACCTTTATGATTGTGTCCATATTTTTGTGGGATGTAGCTGAAGCAGTCCTGCAATAAGCTCTCGCCTCATGACAGCAATAATTACAAGTTTGTGTTGACTCAACTTTATGGCCATGTTGTAGGCTGTAGTTTGTGACTGGATGTCAAACTGAGTTACATGGTTGAAAGTGGCTGAATAACAGATGATACAGTTCAACAGCACCACAAACTACATTCCCCAAAATGGCCATTCGGCTGAATCAACACCTCACTCAAATGATTTGACGACATTCTAGATGTGAACATTATAACCTTCCTGAATGGAGGATTTATTGTAGGTTTTCTGTACTGTATTACTTTTAGCTACATGTACCTAATAAGGTGCTAACTGAGTGTATTTCTAATGTAATATTTGTTGTCTTGACTTTGATATGCTTTGTAAATTTTGTTTTCAAATAAATGTATTGAATCATCAGTATCATGGGTTATTTCTTAAAGGGCAACTTCGGTTTTTTTCAACCTGGGCCATGTTTTCATATGTGCCGGGCAGGCAGCCTGCAGCCCAGCTAACGCTCTTCCACGGGGCAAGTGGCTCTCGTCAAAGTTTGCCCTATAAACGGGCATTTCTTTCAAACTGACAGGTTCGGATAGTTACATTGAGTGTCCGACAACAAACTAGAAAGGAGAAATGAACGTAATAGTCTCTACCTTTAGCTGGAGGTCGCTGTTTGCTGTGATCTGTGTCCAAATCTCACCACGCCAGAAATCTCGTTCTGAAATCTCGCAATAACTCGCGACAAAACACCGGTGGGGAATACTGTTACCTGACTGAGGTGAAGAGAGACGACCGCGCAGCTTTCACAGAGCTTTCACAAGTTAGGGCTAACAGCTAGCTGTGCTAATGGATGCTGACACTCCTGTCGATGCACTGCGCCGTGCCGACCACAGGGTCTGCTGTGACCACTTTGACCGGGGATGACTACTGCCAGTCAGAAGAAGAAGAGACGTGCTAAAGGTAGAGACATACGTTAATTTCTCCTTTCTAGTATGTTGTCGGACACTCACTGTAACTATCTGAGCCTGTCAGTGTGAAACAAATGCCCGTTTATAGGGCGAACTTTGACGGGAGCCACTTGCCCCGTGGAAGAGCGTTAGCTGGGCTGCAGGCTGCCTGCCCGGCTCAATACTGGAGCGACCTCAATAAAAGTATTATCCATCACTCACATATACAGAAAAACATATGAAAACACGGCCCAGGTTGAAAAAGCCCGAAGTTGCCCATTAATATACTGTATATCGATAAAGACAAAAGATCAGCGCTAATTTATACATTTTATAAAATAAGAACGTGATGTGTTTTAATTTAAAATTCAGATGCTGCTCTCCTCTTTTTCTTTCAACCTAGAATAAACCCAGAATAAAAACAGCGAGCCATGTGTGCAGTGACAGGCTGAACTCATGTTCTACAGGTCAACTCACAGTGTGCGTGCGTGTGTGTGTGTTTGGAGGATGAGCGCTCACCTGTAGGTGGTGTGTGGAGTGTACACATGGCGAGCAGGGAACTCCTGCACCTCTTTGGTTGGGCGAACACGCAGGTCAGGGTACGGCTTCACGTGCAGCAGCTCTGGGGACAGACAGTAATGAGGCTGGTCCGGAGCTGGAGAGATGTCGATCTTCAACTGGGCTGTTGGAGAAACAAACGAGTCATGGTCATGATACACATATGTACATGAGTTCATGTTCACAGACACAGTACAATACAGATGCATCTCAATAAATCAGAACAAGACGACAAGAGTTTCACTTGGGCTGCACTGTTTTTAGTGTTGCACACTTTAAAAGGCAGATTTTCAACAGAATATACAGGTGCATCTCAATAAATTAGAATATCATGGAAAAGTCAATTTGCAGTAGTTATACAGCCCTAACCAAGTATTGAGTGCATAATATAGATGGACATATTTTTCAGAAGGCCGACATTTCCATATTAAAAATGCTTCTTCTATTCTTTTTTTTATTGGTCTTCTATCATTTTCAATTTTTTGAGATACTGAATTATAGGTCTTCATTAAATGTAAGCTGTAATCATTACAATTTAAAGAAATTAAATAAATAAAGATATAAAATGTTTCATTCTGTGTGTAATTGATCTATATAATGTATTAATTTCAATTTTTGAATTGTATTACTGACATAAATTAACTTCTACATGATATTCTAATTCATTGAGATGCGCCTGTAGTGTCTTAACAGAGTGTGCAGGTTGTGTTTACCTGTGACAGGTCTGAGTCTGCGCAGAACGGACGAGGGTCTGCGCATATCTGCCAGAAACTTGTAGAGGTCCTCATCACTCAGTCTGTCCCCCTCCTTCATGCACACAAGCAGGAGAGCAGCTCAATACCAGTTCTATTCCTTATTACAGTATATCATGTATTGTTCAATAAATATGAGAGGCTGTGGCCATGACAAGAGTCTGACCTGCTTGAAGAAGTTGGTGACAGTAAGTGTTGCAGGGCGGAAAGTAGCAAAGTTACACATGTCGTCCCCAACGCTCATCCTCTCAAAGCCCTTCTTCTTCCTCTCATTCCATGTTCCATGACTTTTTCTCTCTGGAAGGACGACAAAATCCTACTGTGTTAGAGAAGCACGGGTATGAATATTATCGATGCAATTATATCACATTTATTTGCCAACGGTACACTGGTGAGAGTGCATCTGGAGTCAGCAGTACCAGAGTCCGAGTCCGGGTCTGACCGATCCAGACCTCCCACACTGCTGACGATGTTGAGGAGGTGAATGGCCGTCCAGGCAAAGGGCATGCGATACTGACCAAGACGGCCGCACGCCTGCTCTGCCTGCAGGCGCAGCTTCTCCAGCTTCTCCTTGTGCTGCAGTGGGACAAGACAAGACAAGATGTAATAAAGAACATTATCTGCAAAAAAAAATATCTGCAACCACCAGCATATCTAAAGGGGTGAAAGAGGATAGTAAATATTGCAGGTTTGCAGACAGAGTTGAGAAATGCTTGTGACTATAAAAAGGTCCCATGTCATGCTGGCTCACAGCCCTGAGCGTTGCAACAGTTTAAAACAAATTTTGGCTCCATTACCTTAGAGGAATCTGACTCTTTCATAACCATGTAGGGTTCGCAGCATTCTCCGATGTCTCCTTGTTGAAGGACTTTCTCAAGCTGAAAAGTAGAAAACGCTCATTAGTGTTAATACTTGATTTATCTAGAGACTGGGCATTTGATTAAATGTAATTATACAGTATAAGTGGCACTTAAAATAATGGATTAAAGGGAAAGTGAATGAATCAAGTGTGAAATAGGAGTTTGTCGGTACCTTAATGACTAGGAAGATATCGGCGGACGGGTATGTGATGGAGAAAATGGCCGAGCGGGCCTGTGTGGAGATGGCTATGTGAGGTGTGTGGGGTTTGAGCAGCCCTTTCATCTGATCCGAGTTCAGGTCAAAGTAGAAATTCTCCGAGATCTGTTGGAGGGAAGATTGAGATAGGCGGGAAGCGGGAGAGGGAGGGGAAAGGAAAGATGATAATGGAAATGCACGTCCAGGGATTTTAATTCAGTTATGACTCAGTGATCTAAACCGCAAGACCACTTAGACCTTTTTTGAGACGAGGGAAATTCAATTAGTCGAGCATGAGCTCAGCATTACGTAAGTGGTTTTACACAGTGAGAGTCAATGGAAGAGTTACTCATTGTTCCAAATAAAAAATCTGACCTATTGTAATATCAAATAAAATACCTTTTTCTTTTCCTTGACATCATAGAGGGCAAGAGATCCAAATATTGGCTCAATCTCTATTTCAAATCTGAGGAGATAAAAAATATAGAGTGGTTCTCAAATAAGGAAAACATAAGGGGACATTTCTAAAAATGAATCAGTGCATGAAGACATGAATGTGACATTTATATACATGTATATAAATAAAACAGCTCTCACTTCAGAGACAGACACTTGACCATGATCCTCTGGCCACAATGATCTTTGGGCACTTCAGGAACCGAGCACCTCTCTACTGCTTCGTCCTACCACACACACACAAAAAAAAAAGCCACACACACAAGAATAACAATTACACAGATGCCATGGCAACATAGCAGCGCGGTCGGAAAGTGATGGTGTGTACACACAGACAGAAAGAAAAGGAGATAGAGCGAGACAAGGAGAGCACAGAGGAAGGAAAAGCAAACAGTTCCAGGGAGGAGGAGGCCTCAGCGTTTCTACGCATCCAGCAAGTTCACTTTATGGGAACATTCAATACCATCACGTCTGAGTAGAAACAAATGGCAGCTGCGTGTACTTATATTTCCATCAGAGTGCTCTGCTGCTGCGTGAAGCAGACAGTGATCTATAGCATTAAGCTGCAATCAATGCGCAGCTAAGACTGAAACTGTTTGGCTTCCTTCAGACTGTGATCTTTTATTTAGTGATTAATGCTACAAAGTTGTTCTTTAACTTATTTGAAATGAACCATTGTTTGTTTTAAATCGATCACTGACTGTACCATACTTGGTACACTGTACAATAAGAGTTCAGTGTGAATGTAGTTAGTGGATTAGTTCCCTCACTTGTAAAAAAGTGCCACAGCTCATTTTCCCACGAGCATATTAAATCTGTATTCAATAACAGTGTAATCAGCTCTATTGATTTTGGACTGAGCCAAAATACTCTCCTGGATTAAGTGGGTTAAGCTTGATGAACTGTATTCTATTATTATTTCTTACTTATTTATTTTTTGGTTTGTTTGTTTGTGTGTTTGGTTTTGTCCATGTTGTTTTATTGTTATGTTGCTCCTCTTGTTTCTCCTGTCCTGTGTCATATGTGTTGTTTGGTAATCAGCCAACTTGCACAATAAAAAAAAAAATTAAACAAACTGATGATCTAGAACTGCAATAGAAAACGTATCTATGTTATAAATCCTCATGTTTATCACTTTTAACAGCAGAGGGAAGTGTGTGACTGTGATATAACACAGACCTCGTCAGGGGGAGGGTAGAGGCCCAGCAGGTCACAGTGGCGCCCCTGCTGGCGGGCCTCTGTGTTGCGGCGGTCCATGTCCTCTGCAGCTGTGCGCTCCAGCACGGAGGGCAGGAGGGCGTCCGGGGAGGAGTTCTTCAGGTCGAAGATGCTGGAGGCCCAGCTGCCCCGAGGGGTCTCATCGAGGCTCACTGACCGCCGCTTTGCGTCATCCTGGAAACACACACCGGTGAGGTCACCTGTTATTTTTTCCCTCCAGGCCAAGATGTTTTAGAAAGATGAGAACAATGGATTATAGATCCTACTCCCTTATTACCATTAACTACTTAATATGATTCATATGGAGAATGTGCAGCGCATAATCGACAAGATATATCCATTTATCCATTACTGAATCTGGATATGATGACCTAGCTGAGTGGGATGTATGCATAATATACCATATAACTCATAGGCGCCTCATCGGCTGGCTGGTCTCTCTATCTCTTTATAGAAGGCCGTAAACGATGGGGTCTCAGGAGCGTGATAAAACTTTTAAGCTTTTACTCCTGGCAACGCTGTATGCACAACACATCAGGAACAACTGTCTAATGAACCGAAAACCATGCGCCTTTTATAGTTTGAGATACCGAGTCCTTTTAATAGCACCGTCACCATCAGCTACCTGGTCATCCTGGCGCTCGGCGGCAGCGGCCACGTCCAGTTCAAAGGTCTGTTTGACCAGCCCTCGCTGCCTCTCCCTCTGCCGCTCCGAGTTGTGAGGGGTGTATATCGTGCTGTAGCGCTGATACCTACAAGAAAAAAAGGGTAAAAAAGTTGTCTCAGTGATAATGTAACTGTCAATCAGCTGAAGCGTGAACACGGGAAAGTGGTGCACATTATTAAAGAATATTGAAGAAGTGGGTTAATTCAACTGGTACCACTTACTTTCTCTGAATGACAAGCCAGTCATCTGTGTAGACTGCCAATGCATCTCTCACCCTGGGATCAAATGAGCTACATAGAAAGAAAAAAAAACACATTAATAATTGAGCAAAACTGGCTTTTTAATATTAATGTTCACTCCGTGTCACAGTGAGGAAGGCTTTGTTCTTGTCTGTAGGGATGTTTGTCCTCCATTATAGTAATATTATTAATCCTGTGTGTGTGTGGCAGAGCAAAAAAAACCACACAGAGTGATGTGTGTGCTACAGTATGAGGGGTTGTTGTTTGGCCGTTAGCAGCTGGACGGACTCACTCCTCCTCCTCCGGCAGCGGGGGCTCCAGTGTAGTGCAGTCTTTGTCCAGGTGGAGGAGCTCCAGGTCGTCCTGGGGGAACTCCGTGAGCTGTCGGAGAGGGCCAGGCTCCACGGCGGGGGCATGACTGTTCACATACTCCTCAAAGTCCACCGGCTCCACCACCTCCGTTAGGGGCAACTGTCAATCAACAGTAAAGTATTATATTACAATTACTATTATACGGCCATAATGAAAGCTCCTAGCTTGACAGGAGGTTATTAGAACAGAGTGATATGGGATTTCTGATATGTATGTATGATATAAAAGACTTAAAGTACGGTAGATGTATATATATCTATTTATTACAGGTCCTTCTTGAGAACATGTGTTAGTCATTTCAGTATGGGCATTTCTCACTAAACTGAAGAACTACTGCATCAGCTGACAGAAACTTCCACTCTCACAAGTTACTAAAGGTTAATGTTGTGTTTAAATGTTGAGTGAGAGTTGATAACATTTCATTTTCAGTTCTCACTTCTTCATATTCAACTTTCTTTCCCTTTGTTTGGGTTACAACCAAACCAGAATAAGCCACAGCCACAGCCACGCAGTCACACACTGTTTGTAAAAACACTGAAGTTTTACATGAATTTAAGTTCAATAAACAGCCTCATTATTTGTAACCTAAAACCTCTTTTTCGCTCGTCTCTTTTGCCCATATGAGGAACTTTTAAAGAACAATGAGTAAACAGACTCTGTCCCACAACCTATGTGTGGTTTCCCAGGGGATTTCTGTTCCTCAGCAGAGTCCAGAGTATTTGTAAATTCAGTTGTCTTTACTGTAATGTGACAGACATGTAGTAAATGTAATATCTCTTGTATGGACACTGACAACTTGATGAACATCAAAGCAGGAACTTCCTGGCAGTCAAACTACACAGGTGATCAAGAGCAGGTATATCATGTTTCAGAACCAGCTCCCTTTGTGCCAGTTGTCAACACAAATTAAAGCTGCACTCGCCTAACTTTATTTATATCTAAACTTGGATCTTTCTCACATATTTAGACCCACTTTGTGAAGTGAGGATTTAAAAACCTAGGAAGGCTAAACACAGGGTGACTCACAGGGTGGTGCGCGCCTCCTCTCTTCTTTGACAGCTGAGGAGAGCCATAATCTCTGGACACTTGTTTTCGGACTTCGGCAGCAACCGTCCTGAGAGAGAGAGAAAGATAATAAAAGATATTAGCGAGACAACTCTGTGAAAACTGGCTGCAAAGCCCATAACAAGAGGGAGGAGGATTAAGATAACTAAAATAAAAAGTACTTTATTTTATGGGTGTTTAATTCCATTTAAATGCAAATCCCAAAACGATAATCACTCTAAACATACAAGAGAAATGTGTATAAACAAAACCGTTCTAATTCTGTCACACAGTCTCTCTCCTGCTCATCTAGTTTTTCAGTTTGCAGAAGCACAAAGTTCAACTGCACCGTCACAGTTCAGCTTTCGACGTTTCAGAGAGATGCCTTTACAATCTACAAAGCCCTCCCCCTGTCGCAGTGTTCAGCTACTGGTGCTGGTAGTGATGCTGAAGGCCAGCAGCTGTTCTGAATAGGGACTTGAGCGGATCCCACAGAGAGGTGGCGAGCTGGCTCCAGGGAGCAGGCACCGAGCCAGAGCTCTGTCCGTGGCCTTTATGGACTAACGGCAAATGGGGAGGCTTAAAGTGAGACAATGAAGAGGGGGGGAAAAAAACAAAACAATTCTCTCACAGAAACAAGCAAGCAGCTGCTGCTCTACAACCACAAAATGTCTGTTTCTTTCATATACACAGCTGCAGAAGCTTTAACGTTTCCCAAACAATATCTGTCATGATTACAGCAGTGCATAAAGACTGATGTCCTCTCTCTACTACCCATCCCAAACATATAGTTACACAGCCTTAATGGAAAGTTGCCTGTTTGTGCATGCTGACTCTAACTTTATACCATATCCTTAGGCAATGATGAAATGTTTCTGCAGCTCTATACACCTCTAGTGTATTTCAAACAGGAAAAAGGAAAGCTATCGACTGCCATAGCTAGAACTCCCCTTCCCACCCCTTCCTGCATCCGGCACTAAACAATGGTCTGGGTCCCTCTTAGGAGAGGAGAGGCAGGACTTGGGGAATGCTGCAAGAGAGAGGGGGCTGTCACATATTAATGCTGATGAACATACATATAATTAAATCTTTAAAAAAAAAGAAAGAAGAAGATGACTTTGGGTTTGGAGCATAGTCCAAAGTTTCCAAAACAGCACAATCCAGGCATGCTTAAGTGAAAGTGGGAGAGATATCCACTTGTGGCGGGGTCAGTGATAAGAATCTGTGGTCCTGTTTGTTTTCTCTCACAGGCTTCTGGAGTTGCAAGGCTAAGCAGTTTCTTGACAGTCAAATGAACTGTGAAGATGAGGGTGATGATTCAGTGTAGTGTAGTTGCAGTACTAGCAGCACCACAGCTGTAGACAAAAATAAAGGTCAAGGCAAGGCTATTTTATTTGTATAGCCCATTTTTACAAACAGTTTGTCTCAAAGCATCATGCCAACCTCCTCTGCCCTTAGACCCTCACATCAACTGAGGAAAAACTCCCAAGAAAACCATTTTAACAGGGGAAAAAAATGAGAAATCTCAGGGATAGATGCTGCAAAAGATGTTGCAGGAAAACAGTTAAACACAATGTTGAACAAGGGGAAAGACTTGTCTGCAAATTGTCCCACACTTCTACTGGTTAGTTAAGTATGTTAGGATTTCCTATGCAGAGCCACAGCTTGCCTTGTTGTGATAGGGAGGGAGAACCAGTTTACAACATGTGGAAACAGGTCAATTCATTAACTGCTAATGCTGCAAGGCGTTCACACGACACACAAAAAAAAACACACACACACATATCCTTGTGTCATTAGATGCCATTTGGGTGTTTATGAATCAAACTATAACACTCCCTAAATAAATGACACATCCCAGTCAGTCAGTCAGTCAGTCAGTCAGTCACAACAACTACTAGATTAGCCCCCAGCACAGCACAGCACAGCAGCTTCATAAGTAGCTCAATAACCATTGTCGGTGATAACACAATAATGCTCCTACCTACGATGCTACGCTGAAGCTAATAAACTCTTCAAAGTGTGAACTGTTAACAAAAATCTTCCGTTAACTTTAAATATGTTTAGATATTAACAAGTTAATGGTTATAAGAGATACGTTAGAAATAACGTTACTAGCTTACTTGCTATATGGACCGTGTGTCCAGCAAGTCACTCACACACACACACACACACACACACACATACACACAACCAACCGCCACAGCCGTTAAACAATAACTTCGCCCTCAACTCACCGGTTGATTTTGTGAGCGAACGCCCTCCTCTCGCTGGCCGTGGATGTCATTCTCTCGTCGCCATGTAAAAGAAACTCCTCGGAGAAGAAGCCAAACTGAAAGCTCACTCTCTCTCTCTCTATCTGTCCCTCCTCCTCCTCCTCCTCTTCGGCTCCTCTGTCCCGTCTTGTGTGTAGGGAGATGCGGACACTCTTGCTGCTTCCTTCTCCACGCTGGGACCGGGGCAGCGGAGCGGAGCAGGGATCCCTCCTTGTTTCCTCCTAGCGGCCGGGAGCTGAACCGCGCCGCGGCGGCCATTACTGTCAAGTCGGATGAAGAAACGCGGCGCTACTTCCGGTGACTTTTCAAAATAAAAGTATCCTTAAAAAAAAATTACGACCCCCCTCCCCTATCTCAATACCACACAATTTCTTCAAAAATATCTCACCCATACTCCAATTTGATATATTTACACTTGTTTCATACAGTGATTGTAATCCTTTTCTAATTTCTAACACCCTCAGAGCTACTATCACTTCACTTCCGGTCTTTTTGTTTGTCCTCACTAATGTAACCAGCTTGTCCTAGGTGACTGTATCTGCCATCTGTTCATGCAGAAATCTCACCTGACCGGTTTACAGAGACCTGATAATGGCACATATCCCCCCCTCCACCACCTCAGTTTAAGGTTTCACTTCTCTATAAAATTTAGGAAGCAGGACAAAGGAGTTTAAAGAGCACAAATATTCTCACAATGTTTTTCTTTATAGATTTTTTTTCTTTTGCTTTGATTTCATGAGTCATATAACTACTTAGTAGCATGATCTGTCCTATCTGAGAGGAACATGATTTGATATTTGTCTGATCCACGCTTAATCCGCTACTTTCTTTTCCCAAGGGCGATCCTGTTGTTGCTGCCAAGTTTTTAATCTCATAAGGATAATAAGTAAAAGCGCACAATAGCAGCATCTAGAGGACTGTTGGCACTGTGTCATGGCTCGAAGTAGACAACACAGTGCGTGTTGCACTGTAATCACACCAGCAGGTGGGGCTGTTCACCGTGATTGGAGAAGAAAGAAAGCCTTGCCTCATGACTGATTGTTTAAGATTCAGTCTTCAAATTTGACCTCTACAAGGAGATGAGGAATAGCTACAGCTGTCTTCTGGTCAACAGTGAGGGAAAAGTCACATTTGTGAGCCTACACATGCAGAAATATCATACATTTCTCAGACAAATAAACAATTATAAATGGATGCTGTGGATTCTTTAAGGTGGATAAAACAAATACATCTGAAATGACACTATGCTACATTTCCCAGTGTCCTCTCTCTGTCCTGTTTGACCAGATGAGAATGACATCGTCAGTGACTCCCATATCGCTGATGGAGGACTTGTCAGTTAATTGTAATGGCATGACTACATCTCCCTCCTCCCTGCCTGAAGCCTGAAATCACACTATATAACCCCCCCATTCCTACTAAGAAGAATTAATATAGCCATTCTCAGTGCTGCAGCCCTCCCTTCCTCCCACCGCTCACTCCTGCTAGCCCACAGTCGTCCTATTCAGCACCCTGGAGAGCTGCTGCAGGTACTCGGCCCGTCCTCTGTGAGACGGCTGATGAATGGCATGAATTGTATAGGGGAGGGTGGGGTGGGGGGGGGATATGAAAAATGGAGGGAGGGGAGAGATGGAGGAAAAATTAACCTTGCGTGACAGAGGCTTGGCTGAAGCAGAGCAAGGACAGACGTCTCGGGGATATATGTTTATGCATGGAGCAGCAGCAGCAGCAGCAGCAGTCAGAGCAGCAGCAGCAGCATCAGAGCGGGCGTGGGTCTTGGAGGCCTATAGACGCTGCTAATGAAAATAAATGAAGCCATACAGGCACTCTTCCACCATAATGCCAAAACTCATCGTTCTTTCTCCGCTGCTCCAAGGTTCAGCAAATTCTAATTCATTGCGGCCGTGGTGGTGGTGCTTTCTATAATTGATTCGCTTAGTAATGAAATATAATATTTTTCTTCTCTCTGCATTCATATTGCACATTCATCTCAGACATTATGTCATCGAACCAACCTGAAGATATACTATATAAGTCTAAATATTTGTCATTTAAACATTTGAGTATAAATCTAGAGAGGAGATACGCTGGGTGTTTGTGTGACATTGCAGTGTCCTTGCATACTTGGAAAGCCCATGTACTATAAGTGGGCTGAACCCATGCTGGCTTTATCCTTCTGTCCGCACCTTCCCTGCCTGCTTCCTTTGCCTTTCTGTTCATCGAAGGCTTTCAATTCCTAGATTCGGCACTATTGTTTGAGCGCCCAGCCCCCACGGCAGCCAGAGCCCCCCTCCCCACCTCCTCCTCCACCTCCTCCTCCTCACCCACCACCACCACCATCACTGCTGTGTTACCAAAGAACAAAAGAGAGAGTGTCAGACACCACCCACTAGATCTCTTTCACACCAGAGCCCCCACCTCAGTTCCAGATGGGGTTGCCTTTTTTTTTTTTCAGGGTTTCTCTCAACCCCAAGAGTCCTCCAAAATGGATGCACCCCCACTCCCCCACTCCCCTCCCCTCCCCTCCCCCCCGGAGCCCACTACTCAGCTGCCCGTCATCCACCTGCTCCACCGCCACGCGCCCGTGGCCAGGGCACGTCCCCTCTCTATCCCACCCCACCAGGGAGTCCTATTAAAATCATTAACCACTTTTTACTGGGGTCTGCTTCCAGGATATTACTCCGCCAGCAGTGCAAACTTTAACCACATTAAGTCTAAAAAAAAAAAAAAGGAAGCACAAACCCACAATTTATCTTCCACAGAAGGAGAAAAAAAACAATTACCAAAACAAGGGGAGGGAAACGACACATGCAATTATTACTTAAACGCAAGATAAAACATAATGTTTCTCCCTGGTAAATAATGTGTATAAAACTTTAATGGTAAAAAAAAAAAATTGCATAGGTTTTTCTCAATGTTGCGTGTTTAGCTGCTCTTAAAGCACAATGGAGGAATTACACCAGAATGAGAATTGTAATCAATAATGCTGATTGTAATCTGTGTCCTGTGGTGGCGCGCTGTACAGAAGGGGGCAAGCAGATGCTCATTTGTTTGTTTCCCTCAAAGCATCAACACGTAGCTTCTTCAGGAGAATCTCAGCTTCACCTTCCACCCCGGGTTTGACCTTTCCCCTCCCGGGACAGAGAGCGAGCTGCAGCAGCAACAGGACACATCTGCTACAAGAGAAGACAGCTGCTTTAGTCTCTTAATGTTGCTCCTACAGTCAGATTTTTGGGAGACAAGGGGTGAGGTGGGGGTTGGGGTTGGGGTTAGGGTTTTTGGGGGGGGGGGGTTAATAGTGATCTTTGCTGAATCACTAAAAGTCTGCCTTAATTGCACGGCGAGCTACAGCTCTTAGCATTCACCTCTCCGCCGTCCTTGAAACAGTTTCAGCTAATCAAACAAAACAAAAAAACCACCACACTTTCTCCTCTGCCTACATTACATGCATGGATGCCTGCTTTCGCTGCCACTCACTAACCAAGATTTATGGAAATATTCCCTTCAAGCTCCACTCACACTCTGCCATTAGTGTGCTCCACCAGCAGAGTATATGCAGATATATGCATATAATATGTTTATGAGTTCTTTACGGCACTTGCAGGAGACTTTTTTTTTTTTTTTACAGGTTCTGTGCTTCAGGAAATGACTAAAACCCCCCATCACCATTACTACCACCCCCATCCTAACACCACCCTGCAGTCCCTAAGGGTTCAAGCACCCAAATCAATTGAAAGAAAGAAGAGTGCAGTGTGGTCCTCCCCCTACATCTGTCAGGGAGGGAAAGCAGGAGGGGCTGCACTCACGGGCCGTACAGGGGAACAATATCACTCCATCTGTCACAAACCGTTTCATCTCTGATGGGATGAAATATAGCTCGCAAATACATCTACCTCTATATCATCTACGTGTATTAGCTTACTGGCTGCCCAAGCCTCCGCCAATTCCCAGAAGCATACGCAGTGGCTTTTTGTCTCGTATTACCTTCCCTCCCACCAAGCCAGCACTCTCCAACCACCTTGCAAATTACGCTTTTAAGCCGAAGAGCACGTTAAAAGAAATCATTCCACTTTACACAGTGAACCAGTAAATGAAAATGGTAGGGAGACCAAGTAACGAAATTTGCATGTAAAAAGTTCCAGATTGAATGTAGTACAGAGCGTGGAGTATGAACGCTCAATGAAAGAGAAGACGCACAGTGTATTCGGAGGAAATAGTGAAAAAGTAAGATGCAATCTGCTAATAACCAGAGAGCTCTTTCATATTCAAATGCTGCTGCTGCTGCTGCTGCTGCTGCTGCTGCTGCTGCTGCTGCTGCTGTGTTAGGAGGATGGGTGTGGCCGCTTGATTCTTCTTGCCTCCTGAGCTGTCGCGGCTTTGTGACGTCCACCATCGCATTTGCTCTATCGAATTATGCTCATATCGGACTGGTCACTCTCTCCGGCGGTGCCGAAGACGAAAATGACAACGGCACACCGACAGCAGCACCTATCAGAGGCCGTATAGCGCCGCATGCACTGGTCTCCGACAAAACAAGGTAACCCAGTGATCCAGAAAGCTGTAAGGAAAAGCACAAAATGGCCTGACTATTTACTGGAGGGAGGAACGAAGAAGAAGAAGAAGAAAAAAAAAAAAAAAATCCCATATCCCCCAAGAGCCATCATGCATCTCTCTCAGCAGCAGGTAGAGCTGCAATCTCAGTCATTCATATTTAATTCCACAAGAGTTTCCGGCCAGACTAATGTGCTATTGATTTCAAGTCTCCTATTACTGAAGCAGGGGAGGGCCATGGGGGGGGGGGGGGGGGGGGTGGACTACAGGGAGAGAGAGCAAGAGATTGAAAGAGGAGAGGAGGAAGGAGGAAGATGGAGGGGGATAAAATAGAGTGTAATGGATAAACCAGAGTTTTTCGAGGAAACATTATCATATCCCCTTTGGACGGCCGGCGTTATCTGTCTAATAATCCACTTTCCCTCTGCCCGGTTAATAAGGGACGTTCCACTGTACATGACAGTACAATAGGAGCGTTTCAGGCTCGGGCAGGAAATGTGTTTTTACATTATTTGTTGTTCATTAAAAGTCGAGCGGAGTTCGAATCGTGAAGCTAAAAACAGCTCAGCTTAACAGGAACAAGCACACTTGCACCTCATGTGTTCGTTTTGTGTCTGTCACTTCACTTGTGTGTTTTTTTCATGTCAGATAGAAAGAGAGCGGCAGGAAAAAGGAGCGAGAGGAAAAACAAAGAGAATGTCTAAGAGCTTTTGTGTATTTAAGGTCTCTCCCTAGATACCAACTCAGACAGGACAAAATGAAAGATTAATAACCGCGGCTTTATATTTAAAAAGGTTTTAAGTAAAACATGGTCTCTGAAAAGGAGGCTATAGTCCCACGTCACCGCACCTCAGAGCCACACGATGTGGCAGAGATAATCTTATCGTTAACACAACGTATTAATACGACTCAGCACGCGCGTGGTGTGTTTACCTTTATTTTAAATAATAAAAATGTGGAGCGCTCCTGCCTGAAAGTTTAAACATCCCGTTCTGCGACGAATACATACAAACAAAACGAACACAAAAAAAAAAGACACGTTAACGTACACAAAGAATTAAACAGGCACACGGAAAGCAAAATATAATCCATAAATAAAAAGATGACAAGAGCGTCTACTTCAGAGACTTCCTCCCACCAGCCTGTCTACTCTAATAATAGCCCTGAGACAACACATCCAGGCAGACAGAGGGAGAGAAAGATATAGAGAGAAAGAGAGAGGAGAGAGACGGAGAGAAAGTGCAAGAGTGAGCCCATGAGGGAGACCACAAGAAAATTGCCAAAATTGTACATAAAGGGGGTTGAATTAGGCCAGTTGCCATTATCAACAAATGTCCTTTTAAAAAGAGGCTAATTTAATTTTGGATCTCTTCCTGAAAGCAATAACTGCTTCACTGCTGCTGCCACAAAACCCTGAACCGCCGAGAGCCAGGCCCAGTGCAGAGAGAGAGAGACAGAGACAGAGACAGAGAGAGAGAGAGAGAGAGAGAGACCACTGAATTAACCAGACCTGAGGCTGATTCATCCTCCCCATCCCCCAGATACACTGTCATAGTGTCACTCTCTCACTCTCCGTCTCTCTCTCTCTCTCTACCCCCTCTCTCCCTCACACACTCACAGGCCACTAACTTACCGCAGGGCAATGGCAACAGGCATTCATTTTGATGTGAGACTACGAGAATAATGGAGATGAGGCTAAGGAATTCAGACCTAAAGGGGTTTTGCAATTTACGAGGTTTTGTATCATTATAGCTCGCACTAGCCCGAGTTCAAATACATAATAAATTAGAAATTCACACCCTACTGGCATATGGATTTTATGGAAATGCTTTATAGATAAAATTGTACAATTAAAACCAAGAGGGGCCGTGTTGAACCTATGCATTTCTACCGTGTCTTGTAGTGGAAGTGTACAGGTAGTGCGTTTCCTCTGTGGGTTCGATGCCCTCTGGCACCAAGGAGCATTCCACGATACGGCGAAAAGAAAAGGGCCACTGCAACAAGACTCCTAATCACCACTAGTGGAGGAACCTTTGACAATAAGAAAATAATCAGTAGAATAACAAAAAGGCTTTTAAGCAAAACCAATGCTTGATCCTTTTGATTCAGTAATGTACAATTGGCGCTTCAAATGCCCTCTTACACACAGGGAGGATTCAGCTGCCGTGCTACTAACCAGGGCTCTAATGAGGGGCCACAATTAAGCCCATTTATTCACATTAAGTGTGAACTGTGAGTGGGGCTGCAGTCAGTTGACGGACCTGGGTGCCTTTGTGTTACAAGAGCCGCTTTTATCCGGCAAACAAAGACGGAAAAAACACAAGCACCTAATGACCGAATCTCACCGTCTCTTCTCAGACATCCAAACACAGCAGCGGCGCACACACACACACATACACTCAAACACACATGTACGCATGCATTGCACACGGACACACTATTCCTCCCTCTCTAACAAACTGACTCAAAGGCTCCAACGCATCCAAGCTCAGTTGAGTCACCGCTTGACAGAACGGTGGGGGCGGGGTTAAGACAGACTGACAGTGGGGCTCCATCTCTATCCTCTTATTAACGCTTAACGAGTGCTTTCCTCATGCAATATTCATCTCTACTAATATCATCCAAGCTCCGAGTTGAGCTCGCTACTTATGTAAGGCAATTATGTAAAATATCAGACAGGGCCCATGTTCAGATTCTGACTAGAAAAGAACTGCAGGACAATGACAGAAAAGGAGACGAGGGGGTTTTACAGGAGTGATTGGCCGGTGGGAGAAACAATAAGACACCAACACACAGACACACAGGACGAGGAAATTGGTTACTTCGGTGTCCTGTGCTGTGTCTTCATCTGATTATAGGCCAACATCCTTCAAAAAGGCAAGTGCTCGGTGTCAATAATGCAAACACTTTCCTCCCTCGCACCATCACTCCTTCCAGCCCGCCCGAGACATCTGAGGACTCGTCAAGGTCAGTCGGGGGGGAGCGGAGCAGCTGATTTGTTTGTTGCGGGGAGAGGAGGAGGACTAGCATCAGCACCACTTGTCCACTCTTCAACAGATGAAAAACACACAGACATGAGGCTTTCATCCTATACAGAGCTAAATAAATAAATAAATAAACAAACAAAAACACTTCACCACCTCTTCCTTCCTTCCCTCCTTTCGGCAGCCCCAGACAAACATACGCAAATAAACAAACATACACTGATTTACGCACACTTGCACGCACGCCCATCGCACCCCCCCCACCCCAACTCCACCTCTCTACCTCCTCCAGCCCCCCCCCCTCCCCTCAGGTCAAGGCCCTATGGGGGTCTGCACAGAAATAGGTCATTTGTCACACATGATGTCCCGGGGCAGGGGATGCATTATAGATGAGCCCAAACAGCATGTCTCAGTGAGCACTCACCACACAGCTAGGCACACAGGAGGCAGCAGCAGGAGGTGGGCAGAGAGGGATGAGAACTCCTCAGGAAGAGGATACACTGGGTCCTGGGATGTCATAAAAAGTGAGACAAAACAACACACTGCTGACTACTGGCTGCCGCCGCTGCTGCTGCTGCTGCTGCTCTGTTCATAAAAAAAACAAGAAAAAAACAAGGAAAAGACGACATTCAGCGAAAGCTACAACTGCAACTTTTCACTGAATGGACATGAATTAATTCAGGGGGGCATCTACTTTGTTATTCTCATGTCTGCACCTGACCCTATAGCTAGCCATCTGCCTTGCATACGAGAGAGTCCAGAAATCACCCGCTCCTTTGGTCTTATTATGGATTTACTCCTTTGTTTCTAGCACACAGTTCACACCCAATTATTGCATATTTTGTGTCTTCTTTTTTTTTTTTCTCCCCCACCACCACCACTCCTCCATTATTGCAATTCTGTGATTACGTTGTGTGGACTCAGAGAAAAGTCTGCCGATTCCACACTTGGAATGGCTTTTTATTCTCAAAGACAAAAGGCTGGAGGGAGTGAAGTTGTTTGCTGTGGTTTCAAAACGGGGGGCCTAAATGGAGAATGAGAGAGAAAAGGGAAAAAAAAAAAAGGGGAGAGAGAAGTGAGTGCAAAGTGTGGGGAATGAGAGAAAGAGAGAAAGAGAGAGAGACAAGTCCGCTGTCTTCTGCTGCACCCATCTGTTCTGAAAGTGCAGGTGGAGCCCTATTCACTCCGCTCTGCATGTGTGTGTGTGTGTGTGTGTGTGTGTGTGTGTGTGTGTGTGTGAAGAGGGGGGCAGGAAGAAAGGAAGGGCAGCGAGAAGGAGGGAGTGGAGAGATGGAAGGGCAGGGATGGAAAAGGGAAGGGGTGTGTGTGAGTGTGTGTGTGGGGTGGGGGAGGTGGGGGCTCTTGGTGATCTCTCCTGAAGGGGATAATGGGAGAGGAGCGCATTGCAATGGCTGCCATGTAGTACCCTCCCTGCACAATTAGCCAATCAGCAGCGCGCTCTGCCAGCCAGGAGGACGCATAAAAGAAGAACATTGCAGCAGAGGCACAGAAGGACACTGCGAGAGGAGCAGGGAATTACACACACACACAAAAACACAGCAGAAAAACCAGAACACCCTCCTCCCCTGGACACACCCTGCTGAGGATCACTGCTTCTCTTTTTTTCTGAACCGTCGCCCACGCCACACGGAGAGAGAACGCGCTCTCCCTCATCATCATCCAGTAGAAAACCCCTTTACTCCTCATTTTCATCCTATAGAGGACGACTACAATCTCGGAGGGCTGAGATCCCCTGGCGAAGATTGTATTTTTTTCCTTTTTTTCTTTTTTTTTCTTTTAATTTGGACTCCTGAGAGAACGTAAAGGGCCATATCACAGAAAAAGGCCGAAGAGCACATTAAGAGACTCAGCCTCCAGCTTCAAGACCAGTGCAAAAACAAGGACCTAGATTTCTTTCATTGTACGTCAAGAATGGTTACTGTACGTATTACTCTATTTCTTTTCTTCTTATCTTGTGGAGGGGATGTTGTAGCAGCAGCAGCATGCTTACATGGTGTGTCAGTCCTTTGTGTTGGATGTGCTGTTTAACTACATGTAGCCTACACATGTGATGGAGCCGTACACAGATTTATTTCACATAAGAGTTGGGAGATTATTAGCATTTATTTTTTTTAAAGCAGAGCTCCGGCGGCTGAGCCCACATGCCGAAACACACAGGCAAGCGTTGGGGATTAGCAGTCCTGAGATCCTCCTGTCCAATATGCAGCAGTGCCATATTATTATGATAAGATTAACGATCGATAGTGGCAATTAGTAATCTCATACTGAGTGATGCGCCATGCCGGCTGCGCTCCAGCCTGCAGTCATCCTCAGCCATGGATAAAGTCTTTATCCTGCCATTTTAGACAGCACGGGCTTTACGTTTCAGCGCCGCAGCCCCTCTCTCCGACCGCCTCGGTGTCGCAGCAGCTGTGAATATATCGCCTTAATGATTGCAGGAGTTAAGGTTTAGGAAATTCCGCAGGATTACAGTGATGGAGAGGCGATGGGCTCAGTGTGTGTGTGTGTGTGTGTGGTGGGGAGTAGGGAGGAGAGGAGGAAGGAGGAGGATGAGGAGGATGAGGAAGGAGGGTGGGGGGGGAGAGACTTGCTTTCTTTGCCTGGTGCAGCACAAGGATGCTGGAGACGAGTTTCTGAGACAAAACACGATGCCTGGGAGGCTGAGGGCCCATCTAGCAAGGCACAGGGAAAAAAAAGGGTCGAGTCACTCCGAGAGAGGGGGGGGGGGTGGGATGGGATGGGTAAGGGAGGGGGGGAGGAAGAGGGAGAGGAGGAGAGGAGGGGAGGAGAGGGGATTACGCATCCATTGGTTTGCATTGAATCAGACAAAGTCCAAAAAATTCCTCAGGGTTTCTCGTTGCGATGCAACCGAGTAAATGGGCTGGAAACCTCAGAGGAAGAAGGAGAAGGACGCGCATTTGGACATCTCCATTTTAAAGCGCATTTTCTTCTCCTCCTCCTCCTCCTCCTCCTCCTCCTAAGTAGCATCGCATAGGCTACGTACAAGATGGCCATGCTCGCGCTGCGCCTGTCGGATAGAGAAGGAGATGTGAGCGGTGATAAAGTAGCTCCGCTGCGTGTACGTGTGTGTGTGTGTGTGTGTGTGTGTGTGTGTGTGTGTGTGTGTGTGTGTGTGTGTGTGTGTGTGTGTGTGTGTGTGTGTGTGTGTGCGCAGACGGCCGGATTGGGCGTGTCTCTGCTGGACCGGAGAACCAAACCAAAGCAAAAGGCCTCGGAGCGTCAGTGTGTATGTGTGTGTATGCGCCTGTGTGTGTGTGTGTGTGCGGCTCCCAGCAGGTAGTTCACACAGGCCGGCCAATTAAAAACACACACATTTACATTAAACGACATGAAGCTACGATGTGAATAACAGCCTAAACCGGGAAGCAGCGCGCGCATGATGATGTATACAAAAAAATCTGCTTGATGACGTGAAATAGCCACCCTCCTAAATAAAAAAAGAAAAGAAAAAAATCACTACACTATTTTATTATGCTGATTTTAAATCATAATGATATCTACACGTGATGTGGTGTTTAGTCTGCAGTCTACGACTAATTATAGTATGAACTCAACATGAATAATTTAACCCAGAGAAAGAACAGGATGTGAGGGGTTGAAATATGAAATATGAAGCCATGATGATTAACTTTTACCACCTCCCCTCAGCGAATCTGAAACACGAGAGAAATAACAATAAATTAAATAAAAATAATAATAAGTGGGAAATGGATGTGGACAGCATGTTGTTGCATCATCTGTGAGGCTCCAACTATCCACTTGACACGTTTCCACTTGCAGGCTCATTCTCTTCCTCTCTCTCACTGCTGTATATATACTGTACCTATTGTCCCTTCCAGGCCTTAGACGGTGTCACGCCGACAGAGGCTGTATAGCTCTCCCTCCACATGGTCCGCAGTCCCTCCATGCCTGTACCGCAGTGCCAAGCAAATAAAAAAGCGTTGAGTCAGATAACCTTTCTGAGGCACTTACACAATTCAAGGACAAGGACAGCCGAGGCCATCACTGTAAAAAAAAGAAAGAAAGAAAGAAAGAAAAAACACCATAAACAGGTGTTTGATGTCAACTGGAAAAAAAAAACTACATGGACCTCATAAGACTAGAATTAAAACCGTATTAAATCTTATTTAAAAAAATGTTTTAAATGAGAATAAACACAGCAAAGACGTTTGTATCTGCAGAGTTAAGACGTGACCTGTGGAAAAACTTACATGAGACGTTCAATGCAATTATGTAAGAGGTGATTTGCCTCCTGTTGCCCTCGACTTCATGTAATTATCAGCAACAAATATAAAGCCTGAAGGGCCAGAGAGGGAGCTCCTTCCATCTCTGAGACAGCACAATCAATTTCTAGGGCCACCATTTTTCCTCATAATAATCTTTTTAGTGAACGAATATTGATCAGGAAGTACATAAAACAGATTGAAAAACAACATTTTCAATATTTGTATTCATAATAATGCAGTTTTTTGGGGGGGGCCTGAACACCGCCTGCTTTTACCCTGTTTTTTTGAATTACAACTACCCGTGAATACAAGTCATTCACACCAACAGATAAATATCTACTATCGTTTATTTATTTATTTTCTAATTTGACCTATCATGGCTTTTTTTTTTCCCTTTTTGACTTGGTGCTGGCAACTGTAACAGCCATTGTTCCCGGAGAGTCCTGCAGCCCCTGGCCACAACACAAAGCGCCACTGTTTACATTAATATTCATAGTGCTGCCATAGCCTCTGCGAGGGAGAAGAGGAGGAACGGGTGGCTCTTTTGTTTGGTCGTTTCAATACGTTTATTCAGCAAAAAGGCGCTCCGGCTCATGAATGCCTGCAGAGCTCACAAGTCCTGCCTTTAAAAAAAAAATAAAAAAAACAGCTCTAAATAAGAGAGAAAGAGAAATCGAGGGATTCTGTTGTGCATACGCATCTTATAAAAACAACCTTAAATGCAAGTTTTCTCGTAATAACTCGGTTTAAATGTGTTTAAAATGCTGATATGTAGAAAATAAAAGCGGTCGGTTGCTGTTTGCTTCGTATTCTCGGGCCTGTGTGGCCTCAAATGAGACCGTCCGAAAGCCACTCCCTTTTTCAGCACGCTGGAGAGCGCCCCGCATGCTACAAGGACTCGCAAGACAGATTTGTCTCCCCGAGCCTTTTGACGTTGTCTGCTCCAATCTTATCAAAGCAGCCCCCTATAATTCAAAGGCCCGGAATCTTTTTGGAAATCTTTTTATTTCTAGTCTGCGGAGCGGAGAATAGGGAGGGATGAGGGATGGAGGAAGGGAGGGAGGCTCGGTGCATGGCTGACATGAGCTGTGACTCCTGTCGTCCTGTTGTTTTACAGCTGCCACCATGATCCCTTAAGCTGCAGAGAGTGTGGCTAATGCCCTTTGTTTGGGATAATCCTGTAATCTGTGTTATTTAGAAGGCTCATTTACACTTCAGCCTAGCGTTCAGTTTTGATTCATGCCTTCCAGAAAAAAGAAGAAAAAAAATCTTTATATAATGCTTTATAATGTGGACCAGAGACAAGGTTATTTATCAAAAAATGAAAAGAGGAATCCTTGTCTTTATTTTTTAATTCAAGAAATATATATATATGTAAGTGTACTTTGATGTTTAGTTTTAGCACACAAAGAGGAGTGATATAGCAAAAACACATTTACTTCTACAATAAGGGACAAACAGTAAATCCTCCCTCCTGATGGTCACCTCCACATCCTTTTCTCTTATTGCACTAACGTTAAAATGTATTTTCCGCTCTGGACTGTGACAAACAGCAGAGACGGACAGTGAAAGCTGTTCCTGAGCATCAGAAGGCAGAGAACAGAGGCTGCATTTACGTTTTAGTCATGTAATGCTCCTGCGTTTTGTAATTTAATAGTGTAGCTAACAGTGTAGGTGGTTCATGTGCTTGGCGAGTGGAGGCAGGGCTCTTGTTTGCGTGCAAGTCTGGGTTCATGTGTTTGGCAGTGGGGGGTGGGGGGAGGCAGGGCTCTTGTTTGCGTGCAAGTCTGGGACCATGTGTAGGCGATGCTGATGCAGTGCATTAAATATTAAGGGATATCTCACAGAACCCCCAAAATAGAAAAAAGAAAAAGCAGTGTGGGGCTCATGGTGCCACCCAAACAACTCAAACTGTTCAAAGCATATTCCTTTATGTTTTCATCCCTATTTGACATATGTTTGGGTACATTGATATGTATATGCATATTCATCACACCCTGGACCTAACACTTCAATTGTCTCCAGTGGATGAAAATGTCTGGGCTATATAACTGGAGCAGATCTATATTGGGTATATTGTGATTATTCATGCTACTGTAGGCCTTCATCACAGCATCACAATGAATTATTGTCTCTTTTAATTAGGTTACTGCCAACAAAACTCAAGACTATTCGATTTTTTTATTTATTTTTTTCTGCTGTTAATGTGAAAAAAATATAAAATATGACGTTTACGGCCTCTTTGTTTGGGATAACTTCAGAGTGTGCTGTTTCTCTCCAATTCCGTTAAAAAAAAAAAAAAAGGAAAAAAAGTCTTGGTTGCTGCTTGTGTCAGCCACTCTCAGTGTCCAGCCCTTACTCAGTGGTTCTGTGAATTATATAACTTCACACTGTTCACTGGGGATGTGTGTTCTGCCATGCTGAGGGTTATTTCCGTTGGCCCTAATATGTGTGTGTATGTGTGTGTTTGTGTGTGTGTGTGTGTGTGTGTGTGTGTGTGTGTGTTTTTTCCTTTCCTTCAAAATGCTTTTGTCATATTTGGGACACATTCACTTGCTCATATTTCTTATAGTCAGACGCATCACGTCAAACGCGACTGCACTGGGTTAATATTACAATAAATGTAACATAAAGGCTCGGTTCCACCTTTATCTGTCAACACGTGTTACTCATATCATCATTTCTAAAGAGCACACAACTTACACTCATCTGGCATTTTAGCCTTTCATCAAACTCTTCATGTGGCAACACCCTCCTCCTCCTTCTGCGTGTGGAGACGTGTGTTTGAAGTATTTTATTTTTAGGCTGTCTTTTACTCTTTTGCCCTCGTCGTCATAATCAATTCATCTTACTGATGTTTCCTGCTTCGGCAAAGCTGCGTGATAATATAATATATATTTTAAAAAAAACATGGAGGAAAAAATGTCTGACCTGTATATCTGCTCCTCAAAGGCACAGACGCAAACACAAACACAGAGCGAGCTGAAAGTAAGAAAGCCATTCAGCCATTAGAAACAATGCAGTCTTTGAGGGGCTGTTACCTGGGCAACCTGTGTCGAGGTGAGGCTCAGAGGAAGACAGCGGGTTGCAGAGACGAGGGGGAAAAAGCAGGTTAGACGCACACTCTTTGGAGAGAACAAATAAAAAACGGCACATAGACCTAGAAATATGATTGAAGGCATTAATTTAGCTGTAACAATGAAACATGGCATAATATATTTACAATACGTTTTTTTTTTTTTTTAGAGAGAGATGTGAGAGCCCACATTTCAACACTGTGTGAAATTCATATCCTGAGACAAAGTGCTCACCTCTTGCAGTCATCCTCAGCAATAAAGATTCAAATGTTCAGCTCTCTTCAGCCATTAAAATAAATCAGTTCGTCCATTATCAGAGAACAGATCCTAAAAAGCTCCAGGAGCTAATTGCCAGGTTAACATCTATTTCATAAATAATGCTGATGTGCTTCACTGACACTTGATATTTCTCATCAAGACACCAGGACTTCCCCTGAATATGATTCTGAACATTCATTAAGTCCCTTTGTTGCTCTGGACTACACCGAAAGACCCCAAGAGTTTAAAGAAGACTCATTTACTCCTATTGACATACATAACACCCACCACTTAGACACCTGCACCAGCTCAAACTCACAATTTCACACAGTTATTTACATTTTAGCCCCATCTGTGCACATTTAAAACTGATTATCTAGACACTTTACAGCTCAGTCAAACATGCACTGAACATATACTGTTATAGTTCAGGACAAGTATAATAAATCAAAGAGTAAATCAGATGTTTGAAGATGAAAGTAGGTAGTAGTGTTCAGGTGCATCGCCCAAAACTGTTGCAAGTTTGTGATCCTAAGATGACAAATAGGAGCAGCTCTACAGCGCCAGTGTCACACAATGCAATAACTCCACGACTAGTTTAACTTTAATTTATCTCAAAAACCTAAATTTGCCAAGATCTTTCCAGGATCCAGAGACAAAGAACTAGGTGCTGTGAGTGTGAGCAGAGGGAAAGTGGAGCAGGAAGTTTTTGTTTCTGACCACACAGATGTTCCTTGAGAATCCCCTGTGGATCAAATCAAGCAACACGGTGTACACTCCAGAGCAACACAGCACAGGAGAGGAGACACAAACACTAAACAGCGTGCACTAACCCACACCCTTACTCTACTTACAAAAATAAAAAAGTCAGCTGACCACAAAGAAAACCTTAAAAGATACCCAGGAACAAAGGTGTAATCCTGGCTTATTTTACCAGCTGACCGTGTTATTCCTCATTTACTGTGGCACTAAACCCATTCAACAATGTCACTCTCCCCTTTGTCCGTCATCTCAGCCCCTTGCCTCCTCTACCCTGCCCCCCACCCCCCCTTCTCTCCCCGAGAGCCTCTCGCCAACCTCGCATACCACCATCACTATTATCCATCCCTGTGTAATGATGTAATGGTGTTTGACCCTGGAAGAGAGTGGGGGGAGGGGAGGAGTAAGGAAAAAGGGACTGTGACATCTGCAGGACCAGAGGCAGGGAGCGAGAGAGCAGGAAAAATGGGGTGAATGGAAAGGAGGAGGGGGAGGGGAAGATGATAAATCAGACCTCATATCCATCTCTGGTTTAGCAATGCTGATTCCTGACCTTTCCCTTCTGACAGTGACAAAGTGGACACAGTCTGTGCGGGGCGTAGCTCGCAATTGTGTGTATTAGATGGCACATGGCAGATACGTATATTCATATGAAGCCATTTCATTTCGCTTGTGTCCTTTTTGTGCGCTTGCAACGAAATTATGAATCTAACTTCCGCTCTTCCTCAGCAGATAATCAGCACCATGGAAACCCAGGTGTCCAACGGTCCAAGCGGAACCAGTCTGCCAAACGGTCCAGTCATCAGCACCAACGGCTCCACGGACGACAGCAAAACCAACCTGATCGTCAACTATCTGCCTCAGAACATGACTCAGGAAGAGTTCAAAAGTTTGTTCGGTAGCATCGGAGAGATCGAGTCCTGCAAGCTAGTCAGAGACAAGATAACAGGTAGGACGACAGCGAGTCCACGCCCCGAAGACGACGTTTGCACTTCATCTGGGTTTTTGGAAAACGTTTTGACATCGCTGTGCGTCTCTCTTTGTCTCCAGGTCAGAGTTTGGGATACGGTTTTGTAAACTACGTGGATCCAAATGATGCAGACAAGGCCATCAACACGCTCAATGGCCTCAAACTACAGACTAAAACAATCAAGGTGAGCAGAACTCGATCTTCTGTGATATTCACATTTCATTTTTTGATTTTCGGTGGCATGCTGGACAAAAGAAAGGAAGTGGAGATTTTGTTCAAAAAAATGGGGGTGGGGGGTGGAAGAGAGGGGAGGGGGGGTTGGTGACAGACGTGACAGAGGGAGGGGAGGAAAACGGGGAGGTGGAAGCAGAAGGGAGCAGTGGGTAGAACAAAGGAAGTGAGAGGAAGGTTGAAAAGAGAAGGAGAGAGTGGAGGTCAGAAAGCAAGGGGCGGACAGCATGCAGAGGTTATTGTGATGGAAATGTAATTAGGAAGCCTGACTGCGGTGCACAAGGGTCAGTCCAGGTTACCCCATCTGCCTCCAATCTAGGCTAATTAGGGGGCTTCTTTGTCCCAAAATCAGATGAGGGGAAAAAAGGGGGGCATACCATTAAACGCTACTTCCTCCCACCCCCCCTCCCCAACCTGATCAAAGTAGATCAAAGATGGAGATAAACGGCAGGATGGAGAAAGAAAAAAATCAAATCTCAGAGAAAGCAGAGCAGGTGAAAGCTCTGGCAGCTGTTCATGAAAAGAGGCGTTAATTCTGACTTATGACTGATCAAACAATGAGCTGGGAGCAGGAAACCTTCACTACTGAATCTGGTCCCTTTTTGTTGAAAGAATAAATACACATTTAGTTTTGTAAATAAAGTTTGAATTAAGCTTTTAAATATAAGACAAATTACTTTCACTCTGGAACAGCCACTTAGATAAAATTACCACGCCAATAATTACAATTTATTGTTAATTTTATGTTATGACATACATGAATTATTCCATGCATCTACACATGGATCGCTGGGTCTGTGATTAACTTTTTTAATCATTGTTCTCAGATTTAGAAATTGTTGTCAACACCATACTTTTATCTTTTGCTTCAATAGAGAGGGGGGTGAGACTAAGAGAGAGGGGGCAACAGTAGAGGGGTAGGGGGTAGCTCGGAGAGCAGAATGCCAATGACAGGATTAGAGGCCATATGGGCTTCAGGCACCATCTGTACTGTGGGAGCGACAGGGAGAGGGTTAATTATAGGGCAGCCTCTGCTCCCTGAACACAGCAACTCCCCCCTGACTCGTCCAGAACACCCTAATCACTGCACCACACAACCCTCCTGCTCATACTGTCTGTCTGTGTACACAATTACACTGGTGCTTAGTACTGATGGATGAAATCAGAACACCTGTACTCATTTGAAAGACAATATACGTGCTGTGTGTTATGTGCTTCCTTTGTGTCAATGCGCAACTTCATTTTAATGCTACGACTATTTCTAAAAAAATTTTAAAAAGTCGAACAAGCCTTGGACATTTGTATTCATAACGGCGATGTATACGCACACAAACACAACTCAATAGTGTGAGTTGTGTGTTTAGAAGTTGTCAAGCATCCTGCAAGTCTTGTGATGCACTTACATTGTTTGCTCTCTGCCAGTGGAGCTGCTCCCCCCTCCACACCCCACCCCTCTAGAGGATAGAAACAAAGGAAGGAGGCAGGACAGGGAGGGCAGCTCAGCCTATCTCAGACAACACTCACTCTGTCTCTCCATCACACACAAACACAGCGGCGCTCCCCAACAATGCACCGAACTGGATTATCTACCACACATGTGTTCACACGCTCCCATAAACACCAACAGCAAGAGCAGCGTGCGTACGGCTTTCAACAAAAATCAATCAGATTTTCCTCGGCAGTACAAGATCTAAAACGTTCTGAAAGTAGACCAAAAGTAGACCATGAGGGGATATAAACACAGACGCACCAAAAATGGCTGTGCACTAATTAAGTCACTGGTGAATTCAGGCAAATATATCGACTAAAGCTGATGTTTCTCAGTGCAAAACAAAGTTGACACTATGGGTTTGTTAGCTGATGATGGGTAGCAGTTTGGGTACTGGTCACAGTTGTTTCTGAATGTCTCATAGTGAGTTAGTGTGAGCTTGAAGGCACTGATTAAGTCCATCGATAGAAAAGCAAAGTGAGCTGGGTCTGCAGTGAAGAACTGCTGGGCACAATTTGGGAACTCAGCCTCGGCCACATGTTCCTCCACTTAAAGTCTGTGTTTCTCCTAAAATGTGATTTCTGGCGGTGTATTGATAAAAAAAAATAAACGTATTCATTTTATTTGGGTGTTGTAGGTATCATATGCCCGGCCAAGCTCGGCTTCTATTCGTGATGCCAACCTTTATGTGAGCGGGCTCCCCAAGACCATGAGCCAGAAAGACATGGAGCAGCTGTTCTCCCAATATGGTCGCATCATCACATCCCGCATCCTAGTGGACCAAGTCACAGGTATAGCCTTATCTCACATCTCATGTCGACACTGACAAGGACAAGTTTATCTGGAAGAACAGTATCTGTAATCCCAGTCAGACGACCACGTAAATTGATGCCAAGATAGTGACATTGGTCTGTTTTCTTATTCGGAGCAGGCATATCACGAGGAGTGGGCTTCATCCGGTTTGACAAGCGAAATGAAGCGGAGGAGGCCATCAAAGGTCTGAACGGACAGAAGCCTTTGGGTGCCGCCGAGCCCATCACTGTCAAGTTCGCCAACAACCCCAGCCAGAAGACAGGCCAGGCCTTACTGACTCAGCTGTACCAGACTGCTGCACGCCGCTACACGGGACCCCTGCACCACCAGACTCAGCGTTTCAGGTACTGAAGCTTTACCAACATCAGCGTGTCCATCACTAACCAACAGATAGTCCATGAAGATAGTCCATGTGTCAAGATCAAGTCATGGGTCATCCTGCTCTGTCGTTTTGCTTAAGCAAACTCAATACCCAACAGATTTTTAAATGTCAAGTGTTAAGTGTGTCAACATTGCAGTGTTTTAGTACAACATCATTACTGAGTCAATAGTCAAAGTCAAGTCTCTGAAAGGTTTTTTGACAATTATCAAGCATCAACTACACCAGAGAATAGCTAAGAGTAAATATTCCTCAAAGACTACGTTCAAGAAGAAATCACCAGAAGAAGTCACACAACCCAAAAGCAGCAAATGTGGGCCGATTCTACAATGGAAAGGCAATGGAAAAGGAAAAAAACTAAATATTCTCAGTCACTATTAACACTTAAATTGTTCCTTTTATCAATATTATCACTTTATGGTAAAGAAGGAAATGGCAATATTGCATTGTCCCTCCTTCTCACTCTTTTTCTCTGACTTTCTTTTAAACTGCAGCGTGATCCCTTCACTTGGAAAGGGACCTGATCCAAATAACAGCTCAAAACCAATGTAAGAGACTGGATTTTATCAAGTACAACACAAAAATAAAGCTAAATAATTACTGGTTTAAGAACAATTATACTGAACATTAAGTGTTGCCGATATTTCATAGGCTTTATAGGCATCCTAATTATTGAAATTGCCAAAGTTTGGCCACATCTACATGCGTAATTATTGATAAAGGTTTAAAAGCTCTGAAAGTCGAGGGCTTCCAGTGGGAAATAATTTAATGGAGCCTCACAAAAAAATGTACTTTTACTCAGTGGATGTGAAATGGCCTCGGACACTGGATTTATTTTTTCTTACATTTGAATCACTCAAGGGGAAACTATTTCTGAGCTTAAACGACTCAACTCACTTTTAACAAAAAAAAAAAAAAAAAGTCCAGCTGAGGCACATATTCACAGGACTATTTGACAAGCCATCAGTTTGTGGTTGGATGGTTTGGGACTGCGGTGCAGTGAAGGATGCCCTCTGGAGGCCAGCTGGTGAAGGAGCTACATGTTAACTGACAGCCCCCCTTCCTTGTAGATCTCATAACTAACTTCTGCATCCCCTTCATTCTCCCTCTTGCGTTGCAGACTCGACAATTTACTAAACGCCAGCTACGGAGTCAAGAGGTAAATGCCAAAGGTGTACTTTCAAAAGCATCCATGCCAAAATAAAACCTCAAACAAAGTGCCCGGAATACCACCTGCTGACTTCCTCTCGAAATTAGATATAAAGGCCATGATTATTAAAGCCCACCGCCCATTTATCCATGTCACAGAAGCAGCCCAGACAACAAAACACTACCTGTAATTGCAATAAGCAAAGATCCAGCCTTCTAACAGCAGGGTATTCTGGCATGGCTTTGTTTAACCTTTTTGTTCGTTTGTTTTAATCAATAGAAATAAGTTATGTATGTATTTATTTATGAACTAACATTGTCAGTTTCAGTTGCTTTAATGTCCCCTTTTTTTCACCAGCATGGACATACCAGATTCCGTTTGCGTCTCCTCTGTTTGCTCCAAGTTTTTGTATGATTTGATTCCAATTTGCTTTTCATCCCTCTCTAGGTTTCTGTGTTTTGTTCAATACTGTGATTTCTGTTGAACATTGTGATTCATGTGTTTAATTCTTCCAGAGGCTTTGGTCAGCAGAGAAAATGAAATGAGAAAATATGCAGATTGTGTGGGCGTTTGTGTCTCAGTGCACACAGTGTCATTTTGTATGAAAACAAAAAGGTAGTTTGGAGCCACTGGGGGTGCCCACATATTTACTGTACAGCAGAGGGGATGGTGATGGGGTCCCCTGATACCCGACTACAAGTTTTTTTTTATCATTTCTCGCAGATAAATGTCCATAAGACACAGTATAGAGCACTGAATGTCGTGTGGAACTTCAGAATGACACCCATGGTAGCTCTCCTACTCTCTTCCCCAGATTCTCGCCCATCACCATCGACAGCATGACCAGCCTCGCCGGGGTCAACCTGACCGGTCCGACCGGAGCCGGCTGGTGCATCTTCGTCTACAATCTGTCCCCCGAGGCGGACGAGAGCGTCCTGTGGCAGCTCTTTGGGCCTTTCGGCGCCGTCACCAATGTCAAGGTCATCCGTGACTTCACCACCAACAAATGTAAGGGCTTTGGCTTTGTCACCATGACCAATTACGATGAAGCCGCCATGGCCATCGCTAGCCTTAACGGCTACCGCCTGGGTGACCGCGTGCTGCAGGTTTCCTTCAAGACCAGCAAGCAGCACAAGGCCTGAGAGAGAGAGGCTGCTGGCGCCAGCTCCTTCGACCTGCAGGGAGAGCAACCCGAGCTCCCTGCGTCATCACTCTACATGGGCCTGGACTGAGTCTCTCTCTGACACATTCTCACACAAATTCATAATATATTATTACAAACACACACATGCAGATGAACACGTACACACATACATGCACACATAAGCAAACATATCCATACTCAAGCATACACGCGTCAGAGTTTCAAACAAAACACACTAGTGGAGTTTTTCTTTTCTCTTTACACAACATACTAGTCCTTCCCTATATTTGCCTGGATTGAATTAGAAGGGGTACGTAGCTGGTTTGTTGGGTAGGGGCAAGAGCTATCTATTTAGGAGACAGTCTAACGAATGTGACAGAGAATGTGTACTGAGTGCTTTGATTGAATTCAGGCAAATAACGACAACTGATGAACAAAACGATCAAAAAAATTTAAATGAACGAATATGTGCAATTTACCCAAACTCTTACCCCACCATCTCTCCCACTATCTTGCTGGAGAGGATGTAGTCACTTTTTTACACTTGGGCATTTTGAATCAGCGATTTTTTTAGATCAAAGAAAATGAAATTAAAAACAGTGTTCTCTTATATACGTCTATTAAAATATAACTATATATTCAATATTTAAGGTGGTTATAATAGCCGAGTATGTAAGCATTTTCTAGAAACTTTGACTACTGTTTCCTGACCTGCATTAGGTGGTGCCTAGCGTAAAGGCAGTTACTCTACCCTATGTGAGCTCGTTAGCTCAGACCCAATACAATTTCGGTTAACCAATGAATAGGAATACTGGTCACAGAAAAGAGTAGTCCGAAGGCCATCACTCTTTCCCTCACAGTCTCACACCAAACAACACAATCGTCACTTATGTATCACAGAAACACAGTTCAGTAACTAGCAGATACACACATTTAGTCCACGACAACTACAACTACAACAAAAAAAAGTTATTGTATTTTTTCTAATCAACACAAGCAGACTGTCTGTGAAGCTAGAGCAGAGTGGCAGCGCTCACATGGTGACAGTGTTCATTGGTAATTCTCTTGAGGGCAAGAGAGCAACGAATGTGAGGGGGAAAACCCATTCACGTCAAAGGAAAATACCGGTGTTTTTCCTCTTTTTGCATCACTTCTTTTATATTGCACCTGTATTCTACATTATCCACAGGCCATTTTACTTCGCATGGCTTCGTCGGCCATGATTTGGTGTGAGATCCCTTTAACTGACCTTGGTGTCAAGTGATCGAGATGTGAAAAGGACAACCAAATTATATTATTCTAGCTGCCGAGCTTTGATACTGAATGTCGCTGTGCTTAAGAGAGGTTATGTCTTCAGTAGATTTGTGTAGATAAATAGAAGCAGGGTGATTTAATTACTATATGATTATGATCCAAGAAGCTGCGAAAAGTAACTCGGGAAAGAAAAAAAATGCCATACAATTAAACAATGGTCTACGGGGGTCTGCAGAGAAGTAACACAGATGAGCAAAAATTCAAGAGCACCGGTATTATTCTTCAGTCTAGTGCACAGATAGAAGCTCCCTGAGTAAATGAGGTCAAAGTTTTGCATATCAGCGGAATACATGGGCTCTACGGAAACAACATGCATAGAGCAGATTAAGAGGACTGCAGTTCCTGAACATTTAAAACTGACTTAAGAGTCAGAGTGTGTGAGCAATGCTATCTGGAAATGTTAAAATTATCATTGATCCTTTGAGGAGAAAGGTTACCAGTTCCTCCAGCTTTTCTAAATGCTCTTCAGTTTTAATTTTAAACCCCTCTGTTCTCTTAAGAGCTTCCCAGAAACTTTGAACTCCTGCCCTATCAAAAGATGACTGTACAACATCAAGCCTGCAAATAATAAGTGTCATAATTATACTTCTGTTTACAACAGGAAGGTATTTATTTATTTGCTTCAGATCTGTTTGGCACTATCACAAAAATAGCATTTCTCAAAATATCCCCAACCCAATTGCATGAAAATTATTTATGGCACCCTGATGAAACATTAAGGCCAACCTGTCTCGTTGAAATGTCTGTTACAGACCAGACTTAAGATTTACCATGGGGAGAGCTAATGTCTTTTAATATCAAGACATCTGCACATGATAATAGATTGAATAAGGTCAACTATATTCAAGACATTTTGCTTTTGCTTTTCTAAATGAAGCTGTGTTAGCCAAAGAGGACGATCTCTTTGAAAGGATTACATTAGAGATAAATCTATTTTTATACATACAAAAGAACAAGACCTTGTGCTGAATTTTTACAGATTCTTAAGCTTGGAAAAATTGGGACATCGCATGGCTTTATTTTAAACCCTCTGATCTTTGCAGAGCAAGGGGGAACAAGCATGCGGTGTATGGGTGGGGATTTAGGGAGGGGGCGAAGGAACATTGTATCTCATACAAACCTAACCATTCAACCATATCAAACGACAAACTTAACAAAAACAAATTTGATGTATAAAAAAAAAAGGAAAAAAAGTACAAATCAAACAGTTGGGGGTGTAAACCTGACAGACACATCTATACCTTTGAGTGCTTAGACACACTCACATCTCTTGTCCTGAAGTTGTGTACAGTGTTGCTTCAATGATGGTGCAGTGAAGTGAAGTTCTTTGACTTGAGAATCCCAGACAAAGCCGCAGTGAGACCAGCTCATTGCTCAGCTGAAAAACTCATAATAGCTGCTTGCAAGTAAAAAAACAAGAAAGAAAAAGTAAAAAAGGCAGACTCAAAACACTTTCACCAATTAATAATGGACATTGAGCATGATTCTTTATGATTATATAGATTTGATTTTTGCCAAAGAATTGCTTTGCAAGTCAGTACCAAGAAGGATAATTAAGACTAACTATATAATTCCCTGAGTAATTGCTGTACAAATCTATGTTATTTATTGACTATTTAAGGACCCTCTACGATTTCAGTTGTCATTACTTTTTGAATATCTAAGTTGCGCATATCAGTTTGCATTTGTAAATCCTTAAACCACTAAACCAAATGCTAACATCAAAACAGCTGCAAGCATTCACATTATTTGCACACATTCCATGCAGACGCCGAATAATGATCAAAATACAAAGGCATATCAAACATTCGATGATGAATGAATTCACCTATATTGAGGAAAACAAATCGGATGCATCCATATAATGTATTTTCCCCCAACATTTATATCATCTGCTTTGTCTTGTGACCAATTAAATCCTTCAAGACCATTAACATTGCACTGCTGGAATACTGACCCTGGCATCTTATAATCTGACTCATACTGTTTCATCCCCCGAAATACTCTGAATGATTGTCGCTGGGTTGCCCAGAGCTGACCGCATAAAAAGGAATCATCTAGCTATTTTTGGGTCGAGCAATTTGCAAGAGATAGCAGAGTACAGGACTGAGCACTTGATAAGACCAGTGATAGACGTTAGGAACAACCGTGATAACAGGCCATGTTGAACTGCAGCTGGAGTCGTTTACCCAGCCATGTCCGATGTAGTACAGTCAACCCACAAACCAAACCCACAGCCCGACAACAACCTTTCATACACAGTCTATACAAAGACCTACACCTAATGTAGAGCGAAGGACCATGGCAGGAAACAGTACTACACTGCTTGAGCAACAACAATAATCATTTAAAAAGACAAAAAAACTTTCCTATGGAACAGTAAGTGCAATGTGCTTTGTTTTTATATTGACTGAGAACAAATGATATATATTTTTTAAAAAAGAAATTAAACGTCACACTGAAAAGGTTTGCGGAATAGTGAAAGGAGCAAAAAGTTCAGACGAAAACATTAAAAAAAAAAATCAACAGACTCATTACGATCAAAAAAAATAAAAATGAGAGCTCTGATCTACAAAAAATTCCATAATCACTTCCTCAGCCCCTAATTTGTGCTCTGACCATGCAAGCTCAAACAAAACTGCATATCTGGCTGACTTAATAGAGCAAATCTCAACGACCTTGAAAGGAATACTGTCTAATATATCATCAGTTTTAGCCCATGTCAATTTCAAATATCATTTTTTTTTCCTGTAATTTATTGATTTCATTTACATATCAAGACTCACTTGTTAAATTAGCGTATTTGTGTTGTTGATGTTGCCATAGAGAACACACATGGGTCAAAGATTATGTTTGGTTGCATTGATTGGGTACAGTTTATTATTTTTCTTCCATTATTTAATTAGTTGCAGTTTTTACAGTGTATGCAGATTTTAGACTTAGTTAGATTTTTTTATTTCAATCAAACTGTGTTCAATTGTGTTTGTAAAAGTCTGTGGTAGCTTTTGTTGCAACATAAAATAATTTAAACAGAAAAAATTCAAAATAGCGCCAACAAACTTGTATTATTTGGGCGACTTTAAGCTTGTAGTTTTAACTTATTGTTAACTTAAAAACTATTTATTATGATTATTATTATTGCCTCGTATAAAGTATGTTTTGTGTATATTTATGGTTTATTTCATTATATTTGCAAGTTTAAAAGATTTTAAGTTTGCCAAAATTGTGGTTACACCATTTCGTTTCTTAAAAGGGGGACAAATAGAAAAACAGTTTTAGAAGTACGATTTGGAAACGTTCTCCATAGTCAAAGAATGCACTGCTATATTTAACTAATTGAAGTGTATAAACATACATGCTGTGTGCTAGATGTTATGCCTTTACTGCCTGTGTTCTGTTTGTCTTGTTAAATGAAAATCTTTTAATTATTTAATCTAATCACAGTCTTGTTTTTCAACCACTCGGTCAACCCCTGAGACATGGGACAGCTCCTGTAGTGAGGCTTTGGTCCACTCACGGGTCCAGCGTTTAGCCAGTTAACAGAGATGTCCTGGGTTTGATATGCTTTCAAGATGCTTTCCTGTTAACGCTAATGGGCTGATTTATATATATATATATATATATACACATATATAAAAAATGGATATTAAGGGTTCTGTTTCTGTAAAAGCATTGTAATACTGAGATCATCAATATCAATTTGTGCTTCTGAAACAATGATGTTTTTTGGAAACCCAGACAAGAGCTCTGGCTAAAGATTACCGAGCTCAGACAAGCTGCAGGAAGGCTTTCTTGGGTGTCTCTAGGGTAGTAAAAGGGGTGAGTGGTCCTTCTGTTTCTCAACCAACTGTATTTTGTGTCTATTTATTTAGAAGAGGGGACGCAGTAACTTAGTGATGTTTTTCTTACATTTTCCTGGAATGGTAGAACAAATCAAAGGTGAAAATGATCAAAACAGTTCTGCTGACACCAATATCAGTGGAAGAAATACAAAATCTCATACTTCCAAACATGACCAAATGAACAATGTCAAAATTTAACAAAGAGAAAAAAACCTTTCAGTTTAGTCTAGGATATTTATTACTGGGATTTCAGCTGAAGACGCTTGAAGACTTTTTCATGGAATTGTTTAATTATTTGTACTTTACATGCCAGAAAAAAATAAAAGTTACAAATATGACTGACTTGATTTTCATTGACTGTCAAAAAGTATTTCTGAACATTATGAACAAACATATAAGATGTGATGATGTTGTGTTGGAATTTGATTTGCCAGTGAAATAATAAGGATTGGATTGTTTTTTTTTTTGATAATCTTATGAGACTTGTTGGTACAGTATAAAGTTAGTTATGTAAAAGCGGTATATGATGCATCTGGAAGCCGACGGTTTGAAGGGAGGGTTAGTTATAACAAAAAGGTCAATGATGTAATGGAATTAAAAATAGTCACAATGTTTGAAATATGATAAAAAGACCTTTATTTCAAAACAATGGAATGACGCTACATTTGACACAAGTCAGAGAGTCGACACGACAGGTGGAGGTGGAAGTTTGAAGTGTGAACAACAGTACTAATTGGAATTTCCATAATTTCTTCTCAATTGTTAAGCGACACCAAGGTGGTGCTGCTCTCAGCATGGCAACGTCATGTTGCTGCAGTGACTGCGTGGTCCCTCGGGAACAACCTGCAAAAGAGAAACCATACACCTTCATTTCACTGGCTTGTTTACTTAAGTTACAGCTTCCCAGTTGTTAGAGGGCAAGAACTATTTGGCTGTGATTAATCCCTGTAGGTTTAGTTTCTGAGGAATAAGCATTCACACCGGTGATGGGTCCACATTTGTGTTATTTTGGAGTCAGCAGTTAAACGCTGAACTCAAACCCTCTCATTTCCCCACTTTCTAGGGCAGACTGAAAGTAATCCACACTATCATTATGATAAACATCATTTTTGTTCAATAGCCTGTCTGCAATTTCACCATCACTCCTGCAAACCAAATCAGCAGAAGAGATTTAAAACATCAAATCCATCTAAAAATGTTTACCGAGTCATTTATTTCAAAAAGGAAGCTGCAATCGATGTCAGCTCCTGCTGTACAGCATCAGGGCCGAGCAGCACAGGAAATATATATCACTGCCTATAGTCAGGATAACTGTCATAACAAGACAAGCCGTTTTTCTTATATGTAATATATTGCAAGTTATTGCGTTATCTGTAACCAGAGGAAAATGCTGAACGGGCTTAGAAACAAAATGTCAGCTGTGAGGGATGGATACAAACCTGGCTGCAGCAGTAACACAAAAAGAGGGCATCGCAGTTACTTTATCTGAACAACACCATGTGCCACAACACGCCACGGTTCAGATTTGACTCACCCTTGTGTGCATTGTGAAATTCTTAATCCTCTTAACAACTACAATGAACTCAAATGAAGTTGCCTTTACCTTGCTCTTGCTGCTGTCCTGCTCTTCTTCTAAAAGTGAAGCTGTAACCGCTCAAGGGGACTTTTTCTTCGCAAAACAACAGATGCAGAAAGACTAAAAACCTTCACATCATGCATTCTGCTCTGGCTGTCACTGATTTGAGGGCAGTCAAAAACTTGGCTCCTCTAACTTCTCCTCACTGGATCCATTTGAGATCCTACAGGGGATGGATACTGAAGTCCTGTAGAAACTTTTGTGCAGCACACAATATGGTGCAACTTTGTCATAGAGGTGTCATTGTGCTGTCTGCAGAGGTAGATTACCAGAGATTTGGCCACACTGACACACACACACACATACAAAAGTTACTCACCGATCCAGTGGGCTTAGAGCTCTTCGTGGCCATGAAGCATCGAGTCGAGGCTCGGCGGCTCCTGGCAGATGGCCGGGCTCGTGAACTCCATCAGGTACTCACAGCGACTGGGCTCTGAGGTAGACGTCACCACCGTCTCCTTCCCACACGTTAACTTCACCTGAGGGACGACGGTTAAGTATTTAACTCTTAATCAAATAAGGAAGTGAAACGTCAGGTGAGGAGCTGAGGAGCCGAGGAGAGCGAGACTCACCGTGGTGGACCTGTTGGGGCCTTGCCAGCATCCTGTTCCATGTTCATACTTCATCAGAGAGTAGACATTGTCCTCTGGACCGGCCCATTTCCCCCATGTTCTAAAAAAATGATGAAAAAAACAAAAAACAGGACACGTCAACCCAGCGGACTGGAATAATCTCCTTTGCTCAATTAGGTCTATATCCTCTTTTCATCTCTTTAAATCCTCACTGTTTACTCACCTGCACACATCCTGCTCTTGTTTCTGATGTATGCATGTATAAGTACTCTGTTGTGTATGTGTGCTTATGTGTATACAGGCCCATCGTATATGTAATACTGCAGAGGGTTCTTCTGATAGCGAGGTGTAATTATTTTATTTAAATATTTTATGTATTTGTTTTATTTTGAGTGTGTGAATGGCCGTCGGTGTCTCTATATTGTATTATGTTTTGTGTTCACTTTCTATTATGAACCTGTTCTATTGATGACTGAACTCTTGTTTTGTATTTTTGTTGTTTATAAGGACCCACTCGAAAAAGAGATGGCAGATCTCAAGGGGTTATCCTTTGAAAATAAAGTCACATAAAGTCACATGTTTCATACAAACTGCAAACAGACACAAACACAGACTTTCACTTACCCTAGATTAGTCTCAGATCCTCCGTACTTAGGTTTCTGGGATACTCTGTTAAATGGACAGAGCCTATATATATACCTGGAAGGAAAACAAAAGTTGATTTAGACCTTTCTAAATGGAAATTTATACCAAATTGTAATAAATAAATGACAAGTGTGTACATACTCGCTGGTTGATAGCTCATAACACTGGCTGTAGAGATAACCAAACTCAGCACTGGGTCCAAAGTCAAAGGAAATCTCCTTATCGAGGTTCCTGCAAAGCAAAAGCAAATCTGACATGTAACCTCAATTAATAATGACACACTGACTGTGCAACAAAACCCTCCATGGTTGCTGCGTAAAGTCAGACTGCAGTAATGATGACTGCACCATTGGCAAAGCGCTACTCACCTGATTTGGTCATCCACTTCCCGCAGAGCTCTCTCAGCCTCATCAAACTCGTCCCTCGCCTTCTGAGCAGCTGGGAATCAGATTTCCAGAATTAAAATCAATGCATAACTAAAACAAGACATAGACGTGTGTCATATAAAAGCAACACAGCTGTCAGATTAATCACTTTGTTCTCCTGATAAATCTTTATTTATCCCACTAGGATGAGAGATGAGTTTAAGGGTAGCGTGTTAATAATTAAAGAACAGGCATGAAGTCACATCTGTGTTTTCTTTCCCCTGGTATTTTACAACATGACTCACTTACTCATAACCGAGGACTGGATGAGTCACCCAGTTTCATGAACACTCTTACCATCAATGAGGTTCTGCGTTTCTTGGTCGTAGGGCGGCATCGTCCCCTCGTCGTCGTCGTTGCTCTTTTCCTGACTCGGCGTCGGAGGAGGCGCCTGCGTATCATATAACACCGATGAGAATGACTTGCTAAAATAAAGCTAAGAGTCATCCAGTACGAACCTGACGGAGAGAGTCTGTGAGTATTTACCTTATAATCTCCATCTTCTTGCTCGTCGTCCTCGTCCTCTTCGTCCTCCTCCTCCTCGTCCTCTGGGATGTCGTCTTCAGGATACTGCTCCGAGTCGTTGTCGGAGACGGGCTCCTCCTGTGGAGTCTCCGCCGGTGCTGGGGTGTCTGCGGTGACCTGATGCCAGGAGAGTGACGCGTTAGAGGAGCAGAGGCTTTTCCACTCGGACTTTTCTAATCAAATTAACAGGTCGTTACCTCTGATATGTATTTTTCTTTGATGTTACTCCAGACAGCTTCGAACGTTGCTGTGTCCACTTTGTCCACTCCGCCCAACATTTCCTTCACAGAGCAAAGACAACACTCACATTTAGATGTACGTTGAGCATCTTTAAGTGTTTGGTAACACTTTATAATAAGTACACACTATTAAGCATTAGTTAGGCATTAATAAATACTGAATTATTCATTTATAATGCAATAATACTCATTAGTATGTAGTTTATAAACACATCATTGATAAGCACTAACTGTATTTTTAAACTACAAACTAATGAGTATTCATGTGCTATAAATGATGAATTCAGTATCTAAAGCTTAACTAATGCTTAATAGTGTGTCCTTATTATAAAGTGTTACCTACTGTTTTATAATTTCCAACACTGTACATCAGCTGAATATTGATATAAAAATAAGTATTTACCTGAGCTTCTGCTTCAGTGAAGGAACCGTCTGAATCTGCATCGAGCTCAGAGTGGGACAGAAGCTCAGTCACAGACACGCTGCGAAAAAAGGTACATCATCCAATACGTTACAGGTAGCTGCCAGTGTGGGTAAGAAAGGTATTGATATATAATCTTAAAGACCCATAATGTATTCTCAGATAATTTCTGTTCAGAAAAAGCAGTACCGTAAGTGATCTCTATATTATTCAAAATCTGCCATGGGACAGCATTTTGAATTCTTGGAAAATAACATACAGTACAGATCAACAAGGTGAAATAAATATAGTGCCAGATTAACATATTCTCCATTTCTTCTCTGTACTACTTTATGTGTTTTTACTCTTGCTGCTGGTTCTGGTTAGTTTCACAACAACGTAAATGTCCAAACAGTTTGAGCGCCAATTTTTCCAGTAGGTTCTGATACTCACAAGCCATCACCATCATCATCCAGCTCAAGGAACACCTCAGCCATCTTGGCCTTGTCCTTCTCCATACGGACCAGAGCTTTTTGGTCTGAAACGAAAATGTAATTCTGCTTTATGCCGAGTTATCATTCCCCCAAGTAATCCTACTGCATGCAACAAAGTCTAATTGGAAAAAATGCTAACAGACATCATAATTTGCTGTGTGATGTTAAGTTCAAACAGTAGATGGTGATGTACTGCCACATCTTCATTTACCTTCCCAAGCCTTCAGGTGGCGCTCTTTAGCTTCTTTCTCTGGCTGCTCTGCAGTCTCCTTTATGGTTCTCAGCGCCTCCACCTTGTCTTCCAGATCCTTCTTACTGGACTGAACATCTACAAGTTTGGCCTGTTGAGACAAAGTCAACAATGAAAATGTAAATGATCTATCCCTTTAATAGATGCTGCAGAAAAGAACAACTAACAGATGAAAATAAAACAACATAGAAAGTAGTGTAGCACAATTAACAAACAACAGAACAGATTAACTGCTCACCGAGCATTACTCTAAATTTGACTTCTTGTTAAGGAGGAGAATTCAGGTCACTCTTTGCGAGTTAGTAGAGTATAGATAGTAGACTGTGCTCAAAAAGCTGAACTGCTTTATATGTCTTCATACTATCTGCATAAAGGGACATTTAATGTTGTGATATTCTGTGTTTTAGAGCTCTGGATATTGATTATTATAATAAAAACAAAAGGTTTTCTTGTCATTCACACCTTCTTATCCTCCAGGCCCCTCTTGGCCTCCTGTATAAGTTGTTGTTTCAGCAGGAATCCCTCCTTTGCGATCTCCGCCATCTTCTGCAGACTCTCCCTCTCTTTACGTCCCATCTCCCTGAAAATCACATATGATGAATAAAATAATAATAATAATTCCTCAATTTTCTGTAAATGTAATGTGTAGTGCATGATTAGCCTCTAAAAAACATAGTTTATTACAGATATAATGAAAAACCCTTCCCACCTGCAGGTGTTCTGACAGGCAGCACCGCTGTTGTACTCGTCTGTTGTGTCACAGCAGTCTGAGAGGAAACACAAACGTTACACAAAATCCTAACAACTGAACAACACCAGGAAAGACTCAGTCGGCAAAGTGTAAGATTCATACCACAGATTCCGTCATTAATGCGGGAGGAGGGGATGAAGCCTGGTCGGAAACCTGCGTTGGTGCAGTGGAAGCTGCCGTTGGGACACGCAGCAGTGCCTGCGAACAAATGTGTTTACTGAGTAGAGTTCCTGTACATTTGTTTCTTTAATTCAGTGAGCTGTAGTACAGGAGTGTCCATGTTGCAGGATATACGCACCAGGCTCATCAGAGCCATCCTGGCAGTCACAGTAGTCATCGTTCACTCTGTCGAAGGGAATGGTGCGGGAGTTATCAAGGCAGGTAAATGGCTTTCCCTCTTCATAGAACTGCCGTTCTGTCAAGGAGATTAAATGGAGGAACGTTATGGCTGCAATCGGAGAGCTGATAATGAACCGTTGCAAAGTTTGGGCTCAGCTGACTTCTGAATTAAGAAGAAATGAACACAACCTGTACACAAACTGAGCCATTCCTCAAATTTGACAGATTGTGTTAAATTTGTCAAGAAACATAGTGCTGCATTGCAAAAGTGAATTACCGGTACATATATTCCACATTTTCCTGTATAAAGTCAGATTTGTATGAAAAAATACCCGTTACACCACTTGACACCGGATTACATCATGTCATTGTAAAGTGGGCACATTACTGGCTACAAACATTTGACACGCACTTGTCCATCTTGGACGTCTAAAGTAAGTGGGACCTTCCTAGTTTTTTTTTTTCTTCCATTTTTGAAACACAGTACTTGCACCACAGATGAGCAGTGTACTATGAAGTACAATACGACCTGAACAAAGCTATCCTGACATCATTCAGTACACACAGATGTAAGTTACTCATGAACTGTAAAAGGCTTACTTGATAAGGGTACACCGCGGGGTCGTTGCACTTCCACCGCAGAGCCTCCCTCACTCAGCAGCAGGAGGAGGAGGAGGGGAAGGAGGAGGTGGAGGAGGTACTGACAGGACATAGCTACTGATGGTGCTCCTCCACAGCGGAGCTTCAACTGCCTGTAAATCAAGTACATTTATACCCATAATTATAGGGAAAAAACACATGTCGATTAGCTGTTCTAGGTCTCATAAGGCACATTACTTAAAATGCAGCACCAAATTGTTACGTTACGCAATGGAACTGTCTCTAAATCATGTACATTATACCTATAACGTTAGTTATAAGAAAAATCACACGTCGAGAAGCTGTATTGGGTCTCATAAAGGTACATTAGTTATAATGCAGCACCAAATATCAGTATTGGTAGCTCTGTTACGATAAAAAAAGCGATGACTTCGCGTTAGCTAGCACTGAGCTAACGAATGAATGCTAACTTTACGACACATCTTTAGCTACATTAAAACCACAAACATACGCCAAAGCAAAAATAACGACAACACATATGTTGTTACAGTAAAACAACAATACCTGGAGCAAACAGAAGTAACACGGCGGACGGAGACGGAGGTTTTTCTTCCCCGGAGAACAAGCTAAGTGCTGTCTATGCTAATCATTCACCACCGCCTAGTTCCTGTGGCAACAACGCGCATGCGTGAGGCCCCGCCCCATTGGGTGCTTTGTTTCGCTCTGATTGGACAACGGCGAGTTCGGCGTTTGTGATTGGCGGAGCGCAGTGGCACCTGTCTGAAGGAGAGGATTCTGGGTGTAGGTGAGGAGGATGCAGCCATCTCATGTCAGAGCAGTCAGACAAGGAGACGCTGTGTTCGTTGTTATACACACTAGGTTATTTAATGTGATCACATAAAAAAAAGACAGCGAATAAACTGCCCGAGTTTATATTTTAAAGAAACTGTCTATAACCATTCCAACGTTTAGTACTGTGCAAAACTCAGGGGAAGCGAGGTTGCCGTCAAAAAATAATGCCATGATGAATTTATTTCATTATCAGTAAACATTACAGTATACACAAGTGCTTTAGTCTTCTCATGTGATGAGATGGATTGAGGCCATTGAGGTCAGAGTCCTGTGGTGGGCAGTTCATGTTTCAGGACTCCTATTCTTTTGCTGAGGGTAATTTTCACATCTGTATGAGGTTGTTAAATAACAGTACTTTATGATGGACAAGAACAAAAACACTTACTGTATGTGCACTACTTTATCTCTAAAGTGGTCTAAATGTTTTTAATAATAGCCCTTGTCCTGTGGACATTTCTTTCATAAAGTCATGCATTTTTTTTATCAGTACTATTAAAACATGGTGGTGCATGTGGACAAAAACATACAGGACCAAAGAGTGTGCTAAATAATGGTCCCTGTACACAACACACCATTAAAGATAGAAGCCAGCTGAGATTTACAAAGCCCACAAAGGACCAAAGGGTGTTGCCTGCAATATCCAGTTCATAATAGGAATCGTGCTGTCAATTAGGGAAAGCCTACATTGCACCGCCAGTCACAGGACTAATGGATGAATTGTATTCATGGAAACAAAGCAAGTAATAACAGGAAACGTGACAATGATGTCGCATTTAATATAAAAATCTTACTTTATTTGTATTTTTAACACACTTTACAGTACTGAACAGTGAAATAAAAGAAAAATATACTGATATACTATAGTATTGTTTTATATATAGATGTTTGCTTATTAAATGCATTTATTCACAAAATGACACCTCAGCTCTGTCAAGAGGAAAAACTTTCATAAAAATAATATAATAAAAAATAACTTGGACACATTTTACACATTACAGCAAGATCATTTACAAATATTACAATCATTTCATGTTATTTTTTCCCTTGAATAATCTTTCTTATTTGTGAACAAACACATGAATTACAGCCCAGAGATTTATTCTCAGAGGGAGTCAGTCAGCGACAAAGTAACCTGACAGCAACCCCGATGGGAACCAGCTAGTTAGGCCACCATGGGACAGACATTGAGGCTATCAGGCTAGTGATTAAAGTTACTAAGAAACAGAGGTGGTGATAGTACTAGAAATGGCCAGGTTAGATAAGGACACATTTATTTTTCTTTGAACGTGCCACATCCTATGTGACTACATCACCCTACATTTGACTATCAGTCAAATAAGTTCAATCTCACATGGACATTTAATAGAGAATGACTAGTTTGTTGGATTATGCCTCTAGAAAGGGGTTAACATTGACTACTGCACAATGACGGTTTCGTGATTTGGTCCCATGGGATCTAATCAACAAGTGACTGCCAATGACCAAACCACCAGCAAAGACTGTACACTACCTGAAACACACTGTCTGCCTCAAAACCTGACGAAATAAAGTGCTGGTACAAATATATTTTGATTTTAATAATAATAATAATAATAATAATAATAATAATAATAATAATAATAACCAGAATAATAATAATAAATGTGCACAATTTAAAAAGAAAAAGAAAAAGAAAGAAAAAAAGTGAAAGAACTTTAGTACGAGTGAGCGAAAAATATAATCAGAGAATGAAAAGGTGTGGATGTGGCCTGCAGTGCTTCAGCGGTTCACTTAACAACCCCAAGTGGTTATTCGTCAATCATTATGACTTGGATAAATTTTTAATTTACAATCCAATATTACATTATATACATGAGTGGTAATGCTTATAGCTATATCATCAACACGTGATTCGTTTTTCCAGACCATCCACCAGAATGATATAAAAATAAACTGTACACAAACTGTTCAAAGAAAACACTTCCCATGGTTTTCTTTTCATCATTTAAAAAGAATGGCAGCAATCAATCAATTGAATAATTTTCTTAATAAGAAACAATTGCTACAGTATCGTGTTTGTATGGCAATTAAATATTAATGTTTTTATAGCTTATGACAGAACAAGAAGCCACAAAAACAAAGCAACATCTTGAAAGTAAAAGGCCGATGCATATGGGAATCTTTTATTTTTTATTTTTAAGTAACTGCGATAATAATAAATCCTGGATTCCCATTCCACCAGATGAAAGCCTGTGTGGTGGCCCCGCAGCTCTGCTCCATCCTGCGACAGAGCAGGTCAAACACACAGGCTTCTGCTGCACCGAGCTGCAGTGTCTCCAGATAAGCTCAGTTACTGACCTGCAGAAACTTGTGCTTACCTTCAAAAGAACCACACTCATGTTCTTTTATATTATTCTTCTTTTTTTTTTCTTTTTTTTTAGACCCTGTGAAACACAAACACCTAAACAAACTGTGACCAATTTAAGCTGTGCTGATCGGATCCTCCCCGCCCCTTCCCAAACAAAACAAAACAAAACAAAACAAAAAACACCATTCGACAAGATGTGGCGATGCCAGTGAGCGAACGATGACACACACATGACAGCATCTTTAGCATCCTGTATCCTTTATCTCCCTTACGGATGACCACACAACGCACACAAACACAAACACACACACTCACTCCATCATGTCAGCAAATCAATATCTGGTCAGATTCAGAACAAAGGACGTCCTCAATCAATCTCATAGAACTGCAAAATCCTCACTCCGATTGCTCGGTTCCTGCCTACAGCCAGGTGCCTATGAGATAGTCGCTTCACTGTCCTCATTAAAAGAAAAAAAACAAAAACAACAAAACACATTCTTTATGTTGGTCCAAACACAGAAACAACATAACGACTAATTGGCAGCAATGTTTTCCCTTTCCCCTCCGAATGCAATGCTGGATACATTGTGTATAGACACACTGATACTCACAGAAATAAGCATACAGACGTGATATAAATATACTAGGATATCTATTATATATCTTATTATAAATCTACATACCGGCAGGTTTGTTATCCTGCATCTGACATTAAGGCAAAAAAGCATCAAACATAACAAGGATGATTAGGGACCGCCACGCCTCCTTTTGGCCGAGTCACGCTGCTTTCTTTCCCCTGACATTCTGCCTCCCTGATTTTTCTAAGTCTCGTCTGTTCCTTCGAATCACTTCACCCACTGAAGTTTCTCGTCCTTTAACTTTGGTGAGAACTGTTGAGAGTATGAGGAGACGTAAAAAAAACACACACACACACAGTGCAAGTGGGCATGAGATGGCGACGAGTGAGACGTTTGTTCTGCTGATGAAATAATTCTGTATCCCCCTCAACATATTTAGCAACCGTCAAATAGAAAATAGGCAAAACTTATGCATCAAAGCATCACATGGCTTATTCTCAGAAAGTTTTAAAAAATCATTCTAATAAGAAAAAACCATAAGCTGGAAAGAGTCCACTGGTGGTTGTGGTGGTGGTGGTAGTAGTGATTGCTCTGCATCTAGAGATCTGAGTTATTATATTACCAGAAGAGCAACAAAAGGAAGACTTACAGCTTAAAACATATCACCACAGAAAACCGTACGTGTGAGATAACACACCACAATACCATGAACAGTAAAGAGAGATCTTTAACAAGAGACAATCAAAAATGATTAACAAAATCAAGACACTCCTGTCCCACAATGCATTGCTTCACGACAGCTCCGTTCAGGAAGCTGGTGTTTCAGAAAGGCACAGAGCCATCTTGCACCAGTAGCACTCTCCTCGTAAAGGGAAAAGGGGGTTTTTGGGACCCGACGGCCCCTTTCGTCGCAGCATCTTCCTTCCTTTTTCTTCCGATTTATTTCCTTTCCGCTCGTCTCCTCCTCCTGCTCCTCTTCCTCCTCCAACTCTGTGGATTTTTTTTTTCTTATTTTTCTTTTCCGACAGAAATGGAAAAAAAAAAAAAGTCACTCGTCGACTGTAGCTTTTCTGAGGAGAACAGTTTCTGTTGAGTTTCTAACGAACATGAATTACTAATACTGACTGAACACTAGTTAATACTCCATTAAGAGATGGCTTTTTCCAAAGAGATTCATCACTGATCAATGTCCCTCATGTAAATGCACACATACAAACATACAGTCAAGTGTGTGTGTGTGTGTGTGTGTGTGTGTGTGTGTGTGTGTGTGGGTACAATTACACACATTTGTATCTGTGTGTTCTTCATGACTGACTCCTGCCCTCCTGTGTGTGTGTTGGTGTGTCACTTCCTGTGTGTTTGTGTGTGTGCATCCCAGTCCCAGAGTGCTACGCTGTCTCCAGTTGCCCCGTCGTCCCTGCTCTTCTTAATCCCTCTCCGTCTAAAGTTCATCGTGAAAATCGGTCGAAGGACTCGTCGTCGCCGCTCCAAATCTACAGTTGCTGTGTAATTAACTCCTCTTTAAGCGATTTTTTAATTTATTCCCTTTTTGAAAAATATATTTAAAGGTCTGTTATTGTCATTGCAGTCTTATTATTTGTTCTTGGTTTGGCCATTGAAAGGATGAACAAGATAATGTGTGCAAGTGAGGAGGGAGATACAGAAGCAGAACTCATGTATCTTCGGCTTGTGAAGAAGAATCCTCCTCTTCCTCTACAGGACTTGTGTCAGAAAGTCTCTCCTTTTCCGATCTCACCTCCAGCTGAGCCTTTAGCTCCTCCTCCTGCTCCTCCTCCACCTCCTCCTCCATCGCCACCTCGTCCTCCTCCTCCTCTATTATGTCCTCATTTTCCTCCTCTGCCATTATGTCTTCCTCCTCCTCCTCCTTTTTCCCCTCCTCCTCCTCCTCCTCCTCCTCCTCTTCCTCCTCCTCCCCCTGACTGCAGTCCTGCGCCACGTGGTTCGGCGTGGGTTTGTCCTCGTCCTCGTCTCCCTGATCCGTCTGAGAGCTGTCTTCCAGAGTGAGCTCAAACTGAAACTTGTCCATGCAGGCGTTCAGCTCCTTGTCTTGGCTCACCGGCGGCGGCGAGGGGCTCTGGGGGATTGTGCTCTGGTACCAGTCCCTGTTGTCCTCCAGAGTGTCCAAAATGTCCTGGGCGTCCGGGTGCACCAGGTCCCCCCACGTCTCCCACAGCGGGTGGACGATGTAGTCGATAAAGCCCACCTGCGCAGAGAGAGAGAGAGAGAGAGGAAGAGGATGATTAACATCGTATCGACGAGCACAGTGGTGTCATTTCACTTCCTGCAAATCAGCATTAAAAATGCACAAGGACGCCCGCCGCGATCAGAGACGACAGCTGCACTGTACTCATCCCCACCGCATTCACAGTCATCATGCTGCGACAGGATCGTATCCGTGCATGTGTGTTGTATTTAGGGTTGCAAAAGTTGGAAACCTTCCATGGGAATCAACAGAAATATATGGGAATAAACGGGAATGAATCTGAAATTTACAAAATTGAAGGTTGGCCCTTAACAGGGACCTTAAATATAGTTGGGCAAAATATATTGTAGCATAATCTTGGCTAAAACAACCAGATTTAATACGAGTACACTTGAATATCTATCATAGATGATTTCTTGTACCCTGGAGGCAACACTTTTGGGGGTCATTTTACTTTTTGGGTGGGGGATGGTGGGGGGGGGGTAATATTTTACTCAACATTCAAGTTTTTGTTGTTCAGTAAAATAATTGATTGTTCATTAAAACTTGATAGCAGATAGAAGTTCTACTCACAAATAAATCTGTTGAAATGTCATGTTTTTTAATTGTATTACTTTGCATGGATGTCTGCTTATGACAAAACAAAATATTTACATGATACAGTTTGTTTAAGTTACGCCCAATTTCCAGTTAATTCCCTTAAATTTGGAATATTTCCAAAATTCTCCAGCTTAACTTCCCATGGAAAGTTTCTGGAAATTTACCGGAAATTTACTGGAAATTTTCCACCCAGTCTAGTTGTATTATAGTTCAGTGCTGATCACCTACCTGACTCTTCTCCACAGACGCGGTGTGTTTATCGCACATGGGACTGATCTCCATCCCTCGCTCCCTCTCCTTGTCTCCCTGCCTGAAGAACTCCTCCATGATTCGCTCCGTCCACTGGCGATACACCGCCAGCGGCTTCGTGGGATTGCTCAGGTCAGCACAGTGCACCATGTTCCTCAGCACCTGCAAAAAAACACGCGCACGTTTACACGCAACAATGTAATGGAAATACGAATTTATCATATGCAAAAAGCAAAAAACAAAAAAGGAAATTTGCGTTTCTTTTTGGTGCATAATAAAACATAGTAGGGATTCACTGAGGACTCATTACAGCAATGACTCTGGCTTAACTTCTCTCTCCTTTGGCTGCATCGAGATGCTTAACCTTTGACCTTTAAACATCGCAACCACTGTCCGGCTTCAAATCATGTTGTCATTCCAAAACTCAAGAGCAGTTCTTCCTTGCATCATTCTCCACAACTCTTGAATCATAATTATCAGTGGAAAAACTTGAGCTCAGTCAATCAGGACTCAAATTTCCACTTAACATGTTCTCGTTTCCTTTATTTCTGTGGATCTGTTTATAGAAGTTCAGTTCTTGTATTTGTGGATGAGACCTAAAAGTGTCTCTAAATCGTCCAGACATAGAGATTCAACCAGGTCAAAAAACATCTCTGGGGCTCCAGGGGACAAAAAAAGTCCAACAAATAAATCCTCCAACTCAATGCAGAAAAGCGCTTTCCTGCCACAAACTTGTACCCCATCCAAAACTTTCTCTTTCCTCGTTGTCAAAACCTTGAAACAGCTAAATACATTCATATCCTGCTGAGCCAGTAAACTAGATCTTAAAGATTTGTAACAGTGGGTTAAATCAGATTCTGTCTTGTTCAGCCTCTTATAATTCCCCAGCTACTGAAACACACTTAAATAAATAAATAAAATAAACTCTTAAACCTTTATTCAGCCTGAACCATGCTGTTGACAGATGTTTATTATTATTTTAACTTTTATTTAACCAGGTGAATCTCATTGAAGATTACAACGCATTTTCAAGGGAGCCACAGTAAAGACGTACATACGACGGAAACGACATGATATAAAACGTACAATAACAAACTCACTAGTCACTGTCATGTCATGACATCTTCAGGAAGGACATATAAATTACAACAAGGTCTTATCCCCCATAAACAAGCCACACACTGTGCAGAGGGGCCACACTTTGACAGAGAAGCATAAATAAACCACCAGCTGAGATTTGGTTTCTGATCGTATGTCCCTTCTCCTACAAGAAGTGAAGAAGAACATCTGCTAAATGGGAAAACTAATGATTGAATATCATTGGAAATCGGGATGGGAATTCATAAGATTTTATTGATATCAATGCCATTATCGATTCTGCTTATCGATCCGATTCTTTATCGATTCCTGTGGATTTTCTGTGTGGAAAAGGTTAGGAGTTATTATGAGTCTCTGAGTACTGAACAAGATAGATAACTGCTTGAGAAGAGACTTACAGTAGCCTACAACGTGCTAAAATGAATGAAAGTGAAAATGTTAAAACAAATGTAAAACTGGACGTCATTGTTTTGACGGGCACGGCATCAATAAGGGAATCGTTGAGCATAAAGGCAAATGATGTCAATGGATTGAACCAATTGGAGCCGGTTCTCAATTCCCATCCCTATTTGGAAATAACTTGAAGGTGACATCTCACCTGTATCCGATCAGTGTAGTGGTCCAGCAGCAGTACTCCAGAACTCGTCACCTTCTTGGTTTCCACCATAGTCTTGAGATCTGCCAGCAAACTCATGTGTTTTGACATATCTGTTGCCAAAACCTAGACAGAAGAGAGAGAGAGCACACAGGGGCATTAGAGACAATAAACAGGATCTGGTGGGAGAAGAGCTACAGGACCCAGATGATGAGAAGTGGAGGTGCTCGTCATCATGATACAGAACGCAGCGTGCTGATGATGACACTCACCATATCAATGACAAGTTTCCTCAGACTCTGTCGCTGCCTCTTGCTGAGGTTCTGGAAGATGTCACAGTTGTCCTCGTGGAGCAGCTTGAAGCCCACCGCGAGGTGGTGGTTCTCCAGCACAGACTCATCGTTATACATCAGGGCTAACTCCGAGTCTGAGGACAAACACACATCATCGCCAGGGTGTTTCTATGTGTGAGATGTGAAATGCCAGGTCAACATAGTTCAACACTAAATGGATGTTGTTTGTTCAAATGCATTATTGCAATACATGCAATAATCTTCATCTCCACTATACTGTACATGGTTCCCATATTGAAAGAGTCTCCGTGTAGAAATATCTTGGTATTTGGATCGATGATAAACTTACATTTAACGCCCATTTTGATAATCCTAAAAACACATGGTTAAAAATGACATGACATGACACTTTCCAGTGCCATGTAGAAAGACATTTGTCGAGGCTGTCTTTATGTCTGTATTAGATTATGGTGACATCATATACATGCATGTCTCTGCTTCTACTCTTAAACCTCTAGATGCCATTTCTCATTCCACCCTAAGATTTATCACTGGTGCTGCCGATTCCACACATCACTGCACCCTGTATAGTTTATACTGTAGGGTGGACCTCCCTAGCTCAAATACCATTCCCACATGTTGTTCTCACTAGCAAGCTCCCCATCTTCTTTACTTGCTCCGTCCACAAACACTTATAACACCTGCTTGAGCAAATGGCTGCATTTAAAAAAACAAAAAAACAAAATGCACACTGAGCTGGAGAGGTCTGCCTTCTCTGCTTATGCCCCATATACTGTACCTGGAACAATCTTCAGACAACCTTAAAGCTAAGTTCACTTGTCCCCTTCAGTCATTTTAAATCATCAGTCACTAATTTCCTGTCTGCTTTTTGTATTTTACAGTGTACACATTGATTTGTATTTTATTTTCTTATCTGTTTTGTACGTATATTTACCCTGCTTGTCTGCACTGTAAATGAGGCAAGTTTAAATAAAGGTAACTAACTATAGTTCTCATATAAAAGCCACGTCTACTTTTTACATAGGATATCTAGTGCAGTATACAGTATATAGTGTATCTTAGCTCAGCTGTCTCATTCCCTTTCTAAAATCTGGTCAGGTCATCTGTTGTTTTCCCACCCTGTGTTTTTATGACTTCATGTGTCTGTGTGTGTCTTTCTCTCATTCAACTCACTAGTGTTTATGAGGAATTGGTTGGACACTCCTGGATGATCCACATCGTGGATGGCGGCGGCAAATAGCGCTGCTAGAATCTCTAGATCAGTGAACACAGCCTGTGGGAGGGAGACGAAAAACAATCAGTGTAACTGGTTTGGACTTTGGCAACTGTCTTCTTTGGTCCATGAAAGTGAAGTTATTAACACATTTGTTGTTTGTGTTGACTCGTAAAGAGGAACTATGTCTGGTCGCTTTTCCGCTGTTTTTCTAACCCTCCTCCTGGCCATGTGCATTTGTTTACAACGAATCTGGCCAGAAATCAATCAATAGAGCGGTAGATAACGTTATATATCATATACAATGTTATAATGTGTATATTTGTGTAGTTTAATCTGTCATAAATGAGATTATGGGTTACAGGGCGTGTTAGTGTTGCAGTGCCGCAGAGACGTGAGCTAGGACACCGGGCAAGGAGCATCCATTTTCCCTGCAACAAGTTAAGCGATTTATTAAACCATGACAATTACTCCAAAGGTAAAAATGTAGCATGATTAAGCTACAAATCCTGCATAGTTCCTCTTTAAGTCTTTATCAGTGGTAAACCAGCCATGGTACTCACATCTAGAGCTGGTGTGGAGAGCAGTACATGAGTAGACTGAGTGACATCTGCAGCGTGGAGGCTGTTGTGATAGGCCACGTTGGCATGGTAGTGGTCCTCCAGGGTCATCACATAGGTGACAAATGTGTCCAGAGGGATCCGAAAGGTCTTCAGTAGATCTCTTTCCTGCAGCACAGGGTTGATGGTCACAGATTTAAAGGGATAGTTCAACATTTTGGCAAATTGGCCCATTGCCATAATCCCTATAGTCATAGCAGTAGGTTTGTTACCTTTAATTGTCGGTGCAAGCTATTTTTAGAACAGCGGAGCAGAGCCGCGAGCTGCTCAGAGCTACGCTACGGAGGCTCATGGGATTTCTTGGTTTCCCTCATCAAACTCATCAAATACTCAATCCAACAACTCAAAAAAGCTCTCGTGAGATAATAACAGAACGTTACGAGTTGTTTTCGAGGCAAATGCAGAGGCTACCTGCTGAAAAACTGCCCGAGACGGGAACACGCATCAGCGGTTTTGCATGAATTTGCCTCGAAAACAACTCTGTCTCGTAACGTTCTGTTATTATCTCATAGCGTGGTGAATGTGCAGGTCACAACTTGTCAACGAGAGCGTTTTGGAGTTGTTGGATTGTGTATTTGATGAGTTTGATGAGGGAAACCAAGAAATCCCATGAGCCTCCGTGGCGTAGCTCTGAGCAGCTCGCGGCTCTGCTCCGCCGTTCTAAAAATAGCTTGCACCAACAATTAAAGGTAATGAACCTACTGCTAAGACTACAGGGTTATGGCAATGTTGAACTATCCCTTTAAGTCAATCTACATGTCACAGGCCACTGTAAGATCTGTCGCTCTCACCTGGAAGATGGCAAACATTATGCAGCTGAGGGGTCGGTTATTGGAGAACTCTGCCACACGAAAGATATTAAGGCCCCACTTGTTCAAGTCGTTCAGCTCCTGATGGACGACCCAACAGGAAACAAGACGGCACATGAGCACAAATATCCTTCAACAACAGTTTATGGCTGCTTGACATTGTTATGTGTTGTAGTTGCTGCCTGTTTCTTCCAGTTTAGCAAAACATTTTCCCATGATGCAGCTTTAAAATGGATCACCTGTCAAATGGATGTGTTATATGTGATGTTTTAGCTTGTGGAAATTACATATAATAATATGTAGAGAAGGGATCTTCAGTGTGTCTTTGTTATGTGTGTGATCTGGTGGGCTGCTTTTCCGTCCGTTTTACCCTGGCTAATGAGTCCTCGTGTTCGGTCTTCACGCCGAAGCGAGGCATGGTGGAGTTGGAAAGGCTGGAACTGTGCGTGAGCTTCTTCACACCGCTGATGTGACACATGGGCTTCTCCCTCTCCCTCAAGGTCGGGGACGGGATCTCCACCTCGTTCTGCTTATCTGGAAGGAGGACAGAACAGTTTGAAGGTCAGGCAGGATGGGAGACTTACGGAGGGTCAGAGCAATAAGGGACTTGATATAGAGGCAAAGGTGTGATTTACCTAGAAAGGTAGTGGAGATGTATTCTGACACCTGGTTCCCTGAGCGACTCATCTCTGACAAATGTGACAGCTCCCTGTTCAACATCCTCTTGAACTGAGGAGGGGACAGACAAGAGACACAAAGTGAGCACCTTGGACAGAAGCTGCAAGCAAAACGGTTATGGACATACTGTATATGCAGAAGTTAAATGTGAAGACGTGCAGTTTGTTAACGCTGCACTTCACAAGAAAAACATCCCTATGATTCAGATATGAGAAAATAAATCATCACCCTCATTCGGGCTCGATTCAGTAAAGGGTGAGAAAATCAATTATGAATCATGCCTTTTTTTTTTCCTTTTTTCTCTCAGATGAGAACATACTGTTCAATACCCCCCCCCCAATTCAGTGTGTGTGCTTGTATTTTGGTTGCTGTGTATTGATATGCTGCAGCGATATGCCGATATTGTTCTCCATACATCTACCGTGGCAATCAAGAACAGCTCGTCTGCCAGTCCGTGCAGTACAGACACAAATGTGATTAAGTGAATACATTATCCCCGCAGACAGAAAAAACACTGTTCCTGAACCTTCTTTCACATTTTATCTTTATTTATTTTTTTATTTTATTTCTTTCTATCGTTCGTCGTTTCGGAGGCTCGGCGGTTTTACCCCCGTCTCGGTAAGTCACGTGAAGGTACAATGTGATTCGGACAAGAGAGAGAGAGAGAGAGACCCCCCTCTCTCTTAGTCTGTGTCCTACTGACTGATCTTTCACACATAACAATCTCCATGGCAACCGGAGCGGTTGCCGTGGCAACTGCCTCCTCACAGTCAGTCCTTCAGCTTGATGTGTGTGTGTGTGTGTGTGTGTGTGAGTGCGGAGAGAGCGAGCGGTGGCTGGCTGGCTGCTTGGGTGACAATCTGAGGGAGTAGGCAGGTGTCTCTGACCTTTACCAAGGTCAACCCTCCTCCCCTCCGCCGCCGCCGCCGCCTCCCTCTCCACGTCTCTCTGTTGCTTATATCTGCTCCTCCCTCCCTCCCTCCCCCTCGAGGTAAACAACACTCTTGACTACTGCCCCTCCAGCCCCCAAAATCCTCCTCCTCCTCCTCTTTCACATGCTCTTCACCCATTCCCACCGTCCCTCACTCTCTTCCCTGTAGTTTTCTCTCTTTTTCCACCCATCCCATCCATCCAGCCGGCCGCTCGCTCGCTCGCTAGACGCTAAGCCAAGCAAATAGGTAACTGTGGAGGCAGTCAGGCAGGATCAGTCATCATCAGAGGCTGGGAAAGCTAGTCAAGCCCAGTGGCACACTTAAGCAGCAGGCTTGGCCCAAACCTCCTCCTCTCTCTCCCTCTCTCTCTCTGGTTCCTTCCTTCCCTAATGCTGTAACGCTGAGTCATAGCTGCCAACCAACACTTCCACAGTGCCAGTCCGAGTGCCAGGACAAACAGCACTCTTCCTCTGACACTGACTAATGAGGCAAACATGCAAACTCTGCACACACATGGCCGTAGAGACACACACACACACACACACACATACAATCATACACCTGTGCATGTCGGGGACCCACAAGGGCTTCATCCTCTCCACCTGTCTGAGCCACGCAAATACAAATGCACATGTGCAAAATGTGACCTTTCCCTGATTCCTACTTGTGCATTAAAACTCAAATCGTTCACACTTCTAATGTTCCCAATGTCATCTCATGAAACAGTAAAGACAAACGCAACAATTTGTCCCGGTGACACAGTGGCACTGGCAGGAAACCACATCAGATACGAAGCTGACATGTCAAAGAAAACTTCCCCCAGTTTCTAATTTCATAGGTTTCTGTGGATGCAGAATGACTGCACAAAAAAATGGAACAAAAGGAAACATGTCCTCAGTCCTGAGACAATAAGCATTGTCCTTCACTGGCAGCACGCTTGGCTTCCTTAAGTCTGTATTGAGGCCAGCCTCAGGGTAACAGGAGAGGGAGAGAGGGAGAGAGGGAGAGAGGGGGATGTGGGACGCAGGTGTGGAGGATGGAAACGGACATTATGTGACACTGCAATGTACCTGCAGTGAAGACAACTGGACGGCTTATCCCTGAGTCCCAAAGCTCTTTTTTTTTTTTTTAGGTTTTTAAAGCAGCTCGTTGTATTCTCAAAAAAAGACAGGTTGCTATGTAAACAAGGTATGTAAGGAAGGAAGGACGACTTTGATATTGTCTTTTTGTTTACAGCGCTGCTGCAATATAGAAACAATAAGCAGAGCAGAGTTAATAAACTCTGAGCCTTTATCACTGCTCCCCTTCAGTGGGTCCATGTATAAATGAATGAACAGGTACACACACACTGACTTACAGTTTCTTACAAAGCCACCGTCAGACACACAAAACCTCCAGTCACCACCACACACAGTCAGTAATGTCCTTTCTCTTTTTGTTTTTTTGCAGGACAGAGCGACACAGAAGATCTTTTATACCCACACAGCCATCAGACCTTTCAATTCTTCTGCAGCTGACAGACAAATGAATTTCCCTTTAGGGATTAATAAAGTAATTCGTATTCGTATTCGTAATAATGTAATGAACTAGTCCCCCATGTTGCATCATGGAGGACTCCCCTGCCCCCAATGAACACATAACATCACACACATGGACTTAAAGCAGAAGTAAGCGATCCGGTCGTTTTGGCTAACTTCTTGTCAGCCAATGGAGTTAGCAGTCCCCGCCCTCGTCCCTACGTCACCACATTCACGCGCATCCTTTGGCTGCACACACAGAGAGGACCGCCCCTTTATGCCGTTCTCTCTCCTCATTGGATAAAGGTTGTAGGATACAAGGAAAGTTTTCTCCTCGGCTCAGAGCAGAGCAGAGTGACTGACAGACCCGTGTTTCAGACCAAACACTCTATATAAGTGATTGCTGTCGGAAGATATAACTATTCAAGACTTATATTAACACAAATATTCCGCTTACTTCTGCTTTAATAAAGTAATTCGTATTCAATTCGTATTCGTAATAATGTAATGAACTAGTCCCCCATGTTACATCATGGAGGACCCCCCCGCCCACCCCCCCAATGAACACATAACATCACACACATGGACTGAAGAAGATAACAACATGGAGTCAGGAGAGAGATGAGTTGTTAATTCATGCACAAAACTTCAGGAGTCCACGGTATCTGCCCCTGTCAGGCCTCGTCTCCCCCTAACCCCCCTCTCTCTCTGTGAACTCGGGGGTCCTACCTGGTCCCACCAGCCGATGAGCCAGGGCCTGGAGCAGGTCTCACAGAACAGGTCCACTAAGGGCGTCCTGCGCTCCGCCGCCGTCCCACCCCCCTCCAGAACCCCTCCGGCGGCCGCACCGACACCGAGGTCCAGCTCTGCCCCCGCCCTCCCCTGCAGGGGGCTGTAGCTGGAGGAGCGGGGCAGCCTGTAGCCCCCCGGTACGGGCGAGGGGCAGGGGGACGGGGACGGGGACGCCGGGTCAATGGCCTCCACTACACCCATGTTGTCGAGGGTGATGGCGGCGGCGGGCGGCGGTTTGGTGGGCCGGTGGCACAGGCAGGAGGCGCGGCGGTGGTAGTGGTGGAGCGGGGCGGGGGAGGGGGCGCTGCAGGTGCTGCCCCCCCAGTGGCATGAGGAGGGCGTCGTCCGGGCGTGTGGGGAGGAGGAGAGGCCGCAGCCGGTCAAGCCGGGACACTCCAGAGTGACGGCTGCCCCCCCCTCCGAGAAGCGGCGGCGGGGGGCGGGGGGCAAAGGAACACAGGGGGAGGAAGGGGAGGAGGAGGGTAAGGGGCTGCTGGTGCAGACCGTCCTTGCCTACATGCAGCACCCCAACCCAACGCCAAGCCCACCCACCCAGCCGGTCAGTCCAGACTAGAGTCCGCAGCCTCCAGCCTCAGTGTGGTTGGTGGTTGGTTGGTTGGTTGGTTGGTTGGTGGTCTCCAAAAAGATGAGGGTCCGTCTCCCCCGTCTCCCCCGTCCCCCCCCCCCCAGACCAGGAGCAGCCCCCCTGGATCCGGCTGCCGCTGCTGCTGTGGCGACTACATCTCATCCCATTTAGCTGAGCAGCAGACTGACCCAAATCTACAGTAGTCACTGCAGGGTTAGGGTAAGAGAGAGGTGGGAGAGTGTGGGAGCCGAGAAAAAAGAGAGAGAGAGAGAGGGGAAGATGGAGGGGAAACAGAGGAGAGGAGGGGGGAGAGGGAGGGAGGGAGGGAGCGAGGGACCGTCTGAAGGGCACAGAGAGAAGAAGTCGACGGAGGGGGAGAGAAGAGGAGAGGAGGAGTGGGTTATGAGAGAGGGAGAGAGAGATGTAAACGGAGAGGAAATGATGTTGTGGGGAAGCTGAGCTGCTTGACAAACAGTTAATAAAAAATTCAGACGACGGAGGTGAGAGGACGGTGGCGGTGACGGCGGAGGAGTGGAGGGATGACAGGAGTATCTGATGATGATGATGATGATGATGATGATGGAGGAGGTAAAGAAGGGAGCTTGGATGACAGAAGGAACATCAGGAAAAGGGAAAGAGAGAGAGGAGGAGGAGGTGGTGGTGGTGGTGGTGGTGGTGGGGGAGTGGGGAGAGGAAGGGAAGGAAGGAGGAAGGAGAGGAGAGGAGAGGAGGGAGGGGGGGGGGGGCAGATGATGATAGCAAGAGAAAAACAAGGATGGAGAGGATGAGAAAGAGAGAGGGATGCAGCAGCAGGCAGGCCTGTTGTAGCAGACAGACGGTCAGGGCTGGAGGAATCACACCAGAGCTGTAGTGGTGGTGGTTTTGGTTTTGGTGGTGGTGGTCTGGAAAAACACGCTCCCTCTCTCCCTGCGTCGACCGCCCCTCCCCCCGCGGTCCGGACCCACTCAGGCCCAGTCGGTCGGTCACAGTCCGACTCCTACCAGAGCAGCATCATCATCATCAGCCCCGTCTCGCACCGACACAGAGAGCCCACAGACAGACAGTCAGTCAGTCAGTCACTCCTCCCTCCCTCCTTCCTTCCTTCCTTCCTTCCTCTGTAGCCCGGTCCCTCCTCCTCCTCCTCCTCCTCCTCTCTGCTCCGTGTCACTCCTCCATGTCCGATGCTGCAGCTGCTGCCGGAGGTTAATAAAGTTAATAATCCCGCCGCTGTCGGCTGCCGTCGATCCTCCGCCGCTGCTGCTCTGCTTCTGCTGCCTCTTGCGCCATTTCCCTGGATGCTGAAGACGAAGACGGCGGCGGCGGCGGCTCTCGCAAGCTAATCAGGGCTGCGTGCGTGCGTGCGTGTGCGTCGCGTTGCTTGCGTGCGTGCGTGCCAGTGTGTGTTGTTGTTGTGTGTCTGTGTGTGTCGGGCGCTTTGCTTTGCTTTGGCTTTGCGCCGCGGAGTGCGCATGCGCCGACGAGACAGCATGTACGTCTGTCGCAAATATGTGTGTGTGTGTGTGTGTGTGTGTGTGTGTGTGTGTGTGTGTGTGTGTGTGTGTGTGTGTGTGTGTGTGTGTGTGTGTGTGTGTGTGTGTGTGTGAGACTGAGTGGGAACAGTCATGTGTGTGTCTCCGTGTTGTTGGCGCGGTGCGCAGGGTTTCTGCTCAAAAGACGGCAACAGATTCATATTCACAGACTGTTTGTCTTTTCTTTTTTTTTACCCGCGAGACTCCTGCGCGCGTGCACGCCGCATGTGCACACGTATAGCTAGACAGCCTATAAACACACACACACACGCACATAAACACACACAAACACACACAGTGTCCTCTAAGCACTCTCCTCTTTATCCTTCCCTCGTGTCATCATAAACCATTAATTACACCACAAAAACCATTAATTAATAGCGAAGTGCAACACGGGAGGGATTTCTGGAATAAAACCAACAAGGTGTATTGATGATGATGATGATGATGGTGGTGGTGGTGGTGGTGGTGGTGGTGATGATGATGATGACGGTGGGTGAGTGTCTCTTTAAGGCTGAGCAGCTCTATTAAAGGAGCATCGCCTCCCTGTGATTGGTCGTTCCCCGAACCACATGGCTTGTGGTCAGCGTGGCAAACCAATGACTAAAAGGGAAGGGCAGACCCTGCTGCTGCTCGATAGCAACCAAGGTTACAGCAGAGACATCAGCATCAGGACCCGTCTCCCCCTCCTCTTCCTCTCTCCCCGTCTCCCTCTCATGCCCTCCCCACCCACAGACCGTCAGCCTCCCTCTCCTTACTCTCTCTTTCTCTTTCTCTTTCTCTCTCTGTCCCTGTGTCTCCTCAAATACAAATGCATGCATACTTAAGAAGCCAACCCATGCACACACACACAGCACACACACATACACATAGATGCAGATGAAATGCATCAAAGTCCACCACATCCTCCTCGCTGCCAGCCCCTGCAGTTATTGCACACAAAACGCTCAGCCACTGCAACAACAACCCAATAAATGTTTCGTAAACATTAGTTTTTTACCAAATGCCACAGAGGCGCTGGTTGACCACATACTGTATGCAGTGCAGCAGTCAGGCCGCATTAATTATTTAAGCAGTACAATTACTACCACAGGATTACAAATAAACCGAGGCCATCGTGTACATACAGTACAGTACAGCAGCCCTCTGCAAACTGACCCCAATACACAGCAGGACGAGCTGCACATGATCACCACCACAGCTAATTAGCCACTTTATTATGTGAGAATGTGTTTGGATCAAAAAGAGAGAGGAGGCTGAACGTTTTTTTTCACATCCTTATAGCATTGTTGTTAAAAGTATTTGGACAAAGTGAGTTATAGACACATGACTCCTGTAGGATTATTGTTTCACCTCACTTTAATAATTTTCCTCAGTGGAGCTGCTTTCAGGGTTCATACACATTTTAGCCAACACATTTCCATGACTACACAGTACATGACCCCTAAACTGTCAATGTATGCGTGAAATATAGGAATAAAACAGCATCTTGAAAGTTGTACTTTCAGTTATTATCCCACCCTCTACTGAATATAAAAGGAGGTTCTCACATGCTTGAGTTTTACACCGCTGACTTGTATCATCAGAACAGACATGTGCTGTGATTTTCAGCCTTGTATCTATTATATTTGGCCTTCACCCTTTACAGCAAGGGGTGGGACAATACCTGACAGCTGAGAATATTACTGTCAGGTATTGTCCGACTCCTCCCTCTATTAAATATGAAAGAAAGCTGACGTGACCTGACGAGAACGGTGGCTGACTGATCAGATCAATTTTAAATCAACCACATATAGGCTGTTATTACTAAGGCTTTGTCCACACAAGCCCGGGTTATTTTGCAACCGTGAACATGTGTTCCAGCTGTTCTGTCCACAAGCAACCATGCTTTTGCAACAGTGAAACCGTGGTCTTTTGAAACCGGAGTCCAGGGTGAAGTTTTCGGCCGAGTTGGGTCTCAGCGGTTGCGTGTGGATATGACACCCATGACTATTTCCATTGTTAACTTCAGAGCTGCGCGCGTGCTGATGTAACTAGTGCCCGTCCATCAGGATGTATGGAACCTCCACTCTCCCTGTAACAAGTTATAAGTCATTTATTTAACATCACAATTAGTCTGAAGCTGTTTAATGACGGTAAAAATGAAACATAAGGTCAATATCCTGCATAGTTTCTCTTTTCTGTGCTGCGCTGATCAGAGCGGCGTCCCTAGCAACGGTCTGTTATACTTGACGACGGTCATTATTCAGAAATAACAGACTGTAGAAAGCAGCGATCGACCAGAGCAGAATTCAAGAGCCGTGTAATAACCAGAGTTAATGTTATCGAGCTAAAATGGACGTGACAAAGTTGGTGTTGTTTATTAGCACGCTGTCAGCTGTATTTGGTTGTCATATGCAGTTGCTCATCTACTGCACAGAGGAGCCTGGACAAGCAGCGAAGGAGGCTTTACAGTTGCATATGTATGAACTATTTTAATTACACGGCTCGTGTAGACGCAGAATTTTATTTAACAAAACTTCGGTTTCAAAAATACCTGTGTTCGTGTGGACAATTACATGACTTTTCCAAAACTTTTGGGGTATATTTCAGTTTCCAAGACTTTTCCAGATCTGGAAAATTACATTTTCACCTTGTGCATTGCTTCTATTCACTAAGGAGTGGAAGCTTTAACAGGAAGTTAGCAGATGTTGCTGTATTTTGTCCACTGTGTCACAGCTGTGTCGCAGCTGCAGCCTGTTCATGACCTTTCATGACATGGTGAAATATTCTCATGAATCATGAAACATCAAGAAGCCCGGCGCCATATCGACTCAACAGCAAAGTAGAAGGAGTGAGTGTGAGTGAGTGTGAGTTTGTGTGTGTGTGTGGACAAAGTGGGCACCTTGTTGGAGGCCATCTCGCTGACAGAGCGGTGGGTCTGAATGGTCTCCAGCTGGTCCAGACACCAGTCCAGCTCCTCCAGAGTCTCCCGAGCCATCTGCTGGTACGTCTCCTCTGAGAAGGACACAAACACACAGAGACAGAGTCTGTAGACCAGCAGAGGAAGAGCACAAAGAGTTTCATAAAAGTACCTAACATTGTCCATCTAACAGTGGTCTGTGGCTTTTAAGGTCCAAAGCTACAGCTCAGTATTTTGGCAATACCTGGATTTATCATTTAAAAGCTTTAATGGCAAGTTTCCATGTTGGTCACATCTGATAATAAAAAAGGTGCCTGAATTTATAACACTGCAAGAGGCAAATCCACTAACTAAAGTTAAAACACTTGACAAACTCCCACTCTAAAGTTGACTCAGAGTCTTTTAATATATATAATCTAAACTGAATCTAAGCTGATCATGTGATGCTGACACATGGTTTTACAGCAGTATAATATTTATAAACAGAGCAAGACAGTTCACTAGTTTAAATTACACTTTGAATCCAAAACATACAGACATCACTCTACAATTAAATGTGTTTCATGTTTAATTAATCAACAATTAAACCCAAATTATGTGCTCATTCTGATGTTATAACAGTGTATGAATATCTATGATTCTTAGAAACACAGTGAAATGGTTCTGCATTTGATATAGGCTACAATCAGCTGAGTGACCCTATGTTATAATTTGATTATTTAAATTGATGAAGAGGGCTATATACTACTATAGACAACTGCTATTAAGTCTCATGTGAACATATTTTCTCGTTTTAAATAAGTATATATAACCTTAATAAGTCGTTTTTCAATTTCTGTATGCAGTTCCTTCACAAGACAGATGCATGTTTTGCACATGGATTATATAAACACAGTAAATCAGAGCTACATTTAAAATCCTGAACAGCTAATAAACAAATATATATACATATTTTATAGATCTATCGGTCACTGTCTTTGATTATGAACATATGATTAAAAACACTGATATTAGTTGTTTGGTTCAAAGTAAATAAAGTGATGATGTCAGGCGTCAAACTCTGAGGGGAATATTCAAAGAGCTTTGTAGTGCTGCTGCCCAACATTTGTCATCTAACAAATAAAAGTAGGTCAAAGCGTTTAGTCTCAGTTTCAGTGCAGTGACAGTAAAATAAAAAAATAAAAAACTGCACAGTGATAATTAATCAAACATGTAATTTACACATCTAGTGTGTAAGAGAAGCTTTATTTTTTCTTAATCTTTACATCTAATGTAGCCTCAGCATTGTAATCTGTTAACATGTATGCAGTGTGGTTAATTAAACCGTTCTTCAGTAATAGCCATGTGATGTTCTGCAGTCATTTTCATTCCTGATGAGGCTTTTGGGGAGTGTGGGAGCCTTGGCGTGTCCTTAACACAGTGTGAGGGGACTGTGGGACTCTTTGGACTAAGAGTTTTTAATTAGCAGACAACATACCAGAGAGTGTAGCTTGGGGAACAGTGGGTTGGCTTGTCACTGGTGACCTCCTGTGGACGAACACAGCCTTACATCAGAGGGAGAACGACATGCTACTGCCCCCTGCTGGGGTTCAACAAGCACTCAGCGTTAACAGGACGAGGCAACAAAAGGCTGGGCTCACAGAGGGGGGATATACACATGTTCACGTATGTTATTCATTTATACATCCCTTAAAAAAAAAAAAAAAAAAAGGCAGATGAGTGCATGTCTATATTAAAACAGCTCTGAATATTGTATGCGGCTGCGATGTGTGAATGTTTTAAAGTCCATAAAAATTCCCCTGCTTCACTTCAAATATTGAAGTGTCCAAAAATAGTCTAAGACAAAGCCTGAGCTCTTCTCTCCTCTAAAACAGCCTTCATGGTTTCATAATTGTGTAGTGAGGGAGGTATTTGCAGGGCACAACACTGCATAATTATAGATGCTGATAATTCTGTGCTGCATTGCTTTATATATATATATATATATCACATTGACGTGGAGCTAAAAGCCTGCCAACTCCGGCTCCTTCTGTCTACTGCATTACAAAGGAAAATAATTTTAGTATTATTGACCGTCTGCATCGTCTGGGTACAGAGTCAGGGACATGCATCTGAGGCACGGTGTTCTCTACACTCAGTCCTCCTCACTCAGACGGTGGAGAGCTGGAGAGACGCCAGATAACACGGATCATATTTTCTAGACTAGAGCACAGTCTGATAAGTATAAAAAAAAACGGTTAATCGTGATGGCAAAAGTGGGAGCAAGGAAAGAGGGGGAGACATCAGCAAACACACACACAGACACACACGCACACACACTGCAAACAAAGCAGGTAGTCGTGACGAGTGTAAGTCGGGGGGTGTGGGTGTGGGTGGGGGGTGGGGGGAGAGAGAAGGGGGTGTCTGACAGCATGATACTGACTTGTTAGTGGGTGTTGTGACATTGGCGAGGATGGTGAAGTTGCTTCTTACAGTTCGTAGGCTGGCCAACACCTGGGGGATGGATGGACAGCGTAGGAGGGAAAGAAGGAGGGAGGGAGGGAAGTAAGAGGAAAGGAAGGAGGGAGGGAGGGAGTGGGCAGAGGGGAGGAGAGGAGGGAGGGGGGACAAGTTCACTGCACTAATTAGACACCTTTTCTATTCATTTGCAGCAATTAAAACATGGCAGACGAAGGTGCAGGAGGGAAACGTACCTGAGCGAAAGGGGTGACGATCATGTCTTCGGCGTGTCTGAAAGAGAGAGAAAGAGGAGAGGAAAAATGGGATGAATGCGAGCGGGTTTGGGGCGGTTGAGTTGAGGAGCTCAATATTAGTGTTTATATGAGAGGAGCTGGGTGTTTACAAAGACCTATGTGGGTCTAAACACAGAGAAATAATCCAGCGGAAGGTTTTAGGGCGGTTTTTTAAACTTACCAAAAAAAAAAGACAAGCCAGGAAAACAGAGCACAACAGTTAATGTTAAGAGGATTCATCATGATTTCATTAGCATAATGCTCGCATAATTACAATCAAAACCATTTCTGTGTTGATTGGGATAATGTGCAGTCACCGTGGTGTATGTGTGTTTGTGTGTGACGGAGGACACTGTGGGTTTAAAAAAAAAAACATGTTTCTGCCACGTGATGGTGATGATGATGATGATGATGATAAATTATCTTAAAATCTTGTGGAATATGAATTGTGGAAATCTAAAATGTTTTATATATATTTGTATCTTGTAAGACTTAGCTTTTCTCTCCAATGATTATATAGGATAGGGTACACCTCTCTCAGGTGTGTTGCACTTGATCTGGTCTTTTTAGATGTGGAAACTGTTGTTTTTTTGTATTGTCTATGTGCTGTCTACTGTCTATTTGTGTATCACTCTTGTATAGTAGTTTGTGGTCTGCGTTTCTTGTCTGTTTGTTATATGTTATATGTTGGGACTGCAGATGGAAATTAGCTGTGGGCTAAATCTGGTGCAACCATCTTCTCATGTTCTGTAAATGATTAATGTCATTGCACAATGTCCCCTAAATAAACTAATAATAGCATGATTGATGATAGATCCAGGATGATGGGCCTCATGCTTACCCCTCACTGTTGATGGAGGAGTTGCGTGACATGGTTTTGGGGGACGTGTCGTAGTCCGAGTCGGAGCGGTACAGGAACGACTCCCTGCGCTGACTCTGGGGGAAGGACGGGTGGAGCACCAACCCAGGACTCGCCTGTGAATCCATGGGACTGCGGCCTGGGGAGGGACCATTCTCCGAGTCGAAGCTGTGTGTATGAAGGGGTTAAGAGGACAGAGAAGGAAACAAGGGAGGGGGGTTTTAGGTGTTTGTTCGACTGCTTCCTCTATACAGTAGTAACACCACACAAAAAGTGTCAAGATCGTCTTTAACACCCCCAACACGAGCCGTTCACACCGTCCTCTTTCACCATTTCTGCTTTCTGTGAGAGAGAGAGAGAGAAAGAGGAAGTTGAAGGGAGAGAGATGTGACACGCTGCAGCGCTGACTCGTACAGCTGTGACTCTGCAGCAGTGGTGCCGCTGGATTGGCAGCCTGCCACTAGGCTGCCCTGAGAATTACACATTACTGACAAGTCATATTTTTTGTGAGTGAGTTGTGTTTAAGTGAGCAAATGGGCCACATCAACTCCTGCTCCTCTCTGGGCCAAAGCTGTCTGTCTGTCTGTCAGTCAGTCTGTCTGTCTGCGGATAAGAGGGATTGAGATGTTTTTATTTGGACTGAGACCTCCCTATACATCACTGGGAAACACCATCACCACTGACTGAGAGAAAGAGACAAGGTGGATATTAGCATCCGCACCGAGGCGGTGATTAAGGCATTTTTGCAGTCCGCTAAACCCCGGCGTCTGTCTTCTCCTTTCAGCTTTCGGTAGTGAAACGTAGCATCTGTCCACGCAGCATCGGGCCAGCACGTTGCTGATTAACATTAAAACCCCCAAAACACAAGGCAGAGAGAAACTAATCTGCCAGATCCACTCAGCGTCGAGCTCCGCCAAAGGGGACACGACAACACACTTCTCCGGTTACTCTCGCCTTTTTTCTCCCCAACACCTGCAGCCAGGAAGCCTTTATTCTCCAGCAAAAAACTACCTCAGACCAACTTTTTTCCAAGATGAAAGAAAGATTCGATCTTGCAGCCAAGAAATGAGTTCACCGTTGATTGAACGGGGGGTTATATATCATATTTTGTGAATTTCTCCTCTCACAGTACACGACAGATACCAATTTATAAGTCAATATTTGTGAACGGCATCCTGCTTAATTTGTCAAGGTTTGTTATTCACTACATCAGCGACAAGACTCCCCATGCATAATAATATTAATATGTAGTAGTTGCTTTCAGGCTGCAGTCAAACGTTGGGATGACAAGGACAGAGAGGGAAGCAGATTGCAGTGTAGCTGCAGCATCTATTTTTAATGTAGAAGAACTTTTATCTCCACAACACCTCCCCTCTCTCCTCCCAAACTTCTCAAACTTTTGTTGTCAACACAGCTGTGAACGCCTTTCAGTTTCTCTTCTAAAATTAAGCGTGAAGTAGCGGATATTTTTAGATTTCACTTCTAAATTGGCCAATTAGGAGCCACTCCTTTCCCCCACTCCCCTCTCTCTCTCTCTCCCCCAGAAGGCTTTGCGTCTATGGTTTACAGATCACATTATCATTAAACAAGTCTCCTCAGTAATGAAAAACACATCAAAAATGTCTGCCAGGGAGACCCTCCACAAGCTGTGCGCCGCTAATCCCTGATTTTTTTTTTTCCTTTTTTCCCTCCCGTCTGCAAACTTAGAGACTAATTATGAGACTTGAGTTTTCTGAATTCGGCACTTCCCCAAATCTCATCAATCTGGCGAGGGTTATTACAGCATGTGCATGGAATAACTCCCTCTGAAATCTTCTTTATTGTCTCGTCTGACAGTCACATTGCACAAAAAATGCTCAGCTCACGCCTCACCTGAAGTGATGCAGAAACAGAGCGAATATGAATCACTACAGGTTCTTTTTTTAAAAACTGGGCAAAATTACAGATGAGTGTTTGTGGTGGGTTTTTTTTTTTTTTTTGGATTGGATGTAGAGGCTGTACCTGCAAATACAGTGTGACGAGCGACTGTGCTCCTGAATACTGCGGTTCAGTTTCATCCGGCGAAACAGAGCGGAGCCCCCGTGTCCGCGAGACTGATCGACTGGTGGTGACAGAGGTGAGGTGAGCGAGGGCGCAGCAGGAGGACCCTCAGGACTCTCCCACAACCTCAGCTGTCGTGTCAGCTTCCTCTGACTCATCGCTGCTGCCAGCTCTGGCCCCGCTGCCGGAGCCGCCGACCAGTTAAAGAAAACTCCCCCAGCCTCCACTTGAAACTGGCTGCTGTCTCGCTCCGTACACGGCTGCTGTCTCTCCCTCCCACGCAGCTCCCCGAACCCCCCCCTCTCCTCCTCTCCTCCTCATGTACTTTTTAGTATGTCGGCTCACGTCTCAGGCAGACAGAGCGGCGAGCACCTGCAAACTGTCCTCAATCCAGAGCCAGATCTAATAACAAGGCCTGATCCTCCCTTTTTTAGTCCTGCTGCCCGCCCACGTGTCTCATGCCAGGGGAGTCAAAGTGCATCAACATGCACATCCAGCGCTGTGATCCTCGCTGCCCTGGATGCTTAAACTCTGGTTTCCCCCCCTCCTCCTCCTCCTCCTCCTCCTCTTCTTCTCACATCCTCAGTTTGTTCCCAGGATTTACGCAGGTCTTCTTAATCCTTTTGCCCGTGCAGGCTTGTTTGAGGTTGGTCTGTCTGTTTCTCGGCACCGACAGCCACACAAAGGAGAACTCTTCTGATATTTCACCACCTCAGCTCTATGCGTGAGTCCCTCCTCTGCTGCTGCTGCTGAGACCAGCCGGCCCAAACCAGACCTCTGCCCCCATCTGCTCTGCAGGTTGATGTCGCACAGACACTCACAAGCCTCCTGACACTCAGGCTGCAGAAAAACAAACAACCAAGAAGCCCGTGGTCTCTGTTAATTTTCCAATTAACCCGTCCTTTGTCCTTGGTTTTGTATCTGTTGCTTCTTCTCTCTTGCACTTCTCTCTGTAAGCATGTGCTCTCACTTTCCTTATCTCTCAGCTCACAGTTCCTCTGCAGCAACAGGAAGGCTAATCACTAAGAGTAACAGACCACAGGCGCCTGAATACAGCAACACATAGTGTATGTGTGTGTGATGAGGATTTGAAGAGAAGATTGAGAACAACCCAGAAAGAGGAGGAGAAAATAGAGAGAGAGAGAGAAATTGGGAGAAAAGGACTTGACTCATTGCCCTGTGTAAATATTTACACATTCTACTGCAGAGCGTGCAAGGTTTGCGCCCAAAACATTTGGTATTTTGACATCAACAGCCTCGCTCACCGACAGCGCTTTCCTTGGCCTTTAGCTGCGAACAGACACAGCGCTGCCTTAATATTCTCCACCAGCAACAATTAGACCATGAAACAGCTTCCAAACGAGGTGCATTAGGTCGACCCCCAGCTAATTCAGCCATGACATGGCAGACAGTGATGTTAGGCAGCTTCAAGGGGGGTTTCTGACACATGTTACTGCAGCGTTAATGCAAAAAAAACTATGTTGGAGCCATTCAATTATCCAATCAATCAATAAATGAATCGACTGTATGGATCACTATGCAACATGATCCCAATGCACTTTACATACACTGTCATGCTTCAAAACAGACAGCAAGCAACAACAAAAAAACATTAATACTGAAAAATAAATGAACCACATTAAAGCGTCTGTGTCTGTACGTATTGAGACGTTCCTTAGATGTTATCTATTACTTTCAGAAAGGGAGGTATTGATAAATAACTCCGTTAAAGACCTCGTTCACCCTGGTATTACCAAAACGGCATGTTGAAACAACACTGTGGCAAGTGAGGCAATATCCTTTGGGCAGAGAGTGAGTCGAATTTCTCAGTTAACTATTGCAAAGCAAAGTGTGAACTGTGTGAACTGCACTGACTGATACTCCAGGGTTACACTTCTCTGTCTGAGAGATTAAACCAGACAGATTATGAATTGCACTTTTTTTGTTTAGATGAAAAGGGTAAAGATTAGAAAATAAGGAATATTTTTACATCTATATACTTTTCTGGTTGTAACGGTGACCCTGAGAGCTCAGTGCAACTTCAGAAAACACATGGAAACTACTGGAAACACTCTGCAGAGCAATTTATTTCTTTGCATGCTTTTCCTTCAAATTACAGTGGATTAGACCCTCCGGGCCACCGTAGTCCAATTATGGTGAAAAGATTAAATAAAAATACAAATATTGTTTTCAAATGATACAAAATGATTTTAAAAAACAGTATAAGTCACACTGAGAAGCCAGTGATAAGGAGCGTTTGTGTTTTTGTTGGCCAGCCAGACCACGTTGTGTACTTGTTAGTTATCTCCGACTGATCGCACACTAACAGGAAAAACTGGAGTATTGAAGTGAAGATCTGGGGTTGGATGTGGGGCGCCAACAATTTCAGAGATTTTGAAGTGGGTCATGAGTTGGAAAAAGTTGGGAACTGCTGTCTTTCTGCTTTTTTTTTTTTTTTCATGTCTGTTCTGATTAAATTTAATTTGTAATTCCTGCTCGTCTCAGTGGAAAACTCACTCCAAACACTTTTTTGTTTTTGGCAGCGGGTCTAACATTTCCTCAGCCCTTGTGGGAACACAGATTGGACGTTTTAAATGGTGCGTGTACACGGGTTGTGTCTGTTTGTGTTTGTTTTGCGACTGTGGAGTGAAGACACACAGAGGAGCAGATATTCACAGAGTCTGAATACACCTCGCTGCTCCACATACCAAATGAGAGCACCAACCAGATGACTTGTGAATACTATCTGTGTTGTTTTTTTTCCTCCAGTCTTTTTTTTTTCCTGCAAAAGCAGCTATAGCAAAAAAAAAAAGTTAAAGAAAAAGCAAGTGAAACCTGCTGCATGAATTCAGTGTTCCACCTCTCAGCGAGCAGCTTAAAGCCTGAGCACAGCGAAGAGGAATACAGTGAAGATGAGATGTCCTGTCAAGCTGCTGCTGCTTCTATTTGCCTCGTCTACATACATACAGTAGTTTACCCTTTCTTCTGAGTCTTTTTCCCCTCTCAGTGGTAGAAAATTAACCCTCGTTTGTTTATGGCGCCGCACCGGGGGGATGGAGGCCTCCTCACAGTTGCTGTTCAAAGACGAGACTCCGGGAAAATGTCAAGAATCCTAATTCACATGACAGTTACTATTGTAATCTCTGGAGAGCTGATGAAGAGACAATTATTCTATCTCCTATTAAATACTGAGTCCCCAGCTCAATAATAGCTGGTGAAAAACCTCTCAAAGTGACTCATGCATACACGTGGACGCACACACACACACACACACACACACACACACACACGGGTAAGGAAAAAAAAAACACACAAAAAATACAAAACACACCCCCATGTTTCACTTCAGCTCACACGCAGATCAGCATAAACGCAGAAGCTCTTTTGTTTTCACTCAAACACTATAAAAAGGCTAAACTAGATGCATGTCCACACATACAAACACAAACACACACACACACACAAAGATACACACACTGTAAACAGGGTGATTATAAGCCGAGGCTGTGGGCAGCTCTCTTGATTTCATTATGTGAAAGCAGTGTCCCTGGAGTGTATCGCTGCTGGACAATGACATGATGATCAGAGGTTTCACAAGGAGGACGGGGATTTGTGCCAGCCGAGTGACTCCTTCTTCCTCGGAGAAGATAACAAACCGTCTCTGTCAGGAGGAGGACGGAGAGAGAGAGAGAGAGGAAGCACATTAAAGCTTCCCTGTGCGTGTAGCCGCTTCTACCTGAACCGCCTCACTCTGTTAACTCTCAGGGGCCCGCTGACGCACGCCGCAGACAAACCTACGGTAATGGATATGTTAACAACGAGACCCGGATTCATTTTGCATGACTGAGAGACGTGGTCGCTCACGTGGAAAAATGTAAAAGCTCATTTATTGCTTGTGCAGCGGCTGTGTAAAATCAAGCTGAGTTGTACTGTACTTGAGGTTGGGGGGAAATCCTATATATGCACAGGTATTGCTTCTTTTTTTCCTTTTTTTTGTTGTTATTAAATTAAATTAAACACAGTGCATCTTCTCACAGGGAGTTCCTTGTGTGCAGAATAAGCCGAAGGAAAATGAGACTGTTCTGCGGCGGAGCTTCATTTTCTTCTCTCCTTCTCAGCAGCAGTAGCACACGTTCACGCAACAAAAGAGAAGAGCTTGATTCCATGTTATTAATATGGCAGGCTTCAAAGGGGCTTTTTTGGAGCTGCGTGTCAGCGCGGCGATTAGTTTTAATTAAACCTGTAAAGTCTGTGTGAGAATGTAGAGGAGATTTACATACATCCCCTCCATTGACCCCTCACTCTCTCTCTCTCTCTCTCTCCTTCTCTCTCATCGCCATCGATTATTCATTAACAGTCATCGCGGCCGGCGGAGCCCCTGGCTGGTGCCACATCAGCGTTTTCCCAGCAGTCCGCTTGGTGTCAGCTCTCCTCTCCCTCTCCATCACGCTGCTCACTGGCGTTAATCAGGCTTCTCCGAGGGGATGAGCCAGCCAACACTCATTCATTTAAGCGACTTAAACTTAAAAAAAAAAAAAAAACTCTCAGTCAACCCTCCCCTCCTCTCCTCCGCTCTCCCCTCCTCCCCCCTTTTTCTTCATTCTCTTCAGTTCACTAAGTTAATGATTAACCTGCCTGCGTCCATCTCCCTCACTCCCCACAACACACACACACACACACACACACACACACACACACACACACACACACACACACACACACTCTGTATACTCTCAGCCTCTGTAGAGAATGACAGTTATTTCCTGCCCCCGCTTCCTCCTCTGCCAAGCAAGCACAGATGCTTATTTCCACGTGCAATTTCACTCACCCCCCCTCCCCTCCCCTCCCCCCTCCCCTCCACTCCCCACTACCACCACCCACCCATGAGCTGTGCCGCCTCACCCAGGCATTTAGCACCTGGCTGATTGCTACCAAGTGTGGGGGTGGCATTGAGGGGAGTTGAAGGGAAGAGGAGTGGGGGGACTTGCAAATTGGGAAAAGGGTGCTACTTTTATAGGCTGACCATATAATCACAGCTGTACTCCAGTGAAGCGGGTTGAATCATCTATTGAGTCTGTTTTTTTTTTTATTTCTGTTATAGTGAGGCGCTCTCAGTCTCAGGCCGGGGCATGTTTTAAGGGCAACATGCCCGTAACTGACACATCTCGGATGACATGTCCAGAGAAGGCTTGCCATCTCCTCTTGCCTCAGCTTGCCCTCTGTGCCTCTCAGGCAATGACAACAGAGAAGGAAAGACGGAGGCACGCTCCAGTCTGCTTCCATCTTAGTGTCGACATTTGCAGTTCAGTGCACACGAAGCGGGAGACAGCGATGTGCCGAGCGGTTCGTGTCAGCGCAGTCGACAAATCACTGGAATCGGTTTGTTAGAAAGATTCGTTCACAAGAATCAATCACTGAATCTTGTTTTTTGTTTTTTTTAAAGGTTTCTGGAGGAATATCAAAGATGTACGCTGGTTCTTTAAGTCGTTCGCTGATCCCTAGATCCCCAGATCAGCGTTATCCTGGACTGAGCTGGGTTTGAGCCCCTGACACTCTCACTGCAGCTGCAGCAGCATTAGTGAGTCTCTCAAGTCTCCTCTCACACAGGAACTTAAAAAAATGTGTGTTTGTGTTCATTATCTTGCTGCTTGGAGAGAGGAACGACCTCCATGTGAGCGTTATCCTTGCAAACGCATCAATGACTTGAAGCTAAAACTGAACCGAGACAAGATGAACGGTTTGTTTCAGAGTGTTAGAGATTCAGCTCAGTTCGCTCAATAAAATAAGAAAAGAGGCTTCGTTCTCAAACAACCCAAGACTGGCAGACTATAGGCTCTGTAAAAGACAGCGCTGGCACTAGGCCACGTGGGCAAAGAGAGGGCATCTGGCCACCGGGACTGCAGGGAACCAGGATGAGGATAAAGCAATGACATACATGGAGGAGGAGGAGGAGGAGGAGGAGGAGGAGGAGAAAACACAAGGCAGGACACAGTGACAGCAAGTAGAGGACAGAGACAGGTTGGTAGGACGCCACATGGTGAAATCTTGATAATTCAATTAAATCAACTGACAATCAACCACTTTAACATGATTATAATTACATAAAATCCCTACTTCTCTCAGCCACGAGCATTTCAGAACTTGTAATCATACATTCGGGCTTCGTGACTTCTGGCGACCTGGCAGCTGAATGCTCATTAAACTCATCAAATTATGGGAGTTAAGAAACATCATTATCTTATTAGCATACTTCCCATGCAGGCAGCACACATTGTATTGGCGTTAGCGCTCTCCAGAAAGCCTTTTTCTTTATCCACTTGGAACACAGTTGCGTGAGACTGTAGATGCTTGTTATGAGTCTCTTCATGCATGTATCCGAGATGAGTCAGATATTTTCTCAGATAAAAATGAAAACAATGCTAACCCTGATGAAAATTCACATCACTTCGGCCCCTACCCCCACATTCTCAGTTTAGAAGTCGCCAGAGCAACAGCGAGATCCACGTTTCAATATTAATACTGGATTGAATCCGCCGATGCTCGATATGTGCACTGAATATTACAACCTTGAGTCCATCATTACAGAGAAGACTAATGCAACTGGAGAGCAAATCTGATTTGAAACTGTTATTAAAATGGCTGAGCTGTTGTTTACTGCTTTTAATAGCTTGGGTTTATCTCACATTAAAACTATTAATGAACAAACGCACAACAAACTCGCTTCTGTACTAACACAGAATGTAAATGTCGTCTAGTCGTTTATATTTTTAGGTCAAAACGGTCTTTTCTGTCCTGACCTCCCTCGGCCCCGGCTTCATCCACCCCCCCACCCCCCACTCCCTCCAACTGTCCGCTCCAGGCGCAGCTTCTCCCACCCATCCAGCTCGCGGCTACGCTGTGGTCAGATCACAGAGCCGGAGATTACAGCAGATTATCCTGCCCACAGGATCACCGACCCGGCTCTGGGCGGCCGAACACAGAGAGCCGGGCCGCAGCCTCTCAGAGTGCACGACGCGCGCCTCTCTGGAAGAACACGGAGGGATTGGCCACGATCACACCTGGCAAATGCCGCACGATGAAAGGGATTTATTTTACAGTCGATGGGATAATCAGCCGTTTTTCAGCACAGTAACAGACCCTGCACGTTGTTAAAGGGATAGTTCAGTTCTCATTCACATAGTGCACATTCGCCACGCTGTGAAATAATCATGTATAATTACGTAACATTACGACACATGAAGCAAATACCCATAACTACTTGCGCTTTTGAAATCTCGAAAACAACTCTGACTCATAATGTTACATTATTATTTCATAGTGTGGTGAATGTGCCGGTCACAACGTCTCCATGAGAGCGTTTTGGAGTTGTTGGATTGTGTATTTGATGAGTTTGATGAGTTCACTGAGCAGCTCACGTCTCTGCCCCGCAGATCTCAAAACAACATGCACCGATAATTAAAGGTAATGTTAAAGCAGAAGTAAGTGGAATATTTGTGTTAATATAAGTCTTAAATAGTGATATCTTCCGACAGCAATCACTTATGTAGAGTGTTTGGTCTGAAACACGGGTCTGTCAGTCACTCTGCTCTGCTGTAAGCCGAGGAGAAAACTTTCCTTGTATCCTACAACCTTTATCCAATGAGGAGAGAGAACAGCATACAGTAAAGGGGCGGTCCTCTCTGTGTGTGCAGCCAAGGGATGCGCGTGAATGTGGTGACGTAGGGACGAGGACGGGGACTGCTAACTCCATCGGTTGACAAGAAGTTAGCCAAAACGACCGGATCGCTTACTTCTGCTTTAATGAACCAACCTACCCCTATGACTATATAGGGATTATGGCAATGGGCAAATTTGCCAAAATGTTGAACTATCCTTTTAAAGCCCAGCCCTCTTAATCTATTAATGCACTACACAAACTAAAAATCTGCCCTAATCGAGTAGATCACATAAGACACACAAAGCTCTGAGTGTTTTTTCTTTCACCCGAGGAACTTGGGCGATGTTGTTGCTTGTGAGGATTATTTTACACTTGGTATTCCTCAAAAATCCATCTGCGTTGTGTCCGTCGCTCTACATCGGCATCCACAGATCCCCGACATCTGACTGAACCCACAGGTGTCTCCTCCTCAGGGCTGAGACCTGCTCTCTGTCAGCGCTGTTTCTGCTTCACAGGCTTGCTTGGCTTTCAGCTCTGTTTAGATGCTACTCGGTGACATGGCTGTACATCTGTAAAAGCAGGTACATCATCTCTTCATTTGAAAAGAAAGTAACTCTGTGAGCAAGCTGAAATAAACAGCCACCGTATTTCTGTATTAGGTTTCAGTAGGTTTCAGTCTGCTCTGCCAGGCCTGTACCGCAGCCATCTTCCCTTTTTTGCCTGTTTTGTGGCCCTTTTGCCTTCAGTCTGGTCTTCAGGAAGTGAAACACATGCTCAGTTGGCACGAAGGTCAGACGACTGACTCGTCCAGTCCAGAATATTTCACTGGTTGAGCCATTAAAATAAAAAAAAACAACTTGGTTGCCTGTCCTGCATGTTTACAATCTTTTTTTCGATTCTGTGTCATAAAATTGAGCGGGTATGTGTGAACAGGGTCACAAGTGCTCGTCCAGACTCCAACCCCAGAGACCCATAAAGTCACGACTGAAACTGTACACTGTGGTTACTGTCCTGGGAGTCAAGGAGTAGTTCAGAAAAGCCAATACTTTCCAGCGCTGTATCTCTGATGCTGCGTCTGCAGCATAAATTAGAAACAGGGGGCAACAAGGTCAGCACATCTCCACAGCACGGCCGTATGTCTTCCTCTTTATGTTTCTGTTTTTGTCCATTCTCCTTCCTACCAGAGCAACTCTCTCTCTCGTTCAGACTACTTTTCTCTGGCCACATGCAAAGTGAGTGATTATCACTGAGTGGCATGAAACCCATCCTTTTCCTCTTCTCTTCACTCTTCATCCGTCTTTCTCCTTTTATATGCAAATCCCCCTCTGTGACCCCCGGAGGCCGTTTAGTGCGAGAGGTAAGTGTTTAAGAATCGTGACTCCCAATACCCGGCTCTTTTTAGAAACCAGCCTTCCCGCTCCCAAATATCAGGGGAGGGAACCGAGAGGAAGCTGTTTGTTTTATGAGCATTGTTCCCCTCAGAAAGCACCTTGTAGATTTGTGTTACGGGAGCTCCTCGGTATTTCTCCTCCTCTCTGCTGTTGTAGAGACTGAGGCTGGGCTAAACAGATGGATCAGCTGACACAGACAATCATCCTGAGAGATGACAGATGGAGAGACGTGTTCACTTGGTGCTCTGTTTAGTTTCCTGCCACTCGCATCCAGATAAATTAGGAGTTGAGAGACGAAACTCCTCGGCGTGGAAACCGTTCAGCGGCAGCGGAGGGCAATAAAATGATATTGATTTGCTTTTGATGTTTAATGGAGTTTCTCAGGGGGGTAGATGCGAGCAGTGGGGGGTGTGCGATGGAAAGACGGGGCGGGGGTCTAGATAAAAGCGGCATTCAACTGAATTCTGCTTAACGACATGGATTTTAATTGCACTGACCAGCATTCCTCGAAAGTGGAAGAGTGCACTTACAAAACCCAATTAGTGCAGAGATGATGAGAAAAGAAATGGGCTGAGGGATGCTGCAAATGCAACGGAGCTGGACTTGGCATTGGGGTGGTTGGGGAATGGGGGGAGTAGTGGTATCAACACTGTCTGTGCTCTACCACCAAATCCATAAACTCCCTTCCCATACTGGGTGCCCCGATCCCACCACCACCACCACCGCCACATCCCCCCCAAACATGCCCACACAAGGAGTGGTATTTTTAGCGCATCAGCCTATCTCTGAGATGGAGTGCGTAACTCCCTCTCTGCAGGCTGGGGCTGCTGGGCCTCTTTTATTTTAATCCAGACTGTAGAGATGAAGAGAGAGCAAGATAGAAAGAGAGAGAGAGAAGTGTGACTCATCCAGAGCTACCTTTGTGTCACTGTGGCTCTGTTCCTCCTCACTATCTCACTATCTATCTCCCTCCATCTTTTTCTCCATCTGTCTTTTTCCTCAGTCTGCCACTCTTGGCTGATCCATCCATCCATCTATCCATCTATCCATCTATCCATCTATCCATCTATCCATCTATCCATCTATCTATCTATCTATCTATCTATCGGTTGTGTTTTTATTTTCTGAAAGTCTCCACATCCCTTCTGTAATTTCAAATTATGTCATATTTAATCCAATCTGCAAGTAAAATGCGAACTAATAAGCACTCTTGGCATCCAGTTCGTCATGCATATTCCCCTGCACAAAGACGGTTGGCTGCGTATTACCCCTGGAATGATAGATAATTACTGATATAATGTGGTATGAAAACAAAACGCCGGGCAGGAACGTACGGCAGAGTGAGGAAGCGTACAAGGTTGATTTTGAACATGCGGTGTAATGGTCCATTTAGCTTGATGCTCTGAATGGTCCTCTAATGTATTCATGACGGTGCTGAGCAAAAACAAGGGGCGCCAAGGCTTCACTTCCCTTCTGTTCCTGGCTGCGGTATTGTACCTCGTGCTCGACCTCGCGGTGGTGTCTCACTTAGAAAGTAAGGCAGTCGAAAAAACAAAGCTCTGGATGACGTAGGACGAGGAAAACAACAGGAATGTGCGGAAAGTGCACAATATATTTTTTAATACTATCACCTTTAAAAGATGATGATGCCAGTCAGTAAGTCACCTTAGTAAGTAAGTCACTCTGCTTCCAGCTCCCTTTAGGAAATACCTTAAAATGGCGCTTTCTATCTAACAGGTGTGATAGACATTGGATTTCTTTTCATTTTAAAGCCCTCACTGGTCTTTTACCATCCTATGTTAACTCTTTAGTATTTTTCATTGCAAGTCTTGGAAGTCCAGGAGCACCTGCAACTTGGAACACTTTGCAAAACCATCTGAAACTCACCACATTTTATCATTAGGGCAATTTAAATCCATAGTTGCATCTTATTTTACCCCCAACTGCTCCTGTTTTTTAATTAGACTTCTCTGTTTTCTATTTATCATTGTCACTTTTACTTTTTTGGTATTTTTGATATGTTCATTATATGTTTCAAATGTTTTGTGTTTTGTCTCGGCTATATTGTAAATGAGGTTGCTTCCTCAATATATCTCAACAACATCTGGAGAATATGATTTGTAAGCAGCCCCAATTACAACTGCTTTTTTTGTTTTTTTTATAACACTTATTATGATGCACAGTGTGCATTCATATCACCAAGGATTCAACCCTAAAAAGATAAAAACATCATCTCTTTTGTAAAAATCTAACGCTCAGTACTTCATGTTTAGGCAAATTACATCCCTGGAGATGAAATATACCATGAATTTAACAAGGACAATTAGCAAAACGGCACTCCAATTATAGTGCTGTTACAATAGGCATTAATCATGTTAGAAAGAGAACAATAAGAAAATCAGTGTGATTATCCTGGATAGCAGCTCGGCTCCATTAGCGAGGAAAAGGCAGGATTGTTTGTGTGGATTAATCGGGGCCCAGTTCTGGCCACGGGGCCGGTGCCTTCCAGCAGCAACAAGCTTGTCTGATGAGTCAATCTGTCTGTCATTTTTATTTTCATGTCACTCACTCAGCGCGCTCTCGTCCTTCAGTCTCCCCCCCCCCCGTTTTTGTTGAGCGTAAGCACTGTAATTTTAGACATCAAAAATGCTCCACAATTCAGAGGCGTCCTGTCTGTCTCCTCTTCACTTCACTTCGCAGCACGCCAGCATCTGTCTGACTTTATTCTATCACAATGCGGTGTCTAAAAGTCACCTGCCCTGTCTGCTCACCTATAGCCCCACTGCGTTTTCTAATCTAGATCTATTCAAAAGAAGTTGTATTGAAAGGCGGCTGCACAGACAAAGCTAAAAAGAAAAAAACAAAAAACTAGAGGACATGCCAACACAACTGTAAAAGATGCGTGCATTTACTTTTGGCAGTGATTGTGTTTACATCTGCTCTAAAAGCAGAGAAGCTCTTAGTCTTAAAGATGCAGATAAGATGTTGTTAATGTTAACAGCAGCAGACGAATAACAGATACATTCATCGGCTGAGGATGGAGCGAACCCGAGGAGCCAAGTGCTTCCTGACTTGATGGTGTAATGATGGAGGAGGAGGAGGACGCTGTGATTGGGTAATGAGGCCTCGGCGTCGTGGCAGGAAAACGCAGTCAGACTCCACAGTGAGAATCAGCAGTATGTCCAGACAGAACGCAGAACGTCTCCCACTCTGCACGTCCCCAGACACTTCTCCTTCTCGTCTCGCACACGAGCACACGTTCACGCTCACGCAACACACGGCGTTCAGCCACAATAGCTGTTGCCAGCGCCCGCCGTCCTCTGTCTGCCTTTCACAGGATTCAGGATTCGACAGAAAAAGACACGCACGTCGTCGTCGTCATCGAGCGTGTGAGTGCATGCACGTTGCGGTTAGCTATCACTTTTCCACTGGCAAGCAGCAACAGACAGGGCCTCACACGCGTAACAACATGGAAACTGCTGGAAAGCCAGGAATAGGGAAGCAGAGTGGGATTCATGGAGATTTCAAGCCAGTGGACAGAACTTCGTGCCGGCGCAATTTTATGGTGACAAATGCTTTACCATCACGATGAACGCATCTTCAGGAGATGTGCCATGCCCTGCGGGGTGCAAAACGAGGACATTACACACATGTACACACACAAACACACACATTTAAAAGCATGTAAACACACACTGACACACAACGAAATGTTCTTACATGGACTCTGTCTAGCACGCAGGAGCAGCCACACTCAATATCTTTCTTATACATATTGCAACGCAGAATGGAAACTGAAATAAAGCTCAATAAAACACTGGGAGCTGAGGCTGGTTTGGTTTAATCTCATTACACTGAGAGCCCGAGGCTGCTCCCCCCCCCCCCCCTATTTATAGCACCCAAAGAAGAGAGAGAGAGGAGGGCCAGCGTTCATGTACACAACATCACTGGCCCCGTGCACCCGCGGCTGTGAGTGGCAAGGGACTCGACCAATGGCAGACCGGTCTTGCATCAAATTTGATGTGACAAAACACACAATTGCCAGTGATCTGTGAAGACAACCGCCCTCGTTCTTGTATTCTCCAGACACATGCCCGCGTTCTCATTTGCCACGTTTACCTTCTGTTCCTCTTCGCTCGCCTTATCTTCACACCTTCTCCCCGGTGTCGGCTTCCCTCGTTCCACCTGTTTGATGCAAAGGAATGGGCTCAGGGGTTGTCTTGTATTAAAGCAGGCTGCGTCTGTCTGTGTGCAGGGGGAGCACCCACTTCTTCTTTTTTTTCTCCCCCCTCCTCTTCTGCTGCTGCTGCTGCTGTCGCTGCTGCTGCTGCTGCTGCTGCTGCTGCTGCAATTAAACCAGAATCTTTCAGTGGTACTTTTCTGATGCTTACAGTAAACTGCCGGGTGAGGAAGAACATTTTTTTTTTTTAGAGTTGATGGAGCTGATGGTTTTTGGCTACTTTGCAGTTCGTGATTCTCGACTACACTGATGCAAAAACACACGAGGATTAGGTATCCTTGCTCAGGGACACTTTGTAACTGTTACTGGGCACTGATGGTACTGTGGATTGCACCAGAAGCCTTTCAAGTTCTTCCAAAATAAAATGCCAGGAACAAAGATGAGACGCTCAGGGGAGAGAAGCAGCACGGAGTAAAGGAAAGACTCAACCGTGATTTTCTTTAAAGACAACTCTCAGAATAATACCCCGCGAGTCCACACAAGTAATCACACAATAACCCTCTTGGTACACAAGTGGAAATAGAGAGGGGAGAACGCAAACCAAAGCCTCTCTGTTGTTAATTACTTCGCCTTTGTTGGGGATAAAATCCACCTCCCAGTCTGCATCTGCATCATCAGAAATCTCATCCCGTCACAGTTTAATGGAGGATGTTAGTGAAAGCCTGCTGTGGGCCTGGCCCGAGAAGAAAGGAGACACATGCAATCTTCAAAAACTGCCGGATCTTAAACTGAAAAGTGGAGCATCAAGTGAAAATACCACCCTGAATCCTCGGGCCATGCTTTTTTTTTTTTTTTTTTCTCCTCCTCCTACCCTCTCTGCCCTCCAACAGCCTGAATGCTGAGTGTTAATGTGCGAACATGAACATGACCTACAAGAAACGGGCTCACTGCTCTGACAGGGCAGGTTACGCTCACACTCGGATGTAGCAGAGGTCAGTAGCCGGAAACAGAGGAAACAGAGGTGTGCACTGGCCTGTATACAACACCTTCAGTCGGCTATAAATCATAAGCTGCTTCATGCATTATGTAAAACTCTCAAGTGCTCCCACAAACCTTGTTGCAACTGCACAGATTGCCGGTTTCATTTTATATGTATATATATAAATATATATTTCCTTAACACAAACCTATTGCATCTGTTTTATTTTGACGGGTGTCTGAATCATTCTGTTTTGGAGGCAAATAAATGATGAGGAAGAAACACATGCAGTGCTTTCCTACACACGAGCCCCAGCTGGCGCCGACATATCACCGGCAACGTACAGCAGACATATACTGTAGCGTGCACACACATGCACATGCACTGCACGTGTCATTGTTTCCTATTAATAGGCGGTAATACGCATCCTGCCCTCATTGTGACACATATATTTTTGAAATGTGGAGACTTTAAAATGAGAGAAAAATGGAAGTGAAAATCTCCTAGCTATCTCAGGAGTAGTTGAAAAATTACATGCTCCTTTATCGGCTGAGAAAATTGGATTATTTCCAAGCTGCTCAGTCACAAAGCTAAAAAACCAGCCTGCTGCTGTTGTTGGTCTCCGAGAACTGTGGAGTGCATTTACCAAGTTGTGTACTTAAGCACAGTTTGGAGGTCGTTGTCTAAATTATGCCACTTTTCATATCTACTCCGGCTCATTTCAAAGGGAAATGAGATACTAAAAAGCATAAAACCATCTCATAAAATACAGCCTATTGTTATTAAACTGTCTATCAATGTATTACATCAGCAATAATGGTAATATCCAATAATGTATCACTCACAGAGGATCTTTCCACATTCCTACTTAAAATCACATTTTAATGACAGAACTTATATACTTGTACTAATATAATGAAGTATTTCTATTTGTCATATCACTGCTGTTACTGTGAGTAAAGCTTTGGAGTCGTTTCTCTGCCGCTGCTGCATATGAGAGCCACAGTGTTTTTATCCAACAACAGCCCAAATGACAGTTAATAGCTGCTGGCTGATTTGGTTTCTGCTCTCCGAATTAACACACTGAAATATTTTCCAATCGACGGTTCTCACACAACAACAGCAGAGCTGAGTCAGACCAAGAATGGGCAACAACTAACCACTTCCTGCTGTATTTTCTCTATCTGAGCCACACTCTATTTCTATCATTGACACTGTCTTAGCACGACACGATGTGGAGGCAACAGTATGTTTTTTACCGCAGGGGGAATTAAAATGAAGGACAGAACAAAGCGTTGGTCATATTTGCTGGGACCGGGGCCACAATGTGCAGTAAAGGCACCATCTGTCCTTGCTCCTCTTAACAGCACTGACACTCTTGAGTCATCCAGGAAAGCCGATATCGTTGTGGGTTAAGGACTCGGTCCCGGGGCGGGAGGAGGTCTGTGGAAGTGACACCTCAGATGACACGTTGGCACTTGGACTCGGCCGTCTGTGTCCGTCTGTGCCAAAAACGTGGTCTCCAGGTGCACTCATCCTTTTCAGCTCTGATTTGCTGCGGGCTCTTGATTTGAACTAGAAGTCCCCCGATGCAGCTCGCAACAGCCTGACACGCTGCTCTGCCTCTGCTCGACAGGTGTGTGGCTGTTTGTTCGCTCTGCTCCATTGTGTGCGTGTGTGTTGTGCTGGTGTATACACCTGACAAGAGAGTTTGTCAGTCTCAGTCATTTCAGGCAGAGCAGCAGCCTAAAGCGCATTTCAGCAGGAGAGGGCGTCCCCTCGGTGGCGTCACTCGGTGCCACAGCTTCAGAGGCCGCCGGCTGTTTCTGAATTACCGTGGTCTGGTCAGGGTTTCCTGTTCACACATCTACATCTACCCTGTACTGAAATCTCCCACCAGAACAAGCATCATATTACAGTTTTCCCCCCTCAAGCAGAGCTGTTTGCTGAGAGGTGAAAGACTACCACTTATTTTGAAATTGAATGTGCCGCACATTTTGACATTTAAATTCTCCTGAGTCTCAGCAATGAAGAACCTTTTCTTGGTTTGAAGTGGGCGACTTGATTACACTAAAAAGGTTTTTTTTTCTTTCCCTTTTAGTCCCTCTTAGTGCCTATGGGCTCACAGCATAAAATACTATTTCTACTACTAAAAAGCATTATTTTTTGTGTCAGACGAAACATAAATCGGAGAGAAGGTTCACCTTGAATTCATACAGGATACATTTTTAGTGTGTATTTTCATCTTTCAGCATAATTACTACCTGTTTTTCCTGCTCTTTGATGCACAGGCCTGTTTGAACTCCCTCTCTAATGGCAGCTGATTGCCAGCCATATGATGAAGGTGTTTGTGTCTGCTCTGCCCTTGAAGTCTGCGATTTTTTAAAGCACAAGGACTGAAAAAATGACATCCTTGTAAGATACCTTTAAGGAGGAGGCTATAGGAGGAGATGAGGCACTGCACACACTGCGAGTGGTGGGCAGCGATTTCCCGCCACTGGGGGATCTGAAGGTTTGAGATTCAGATATGGCTTCGAGGGGGGAAAAGTCTCTGCGAGCAGTTGATGATCTCCATGGACAAGCGAGGGGGAGTGGGATGAAAATGATAGATTTATGACAGGGAAGCTGTGTGCCTAATGCTGCCGCTTGCTGTAAGCATGAACAAGGCTATATCGCAGACAATCTCAGAAGCTACAGGGAACCAGCAAGACGGGGCCATACAATAAAGAGACAAAGAACAGAGACCAGGAATAGAGATGGAATCAATACTCCCCATTTACACCGGAGCGAAAATGAAGCGCTGAGAGTATGGAGGATCAAAAAAAAGAGAAATGCAGCAATCAGACTGTATTCTTTATGGACAAAAGAGTGACTCAAACAATATTATTAGATAAGAAAAAAGTGGCCTGGACGAGGCTTATCATAATAAAATTGGACATCTTGACAGAGGCGGACGGGAGGAAACTGTCAGATAATGAAATTTCCCAGAAATGAAAATGACATGGGAAGAGAAAGAGAGGAAGAAATGGGTGTATCCGTGGAAAGAAACTGTGAGCAGCCTGGTTACATCGATCAAGAAGATATTCGCGGGTAACAGGTGGACTTTGTTTTTTTTTGTTTTTTTATATGGCAAAGCTCACTTTGTTTCCTCGTGCTGCTGGGATCCTTGCCCATCTATACTTGTCAACAGAAAACAAATGAACAAAAAGAAGAAAAGAGAAAAAAACAAAAAAACAGTGTGAAATTAATGAAAATGCAAAGATGCCAAGGTTTCCAGACAATTCACGAGGCAAACTGTCTGTGCTAAATGTGGTTACCAGTGGCCTCAGTATCTGAGGGAACTAGAGAGTCCTCCAGTGAGACAAATTGATGAGCAGACAACAAACACAAAGAGAGGCCTTGGACGAGAGCTGCATACATTCCCTTCGAGCGTGCAACCTGTTTGGTGTCACTGCTAAAAGATCTCAGAGGGATTTTTTACCTGAGGTCTCTGGGATCCGCCTGAGCCAACCAAAAAGTGAGCGCCGTTCCAGTGCATGAACTGCCTCCAGATACTAATTAGCGCTGAGAGTAGTGAGAAAAGCACTGTGTATTCACAGAAGAGCGCAATCTGTAGCTTAAACAGATGGTTCCACTACACAAATGAGATAAGAGCTCTATTACTTAACGCTATTAAGACACATTTGTTGGGATAATTCCTGAATACGCTCTGCATGAGACTTTTTTTTTGTTTCTGGAGTGTAGAAATGTAAATGTATGATCAACAACAAAATACAGCTGTTGCGGTAATTAACTAGAGCTGTACCTCATTACGAACTAAATTATTATGGCAGACGGCCAGTCAGGCAGGAGAAAAAAAGAAAAAGAGACGCTTACAAATCAGCACTGGATCCCAGCGTAGGGAGCAAAAAAAAAAAAAAAAGCTGTAAAGAATGTATGAGGTGGTAGGTGAGGGAGGGAGGGAGGGAGGGAGGGAAGGAGTCTTTGGTAAGAAATTGTTGCTGAGGACTAAACAGGAAACCGGCTCGGCTGCTGTGATTAAACTCTACAGACTTCACTTCTTCATTAATATTCACTTATTCACCTTATAAACACACACACACACCAGCCATACAGTAATGCACATCCAGTGGGATCTGCTGCCACACACTGACAACTTATGCAGTCAAGCCCGTCGAGTGCCTGTAGGGCTTCTTCTTTTTTTTCTTTTTTTTTGCCTTTTTGGGTAAATGAAATCTATTCTACGAATGCACAAAACACGTAACCATGGCAACAGAATCGCGGGAAGAGCCGTTACTCCGTTTTCGGTGTCAGTCAGTCATTCGTTTTTTTGTGTGTTTTTTTTTCCCCCCCGTGTTGGAACTTCCCAAAGCGGATTGGGCATGGGACCTGATGACTGATACCCTCGTATTAGCATCCTCTTGACAAAAAAAAAAAAAAAAGACGGTCTAACAAAAGACACCGGGGGTGGGAAGAGGAGGCAGACTGACTGACACTCTTTGGGGGGAAGCTGATTGCCACTAAGACTACCATTTTGTGGGATACAAACACACAGAGAGACAGAAATAGACAAGTGAAAACAGTCACAGACAATGATGATCCCTGCAAACAATTATGCAGAACAACACCCAGAATCCTCCTCGTGCGCCACCCAACCCCCGGATCGGTGACTGTCGGGAGCGCTTCGCTTTCAAAAAAAAAAAAAAAAAAAGCAGCTGTATCAATTACAGAGAACACGACGGCACGATCTGTTTCTTCTCTGAACCTTGTCCGAAACAATTCCAGCAGCAGTAGCTCTTGTGCTGATTGATCTCTCGGACCTCCAGATGAGGTCTTGACCGACTCTCGGTGATTGAGCGGCCTGCCTCCCCGACACACTAAGGTCATCTGCCGGGTCGATCAGCGCCAAACCAATCAAAGACCAATGACTCCTTCCTGTCGCCGAAAACAGAGTCCCCCTCACCTAACAGATACAGTCTGACAGTATTCATCATTTTAGTGGCAAAGAAAAACATGTTTGCACAAAGCTGGGAATGTTTCGCCCTTGGTTCGTGTTTTTAAATAGAGAGAAAAGAGTCTCAACAGGAAAACAGTAAACCACTAACCCATTGTGTTGTTGAGTGAATGGATTTCAGCATATTGTATCCAAGGTTTAGTTAGGCAGCCTCTCGCATGTCTGTGCCACATTTTAGATATCTAAATGAATGCCTGTAGATAAAAGCACTCAGCAGCTAGTGAGAGCAGATGTTGTAGCGGAGAGCTGCCTCCCATATAGGCTGCTGGACTCAACGCAAGTTATCCTTGAGCCAAAGACACAGAGCTGCTGGATCCACATAGATGCTCACAAAGCCTGACAAATCGAGCGAGGGGGAGATGCATGCGGCGTCCGGCTCTTTAGCATTCCTTCTTTTTCAGACATGAGCAGAGAGATAGAGAGAGAGAAAGAGAAAGAGAGGCAGAATACAATATACAGTCGCCGTGATGTATACGAAGAGAATGAAAATAATATCAGCAACACAATGGAAATCCCTCTGGCCTCCCACTGATATGAAGACAGATAAAACGAGGCCTCTTGCAATACATACGGGCTACGGGTCAGACACTAACCTGTGCACAGCCCCCTCATAAATACCTCCACACACACACACATACATAGTATCCACTCACACACAAGCATTTCAGCACTACTCATGACACACAACATTCATCTACCAGCCTCCATCCCTCCGTGCACAGTGCACACCCTCCTTTCCTGATCAGTGTGTAGCACAAACACCCACAGATAGTACACACATCACCTCACGGATGTGCTAAGACACACACACACACACACACGAACACATGAACACATGAACACACACACAGTTGGAGCCAGCTTGGTGTGCTCTCAGAACTGAGCTTGTCGGAATCGAATTACCTCTCCCCTCTCTTTTTCTCTCCCTCTCTGCCCTCTCATGGTTTTGCCGCCCACAGAAGGAGAAGGGCAGGCAGAGTCAGTCCCAATGCACTAAAGATTGGACTGCCTCAGTGTGTGTCCTGGGGACTAAAATACAAATCGGCCCTTCCTCCAGTCAGCTGGAATTGGCCCTTCTCCCAGGGGCCTGCCAGGAAGGCCGTCTGTGGCATTGAAAAGGGAAAAAAAATGACAGAAGAAGGGGAAAAAAACAGCAAATAATAACAAGAGAGACCCCCCAATAGTCCTCACAAGACTCACCACACTCTCTTGCTCTAATAATCACCCTGTTCAATGTGTTACTACTGTATATTTGGGCTTCATCAGGGATTTGGAGAATGATTAATAATAATAATAATAACAATAATGGAGTCAAACATGTTGATTCCTCCTCTTGCAAGAACATCTGGAGATTTTAGGCCACATAAAAAAGGACGGAACAGAAGAGGGAGCTTCTTTTTTTTTTAGTTTGAACCATCTCTCTACCAGAAACAGGGATACCCTCCTGCCCCCTTTTTTTCTACAAACACATTAGAAATAACACAAGTGAGTCACAACAGCCAACCTGTAACTCCCACCCGTGTTGTACAAGCTTCACTTTTTTCATTTTCTCCTTATAAAATGATGCCCTGCTATATGGAGGGGAGAAAAAAAGGAAAAAGAAGCAGCTGTTTATAAGAATAAACAGAAAACACATCCAGGTGCTGCTGTCTGTGTCTTGTTAGAGGAGGATAAATGGAGCTATTGTTGAGTAAGGACAAAGTTATCATATCAAAATTTTGATTCGTTCCATGACTCATTTAATTATCTGCCTTTAATCCAATCCGCTCGATAAACATGCATCGTGTAATTTGATTTAAGTGCTGGTAGAGTTGTGAGCCGGTGGAGTTTTTTGAAGCATCATGTGATTGTGTGCTGTGTGCTGCGTTTGTCTCCAGTCTGTCAATGTCCTCTCTCTCTCTCTCTAATGCGGTGATTTTTTCTTTTTTCCTCTCAAACTGTCATATCTGATCAGAGAGCAGCCACTTGGAAACCATCTGTGTGACACCGCTGCTGCTCACTCAGGTCTAGGTAGGTAGCACTTTATAACTTTGTCACATCTTATTTAAAGCACTGGGGAGTTTCTCTTGTCACCTCATTCGCCACCATTGGCTTGGGTCAGGGGGTCATGGTCGGCTGCTCTTGGAGTAAAGCAAAGAAAAGAAAAGAGAAGACAAGACTGTCTGAATGGAGGACGACACTTCAGCAAAGTGCAGCCATAAAGAGAGGCTTCAACTTTTTAGTGCTTCACCCACTGGGCCCCATGCAGACCTGCCTATATGCAAACAAGCTGATAAAGGCCTGTGTGTCTCGGTGCTGCACGCATGGACGCACCCACTAGACCTTTGGTGCCATTAAAAAACCGACTATGCCTCGTTTCTCTTATCGACTTTACATCGGGAACAACATACTGGACGCTCTTTAAAAAAAAAAAAAAAATAGTTACTGGTATTTACAGATGCTGCTCCCTGCGTTTCGAGTGGGCGGCCTAGGTTTGCGCTTCATACCCATCTGACACAGTCTATCCAAAGACGCATAACGCATCAGCACCGAAAAACCCACGCGTCCCGCCTCCCGATAGAAAAGCGCCTCACATCAGTTAACCCTTCAGGCACACTGCGTTATTACGCACTCATTAAAATGCCCCCACCACCACCACCCCTCCACATCCCTCATACCCCCCCACTCCCGTTTACGCATATGCCTTGTGGGCTGTCATGGGCTATTATTGGGATGTTTGGGATGCACACATCTCATCTCATCTCTCTCTCTCTCTCTTTCGCCTACCGTTTATTCCCGACGCAGTTTCCGATGGATGTGTTTGTGGTCCCGTGGAAAGAGGATGGCCAGGACATCCGAGACTTCTTCAGTCCCGGTCTGTCGCTCGTATCCACGGCGTCGGAGCGCTCCATGTGCCGGTGGTGGTGTCGGTCGGTGTCGGAGTAGCCCCGGTGCTTGATTTTGATCGGGGTGCGGGGTTGTCTCCAGAGATGCTGCGGAGGCTTCAGAGTCGCCTGTCCTTCCCGCGGAACCGGGAGCGACAGGGACAGGCTCTTCTTCGAGCATGGTGGTGGTTCCATCATAGTGCAAAAATAAAAATTTAAGATCCCTTTTTTTTTCTTTTCTTTTTTTCCAACTTATTGATTAGATAATATATGGCTGTTTTCTTTTATTTCAAGCACAAAGCAAAGCGGTCCATGTCCCTCTCTCTCCTCACTGCCACTTGATCTCTGAGCGAACAAATCAAAGTGACCAAGTCCAGCACAGCCGAGATCTGAATCTTGTTTTTCTGAATAACATCAAAAACTGTCACAGTGGTGGTGATCTGACAAGTCATCCGAGAATCAATAATCTCATTGTTTTCAGTTTCAGCAGTTTTTTTTTTTTTTTTTTTTTTAATTCAGCCCAGATGAATCTCCTCCGCTCTGCCCTGATCCTGATCCTGATCCTGATCCTCACCAGTCCTGGGTTTTGCTGATGAGACACCGGTCCTGCTGCTTCTTCTCCTGAAGTTTGACGCCTCGTCGCCCATGGCGCACAGCCGGAGGACTGTATTTATTTTAGAGAATTTATTGCTTTTTATCAGCCACTTATTGCAGAGAGACACACAGACGTGCAGACACACGGCGCTGGCGGCTCTTCTCTTCTCTTCTCTCTCTCTCTTTTTCCTTCTCTGTGCGCTGTGGTAGCTATTATTGCTGCTCTTATGGGGTTTTTTTTTTTTTCTTCAGCTCAACTGAATTTTCCAATCAATTTCCATAAAAGTACTCTGATCTATCACGGCTCGTGTAGAGCTATACAGCGTCTCTGCGCGCGCACGCACCGTTGAAGAAGGAGAAGAAGTCTCCAGTTAATTCCTCCATGGAGATGTTGGATCCAGTCATTTCCAATAAGCTCTTAAACTGGACTCAGTGACCATCTCTATCTGTACATCTGAAGAATGGTGAGATATGTCAGAAAATAAAAAAAAATAAAAATAAAAATAAAAAGCAGATGCGATCCTTTTGTTCCTTTGCTGTCCAGACTCTTGTTCAGGTTTTGGTTTTGTCAGAATGCATCACAAAGAGACACAAACTGATAATTGCGGAGATTCAGTCATCCTGCTCAGTGTGGGCCATTATCTTCCCATCCTCGTATTTGCTGGAGTTCGACGACAAACATTGGCTTTCACCACTACCACCCTCCTCTCTCCCTCTCTCCTCTCTCTCTCACTCCCTCTCTCGACAAGTCCAGTCCCTTCTCTCTCTCTCTCTCTCCCTCTCTCTCTGTGGTGGTTGGATGGTTGTTCTCCTCAGTAATTTGTCAGCACTGGGGGCTTCTGAACCTCTTACGCGCTCATCCATCACGTCTTTGCCCCGTCTTTGCGTTTCCTTGACAGACACAAACAAACAAACAAAACACAACAAAACACAACAAATTGCTTAAACGGTGTCAGCTGGGCAGAGAGAGGTTCATAATATCAGACATGCCATCTAAAAAAAAAAGGAAGTGCATGAAGAAAGAGGAAGAAAGAAAGCCACTGTTAATCATTTTTTACCTATTTGGAGCTGAAGACTGTCACTTCATTTTCACACGTGAGCTCCCCTGGAGTGACAAGACCTTCCAGCCCCCCCCCCGCCCCCCCCTCCTCTCCTAATGCGGTATTTTTAGAAGGGGAACAAAAGTAAGAACTGATCCTGTTGCTCCTGGGACCTGCAGAGGGGAAGCGCATTGTTGGGTTAAAGGTCTTATTCCCACCAGGGGCGACCACAGCTAATGGTCTTTTCCAACACTTACAGTATTCGGATGGCAGCACGTGACTATAACTGCTGCTGCTGGTGACATTCATGACAATGTGCTGACACTAGTGCTCAGTGCTCTTGCTGTTGTACATTTTAAATGATGTAGAAATCACATGTCACTTTTGATCAGTTGGTACCGGCCATTTCAGCTTCACATGCCAGACAGTAGGCTACTGTAGCTGGTAGCAGGTTTGGTTTGAGCAGCAGAGGAAGGAAGAAATACTGTACGCTTCTTGTTATTGACGATTCTTAAAGCAGAAGTAAGCGGAATATTTGTGTTAACTCTTAAATAGTTATATCTTCTGACAGCAATCACTTACATAGTGTTTGGTCTGAAACACGGGTCTGTCAGTCACTCTGCTCTGCTGTAAGCCGAGGAGAAAACTTTCCTTGTATCCTACAACCTTTATCCAATGAGGAGAGAGAACGGCATAAAGGGGCGGTCCTCTCTGTGTGTGCAGCCAAGGGATGCGCGTGAATGTGGTGACGTAGGGACGAGGGCGGGGGCTGCTAACTCCATCGGCTGACAAGAAGTTAGCCAAAACGACCGGATCGCTTACTTCTGCTTTAAAAAAAAAGGGGATCATATTGAAATTCATATTCAACATTAAATTATTCAAGCCTTTGTTTTGTATTCATGTGATAACAGCAATAAATCTCTCATAAGCGTGATGTTTTTCACCAGAGCTCAAGGCAGGTATACGGTAACTGTATGTCAGCCTCATCGTTTTTCAATATTCATTCAATAGCTGGAAATTAAAAGGCAGCAGAGCAGAATCTCCTGTTTGTTTACACACATTCACACCACACAGCTGCAGTGAGTCCAACACTCAAAGTTAGTTTATTAAATGAAGCTGGTTCTTGACTGCAGGTGTCAAACACCTGGGTCAGGCTGTAATCACAGTGCAGGTGCGTCCTGCAGCCTCCGCTGACATTAACGTGTTTACAGATGTGTTAACCTCTTACACCGGAGGGGGCTTTGCTTCGCAGCTCGAATGTGTGATTAAAATGAATCATTGTCCCAGTTTCAGATGGAAAGAAACAGCTCCTAAAAAGCAAACAAAGAAAAAAACAACAACACATGAGCGTTTGAGAGAAAAGATGCCTCGCAGGCATTTCCTGTTGGTGATGAGGTTCGCCAGGAAACACCTCATTACCGCCTTGTCCTCGGCTGACCGGGAAGCGCCCTCTGGACTCTCTGAGAAGATGCAGGACATCTGTGGGCCGTCTTGTGTTTTGCCACCGGTGACCCTGACAGAAATAGGGAGCTGAAAAATACACCAACTGATGTTTTTTGATGTACAGTAAACCTCCAAAAGTTGCAGCAGCTGCTTCTGCTTCTGCTGCTGCTTCTCCTCTTCCCCCATCAGTAAACCCATGGGTGCTTTCAGGAGTGATGCTCTGAATAATATAAATAGTGGAGTTAAAAATTGCTGAGTGGAACAACTTGGTGGCAACGTGCTCGGATGCTCAAAAACTATTTCTTGACATATATTTTATAAGAGCTACGCATGAGGTATGACAACAAACAAGGAAGCAGGGAAGGTGTCGGAGTAAACAGAATAAAAAAAAAACGACGGTAATAAAGCCGTGGAAGTGGTTCGGTCCCGCCCACTGGCTCCAGCCAACGCCGACAGACTGGACTACAGCGCAGGCCGCCGTAGCCTCGGGCCTCTCACCTCAGGCCAGTGGAGCTTATTACCTGGAGGCCAACGGAGACAAATGGCCACCATCTGCTGCTAGATGTAGCACACTGCACTGGAGTGGGAGAAAGGTTGTATTGGGGAAGCGGCGGTGCCACTAAGAATTAACTTTAAGTCCAATTTTTTTTCCCACTGGGCCCCACCGAAAGCTTTCCCGCTCACTTCTCGTCTCGTGCTGCCTCTGCTCTCTGATAGATTGGAGCAGAGGGGGAGGATGTGACCAGAAAGAAAAGGAGGAAATACAGCACTAATGAATAGAAAAATACAAATTTCTTCCTTCTTCTTCCAGAAATGACCAAATATATATATATATATATTCCTTGTATTTTGGCAAGAAATCAACACTTTTATGCAAACCTTCATGTATCTTGTGGTTTTTGGGGATAAACAAGTGCAGTAACCATAAAGAAGCTTGCGGTCGAGACCACTAAATCAACAATTTTGTTTTCTGTAGCCTCACAGCCCAGCTATACAGTGTTGGTCTGCTTTCTGTCTATACTCTAATTACTGGCTATAGAAATAGACTTGTTGTTTCCCTCTGGTCTACACGCTTTTTCACTCGATTCCTTTCTGCCTCAGCCTCAATTAAATCATTATTTTCTTCTGTGCTCAGGTCGAGTTGAAGAAAAACATACTGTACTTGCTGCCTTTTCTGTGTGATGTGTCTGCTGTTAAGAAATATTCCCTTTGAGCTGTGATTTTACACTTCAAACCAATAAGCTGCACAGTAAAAGGGCCACATTAGCACTGCATTAAAGTGATGGAAAGTAATGTAGTTTTTGTTGAATATCATCGACGCAAGATCAAAAATGAAGGACGACCAAGGTAATCCGCTGCAGCCTGGCTCTGGAAATGACCATGAACTCTTGTCTGACGGACTTAAAACTCGTCACATCCATCTTCATGAACATAAAGTAAAATCCAAAACTTAAAAGTGATTTTAAGTGATTTAGAGGAAAACGACAGCATTATAAACTGGAGCTGAGCTGCAGAAGCTTGGCAGAGGAACAAGTGGAAGCTCTGCAGTAGTTCAGGCTGAACGGAAAAGCATTAATCATTTTGTCTGTGTCTTTAAAAGCCAGGGCAGAACTAATTTTAGCAGTGTTTTCTCAGTTGAATCTGGAAAAAAAAGCCCAATTGAACCTGCACTTTTTTCTTGTTGCATCAGGTTAAATATGGCAAACTGAAAACGTCAAATCGTTGAGGGTCTCGTCGCTGACATATGCAAATTTAATCTAAGAGGGAGTCGGAGAATCTGGGTGTTGATGTGTACGTCTGAAGTGCAGCCCTGCGTGCCTGGTTTTGTTACAACTCTGAGGAGTATACCTGAGAACGACATGTGGGTTGATGAGCACAATCAGAAACCTTTAACTGTGGGTTTCTCCTCAACAAATCTCTAAAATTGAATCATGCAGCAAGTCTCTCTGCAGGATTCACACTTCTGCTCTTAATTTACATCCCACTGAGCTTGAAAATTAAAAGCCCATTGACCCTGAATTACTTAGCTACAAAATAACGTACAGTATGTATTGCTTGCATACTCGCGTCTTCAGCTTATAGTTTTAATACCATCTTCATATTAAGTCTGATGTTATTCTAGCCTTACTTTATGTTGCGGATACAACACTGAACAAATCTGCAAATGCATTCCGACTTTGAAATATTATTTTTCTCTCAGGGCAGCTGCGCTAAACTTCATTCAATAACGTCTCCTTGAGAGAAGATTGTCAGTTGTAGAGTACACGTCCTTAGAAAAATGAACAGGACAAAATGAAAAAGCTGCCAGTAGCTGGATGTCCAAATAAATGCATTTGCCCAGTTCAACCATGATGTAAAAAAAAGAAAAAAGTAGTGTATTATAATACTGTTTTTGGGTTCAGGAATTTAAAAAAAACAACCTAAACGAGCAACTTCAGGCTGCAGAATCAAAGATTAGCGTTTTGCTTCTCTGGGAAACACTTAGACCTTTAGAATAAAAATATGCTCTTCAGTCGAGTTGAATCGGCCATGTGAGGATTTCATCTCTGAAGAATAATTTCTGCTCAGTTAAACATCTGATTCAGTAGCTTCATTAGAAGGTGAATGAGCACACACAGACTCGGTGATGCTGGTGCGCTCAACTAAGAATCGTGCTTTCATTTAATCTCAAAAAACCTTGACCAAGACGAGTGATGAGTGCTGTATTCAGCTTGTATTAAATGCCCGGGCTCTTGTGGGTATCTATATGTAGATAAAAAAACCTTGACCAAAGGAGGTAAAATAAAATAAAGAATAAAAAAAAAAAACATGCAGGCCTTGGCAACGTGCTGTGTGGGTACTATTTTTTTTTCTGCAAGAACATTTTTATCCTACTTGAGCAAGAAATTCCAAGTACTTCAGTCACATCAGCAGCAGCCGCATCTAAACAACTAATATCTGAACATAAAGTGACAATGGGAGGGAAATAAAAAGCTAATACGCTCTTACTGTCATGGTGACATAAAAAAGGGACTAACACAGCCATCATCATCATCATCTATATATAGTATAGTATATATATATAAAAAAAAAGGCAATGAAAAGGGGATGAAGTGATTTACTAAATGACCACAGACCACAGAGCGGACTGGAGCGCTCCGTTGTGGTGTGGGGAAAAGAAAAAAAGAAAAAAAATTCCTGTTGCTTGAGTCAGCTGCATACTTCATTTACTGAGCATCTGATTTATTATGACCAACCACGCAAAATGGTGCTCCACGTTATACATTAATATTGTGAGGAATAATTGAAATGCCAAGCCGTCTAACTGACTCAGTACAGTACTAAGTGGATGACGGTTGCGAAGGCCTGTGAGCGCCAGTGCGTTCTTGTGTATGGGAGAGAGAGAGTGAACTGTATATATATTATGCAGAAATTTAATCTCAAAACTGAACTTTTGAAGAATTTCTCCATTACAGCGAAGAACCAATCACAGAGGGCGGCGAACTCTGCATGTCCAGGAGAAAAGCCCATCAGCCGCCTGTCTGGCCTCTGACTCACGCTAAGTCTACACATCGGGGGCATCGGGGAACGCTGGGAAATGGATCCACTTTCTGCCAGAGGAGCGCCATGAAATATTAACCTGCACCTCTTCCTCTGATATTGAGCAATAGTGGAGCAGCTAATGTGCATGTGTGTTTGCACGAGCGCCAAGACAATGAAAAGTAAATGGAACGTGCTAGAAGGTGGAAGAAGGAAGAGAGGGTGAGATATAACGCAGGCCATGTCCAGACGTGGCGGAGCTGCAGCGATATGTAACAGTTTCATCAGGCTCCATCAGGTCATTTATATTAAGCGTTTTAAAAAAGGACTCTGGAAATAACTTCAGCTTGTCTTTTTCTGTGGAGGTGCAAGCGGGTGGGGGAGGACTGTCCTCCTCCTGTCCATGCCGTGTGCACACAGACTCATAGACTCTCGCTGAATCAAAGCTATAATGCTTGAGTAAAAGCTGCAGCAAAAAAAACCTCCACATACTGAACAGCGTCGTTCAGAAGTGACTGTGGGAAGATGTGCTCACGAGCGGCAGAGCGAGTCACCACTTTTCACTTCATTTTCACTCAAGTATTTTCTTGTATCGCTCTCTCTCTCTCTCTCTAAACGGGCTGAAAGGCCCATCCAGCTAAGGGCAGAGGAGGAGTCAGATGGGAAAGGATGAGATGTTGCATCACGGAGGCGAGGCAGCGTTTCACTTTAGGGACTAAGCTGGAGGACCAGTGAGACCTCGTATGACGTGATAACTTGATTTCATAGCTTCTAAAACTCCTGCTAATCACATTATGGAGCTATAATGGCAACTAGAGATGGGAATCAAGTGTCAGAATGACCCCAAGGTTGTGCTTTCGCTCCATACGTACTCTTGATTTCATGAAATGTGGTAAAGGTGAAGCACAAAACCGCGGACCTTTATAGACTACCAGGAAAAACAGTGCAAATTAAGCCCTTGAGGACCAATCGGTAGGTTTTGCCACATTAATTATTAATAGATTCAATGATCTAATTGATAGCATTGTCTGTTTTTAAACAGCTGGCCACGATAGACCTTTAACAGCATCAGTAAGCATCAATAATTTAGTCACCGGTCTTTTGACTATGGTGGTAAACAGGGCTACAGTTTGGTTTACATTCGATCACATATTGCACCTTTAAAAACAGGCTGTCTCTCATATTGGAGGGCAGAAAAATATTGTTTGTCTGTCGGATTTTACATTTACATCTTGGGTGAATTATGTAACTTACAAAGAGCTCGATGGAGAAATAAACTGCAATTCCTGCAACAAAAAACAGAGCGAGAACTGGTGAGAGATAAAGTGTCTTTGCAATAACTCATTATTCAGTAGTGATCATGTACGAGACAAGTGGCAGCAAAGGAAATAAGAGAAATGAGAGCTCGGCTTGATAAAAGTGCAGGTTATTAAGGCTGAGGACGATGTGGGACAGGGGATATGATTCAACAGGGGAGAAGAGGACAAGAGATACTTCTTGGAAGAAATTAGTTTTTTTTTTTTAGTTTTTTTGTGGTGGGAAGATTTCAAGACTGCAGCATCAATGCTTTGCTTTAAATTAGAAATTTCTCAGCCTGATAGAGAACCAGCTTCGTCTCACTGCAGCAGCCAGTGTCTGAGTTAGTACGTCTGGATGTTCACAGCTTAATCTACAATTACAATCTGTAGACAAAGAGCATGAGACTGTTGGGCTGCAACTAACGATTATTTTCATTATCGAGTAATCTGTCGATTATTTAAAGGGATAATTCAACATTTTGGCAAATTGGCTCATTGCATAATCCCTATAGTTTTAGGAGTAGGTTCATTACCTTTAATTGTCGGTGCAAGCTATTTTTAAAATGGCGGAGCAGAGCCGCGAGCTGCTCAGAGCTACGCTACTGAGGCTAATGGGATTCTTGGTTTCCCTCATCAAACTCATCAAATACACAATTCAACAAAATGCAGAGACTGCTTGCTGCAAAACTGCCCCCGACAGGAACACGCATCAGCGGTTTTGCATGAATTTACCTCGAAAACAACTCCGTCTCGTAACGTTCTGTTATTATCTTATAGCGTGGTGAATGTGCAGGTCACAACTTGTCCACCAGAGCGTTTTGGAGTTGTTGGATTGTGTATTTGATGAATTTAATGATGGAAGCCAAGAAATCCCATTAGCCTCCATAGAGTAGCTCTGAGCAGCTCGCGGCTCTGCTCCACCGTTCTAAAAATAGCTTGCACCGACAATGAAAGGTAATGAACCTACTGCTAAAACTATAGGGATTATGGCAATGGGCCAATTTGCCAAAATGTTGAACTATCCCTTTAAACAATTAATCGAATAGTTGTTTGGTCAATAAAATGTTAAAAAATGTTGAAAAATGTCAATCAGTGTTTCCCAAACCACAAGATGACGTCCTCAAATGTCTTGTTTTGTCCACAAACCAAAGAGATTCTCAGTTTATTGTCATAAAGGAACAAAGAAACCAGAAATATTCACATTTAAGAAGCTGAAATCAGAGAATTTGGACATTTTTTCTCCAAAAACTACCCAAACCGATTATTTGATTATCAGTTGACGATTAATTTAATAATGGATTATTGTGCGATTAATCGATTGCAGCTCTATGAGACTGTGTATGCGTGTCTGTGTGTGTGACAGTAACAAGAAACAAGAACAAAACAAAACAAAAGCATTGTTGTTTTGGAATATCTCTTCATTTCAGAAATCTAATGAGTTGCTTCAGTGTCTCATAACAGAACAACAGCAGCAGCAGCAGCAGCAGCAGCAGCTCAGTACTGGGAAACATTGTGTTTATTTCTCATAACCAAGAAATGGTTATCTTATTTTGTAGAGCCTCGGTGATATACAATTACACAGAGGATCGACTGGAAACGATGAAAATGAAGAGTGCAACAATATACCCAAGCTTATTTCAGGGGGATAAGGGCACATTTTTCTGGCTAGGAATTCAAATCCCTATAATCTTGTTTGGCTGTATAAGCAGGTGAACCACTGAGTTGCTTGTTGCCCCCCCTCCCCTCTTTTGAATTAAGCGAAAGGCAGACTAGAGGGTTTCTCCAGGGCTACTGAGATGTTCTTCTACTGTTTTATAGACTGCTTGTCACAGGGGGGAGTGGGCTGTTTTCTATGACTAATCCTGCTATAAACAGCTCTTGTGACAGACCCTATTTGGTTACATTTTGTTGCTCCTGTACTGATATAAAACCGTAATAAATCACTGCACATGTGAATTTAAGAGTGTGTCGTGCATGTAGATTAAGTGAATATGTATATTTATGTACATTTAAATAGATTGGTGGTTTCCACTCAGCACACATGGGCAGTAAAGTGGGAAGAAGCTGTTTCTTTTCTTTAGCTCTACTGTACAGCACGCACACAAAGGAATAAGAAATATAACTTTTTCATCATTTGTGCGTTTTTTAATTTGTGATAAATCATGCTGCAGCAGTGATCTGCCTTCAGAGCTCTTCTTCCTTCCTCTCTGTATTTGGGAAAATCGCAGGTTTCTGCAGCGTTCACCAGCAGCAACTGTGCCGGGTGACTGTGTGGGTGGAAATATGAAAGGCAGAAATCTAAATGTGTCTGACACAGCGTCCACCGAGCCTCGGCGGATCCCTCAGAGAACTCTGGGTAGACTGGCTGCAGGTATGAGAACATCATTCAGGGGTGCCTGAAGCATTACAGATAAATATTACAGAAATAAACCTGGCGGCTGCGAAAAACACTAATATCATGTCAGCAGCTCTCGAAAGCAAGCGCCATCGTTTCTTCATAATGTTCTCGTTTCAATTGTCGTTTACAGGCGATAAAAGAGATTATTTCTCCTTCAGATGTATTTCTAAAGTGACATGTTGCAAAAATAACGAAACATAAAGTCGAATTTTTCTCATGGAGTAAGTCACGAACTGTCTGTGTTAATAAAAGGGTGTTTTATGACCAGTGATTTTGCCATATCAAGGGGGAGAAAGCTCAATCAGCAGCTCTGCTCCTTGTGGCTCCATGGGAGCACAAAAATACCATCTAATCAAAACCTTTCATCCTGATGGGTGCTGAGGGGAAGAGGCGCTCTCTCTGGCCCTCAGCACCTCAGTCTGAAGGATGAGGGACAGTAATGCACAGGGCTCAGTGTTGCCACATAGCCAATTGTCTGGGGAGACGACTTTAAGCTCAATTTCAATCTGATAAAACGATTGACCCGGCATTACCCCTGGGAATCAGCTGAACAGAGGCTGAACCATGCCCATAAGAACAAAGCTGACATCTTTCATTGTTCTTTGGTTTGCGTTTAAATCAAATCTGAATGTCATCATCGGGCTCTACCTTATCGGGGTGAAATGTGTTCTCTCACTTCGGTCTGACATATCTCTCCGAGTTGTTTTTATGTTTCAAGCAACCTGTTATTCTCCTTGATAGCTGATAACTGACTGACTGAGCTTGTTGTTAAATAATTAGTCATCCACAGAAGAAAAATTATCCCCTCAGCAGTAACCTGCTTGATATTCATGCAGGTCACACACTCACAGTTATGCTGCACTGACAAAGCAACAGAGAAGCCACGGCATCTGCCCAATAACTCCAGTCAGTATACAGGAGACATGATGTGCTCAAAGGCACTTCATGAAACGCTGAAGCTATCAGCCCTCAGTTTGTTTCCATGTTGGTTCACAAAGGAAGACAAGAGGAGATCTCTACAATCAGCTTTTGTTAGCAGATGCTTTGATACGACCCCCCCCTTCATTGACTTCATGCTTTCTGACCACCACACCTGTTCCTGGAAAAATCTGTCTGCAGAAGTGTGCAGCAGCATTATGTTTTCTACAGTTGGTTGCCTATCCAATAAAGCAAAACATCAGCTGGCTGTGCGTGCGTTCATTTGATTGAAACAAGGGCACCTCCATTCAGTTCTGGTTCATTACTCCGAACAACTAGGCTTAAACATAAACACTGTGTATATATTCACACAGTATAAAGGACTTGTAGCCTACATAATGTCTCCACAAAAACAACAGCACAATAGTTAGCCTGTACATTTACCTACTACATTTTTTAGTATGTAGTTGTTGTTTTTTCTATAGCACAAATGCAGTCTGAAGCCCTGAGGTACAGTCATATCAAATTGGTAACACAATGACAGTTGTTATGCTATAGACACACATAGACATAGAAAACTCACTTTCTCCAGATATACAGGTCAGGTAGCCTACATGTTTCCTTACACCAAGCAAAAATAATCATTCAGATTTTTGTTTTTTCGTGAAATAAGCAAACTTTTGTTATTGTTTCAACAGAATACACAAAATCTGTCTTAATTATATCTTTTTTTTCATATCATGATGTATCTATATCATTAGTGATGATGAACCCAGCTAGCAACGTTAGCCGCGCATATTATAAACATGGCTAACAAACAGCACCTTAGCTAACTAACGTAAACATCATGCTGCTTTATTTAGACTGTGACAAGAAAACTGACTGGTAAATACCATTTAGACACGAAGTTACTTACTTGTAGAGGAGAAGAAAAGACACTTCCAAGTAAAGCCAGTGTCATTTAGCAACTTTTAGGACTTTAGCTCCACATCTTGGTGAAAACATCAGCAGTTGTGGCTCCATGTTCGGACCGTTGACTGGTCAAATGGGTAACATTGAAAAAATAAATATATAAATAAAGATAAATGGATGTTTTAAAGCCGTTTGGTTTCTTTCTTTTTTATCTCTTTCTTAATATAAAACCGCGGTTTCTTCAGTAGAGGAGGAAAGTCCTACAGGTGCTTCACCTGAGCGTTGAACTGTTGCACTTCCGGCCTGCGGGGGCGACCAACTGCCAAGAGCAGGGGCTCACGTGCACTAACACGCACGTGCCACCAAACCACCACAGGCCATAACAACAGAGAGACAATACATTTGCTTTTATCGTTTTGGATGACATTGTTTTCCTCACTGTTTATGTTTATAGTTTTGAGTTTTATGGTTATAACTGCTGCCATTTTTGTTTTATAGATATAACTGCTGGCATTTTGTTTTATAGTTATAACTGGTAACATTTGTTTTATTTTATGGAAAGCACTTAAACATTGTTTCAAAAAAGTGCTACATTAACTCATTTAGCTATAAACACTGTACAATTCGGTCTGTTATCCATATAAAATATAAAGTAGTTTTCTGCTATATATTTTTTAATTTTTTTAATCTTGTTTACAAAGCCTGTAGATGGTTATATGTAAATCAGATGCTCTTGTTCCATTCTGCAATTAAACTCTCCAGGTTTTGAGACACAATTAAAGTCTAATTAAGCAAATCTTTTAAGGGTTACTTTAACAACTCGCTCTAAAATTTTTCAATCATACTCCAAAATTAAAAACTCTGCAGGCATTTAGGCTCAAAGAGCAAATTGTATGCTCACGAAGTGTCAAACCAAAAACTAAAAAGGTTAAATATTTAATACTGAAATATTTTCACATTAAACGCCAACCCCACAGAGCCACAGTCTATATTCTCTGAAGTTTTTTTAAATGATGATTTCACAACAGTGAGTTTAAATAACATTTACTCGCTCACATCACACACATACAGAGACAACCATGGCGGTACAGAGGAGAAGATAGCAGTTAGAATCAAATCAATCAAAATGAATGATGATCATACAGTACGGCTGCATCTCTTGGTCCATACACAACATGAGCAGTCTGCTGTGGCGCCACTCTTGGTCACATCAGCTTTCAAACATACAGGCAAACGAAAAAAAGAAAGAAAAAAAAAAAAACACACAAGGAGCAGCAAATTCATTCAAGAACACCAGACCAGGGGCAGGTATTATTAAAGAAAACAAAAGTTTTGGACTCAGGAAAAATGATCAAGCTTTAACTATTTACACGGCAAATAAACACAGAAATGGTAAATGTAGATGGAAGCCAACACAGGGCAGGATGACGTCACAGAAAACAATGTTAAGGCTCAAGTGTAGCTGCATTTGCTAGCAGAAGTCAGAGGTAATGGGTTTTCACAATCAAACTGTCAACCAGGTAATTATTCACAAAAAAGAAAGAAAAAAAAAGAAAACAAGGACAGTCATGTCACTGACCAATCTGCCAGTAGCTTCCTTTAGTTTATCCTCAGACAGACTTAAATCCCACCATTACTAGAAAACTTTGAACATGAGCTGTGTCCATCATTCCACCTGCCACAGAGAAGCCCCTCGCCCCAGACTCCCGTGTTCACTCTGTGCCGGCAGCTCGAGGGATGGTGCACAGCGGATGTTCACTGCACCCACCCAGCTCCACCATTGAAGTGCGTGGACTTCAAAAGACATTCAAAATTTAACTTAGCAAAAAACAGAACTCACATAAAAACACATAAATTTATCAACTCCTGGAGATTTGAAAAAAAATAAAATGGCATCCGATGTGGGTGAGAACAGATTAGGATTGTGACCTGTGCCCTCCAAGTGCATCACTCGACAACCAGTGTAGAGAATAGACTCCGTAAAAAACGAGTTGGAGGGTGTGGATCAAAAAGACAAACAAACGTGGAAAAGTTGAGGCTTGAGAAAATATGCCAGAATGGTAGAACACTTCATCTTAATAACACAAGCAGGTACACGCAGCTGTCATTGGTGGATGGAAAGCTGAATGTTAACCGATGAGAAAAGGCCTGAATCCAGAAAGTAATACAGGAAAATAATACAACTTAGTGGAAGGAAGGGGGAAAACACAATAACACCATAACACAAAAACACCATCTCATTAAACAAACCACTGAACTTTTTACATTGAATTTAGTAAGGCTACTTAGAGTTGAGCCTCTGAAGTAAAGCTTGGTTTTATACTATGCAAATCCCTTTGCTTGTAGTTGTGGACAGCTTCACTTAAGTGAGATGTCAAACATTATAAAAGCAGCTTATGGCTGCCAATGAAAACTGGCCAAACTATATGTAGCTCTGCTGATACACCACACTCAACACAAGAATAAAAAATGATGCTGAAGAGGAAAGACTTCATTAGCTAATTAACCATTTTTTCTCACTGTACACATTGTTCAACAGAAAATTAAAAGTCAAAAAATGGAAAAAGTAAAAACTTAATTTACCAACACACTAAAATCATATATACACAAAAAAGAAAAAAACAGCCACCAAGAATTCCCATGGAGTGACACAAGTGTCCAGATAGCAACAGGCTGCACTCCTCAGCGCCCTCCAGGGGTCACTCACAGGAGTACACAGGAGACAAATCCAAGGACTGCCAAACGAAAGTTCATGGAGGAGATGCCGTCGCGTCCTGGCTGTTTAATGGCTACTCGTACAGCAGCACGCGGTCGGCTGAACTTAAAATATACGCTTTCTCTTCAGGTAGGAGTCTGCATAATGACCGCCGAGGCCCTGGGAGTGCTGGCCCACGTAGCCGCCCTCGGGGCTCGGCTCTGGAGACGGGATCAGCCGGGAGAACACACGCTTGTGGCTACCGATTGGAGTCTGCAATTGGCATAATGATGAAAGAAAAAAAAAAATCAATGAGGAAGAGTTCACTTTAAAAAAAAAAAAAAGGTTAAAAAGTTATGACTAAACAAAAGGCAAGAAAGTCTAAATTACCTTGACAGCATTCCCCAGGCCTGGGGGGTAGTTGTTGGTGTGGCTCACAGGAGGCATTCCCACAGCCTGAGGAAAAACATAACAACTTTTCAGTGACCTAGACTTCTGTGTGAGGCTCGTGCACTCACAGCATAACATTAATTATTGAACATGGGCTTATTCCGGGAATGTAACCCATCCCCGTTTTATCTCTTATATTGCCACCTTGATGCTCTCCCACTGGCAGGTAATCGATAGTTTGAGACCAAAGGAGATGTTAATTTTTAATTTATTTATTTTTTATAAAAAGGGCAACTAAATAAATAAATAAATGAATCAAGTCCAAAGCTTTAGACTTACCCTATTGAGCTGGGTGGAGTGGAGGCTGCCGTTACTGGAAGCCTCCGGCCCTGAGCTGAAGTATGAGGAGAGGGGCGGGCTGGGCGGGAAGTTGTAGTGGGAAAATCTCTCGCTGTATTCCGGGTGACGGGAGGTCTGCGGAGACGGTTGAACATCAGAGTTGTCGTTTTATTACAACAGAAATGATTTGCTTGAACTGGTTGAACAAAGAAAGAAAAACAAAAAAAGAAACACTACCTGCTGTCCGAATCCTGCCAAGGCCCCGGTGTCGAGGTTCTCCTGCTGTTCATACAAGTGGGCCAGAGGGTCCTGAGACAAGACATACCAGATGGGTATCAGACCAAATCACATCATATAGCGAAATGAAAGGGCAGCCAACGAGCTGTGCCGAGTGCAGACAGAGGAGGAGAGGAGGAGAGGAGAGTGAGGGATCTGGCGGTTGTACCTGGTGCAGAGGAGGATACTCGGGGCTGTAGGAGTCCTGGTAGCGAAGGTTGTAGTTTGGCTGTATGCTCTGGTGTGTGTGCTGGTTGGACACGTTGCTTAGTGTTGGCCTCTTCCTATAGGGGTGAGGTCTGCAGCTTCCTCCTGGAGCAGCAGAGGCAACAGAGGCATCACACACACAGATACACACACACACCATGTATTTTCCTGAATAAATGAGGCGGTGCAGCAAATGCGAACAGACTGCCAAGTGGGAAATTCAGAACCGTGCGCTGCAGACAACACCACAAAAGAAAAATCTTACCTGAAGGAAACACGTTGTTGACACTGAGGAAGGCGCTCTGAGGAAGATTCACATCTTTGGGAGGATCTCCGAGTATGGAGACCTGACAGGAATGAAGGAGGAGATGCTTTTTATTGCCGCACAAATTTGCCACTTACACATGGATTAAAATAAAACACACACACACACACACACACACACACACAACGCAAGAGAGAGAACAGCATAGTTTGGAAATTACTTGGGACCTCACCCCTTGTGCTGTGAGACCATCTGCTCCCATCATGCCGCCCATCAGGGGCATGGAGATGCCCTGCAGAGTGGGAGAGGAAGTCTGGGGGAAGGTGCACGCTGCTGTGGGAGACTCTTGCTCCCTCGTCAGCGCTCTGCCAAGTGGCATTGGCTTTAGAGGAGCCAGAGGATCCGTCTGAAGACCAAGACCTGAGACACCGCCTAGAGGAATTGAAAAGAGAAGCGTGACCTTCTTTAAATCTTTAATTTGCAAAATCTTAATTTTTTTTTTACTTTTGCCCATTCGGTTTCCTCTCAGATGTGCAAAATTGTGCTTGATAAAAGGGATAGTTAAACATTTTGGCAAATTGGCCCATTACCATAATCCCTATAGTTTTAGGAGTAGGGTTGTTACCTTAAATTGTCGGTGCAAGCTATTTTTAGAACGGTGGAGCAGAGCCGCGAGCTGCTCAGAGCTACGCTACGGAGGCTCATGGGATTTCTTGGTTTCCCTCATCAAACTCATCAAATACACAATCCAAAAACTCCAAAACGCTCTGGTGGACAAGTTGTGACCTGCACATTCACCACACTATGAGATTATAACAGAACGTTACCAGACAGAGTTGTTTTGGAGGCAAATTCAGAGACTGCTGGATGAAAAAACTGCCCCTGGCAGGAACGCGCATCAGCCGTTTTGCATGAATTTACCTCAAAAACAACTCTGTCTCGTAACCTTCTGTTATTATCTCATAGCGTGGTGAATGTGCAGCGTTTGAGTTGTTGGATTGTGTATTTGATGAGTTTGATGAGGGAAACCAAGAAATTCCATTAGCCTCTGTAGCGTAGCTCTGAGCAGCTCGCGGCTCTGCGCCGCTGTTCTAAAAATAGCTTGCAGCGACAATTAAACGAACCTACTGCTTAGACTATAGGGATTATGGCAATTTGCCAAAATGTTGAATTATCCCTTTAAAAATACAAATGCTAATGTGTTTGGCTTATTATGCTAACACATGGTTCCCGTCCTCATCTAGCATCATGACCAAGATATCAGGATTAGCGTCAAGAGCCGGAAGCATGACTGACAAGGCGAGGAGGAGCGGGCTACAGATGTTCAGCATCGTAAAGGCAAAAAGAAAAAAAAACAAACACATGCTTAAGGAGCTGTGGCTGGAGCGGGCGGATGGCAAACCTTGGGGCAGGTCTCCGAGCAGATGGACTCCCTGCTGGACAGGCAGAGCGGCCAGAGGATTCTCCCCGATGAGTCCTGCCTGCTGGCGGCCAATGGAAAGAGAGAGAAGGAGAGAGAAGGAGAGAGAGAGCAGAGTTCAGTGTCACCAGAGGGTCAGACGGAGCGGCTGCGGCACCGGAGCGGAGGTAAAAAAAAAAAACGCCAAGTTACACGAGCACACTTAAATCAGCAGCAGGGCTTACTCACCACATATGAAAATTATGGTCTTACAGAATGGGTATTTACAATTTTGCACAATAGAGTAGTACACCTACCACATCACTCAGCACCACTTGAAGTACACCCCACACACACACACACACACTCAAAAACAAACCTCACACTTTCCTAGCGAGAGCTTACCCACCTCGGCACCGAGTTTTCCATCAGCAGCCACATAAAAAAAGGCCAGGATTCATCAAGCTTCACAACCAACTCACACACATGCTCACACACTGATAACCAAACACAAACACCATTATCACTCACACAAGGCACTAGAGGGCTTTCTTTATTGTGCAGCACCTGAGCCCACAGAAGATGATTTCCCAGAAAGGCTTGCTAAAGGTAAAGAGGGAAAGAGCAGAGAACGAGGAGGGGGAAAAAAGGTGCGTGTGAGAGGATGAATCAAAAACAGGCTGGGCGGCTGAGAGGAACGTGTCGGAGATGGAGACGGCGGCGGCGGTGGCGAGGAGGCAGTACCTGCTGGGCCTTGGCCTGGTTCTGAAGGAGCAGCTGGAGCAGGGCGGCAGAGAGCGCAGGGTTGGCCAGCAGCGGCATCGTGGGGGCTGCTCCCAGGATACCTGCACACAGGGACAACGTGAGGATCCACAGCACCAGAGGAAACCCTGACGTTAGAGGGGAGCTGTGCAAGTCTGTTGCTTTCCCCCTTTTTTGTCGCTTTATTTCCCCTCTACGGAGCTCCCCCTACAGGCTCGGAGTGCATATTTTCAGCGAAGCTGGTGCAAAGGGCAATCCGTGGAGCGATGTCTACCGAGGTGGGCAATGTAAACGAGAGATTATGGATTACAGGGTGCGTTTGTGCTGCAAAACAGTCCATGTTTCTCGTGAGACGAGATCCGGGTCGGAGGCGCTGATCATGAAAGGCTGGTTTTCCACCAAGAGACGCTAGGTGGAAGGTAGAGAGCCTCCGTTCTCCCTCTTAACAAGTCATTTAACCGTTAACAAGTCATTTAACCGTTTCATCAAAAGAGGAACTATGCAAGTCCGGCCGCTTTTCCGCTATTTTGCCAACCTTCCTCCTGGCCATGTGCATTTATTTACAACAAAACCAGCGAGAAAGCAATCCATAGATCAGTAGATAATGTTATATATCATATACGACGTTACAACGTGTATATTTGCGTAGTCTTATCTGTCATAAAGAGAGAGCTGCAGAGAGCTGGGACACCGGGTCGGCGGCATTGATCTTGCCTCCATTCTCCCTCGTAACAAGTTACATGTCGTTTATTAAACCATCACAATTACTTCAAAGCTCTTTAAGGTAAAAATGTTGCATAGTTAAGCTAAAAATCTGGCACAGTTCCTCTTTAATCCGTTGATAAATTGCCCGTGTGCACTTCCTCACCTTGTTTGTGTCCCTGCGACAGAGGGTTGAGCAGCATCTTGAGCGTGGCGGGGTTATTGAGGCCTGTGAGTATCTGCATGGCCGTGGGATCAGGGAGGAGACCTTTACCCCTGTTCACAGCCTTTTCAAAAGGCAGGAAAACAAGACAGGTGATCAGACACACACGACACACGACACACACAGAGCAGTAACTGGACACATGGAGACGATGTCAGTAAAAGTCTAAATACCATGGTTTGGGCAGCAATCAGAGCGGCCAACATGCTCCTCCCGGGGGGGCCGGGGGCACAGAAGGACACCCTGATGTGTGTCCCGCCCAGCAGCCTGCCGTCAGTGAGCCTCTGCGCCTCTTCGGCCATCTCTGCGGTGGCAAACTCCAACACTGCGAAACGCCGAAAACTTCCATCTTGTCCCTGAGCCAGCTGCGAGAGAGAGAGAGAAACAAAAACGACTCATTCTAATCTCGCAGTGACTCAATTATCCCGGGTTCTACTGCCAATAAACGCAATAAACACGAGGTAAGCGCTGACTGGTGGGCCTGTGGCTTTTCACTTACACCCAGCACAATGTTTGAGTGGAACATTCATCTGAAACGACATTTATGAGAGAAACTCGCAACAGAAACCTTGAGATGTACCAGTGAAATGTAGAAAATCTCTCACAGAGAAAGAGTTTCCCTTTGTTTTGTTTACTGATAACGCAGCAACCGTTCACACAACTGGCAGGCAGGACATTTTCTAGCTTCTTCTTCTACAGCAGCCTGTCATTTAAATCTCAGATTTACTCCTCCGAGTCCTAAAAATGAAATGTCCGCTTTATAAAAATGTACTGGAAGTACCGAGAAAAAGAAAAAGAAAAAAAAAAGGCGAGAACTGCGAGGGAATAAATTATTAGATCTTTTAAAAAAGTTTCCATTCATATTATTCAAACTCATTTAAAGTTTGGCAAACCTCATCCACTGCATTTTTACTGTCAAGTGTGAAGGGGGTGTGAAAAAAAAAAAAAAACACACATCAAACTGCCTCTTCAATTACTCATAGATAAGTACTATTACACTGAATATGAAGCTTTTGAATTTCCTTTGAAATGGCCCTTTACTCATTATCCTCAGTTACGGCCTCATGATTCACTGCCACCTGATTCCACAAGCAGACCTGTTGTACTTTGTTAAAAAAAAAAAAACTGGTGCTGGGAATTTAAATGGTTTCTCTTTCATGAACGCTTGCCCCTTAATCATCATCGCTGCCTTTTACCGCAATCCTAAAAAAAAAAAAAAACTGGAACCAGCAGAAAACTGTCACTCTGTGTGTGTTGTGAAAAAAAGGACCACCCTCTCCCATTCCAGAAAAGCCTGCTGAATGACACCACCTGGGGGAGTCAGGTGGTCATCACCATAGAGACCAGCAATGCTCAATGCTATAGAAACTTTGAGTGACCGCATGAAAAACTGGGGGAAAGGTGAAAAGATCAAATATGGGGGTGGGGGGGGGGGGGAAACAGCTGCACAAAATGGTTTCCTAGCATTTGTAAACATCCCACCAAAATCATTTTTAAAACACACCTTCAGGGCCAATTCTACAACTTTCTGACACACGAAGCAGCACGTGACCTTTATCGGTCCACTAAAAGCTCTTTGTTAACGTGACCTTGTGGAGTGTAGATCGATACAAAGAAACAAAAAAGGAAAAAACATATCTGGTGAAAATATAAAACAATGTTTTTGGTTTCATGGAAATGAAAAGTGGCACTAAATCCATTACTCTCGAGGTCATTCTAGAAAATGATCCTAAAGCATTTCAACTTGACAAGAAGTGTGTGCGTGTTTGTTTTTTGCGTGTGTGGGGAGATTAACCTGGCAGAAGACCGGAGCGTGGGTGTCGGCCAGGGCGTTGCGGAGGTCCTGGGCCGTCAGCAGGATGGGGGGCAGGCGGTCCACGCACAGACACTTGGCGTGCAGCAGCGGGTACGTGAGTGAGCCCACCTCGGTCCAGTGGACGTACAGCATGCGCGAGCCCAGCTGCTTGCCCAGCAGCTCCGACTTGGCGCGCGCCGCCGAGTCCTTCTTCATGTACTCCACGAAGCCGTAGCCCTTCGAGTGGCCGGTGGCGGCGCTGTACACCAGGAAGCAGCGCTCCAGGTTGCCGAAGGGACGCACCAGCTCCTCGAACTGCTGCTGGGTGAAGGCGCGCGGCAGGTTGGCGATGCACAGCAGAGCGTCCGTCGGCTGCAGCTGCACGGAGATCTCCCTGTCCCGCAGCACATGCTGGTGGAACTCTTTGATGGCACACTGCGCCTGTTCCCCATTGAGCAGTGTCACAAACGCTGAGGGGGTGAAGGGGGACAGAGAGGGGGGAAGGGAGACAATAAACACACGTTGGGTTGGGTGCAAAGTGAGGAGACACATTCGTTCAGGCGGCATTAAAGGAGAATTCCGGTCATTTTCTAAGTGACGCTCCACAGCTCTAGGTCCCTGAGTGCAAAAAAAATCTGAGAGAAATATGTGCAGCCCGGACCTAGCTCTCCTCCTGCTAGCTGCGCTACATTGCAGTTAAAGAGCGAAGCAATGGGGGCAGTTCTTCTAACCACGACTTTGGCCTCTATATGATGCTCAAAATATCACTACAAATGCTTTGCAACATCCACCAGTTCCTTACCACACAACACTGAGTGTGAATAACTCTGTTAATATGAGACAGCAGTGTTAACGTGTGTTTACTCTAGCTTCCTGGGTAGACCTTACTAGTCAACTGTCGAGCTCGGGACTGTCTTCATATCAACAAAAACAAAAACGCAAGGAAAACATGGATTTAGAAGGGAAAAAATTATTTTGGATGCTGATATTGATGCTTTTTTCCCCATCCAAATTCATTTTTTCCCCTCCTAAAGCCATGTTTTCCTTGCATTTTTGTCTTTGTTGATATGGAAACAGTCATGAGTTCAACAGTCGACTAGTAAGGTCTACCCAGGAAGCTAGTGTAAACACCGGTGCGTGATAAAAACACACGTTAGCACTGCTCTCTCATATTAAAGGAGTTTTCACACTCAGTGTTGTGTGGTAAGGAACTGGTGAATATCAAATTCAAAGCAGTGATATTTTGAGCATTATATAGAGGCCAAAGTCATGGTTAGAAGAACTGCCCCTATTACTTACACTGTTTAACTGCAGTGTAGTGCAGCTAGCAGGAGGAGAGCTAGGTCCTGTCTGCACATATTTTTCTCAGATTTTTTCCTATGGCCGCACTTGGGGACCTAGAGCTGTAGAGCGTTACTTAGAAAAAGACTGGAATTTTCCTTTAAAGGAAAAAAGAAACCCGTCTCTTCGCATAGCAGGTCTCAGAGAGCAAACCTTGGCTGTGACATCCTCTCTCCTTCAGGTGGTCTGATAAAAGGCGACGCTGGTGGCACGGTGTCACCACACACCGGCTTTTTATGTCGCTGCAACGGTTTCCCTCGCTGAAATTACAACAGCTGTCATGGCGGCTGACTGGGAATCAAACGCACTTGATCTGACAAATTGTCACCGTTTGACCTGAATAAAGTTTTGATGTTGTCATCAACAGTGTGTGTGTGTTTGTGTGATAGCCTCTGGTTAGAGTGCAGACAGGTAGACTCAGGCCCGGCCGTGGTGCTGCAGAAAACATCCTGTTACCCACGTGTGTGTGGTTACTTCTTAAGTTACATTAAGAAAAGTGGTGTGTGTTTTTTTTTTTCCCCCCACCACAAGACTTTGCACACAAGCACGTCTTCACATTTACTGGTTCTGTGCCAGACCAGTTTGGTCGGTACCAGGCGCACCCTGAATTTACCATCCGTCTCAAAACGGATATCGTGCCTGTGCAGCTCAGCCACGCTCTGGTGGGATGTCGCTCTGCCAGTGTGCAAAACCATTTTCTTCTAAGTGGATGTTTCTGTCCGATTTATTTCTTTAATGACAGTTCATCCTGATAAATCAGCTTTCACACTTCCGATGGCAAGCTCATCCGTCATGTGCTTAAATCATCGTAAAAACTCCCTCCTCCTCCTTCCCCCTCTTGCTACTGTCTGGCATCTTGTGAATATGTTGGAATAAATTCGTATTCCTTCAATTTCCGATTCTGTCAAACCGTTTTGACTGATTTTTGTGTTGCCCAGTACCAACACCACCCCCGCAAACACACACTTTAAAAAAGAAAAAACACAGCAGCAGCCGAACTCAGTTGGAGAAAAGGCTTAGTTGAAATGTGCTAGGTAAATGGACAACCTTCCCTGCTAGCAAACATTGCACACAGCTTGAAATCTCAGCTAGAGTTGGCACACTAGTGTACAGCAGCACAGAAATGAACCTCAATCGCACTTACAAACTCAAATGTACAGCTGCACAAATATTAGGGTATAATTACTGCAAATTGCCATAAGTGCATGTAAACAACATCTTTACTGAACATGCAAATGAACTGTAATTTTGCCTACCAAAAATAAAAAAAATAAAAAATTTCTCCTCCTGTAACTTTATTTTCCCTTTTATTCAATATTTCCCTCAAGATCAAGATCATTTATGTTTCTATGAGCTTAGTCACATAATTTCCTCTGCAATTTCCCCCTCATCCGGAAATACATTAGAAGATGGAGAGATGGAAGTGCTCTAATGGCACACAACTTAAGTTATATTGTGTCAATAGATACATTACTGCACTCCTTTAAAAATGACGACATGATGGACAAGCAGCAGAAGACCAACCTGTGCCCTTGTATTTGTCAACGAAGCAGTACTTCAGGTCATAGTTTCCCAACAGCTCATGGACCTCCTGTAAATAAGAAAAAGACAACAATTACATCTCAATATTTAAAAATAATCATGTCTTACATCCTTTTTATCGAGAATCCTAAACATAAACATAAAATACCACATTTCAAGTTGTAGTTTTGCTCATCATAAATTAGAAGAAGAAAATGCTTAATTGCTGATTTTGGTGGTGGCCAGATAATTAATTAATTCATCCATTGCCCACACAGGGGAAACTAGTAACAAGTGCACCTGTTGTGTGGGGGGGGTGAGGGAGGTGAGGTGAATAACTGACTCATTGTTGTAGGAGAAATTGTTCTCCGTTTGTTTTTTTGCCCATTCACAAACGCAAATGGTGATGCTGTCTAGCATTTTCTGAAACGTTTTGTCCCCACACGCCTTCCACCTTTTGTTATTTTGCAACTCACATCTCGAACTCCCACCACCCCATCCCCTGTCCCTGTCCCCGACCCACCCCCACCAACCCACCCACCAGCCCCCCTCCTCCTCCACCACCAGCAGCAGCAGCAACCACCCACCCCTGGGGAACAATGGTACAGCCCGCAGGCCCACCGCTCCCCACGAGTCAGGCACGTTCCCAAAAAATGTGGCATCATGACTAAAAAAAAAAAAAAAAAAAAAAAAATCTGTGGTTGGTGGATTGAAGCTACCAAAAAAAAAAAAAAAAAGGCAGCCAGCTTTAATAACAACAGATGGGCTGATGAGAAAAGCTCCAGTGCACCTGTAAAAAAGAAAAAAACAGAAACAAAAAAAAACACAATGTAGACAGTAGAATGACCTAGTTTAAAAGAAATAAAAAATAATATTTGTTTTTTAAAAAAAGTGGAAATAAACTAAGATTATTAAAAGTTAGCATGTTGTTTCCCCCCGAGGCCGGACTGGCAGGTCATGCAGGCCACAGATGACCATTATTGATGACAGTTATCTGACCACCTGGCACTAAAACTACCACTGTGAGTCGACCTAAAACAAACATATTTAAACGCAATATTAATGTGGAAGCGTGGTTGCTAGTTAACAGTGTGTTGGCTTATGAAAATACTGGAGTCAAAGCAAAAATAAAAAATGAAAAAAAGTCGCAAAACAAAAGTTTCTTTTAAAAAAAAAAAAGTAAGCTACCGAGTTAAATGGCTAGTAGGCTAACTGAGGTAGCATGGCAGTGGAGCTAGGCTAACGTTAGCCAAACGACTCATCATCGCCAATCAATCAATCAATCGTTCGACAATTCAAACATCAATTCACCCTTGTAGTTTTATTTTTTTTAAACCAATACCTGGTTGCTAACATCGGAGGGGAGGTTTTTGATGATTATTTTTCTTCGGTTGTAAAACTCCCGACGAGTCCTCTCCAAACGGCTCTCGATCTCCTCCGGGGTCAGGGACGACAGGTCCTCGTCAACCCGCCGCTGACACTCGATTCCCGGCGTCGATTCCTCGTCGCCGCCGGGCTCGAGTTCGGGATGATGCCGTCGGTCTCCCGTCATCCAGCTTTCGTGCTCCGCGGCGTACTGGTCGTAGTGTTGTTGTTCGTTGTGGGGCGGCGGACGAGAGGAGAAACCGAGTCCAGTCGTGTCTGTGCTGCTTTCATCCTTGGTTGCTGCTGCTGCTGCTGCGGCGGCGCTAACAGACACGGCGGCCGCCATCACTCACTTTGGTGGAAGTTTTATCGGGTCTGCAAACTCACTCTGATTTGAGCAGTTTAAACAATCGACACATGGCCCCAGCGCCGCTTCTGATTGGTCGAGAGGAGGACGCATTTCCATGACTACGACGTAACGGAGGCGAGGGGGGCGGGGCTACGGTTGCTCTCTCTTGTAATAAAAGCAAAGCTGCAGATCTCATCCCTCAGTGTGTGTGTATGTGTGTGTTTTTGTGTGTGTGTGAGGGGCCCCTGGAGCCAGTAGGGGTCATAAAACTAATCTTAGCGGTACCCCAGGCGTTTTAATTAGACAAACTTCTTTGTATCTCATCCCACCGTTATGAGATCCGATGAAATATTAAGATTAGCGTCATAAAGGTGCTCAGATAATTCTTTCTCAGAGTGACTAGAATAATATGAATTACACACGTAACAAGGCAAATTTGATAGCATGCTATGTTGCAAGGCAAACTGTAACAAACACAAAATTGATTAATAAGTCATGCATCATTTTATCAGTCATGTTGTGTAGCTACATGTACACTTGAGTTACAAGCCTGAAATAGAAACTTCCCCTTCTAAACAAGATACATGTATTTGAATGAATGAATGAATGAATGAATACTTTATTTCAAACATGTGAATAACATATTACACTTGAAGCACTAGTCGATAAAAACCTTTGTATGTTTGAAAAGGAATAGGAAGAGGCATTAGCTTATTAAAGCCTCTGGAAACCCAAATCCACCAAAGCCTCCTAACCATGTATTTTAGGGTCTTATGTACATATTATTAAACATGTAAAAATAATTAGAAAAAAGTTTCCATCCAAATTGAAAATATTTGTCTTTTAAGGTTTTGTACAGTAGGTTTGAATTGGGCGGAGTTATCTCTGGGATTTATCACGCAATAAATCCTACCCACTCATAAATCGCCACGTCAGTTCTCTCACCCAGCCCCCCAGTGGCGGCGAACAAAACCGTTCTGCTAACGGTCGCTCCTCCACTCCTCTCAAGTCCTCACAACCAGAGCCATGTCAACCGGGGATGTGTGTGTGTGGCGATTAGCTTTTAGCATTCATTAGCTTTCCAGCGCGACCTACCCTGTCTGTCTGTCTGTCTGTCTGTCAGTGCCCACAACTCCTCACATCTCCTCTACATGCAGCCGATACAGCCGTTTCTTTTATGTGTGTGTGTGTGTGTGTGTGTGTGTGTGGGGGGGGTGTAAATCCGCGATCAGCATTTAGCCTTTATTAGCTTTCCAGCGCGACCTACCTTGTCTGTCTGTCTGTCTGTCTGTCTGTCTGTGTGCCCACAACTCCTCACAACTCCTCTCTACATACAGCCGATACAGCCGGTTTTTTGGGGGGGTGAGGGGAGGGAGGGAGGGAGGGTGTGTGTAAATTGGCGATTAGCTTTTAGCATTTATTAGCTTTCCAGCGCGACCTGCCTCGTCTCTGTGTGTGTGTCAGTCAGCCCCTCCTGGCGCTCACACAGACATGAGTGACGGTTAAAAGCTTCTTTTTTTCTGTGAGACTACGACCAAAGACGGTTATGACGCTCCAAAACGAAGCTGGTAGTCTAGTTAGCTGCTAAATAGCATCAATCAATCGATGCACGTCCTCCGGTGAGGACTTTTTTTTTTTTTTTTTTAACGGTCGCCATTGACGTGTTGCTATGACAATGGAGCTGTCAATCATAGCGTTATCTGCCACGCCCACACTGTCCTGACCAGTGGCATCAATAGTGCCTCAATAGCAAAATGAGCTGTTTTTAAACAAGGTTTTCTAATAGTTATGAATAGTTATTGTCACTCAGACTTTTGTGGATGCTTAATGAGGCACTTGACTTTGATATAATATAAGCATTTTTACCATATATAGTCAGGTTTCCAAAGGCTTTAATTCCTACCCCTTCTCCACCTAGTACCTAGCACTTTAGGTTATCTTACTTCCTGTATATCCTGTTTTTTTTTGGTTTGTTTTGTAATACTCTCAACAAAAACAAACAATCACCAACAATATATGCTACTTTTTTTTTTTTTTTTTTAAGTAGTGCTCATTACAGGAATTTTGTATTACATTTATGGATGTACCTATAAACCGCCAACTAAATGTCTTCATTGATATATATTATGACAACACAAAGTATTAGATGTAGAGTTGTTCAGTTGTTTATAAGCGGTTATGTGCATAATGTGGAGATTTTGTTTTTTGGTAGGTCAGCAGGCTTCTCCCGGGTGCAAGATACAGTAAATCAGAGGAAATTAGATGATGGGCATTACTGCAAAATGTGAATTTACAGGAATTCCTGACTGGACTGCGATAGCTAGTGTCAGCTGATAGTAGGACACTGTAGTCTGCACTGTTACTGAAGGATAAAGAGACACTGTTGCGTTCAGCTATGGAAAATCTCTGCTGCTGCTCCTCCAGGGGCCTTCAGTCCAGCCAGTGACAGGACAGGCTGGCCAAAACATGTCCGCAAGTCAGTTCTTGGTGGAGTCAGACTTTCACTGAGTCATGTCCAAGCTGAGTCTGCGAGCGCTGTGTTGCATCTGTGTAACAGGGCTAAACACCTTTAACATTAACATATTCCCAAATGTTGCTCTTGTCCTTTTCCTGCAGACAGGACACAGTTTCATTTTCCCCTAAATGAACAACAGTAGTGTAGTATGCTTTCACTGACTCAGCTGAAGGGTGCACAACCTTGCACTTTTGCTTGGCACTGACCATATCCACTGGTACATTACTCCTATTGTTTAAGCCTTTGGCCCTCACAGTATTTCCCTTCAAACAGACAGAGAGATCTTGCAGCAGCTCTGCTACGTTGACTAGTGTGGTTAGAAAACTAGAGACGCCTCTGTGGCTGGTAATTAGCATCGTATGCTTCGTGATTGTGTCCAGCTTTGTCCAGTGGAATATGTGGATTAAATCATTGCAGCAGCAGTGTTGTGGTTGAGGCTCTGTCAATGTCAGTTTTTCCTGAGTTGTTTCCTTCTCAATGTGTTTGCTGATAACAGATACAAACACCTGTTGTTCAAACACCTACAGTACCTGAGCAGCAGTGTTGTTATTTTTATGTGCCAAGAATTGTAGGTGCATTGTTTGCAACAGATGAAGTGGTGTGTTGTAGTCGGTGGTGCAACATGTTTTCATTTTCATGTAGCACACTGTCTTTCATATCTACAGAAGAACCATGTGAACAGGCACCTATATGGTAAAGGAAATACCACTTCCTGATTGCACAACATTATACAAGTTGTTTTCATCACAGTATATCTCTGTCCACAGAACCACAGAAGGAAGAACTGACTTGATAAATGACGCACAAGTGGGAGCTTATTACGTAAGACGCAGGTTATAGTCTGCACAGACACAAGGGGGGGCAGGAATCAAAAATTGACTTTATCTAGAAAATTAACCATAATACTAAAAACGACTGAAATCAAGCTATTTAGCCAATTTAACTAGCCCAAAAAAGCAGACAGCGCTACAGTGTGAAAAATTCTTTATTAGGTTTTGCATTTGTTTATACAAAATTAAATGCAAAGTTAACATTAACTCGAGAAATGTACAGAAACATATGAACGCCAGTAATCACCCTCCCTTACAGCAATTCTTAATACTTACTGTGATATATGCAAATCCTTATTTCTTCTATAGACAAATACAGACATGGAGTGGTTGACTGCTCAGGCCATCACCTTTTCCCATGAATTTCAACTTATCGACCACAAAATGAAGACACACCAACCAGTTGAGATAATTATGATGGTAATGTTACGTAATGAGAGGATGCAATGTGCTTTTATCAAAAAGAAGCCTGTAAATACAAATATGCAAATGGAGACAGCAGGCATCGCACAGCTGGAAACACATTACTGACCACCCTGTAGTATATGGTTGCCAAAGTGAAAAGGTGGTGGGTGATATAAAGACAAGCAGCTCTTCAATGGACTGATCAGCAAATCTGAGCCAGGGAGAAGTTTATACCCGGCTGCCAGTCGAACGGTTTGCGAATCGCCTCCAGCTTTTCAATGAGGGATTTGAATGACGGCCGCTCTGAGGGGTCTGTAGCCCAACACTGGTCCATCACCATTTTCACCTGTTGGTTAAAAAAATGAAGTAATTATGAAAAATACCAAGCTATTCGTCATGCCAACAAACTATCAATTTTTGTTTAATTTAATTAGCGCTACCTCATGTGGGCAATCTTTGGGACAAGGCAACCGCAGCTGCTTCTCCAGCAGTTTAATGAGAACCATCACAGTCATCTGTCCATGGGTTGGTTCCATCATCTCAGAGTATTTCTACAAAAAACACAAAAGTTTGCATTTAACACACACATGTTCTGAAACTACTAGACCAATCACAAGAAGATAAAGACAGGTTTAAACTCATTTCAGGAGATGACGTACTGATGGCGGGCTGTTGCGGTGTTCGCAGCGGGTGAAGATCTCGTACAATGTGACACCGAAGGACCAAATGTCGGACGAGAAGGAAAATTTACTCTCCTTCAGACACTCGATGGCATACCTGGACAGTGCAAAAAAATGGAGTTTAGTGGCTAAAGCCATCACTGAGATCAGTAAAAAACATTGTTAATGGGATAGTTCAACGTTCAACAAATTGGCCCAGTGCCATAATCCCTATAGTTTTATGAGTAGGTTTGTTACCTTTAATTGTTGGTGCAAGCCATTTTTAGAACGGCGGAGCAAAGCCGTGAGCTGCTCGGAGCTACACTATGGAGGCTAATGGGATTTCTTGGTTTCCCCCATCAAATACACAATCCAACAACCTGCACATTCACCACGCTATGAGATAAGTTGTTTTCGAGGCAAATGTAGAGACTGCTCGCAGAAAAACTGCCTCTGACGGGAACGCGCATCAGCGGTTTTGTATGAATTTACCTCTAAAACAACTCTATCTCGTAACGTTCTGTTATTATCTCATAGCGTGGTGAATGTGCAGGTCACAACTTGTCCACCACAACGTTTTGGAGTTGTTGGATTGCGTATTTGATGAGTTTGATGACGGAAACCAAGAAATCCCATGAGCCTCCGTAGCGTAGCTCTGAGCAGCTCGCGGCTCTGCTCCGCCGTTCTAAAAATAGCTTGCACGGACAATTAAAGGTAATGAACCTACTGCTATGACTATAGGTATTGTGGCAATAGGCGAATTTGCCAAAATGTTGAAATATCCCTTTAAGCCCTGCATAGACTCACCAGAACACTGGGCTGTCTCCATCTTCGCGTACACGGTAGTAGATTGCGCCATCAGGGATGTATTTCGTCAGGCCGAAGTCTCCAATCTTCACCAGGCCTTTGTTTTCCACCAGGACGTTGCGGGCAGCCAGGTCTCGATGGATGTACCGCTTTGAGTGCAAGTAATCCATTCCCTTTACGAAACAGAAGGAAACGACAGGCTAAAAAAGATGCACATGCTACAAACATGTGACATTTTGAATGAATGGAAAACCAGAGCTTCTTCTGGAGGACGGAGAACACAACCTGACATCTATCTGTGACATCTTTGCAGTTTGCACACAGTACTGATGATGTTATAACGTTTTAGAGGAAAATGCAGACGGTGAACACAAACTACCAAAACGACATGAACTTGCCTCGCAGATCTGCTGAGCAAACATCAGGCACTGGGGGACGCCCAGTTTACGCTTGGACAGGTAATCTCGCAGACACCCCAGAGGAAGGTACTCCATTATTAGCTGCACCACTTGTCCTCCTGTGAACGGACACCACAACACCACGTTTATCCTGCTATTTCCATTATAATTCAAAGGAAAAAGAACGAGCTGCAGACCGTCTAGGCTCCGAAGAAGCTGTAGTGCTCGGCATGCTGCGTGTTGAAAGCTCAAAATATTGAATATCTTATGGAAACAGGGGACCAAAAATCAATTCCCTTCAAGACAAGTTAAAAAGAAAGCAACCGAGCGCTGCTTTGCACACGCAGGCGCTGTGTGTGTTGATGTGTAATTCAATAAAGACATCTGTAGCACACACAGAAGACAGACTGGAAACTCACCCAGCTCCGTGCAGCAGCCCTTGTACTTGACAATGTTTCTGTGATAAAGAGACTTCAGGATCTCAATCTCTTTTATCCAGCCGTCGGGCACAAAGCCGTTCTCTTGTTTCAAAGACTTCACCGCTACGTGCTCTCCGGTCCCATCGTTGGCTGGGTCATACAGGTAGAGAGTCACCTTTCCAAAGTGGCCCTGGGGACGGAGCAGTGAGATGTGGAACTGGATTACTCTTCAACATACAGAAGCTGTGATTATGTTCGATGACTCCACCACTCATGTTCATCGCAGAATCACATCAAATATCAACCATTTGTGAGAAACTTTGTTCCTAGTGACCTTCAATTTTGAGCTGTGATGACCAAAATCTTGAATGAATGAATGTTTGTGCTACATTTGATGAGACTCGAGTTGTAGCAGCCACATTTAAGTTTCCTTAATTCATTTAAGTCCGTGGAGGAATGTTTTGATTATGAGTTTGTTGATTAACTTGTGCATGTCATGTGTGCGCTCCTCCCTCCTCGGGTGACGAGGGCAGGACCGACCGAGGTTTTAAATTGGATGGGGGATGGCAGGAACAGTGGCGAAACTGTCATTGACCACAGTCAGGCTCAGCACAGCTTTTGTATTGTTGCTTTCGTATTTTATTGTTTTATTTTTGCAATAAACAAAGTCATCATCCCATATTACTCTCTTGACCTTCCTTTTGTTTTACGTATGCGCTCCTGCATGTCAAGCACTTTGTCCTTTCAAAAGCAGCAAATAGTGGCAATAGGAGCAGGAAAAAATATGTTTTTTTTTTGCTGCTACAGGAGTTATGGAGATGTTGTGTTCACAGGTATAACAAGACTCACCTCTCCTAGGTCCCGAATCTCTCTCAAGTAGCGTTTATGAAAGATGCTGGGGTCTGGCTCGGGGAGAGTCTCACTGGGAGATATATCGGGATCTGTTTGCATGGTGGGGAAAAGAAAAAGAAAAATAAGACACTAATAATATAACACATGGTAATGCACTGAACAGGTTGAAAGAGAGTGCAAGAAAAACTCACTCTTGATCATGATCTCTGTGAGCTTTCTGAGCACTTTGAGGAACGAAGGCCTCTCCACCGGCTCGTAGGTCAAACACATGCTGATGAAGCTGGCCAGTTCCTGGGAGGACGGTTCACCCAGGCGGCCCTTCTGCTGATAGAAGCGCTCTTTCTGTTTGGGGGTTGGTTATAGATCGTTATAGATTATATATATAAGCTATAGATATTTTTGGAAAACGGGCAGGTGAAACTTGTGGCTGTCGAAGCTGCCGTGTATGAGCTCACCTTAGACAACTCACAGCCGCTCATGGGAACCTCGCCGTTGTTGCAGATTTCCAGCAGCGTGACACCAAAGCTCCACTGGTCGGCAGTGTTGCTGACGGGCGCGGTGCTGTCGATATACTCAGGTGCGATCCACGGGATTCGCTCAAGACGCTCTGCAAGTTACACGTTAAGTTACACGCGTTAACAAACACTTTACAAGAGCTACGAACAACTTATTCTTGTGCCATTTTTACATTAAGAAACCATAATTCAATAAAAAACATTATTTTTCTATCTCAGAAGAGTCTACAAAGATGCACAGGAAATGGTGCTGTATGATATTGCACAACACAAACTCAGAAGCAACACATATGAGCTTGTCAAAGACACGTTACTTCATCTTGGACAACTGTAAGCGACAAATATGACATAGTATATGGTGAAGCTGTAGCGCAACAGGATATGGGTCACAGGAAATGGTCGGTTTCCTGAGTCTGGTTTGAATGAGGCTTAACAGTGAACAAAAACCCGAAGCTGATCGAGTTTGGGGAGACTCCTCTGGTAAAGTGGGGGAGCATTTTGTGTAAAGCAGGAGTGGCTGGTACCGGTACCGACCTTCCCGTGAGAGGTAACTCAGGCCGATTCCCGGGTCGCTGAGCTTGATGAAGGGAGTCGTATCGTGCTCCAGACCTTTTCTTGCCACCAGGATGTTTTTGGCGCAGACATTTCCGTGAACCAGTCCCTTGTTCTCCTGCATAAATCAAAATGGCACTGATGTTACCACTTGGGATGGAGAGCATTATCAATGTTTAAATACGAAATGTCAGAAGTATGAGTCATTTTTGAGAAAAAAAAAAAGAAAGGAAAAAAAGGACCTAACATGCAGCTTTTATCTCAAAGCTTGGTCTGATTGTAAGATTAGTTCGCTTCCTGAGTGCAGACAAACTTGAACTTCAAAACTCAAACTTGTTGTCCAGTGAAAATATTCAACACACTTTTATGCGGAGGGAAACTGCACAACCCTTCGTATTAGTACTTCACATTATGACCCCTAAGCTGCACGGTCACTGAAGTGAGCTGGACTGAATTTATAACTAGTGGTGGCACATAAAATAAAACATAATACAGTGTTTGAACTCACAAGATAGCTCAGAGCTGTGGCAAGTTGTCTTGCAACAATAAATTTCCACTTAGGAGTCACCGATGCCTTTTCTTTGCGAAGGAAAACATCCAAAGGCCCAAACTCCACGTATTCTTCCACCATGATGTCTGCAAAAGTGGAAACACAACAGACAGGTCAAGTCTCTGCTGGAGCCGTAGGCAAAATGTTAACAAGTGGCATGTCTCTTTAATAAAAACAGAACAGGCTGACAGCTGTTTTGCATTTACTTCGTAGCTGACTTGGTAGTGTTGATTGTATACATTTGAATATAAACACTGGGCCACACTATGAGAGACGCAAAAAGCTGCAAAACAAGGAAGTCGCGTCTCTGAAAAGTGGAAGTGAGTTTTAGGAGGTCAGCTTTGTTATGTCACTTACTTTCGGATCCTTTGACAGACACACCGTGTACGAACACCAGGTGGCTGTGGGAAACCTGGCTCATGATGCTTGCAGTTTCAAAAAACGGCTAGGAGAGATTGAAGGAGGAGGAATGTTAATATTATGCGTTTGACTTGGATACACACTAGATCACTATTTGTTTTATTCATTCCAAAATCTTACAAGTGCCATGTCTTTGTGGTTTTGGTCCAGAATCTTGAGAACCACCCGCATGCCCTTGCTGTTTGAGTTGTTGTTGAACTCGTCGTCATCGTCTGCGTTTCCCCGTCCCTGCGGCCGACAGCGTCCCAAGTAGATGTTCGTTCTGGTCCCTCTGCCCAGATGCTGCTCCTGTTCAGAAAAACACAACGAACAAACCCAACTTGGTCAGTTAAATGAGCTTTGTCAGGTGAGACGGCGACTCTCTCACATTGACTTTGTTTGGGGTGTCATCATCACCTGCACGATGTCCCGGTCCTTGATCTGGTGGAAGCGTAGCTGGGTCATATTCACGGAAATCAACTCGTTGACGGGGTGATCCATCCCTTTCCTCATCACCAGGAGGTTGGACTGCTCTAAAAAAAAAAGATAAAGCTCTGTTAAAGCTCAAAAATACCTCTTATATTCAAGATGCAGGAGATGCCCAATAACTACAAACCTCCTTGTCTTGGAAAGCAGCATTTTTTGAGGGTGAAGTTGTCCGACCCGGACTTGAGCACAAAGGTCTTGAGGCTGTCCGTCAGCTCCTTGACGCTGGAGAATTCCCGGTCCCATCCCTCCAGACAGAAAGCTGAACCCTTGAACTGAATCCGAAACTGCTTGTGGCTCTGCATCGACTCGTTCTGTGAGCACAGCAGGATTCGGCATAAATTTTTTTAAAGGGATAGTTCAACATTTTGGCAAATTGGCCCATTGCCATAATCCCTATAGTTATAGCAGTAGGTTTATTCCCTATAATTGTTGGTGTAAGATATTTTTAGAACGGCGGAGCAGAGCCGTGAGCTGCTCAGAGCTACGCTACAGAGGCTAATGGGATTTCTTGGTTTCTCTCATCAAACTCATCAAATACACAATCCAACAACTCCAAAACGCTCTTGTGGACAAGTTGTGACCTGCACATTCACCACGCTATGAGATAATAACGTAACGCTACGAGACTACGAGTTGTTTTTGAGGCAAATGCAGAAACTGCTTGCCGAAAAACGCGCATCAGCGGTTTTGCATGAATTTACCTCGAAGACAACTCTGTCGTAACCTTATGTTATTATCTCATAGCATGGTGAATGTGCAGGTCACAACTTGTCCACCAGAGCGTTTTGGAGTTGTTGGATTGGTTATTTGATGAGTTTGATGGGGGAAACCAAGAAATCCCATTAGCCTCCGTAGCGTAGCTCTGAGCAGCTCGCGGCTCTGCTCCGCCGTTCTAAAAATAGCTTGCACCGACAATTAAAGGTAACGAACCTACTGCTATGACTTTAGGGATTATGGCAATGGGCCAATTTGCCAAAAATGTTGAACTATCCCTTTAAATATGACTGCACTGAAGAAGAGTGGGCGTTGACTTACCTTATTTGTGTTGAGCACCGCTAGGATGATGCGGTGGTAGTCCAGAACACTCCAACGTACGAGGAAAGCTCCCTCCTCTGCTGCCTCCTTTTTCAGCTTCAGCAGCACAAAATCATCACTGGAAACAAACCAGAGTTGTGATATAACGCCCTGTGTCTCTTTATAGCCTGCTGCTTGTGTCTGTATGTGCATGTGTAAGAGGGGAAAAAAAAAAAAAAACACTCACTGCATAGGCCCATGCAGTCCATTTGCTTCACTCAGCACAACCCTTGGGGGAGCCACTTCATGACAAAGATAGTGGTGGGCGTCTGCAGTCAGCCGATAGTATCCATCCAGGAGGGAGATGAAGGAACGGGCCTCCTGGCTGGAGTTCATCTGAACCTCCTACATACACATACACAGAAACACCACTAGCTTACAATCAGAGCTCCCACCTACAGACACATACAAATTCAAAACATAATATCATGCCTGAAGTGAACCAAAAAGCCAAAGCACTTTTTAGTCACACACACATATAGAAGTGCAGAATATAAGCGAATCTCGACGCATCCGTGCTTACTGTACTGTACGACGGTATATACGTGCACTTAAAACCCAGCAGAGTGACTAATATATACAGTACATCAATCGGAGCAGTGCATCGCAACCGCATTTACCAATCATATAAATGCACCGGGGCTTTTTACGCAATGGGGTAAACAAGTGCTCTCACCATGCAGCGGTTGTCCTGAGTGCTAATGCACACATTAGCTCCGCTGATGGCGATGTGAGTTATTTCAGGGAAATCACAGAAGGAGGTCCATTCGTTGGGAGTGTTTGCATTCGTATGGTCCGACTGCTGCTTTGTTTTGCTCATGTAGTCATTCCTGAGGTAGGAGTTTTCCTGCGCCTGGTGGAAAAGAGACGGAGCGGACAGGTTGACAAAATCCGAAAACACAGATGGATGGATGGATGGATGGATGGATGGATGATCCAAAGGGAAATGTGCAAGGGAGATAAATAGGATACAAAGAGGAAGTATATGATAAAATGTATCCTACAATGTCTAAAACAACAGAATATACACTACAAGTGCAAAGGGAGCAACCAAGACATAGGTTAAATACTGTGCTACATAATTTAAAATGATATAATACTAATGCAAAATGCAAAGGGGAACATAATTTTAAAAGTGCGGATCAAACAAGGAGATTTGTGTGTTCAGAGTAGACAAACCTTCTGACGAGCTCTGTGTCCAGACACCTTCCTCCACCGAATCCCTTTGGTGCCAGACACGAATATTTCGTGCGTGGCGGGAGCTGCGAAGTTGTCCTTTGCGGCTCCCTGCGCATTGGTGGAGCTGGAGTAAGAGCTGCCTCCGTCGCCGTCCGTCCGCACCTCCAGGTGGGGGACGGGGAACATCTCCGTGCCGAAACACGGCGCCAGGTGCTCGAGAGTGGAGATGTATTTGTACATGATCTCGTGCGCGCCCAGCCGGCCCTTATCCACCGTGTGCTGCTGGAAGGTCCGCACAAACTCCGCAAACACCCTGTGGATCCTGAATTTCGTCAGGACGTTGTTTTTGGAAATGTGCTTGGCGAAAGACCTTGGAATACAGTGGAGGAAGCTGGAATAAAACCAAAGAAATATGATGATGTTGCTGTGAATCCAGTGATAACGATCTAGATTTCACACAACACGCAATGCGAGAGATGTATAATCTGGTCCGTGCATGTCCAGGCAGTTCATGTTTTGAGTTTTAAATCAGTGTGTATTTCAAAATACAAGATGAAACAACGCTGTGGCCAAGAAAAATAACACACCTGCTGTCCCAGTCCCCTCTCAGATTCACTTCCCCTGAACATTAGCGGATTATTGCGTCATCTGTGATACTCAAGTATCATCGTCCCACCATCTAAAAGGGATTGTTCCTACTCCTCTCCTTTTAATTAGGCTATTCATTCACACTACACAACTAAATAATAAAATAAAATAACTAACTAAACTAAAAATAACTAAATAAAATAAAATGATAAAAAGGGACTTTGCAAACACCAAAATGTAATGGTGTTTTTCTTTTAGTTTCTTGATTGTGACAATAGAAATAGAAATGTTGCTCTATTGTCCATTATTTTCTCATGTTTTTGAATTCTGTTTTAAAGCTTAAAAAACAACAAACTGCCTGTACATACAGATCATCAAAACACAATGGACCATTTCACACATTTGTTGGCAGATTGACAGATTTGACACGCTTAATAAAATCATAATGACCATTCGACTACTGTACAGAGGATTAAAATGTGGTTTAACAGGTAAAACAGGACATGGCTTCACCACCTGCTATACAGTAGCTGCCTCATCCATGTATTTACCTGATTTTCTCTGCTGCTTCCCGTAAGGTGCAGCCGGTTTGCAAAGCGTGGTGTGAGAGGTGAAGCACAGCCATCCCCAAGCTCTCGTTTTTGAAGCGGTTTAGCTCGTCCTCTGACTGAATGGCTTCCATCTGCACTACCTCGTTCACAAACTCATATTTAGCCTTAGGGCAGAAACGAGAGGCAAGGAGGAAGTTAGGCAGCGTTAATGTATTGCGCAGCAGCACTAACACAGTTATATATACAGTATGTGTTTGACAGGTAGAGCAAGAAAAAGAAAATATAGGGTTCAGTGCCGACCTGAGAGAATAAATACTCCAAGGAAGTGATTTCGAGCAGAAGGGAACTCCCCTGATCGGTGCCAGATTTGAGCCGATATCGAGACACAGTCGGCTCCTTATCATTTAATCCGTGCCAGTTGTAAAAGTAAAACCTAGGTTCAAAGAAACACAAAACAGTCATTGATGGTGAATACAACCACCTGCATTCCCTTTATTATTATAGGCTACATTATAAACAAACATGTACCGACCTCATACAGTAGTGAAGAACCAGGCCGGGGCTCTCCTTTGGACTGAAAACATGGTTTGGACTGTACCAGCAGCCTGACAGTGGATTGTACAGAGCAAACAACACATGGCACAGCGGTGCTATCCCTGTGGAAAAAAGAAAACACAGAGGATAAACACACAACCCAACCCCCCCCTAGGGCCAGTAACACTGAGCATGACACAGAAAACATGCTTTCATTTTTCTTTTTGGTCAGTTGAAGGTGTCGCTGCTGGGCTGACTCACCCACGGCCTCGGCAGCGGAGATGCACAGGTCCTCGGCTGTGACCTCTCCGCTCGAGTGGGACAAGTATCTCTCCCCATCCTTAGTCCAGAAGAGGAAAACGTGGATGCCTTGGCCCTGGGGGGGCTCTGTCTTCCCCGGGGCGCCCCCTGCCCTTAAACGCTTGGGCCACCAGTTTCCAGACATGGTGGTGAAAAGGCAACTCACTGACACACACACACACACATATTACACATACACACACATACACAAGAGAGGAAGAGAAACGTCAATCACAGTGTTTTCACTCCCAGATGTTTCACCCAGTCATAATATCACGTACGCATTAAGGCCTGCGTAAACACAACCAACCAGCAATTCAGAGCTACACCTTCACAGTTCAATCACCCTCTCATAACATAGGCTATTCGCTATTTCACACCACTTTTCCACCACCATTATTTCACAAAACAGAATCAGCAGATTCACAAAACGTAATATTAACTTTAAAAACATGACGTCAGAACCGTCGGGTCAATTTGTCACAGAGGCCTTCCGGGGATTACACCTTGTCTAAGTTATTGTTTACATCACATGCTGATGCTGAACAACGATTATCTATACAAATATATATTTTTTATAATTTTATTATTATTCTACAGACTATAGGCTAAGTAAATAACACACTGCGTCACAGAGCAGCTCAAAAAAAAACTTGAGTCCTCACATGTTTTATAACCTGGCTACGACAACACAAGACAAGGAAACATAGAGGATTTAACAACATTGAGCGCACGTCCGTGAACTCAGCAGCAGCGTGTAGTATTAAAAAGCAGTATCTATCTTACCATTTAAAGGCGGTCCACTTCCACTGAGAGGTGTGTTACATAAAAACAACTCGTCTCGGTTGGATGCGGCGACGGTCGGGGTTCATATTATTCTGTTGAGCGTGTTTCCCCGCGTCGCCCACTCTCCGTGCTTCTCGTGAAGAGTGTGACAGCGGCTCCTTCCCGAAACCAGCGAGGCCACGCCCTCCGGCCGCCGTGCGGAAGCGCGTACACGCACGGCACGTACACGCGCTGACCCTTACAAAATAAAAGCCACTCTTGAGAATAAAAGAGGGCTGTTAAGAGTGAGGTATAATAATTTGGGGTAAATAATACCATATCTACTCTTGCAAATGGAAAAATAAGTCTCTCTCTCTCGATAGTGTGATTTAAAAACGAGTTGAATAAACACTTCAGTTCAGTTATTGACGAATGAACATGAGAAAATGTATAAAATGGTGGAAACTGCAATGCAATATGTTGAACCTTGAAGAGTCTCAATGAGATAAAGTGCCTTGAAATCCAAATAAATGTATTAATTTATTTATTATGCAAAGCCTTGAAAGTTTGTATTTATGAATGTTGATGCAAAAAAAGAGAGAGAAAATAATGTAATTATGTTCCTATTGAGAGCCTATGTAAATTTACAATAAAGTTTGCGGGGAAAAAAGAGAATAAAAGAGGGCAATATTTTTAATCTTCACCTTTTTTTTTGTAAAGTTGGCATTTCAACTAATTATCACAGAAAACATTGCATAAGGTCTAATAATTAAATCATCATTAGGCCTATAAAAGACATATTTTCATTATCAATATTTCCGGTTTCTGAGGCTATTTTGATTGATTAATGTGTAAAATATAGAATAAACACTACAATGAGCACTTTTGGCACTTTTATCACCATGTTTATAGTCTGCTCGTAGCCTATGCGTTGGTTTGTGTTACATTTAACTGTGTTTTGTTCTTTTTATACACATGGTTTTCCAAAAGGACATCACCTGACTGCAAAACAACCTACAGATACAATAAAGTAACCTAAACCTGAACCTGAATCTTAACCTGAACCTGTTAGTCAAGTTGTAAATCTTTTTTGCTGTTTGCTCAACTGTCAACAACTGTCTCACTGTGTAATTTGATAGTTACAGGTGATATCTAAATCCACTTTAAATGTCAACCTGCACCCTTTGCACAATGAGGTTTGGATAGAGGTTTTAAGTCAAAAGCTGTAAATTATAGCACAATAAAACAGCTTTATTCAAGGTGCCACTACACTGATAAACAAGCTTTAAAAACTGCAAATTTGCACAAGATCTTCTTGAGGCCTAATTTATTCATATTTCTTATTGTTTTATTTTTGGGGTTGGCTATTAAGATATTTTTATGGGATTTATTATTTACTTAAAATTTCTATCGACGTCACAGCACTTTTATTGTTTTATGTTTATTATCATGTTTATTTCTCTATGCTGTGCATGGTGTCTGAGACCAGTAAGTAATCTAAACCTAAAAAGTTTCCATGAAATATTGTCTTGTTTAAGATGAAGGTGGCCTTCCTATAGCTCTCGTTCTCAATGTGAGATTGTTGCCATTATCACAAGGACAGAGTGGTGTTTTATCTTTGCACCTCTTGGATAAATGCATTGGATTTCAGCAACAACAACATTGCATTGCATTGTATATAATTAAATGTCTCTAGTGTTTAATAATCAACCATTTCCAGTTATGCAAGAGACATAATTTCATAAATATCTTTCCAACCAAATCAATACAATCCAGTACCATCACTAATTCCAGCAACACTACAGTACCAATGATAAAGAGAAACACTAGTTTAGCAGTTCTGGACTGCTATACAAGAAAAGAGTCAATTTCATCGGTCATATAAAAGCCTAGCAAACACTGCCACCACATTGTCACTCCCAATTTTATAACACTTAATTTCCAAATCACAGTCAACAACAATAATTCATGCCTGTATTTTAAAATAACGGATCCCATCACCGACACAGGATGAGAGGTCAGTGAGACCAAATAGAAACACCCCCACAGTCCCACTTGTGATAAGAGAGGTTCATTCAGTCTTCATGACGTGCATGGGACTCTGTTCATCACTAAATGTCATGATTTTATTCCAATAGTAGTTTTTTCTAGCGTTTGATGCTTTGTGCCAATCATTATCTATTCCACTGTGCAAATGCATGTCAGAGACCTCGCGCTCACTGAATACAGCGGCTCTTTCTAAACATCCTCCGCCACCTTTAAAAATTCAATGGGCTTTCTTTTTTTTATTCTGCCCTTTATCAGACTAAAAGGGGGGTTCAGCTGTGCGGTATCATTTAGTTAGTTCGCAGTGAAAGGTATCCGTGGTAACACAAGGTGCTTCCAGTCCCTCTGATTGTGACAGCTGAGTACGGACTAATGGCTTTTGAAAGAAAGAAAGTAAAAAATTAAAAAAAAACTCATCACCTCTTATATCAAGTTTCCATCACATTCCACTTTAACCTTCAAAATAAAAGCATTGAAAGCTAAAGCATCAAATCCAACCACATCTATCCAGCACTTTTAACCTGTCACATAAATGAACAGAGGCCCATGACAGCGATCATCCTGGCGACGTTTATGGTCCCTTTTATCCATTTAATTGGAATCCTAATTTGGCCAAGATGGGAACAACTGGGGTCCATGTACGCCATCAATCACCCTCCAAGCCGTACAAGGACCCACTTAGGTCTCGTATCCATTTTGTACTAATGGTTGGGCCGTATCAAACTACAGTATGAGTGCAGCCAGTGTGAGCAATCATCCCTAGACCTGATATTGACTGCTTTGTGTGCTTATATTGATCATTTTCTCATGATGTAGTTATAAAATGTCATGGTCATGGCATATCTATTGATTTACCTTCTGTGGCTTAGTCTCTATGTAAAGAAAATGTCACTTTATGATTTGAAAAGCATGTCACGCACATCCGGAGTCTGCAGACATAACCACAACACCTTGGTCTTGTGTAGATGGATATAATTCAACCTTTACTTCAGCAATTTCTTTAGAAAAATTCAAATAAGTGTTCCAATTGTTTACTCATACCCTGAAAGTCAAAGAAATCTTAAATTTGTAAATGAGAAAAAACAAACAAAACAGAAAAAAGCAGGTATGTGTACACATACGTACACACACCCACACAAATAAACAGCGGTGTATACAAATAAATGCAAGAATACAACTTTTGGGATATCCAAACAAATAAAAGACCTAAACACAACCAGCAGTTTATTTTCCAAGCAGGAGATATTGATGCAATGTCGTGTAGCTCAGCAATCACTAATCCCATAGGTCTCAGCTAAAAGTTTTCAGAGGAGTTATTTCATTGTTCCTTGATTGGCAAAAAACTAGTCATACACATAGTGGAGTTGCAATACAGTGGGTAAAGCACAAGCAACAATTCATGGGATCGTCATTGGTCATTCCTTCGGAGTTTCTTCCGGCTCCTGTTTCACCTCCTCGTAGGTCGCCTCTTCCTCTTTCTCATCCCCGTCGTCCACCTTCGAGTTGGGGACCCAGAGCCCCGACTCTATGCACCTCTTCATGTGAATCTTGGCCTCCTAAATCATGAAATAATCACATTCATTAACTGGCCGACGTGTGTTCATCAGACAATTATGCATTTAAAAGACTGAAAGGAAAAGGAAAACCTACCGTCGGGTCCATTTTGCTAATAACTTCTTGTAACATCTGGATGTCCTTCTCGTCAAAGCATTTCTGCATTTCCTGTAATTAAGAATATTGTGCATTAGGCATTTAAAGCTGAATACATTAAGTCAACATAAAACAATGCTGGAGCTTCTTGTAAACAGTATTGGGCATGTTATTTTAAAAAAAAAGTAATAAGGTATGGTTACTAGTTTCCTTCCCCAAAAAGTAACTATTGCGTTCCTTTTTTGTAATATAAAATGTTAAAATATGTCAAATTACTTGGACTTCTCTCCCTAACCCCCGTTTATCTGGAACTAACCAGCTCATTCAGTATTCCTCCACAACGCGCTGCATCACTCTGCGGGTTACGGAGCGCGTTAATGTCACGGTGCCGCAGAGACGAGAGCTGGGACACCGGGGCGGCAACCGAGTACTCACTCGTAACAACTCACAAGTCATGTAGTTAACTATCACAATTACTCTGGAGCTTTAAGCTTTTGTTATGGGTATAGGTCTGTCTGGGTAGTCTGTGTGTGTTTGCCCCGCCTTTGTCCCAGGTGAATCCCTCTGCATCATCATCCGGAAGCAGGAAGGCCTTAAAAGCCGCCAGGATGAGAGGTTCGGGGGCGCAGTCTGTCTGTGGCTGTCAGCCCCTCGCCTCGTGTATTCTTTGTTTCCGTTTGCCTGTTTGCCAATTATGTTGAGGCCTTAGTTTTGTACTTCTTCGTTTGGGAATTGGGCACTAGGTCTAGTCTTTTGTTCTTTTGTTTGGGGATCGTTCCCCCTCGTTTTTTCCTGTGATTTTCTTTTAGGTTATGGGTGGCGTCCTCTTTTTTTGTATTGATTTAGTATGTAGGTTCGATTGGAGTCTGCTAGCGACTTTGTTGATTTGACGCCACCCGCTGCCTTCCTATTGTGTTGTATCAAACATTCAGTTATTTTCATCATTCTTTAAATAAATCCATGAAGAGCTCTAACCTGCATCCTGGTTTCCTTTTTGTTACTTCCTTCTCACCCCTAGACAAAGTGGGTTGTAACACTTTTAATTACAGTAAAAATGTAGCATAGCCACGAGAAAATCCTGCTTAGTTCCTCTTTAAACGGGCGTATTATTTTCTGACGGGACTTCTTGAGTGAAGTAACGGCGCATTTTATTGTCAGTAATGGTAACTGTGTTGTAATTGGGGAAACAGTAACTTTTTTGTGAACGATGGGAACTCACCTGTGGCAGGGTCTCGTACACGTCAACAGGATCCAACCCCCCTGGTCCCAGGCGCTTCTGTCGTTCCTCTTCCTCGTACTCCTTCATGGCCTTTTCTATGCGGATCTTCGCCCTGCCGCGAACCCGCTCTTTAAATGACTCCAGCTCGTCATTGAAAGCTTCCTGGTACTGCTGATCTGCTGTCTGTGGCAGGACACATGCACACACACACACGCACAATAAGTATTTGGATGAATCAGGGTTTTCCCCACCACTGGAGCCTCCCCAGATCAGGAGTTTAACATGCTTTTCACTCAGAGGAGGAAGTGAATTTAACTCCTGTGGAAAAGTCCCTGCTCCTGTGGCAAGTGCTTTTCTGACTATTCAGAAAGTACTGGGGCACAGGGAAAAAAAAGGGAGAGGGAGGAACAGGACAAAGTGTTTGAGAGTGAGCTCCGGAGTAAATGAAAGAGAAAGCGTACACTATTAAAGAACAAAGCAAATGACAGAGAAGAAGTAAACAACCATGGAGACAGGTGCTCTAGGGCTTCACTCTCTCATTATCTTTCATTCATTACATCCAACTCAAACATTAGAGTCTCACAACAATAAACAGAGAGAACAAGATGACTCTGTTGTTATTTCCTCATGTGTGAAAATTGAAAATTGCATTTCAAACGCCGCTGTTGTTTTTAATCCATCGCTGAATAAACCTGGCTCATCTTCACAGTTCTTTTAGATGTGGAACAAGGGCTTCGGAGAGTTTACTTCCCCCCCGATTCCACTGTTCCTGGAACATTTTGGTCTACGAGGAGGCTGTAAATTATTTGATTAGATTTTTTTTTTTTAAGCATCCAAACAAAATACAAATAATCACCTTAATCTTGGCGAAGAATTGACGGAAGCACCCGCGTGGATCCACCTTGAGGCTCTTAGCCAACTCCAGGATGAACTGCATGACGATGGTCTGATGAGCCACCTGCTCCATCAGTGCATGTTTCTACAAGAGGGAAACATTGTTAGAATAGAATTCATATTTTAATCGACATCTAAGACACACACAGTCCATAAAGCTAGCTTCTGTATTCATGGGTTTGAGTCATGTGACGTTTTCGTTGTGTGCGCCATCTTGAGGACCGAGGCACAGTTACGATCACGGACTGTCTGGGCTACGATGAAGGATGTCTCAGTCTTTATTTCTCCATAACAACAGACTAACTCGACATTATCCCGCTTATTACACGGCTTATGAGTGAAATAATTAATTTCAGACGTAATGTTGATCAAAATACAACTTCTATCGATTTATAAATTGCATCATTTAGCAAATCTGCAAGTTCAGTCACTTCTCCGCTGTTTTGCTAACCCTCCTCCCGGTCGTGTGCGTTTGTTTTCAATGAAGCCTTTGATAATCAATCAGTGGATCGATGGATTATCATAAACATGTTACGATGTGTGTATTTGTGTAGTCGTATCCATCATAAACAAGAGATTATGGTTTACCGGACGCGTTTATGCCGCGGACTTGCGGTGCCACAGAGACGAGAGCTGTGACACCGGGTCCGAGCCGAGGCTCTGATCGCAGGTTTGGTTTTCAGTAGTGGTGTAGAAGGCAGAGAGCCTCCACTCTCCCACAAGTCATTTTTCTAACATCACAATTAGTCCCAAGCTGTTTAATGACAGTAAAAATGAAACCTAAGGTAAATATCCTGCATAGTTCTTCTGCTCTGTGCAACTCCGATCAGAGAGGCGTCTCTAGCAACAGTCTGTTATACAGAAATAAAAGACCGTAAAATGTAGAATCAGAGTGTAATTCGTTGATATGTAATCGAAATGCAGCATTCAAAAGAGCCATGTCATAAAAAATGTGAATCCACTCTTTTTGTGAGACTTTTAACGTCACAGCCCACGAGGCGACAGATGGGCGGCCTGTTGTAAGTCGGTCCTCAAGATGGCGCTGAAACAATGTGTGACATCACATGATATCTATGAATATTTGGGATGTGGGCGGCGGGCGCTCTTTAACAAAAAACACTGGCGACCAGAGGAACATTTCTTTTAGTGTTTACCTCCTCAACTTCGAGGTCAATGCACATGATGACCAGGTAGTTGGCCGTCTCTTCACACACGAGATGAGGGTTGTCGGAGAGATACTTCTGGCTGTCATCCCAACGTCGCAACATGCCTGTAGGAAAAGGACGTGATGTCAGACCACACCGTTACTAAAAACCTGTAAAACACAGTGAATAACAGTGGGTGATGAAGAGTGAGTGAATCCTTACCGAAATGTTTGATCTGCTTCTCATATTTCTCTACGAAGGTTTTATGCTTTTGCTCTTTCTCTTCCTCCGTCTCCTCAGCAGTTTCCGGTTTGACATTGACAATGCTCTGTGGATGACACACAGCAAAACAGAGTAATCAATACACAGCGTTTTCTCAGGTCTCTGCAGAGAAAAGTGCAAAAGAAGAAAAAACACAAGACGAGTCAAGGACATGTACATTATGAATCCAGACTTGGAGACAAATTCGATAATCTGAGAAAAATGAATATGGCTGCCAGAGACTAATTCAACTTAATAATAATTAACCTCAATCACATAAGACATTTACTTCTGAATAAAACTGAAAAACCACAATAATATGCAGTGGTACCATAGCTCCAAACACACTGGTTCCCATCACCTTCTGATCTGATTAGAGGCAGTAACTACAGCAATAAAATGTTTAAGGACATAGAGTGGTGTTCAAAGGTAAAATATTTGATGATACAGAGCCCAAGTCATGATAAAAGAAAACAAAAAAACAAACGCTTTAGAAAGAATTTTTATTGTATTTGTAGTGCAACTTGTAGTGTAGGCCTACATATGTTGTTTTTGCATCATAGACCATGAATAGAAATTCATAATTTTCCAATAATAATTAAATTTCATCAAGTGGGATCTTTTTAAAAACAGTTAATTCCATGACAAGAGTCGAACCAAGAGTTGTTGTATCCAGATTGACTATTGCATTGGTATTATGTTGAAATAGGGGCTTGGTGGGGGGCAATGCAAGTGTAAAATGTCATCATACCAATTCAAGAGCAGGCACTGAGTCATGTCTGACTCTCCTGAACTGAGAGGCTCTGAGCTGAGGTGACTAGAGACTAGTTATAAGACCCTCATAAATAATCTGCCTCACCTTGCTGAAACCATCCTTGCTGAGGGTGTCCACGTTCCACGGCATCTTCTTCTCATCCCGGTTGAAGTCGTCCACCTTCTTCTCCCACTCTCGCTCCTCTTTTTTCAGCTTCTTCTCCTCGGCCTGGGCTTTGCTCAGCTCTGCTTTGGCGTCGTCTGTTCCTGAAATGCTCAGCTCCTTTACTTTCTTTGTGGCCTCTGATAGTTTACGCCGGCAGTCACTGAGGGTCTTGCTTAGGTCTTCTCCTTTTTTCTGAAAGTCTTCCATCCGCTCCACCCGTGCCTAAAGAACAAATACCACATGATCAGACAAAACCACAAGGGCAAAAACCTCCACCATAGTCTTTTAAAGGGATAGTCCAACATTTTGGCAAATTCTCCTATTGTCATAATCCCTTTAGCCATAGCAGTAGGTTCATTATCTTTAATTATCGGTGCATGTTGTTTTGATTTCCGTGGGGCAGAGACACGAGCTGCTTAGTGAACACAATGGAGGTAAACGGTACAGGTCCTGTGTCCCTCAAAACTCATCAAATACACAATCCAATAACTCCAAAACGCTCTTGTGGACAAGTTGTGACCTGCACATTCATCACGCTATGAGATAATAATGTATAATTATGAGATGGAGTTGTTTTTGAGGCAAATGCGTAGCCAGAACTACTGCTGGGCGGAGTGATTTCAAAAGCACAAGTAGTTTTGAGTATCTGCTTCATGTGCCATGATGTTACATTATACATGATTATTTCATAGTGTGGTGAATGTGCAGGTCACAACTTGTCCATTAGAGCGTTTTGGAGTTGTTGGCTTGTGTATTTGATGAGTTTGATGAGGGACAAGGGGCCTGTACCATTCACCTCCATTGTGTTCACTGAGCAGCTCACGTCTCTGCCCTGCAGATCTCAAAACAACATGTACCAATAATTAGAGATAGTGAACCTACTGCTATGACTATAGGGATTATGACAACAGGCGAATTTGCCAAAAATGTTGAACTACCCCTTTAACAATTGGCTTCCTCAGATCTTGGGCTAATCAGGGATGTGTGTGTGTGTCATTTCTAGGCTACTACTAGACACTTGGTAATAATAAGTCGTGCAGCACCAAATGAGCAAAGACTACCTGCTAACAACTAGCCGGCTAACATGACTGTTCATCTTTCTTTCTTTCTTTTCTTTTTTACAAGTAAAATAACCCGTTTAAAAAGCAGGTGAGTCTCAAAGCTGGTACCTGGTGTCTCCATCTGAAGAGACTGGGTGTGTCGATGTTGGGATGGGTGTCGTCTTCATCGTCTGACACCTCGATGTGGTCCCACACGCTGTAGTCTATCCTGGACATGATGCCAGCAGCAGCAGCCGAACGTAAACAGCGTTAGCTTAGGGTTTTAGCTCGGCTAAGTTCGTGGGCTAAACGAAGCTCGCCCGAATATCGAGTCCAAAAGACATATAACAAAAGAAGGCTGCTCTCTTCAGAAATGTGTTAGTAGTAGTAGCTGTGCTCAGTCGGTGCAGCCGAGACCCGGACTCAGATAAAGGTAGCTAGCGTGGGCTAAAAGGGAGAGACTGCTGCTTCAGAGTTCTAGAAAGAATTGGTGCTGCATATTTCCGTTCGACGTCCGTGCGTCATTGCGTCACACGGACTCACGTCACCACGTAGATCGCAGAAAAAGCAGAGCGCCTCAAACTGGAGCAACGTAGGCCTACTTTTTGGTGTCAATGATGTCAAAAGTAAAATAAAAAAAACAAAACAAAAAAGAAAGAACTGTATGTCATAAATTTAATAATAATCTTAGGGAAATACCACCTAGGTACACAAAACTAAATTTAGTCACTCAACTCCCTTTTTTGTCTTTCCAAACGTAAACTGAACATTCAAAGCATCTGTGACTCAAATAATAAGAAAGATTGAAGATTGAAGATACTTTATTGTCATTATACATGTATGTACAACGAAATTAAGGTGCACAGTCGGGATGTGGAAAAAAATGTGAATAAAGAAATTCTAATAAACAAAATAAGCAATGTAAATCACACACTCACACATCAGCATCCATTCACTGACCACACAGCAAAACATCACAAACACATCAGTACCAATGTCTGCCAAATGAAATGTCTGTTATGAGACAACGATTATGCACACAATTATGAAAAACAAAAAATATTTGAAAACACAAATATGTTTCTTGTGTTATGTTATGTTCCTTGGATGTCGAACATTTTTCACTCTGTTCCCATCACATTTTTGTCTAATTTCTTGCTGGTTGCATTATGTCATCTGGCTTTGCCATGTAGAGTCCCTCTAAAATGGTATTGTCATATTATTTATTTTTATGTATTCTTATTCAATTTTTCCAAAACTTCCCTCGCATATGTTCATATGTTTTGTTTTTGTAGTATTGTGAAAGATCATTGCCGTTTTTCCCTCATCTGATCAGTTTCTGTTGAATTAATATTTTCTGGTTTTAATTTTCATGTTTTAAAATTGGTGGATAACATTAAGAAAACTCATTTATTGCCTAGAAACTGCAATTTCACATGAAGTCAATGCTCATACAACAAAAAATCATGAGGAAAGACACACTTTTATTTTGAAATGTGGATGAAGAATGTTTTTTTGTTTTTTTTAATTATAACATTGATAAACAATAACTCAACAGACAATAAAGGCGGGCTTATGTCCTGTTTAGACATCAGCTCAGCTAATACAAATGAATACACCTGATACTGGGCCTCACCTACATCATACAGAACAGTTTTTCAATGATGACAAACACAGTAGACAGCAAACCATACCCAAAGGCAATTTAACTTAGAGAAACTATTTTTCCAGAACACGGTGATCCACGGTGCCTTTCATGTCCTGAAAAGCTCCATAGAACTGTCTGAGGCACATAAATATTTATGTTCTGCACGGAAAAGCTTTGTTATGTAATGACAAATTCAAATGTATTATTAAGGTGATTTCTCAAGTTTAGCATAATCTTACCAGTGATTTTCCTTTTGCATAAAATAAATACTGCACCCCACATTAGACATGCTGAGTGATGCGGTCTATTTAAAATAGCCTTGGGCGAGACAGGCAGCAATAACAGTGAACAGATCAACTGGGATATCGGAAAAACCTTTTCTGACAACACACTATATATCTTTTATTAAGAATTAAGTGACAATATAATGCAAATAAAGACTTGTATTTACATTTGATATTAAAATCCCACCGGTGTTTTCAGTAAATTTAAATGATTGTACAGTAACTTCAGTGGGAATAGTGGTCACCAGACTATAAATAACAATAAAAAGGCAGTGTAATTCGTATTTAACAAGAAAGTGCAATGAAGCTGACAGGAGATTCAAGCACACCTGTATATAACCTGACAATGCTGCAGAGGGTATAATCACTTGATATCCAGCCTGTCAAAAATAATTTATATCACCAGTGTGAGTTTACTATGGGTGTGTATGGCTTTAAATTACACCTGCAATATAACAACTGTGTATCTCAACAAAACATGCACAGACAAGTGCATTCAAGTGTGTGCTTGATAAAGGGGTTTTACACAATGGTGGGAACCCAATGGAAAATAATTTAGTTGAACTTCCCTTTAATACAGTAAATACATTGTGATTGACCCATAAGAACCTGTCAATCACACAAAACTATGAGTGCACCACCTCCACTGTACATAATACAGGTGCATCATGGAAAAGTCAATTTCCTACCAGTAAAAATGCTTTATTTGAATTGGTCTTTTGTAATATTAAACTTTTTGATATCCTGGATTTTAGGTCTTCATTAAAGCAGAAGTAAGCGATCCGGTTGTTTTGGCTAATGCTGCGTTCCAGGCAGGCTTTTGAAACCGTAAATTACAGCTTCAAGTCACAACTTACGACTTTGTAGCGTTCCAGGCAACCCACTCGTGTTTTTCCGACCTGTTTTACCGGTGAAAGTCACTATAACGGCCACTCGTAACTTCCGACCCGTGAACTCGTACCAGATCGAACTGGTACGACTTCACAGGTCGGAAAAACACGAGTTACGGGCTGCCCTGAACGCACCATAACAGTCCTCGTCCCTACGTCACCACATTCACGGCGTCCCTTGGCTGCACACACAGCCCTGCATGCCGTTCTCTCTCCTCATTGGATAAAAACTGTAGGATACGAGAAATGTTTTCTCCTCGGCTCAGAGCAGAGCAGAGGGACTGACAGACCCGTGTTTCGGTCCAAACACTCTATGCAAGTGATTGCTGTCGGAAGATATAACTATTTACAGGGTTGCCAACTTTTGGTCCTGGGCTGGAGTGAGATTCTGTTGGCGGGGGGGGGGGGGGCTGTCTATAATAATAATAATAGTTATGTTTATTGTAGTTTTTCTCTCTGTCTCTCTCTCTCTTACACACACACACACACACACACACATTAGACCTGCAAACTGAGTAGGCTAGAGGTGTAATAGGTGACAAAATATATCCCTCTAGGGGGGTCTGGGGGAACCCCCCCCAGGAAAAAATTGTGATTTTAACATGTATTTGAAGCATTCTGGTGTACTCTGAGAAGAAAATAAAGGGAAAACACAACATTTGCTTCAGATAAGAGGGAAAAAAGCAGATCTGTGGTTCCTATCAATGGCTGGAGTGTATGAAACTGGTCTAGTGGGGAGCTCTGGCTTTTGGCCTGGACCAGCCTATTGAGCCTATTAATATATGAAAGGACAGAAAAGACACGTCCTGTGATTTTCAGTCTTCTACTACAGCCTGATGATACAAGTCAGGTCCTGAAATGTGTGTTTCTCTTCTGTAATAAACATTCTACATACCCATTCAGAGTTTGCAGGTATGGCACACGTGCATGCATGCGCAGTTGCGCACACACGTACACACACACACACACACACACACACACACACACACACACACACACACACACACACACACACACACACACCTGTTGCTGCGCTGTCTCTCTCTCCTCTGCTCTCTGGACTGAGCTGCCTGGCTGTACCTTTGTGCTACCCAGTCTGCATCTTGATTTTATAGTTTTCAACGGACTGGCCCAACAGCCCGACCGCAGGCGTCAGTTCGAGCCGCGTTCAGTCTGAAAACATAACTCGGTCAGGTCAGGTTGTGTCTCGGGCTTCGCTCTCTCCCTCTTTTTTTTGGCCATCGGATTCGGACCAAGTCGGATCCAGGCTTCAGCACCGTGCCGCTGTTGGTGGACAACTCCCCGTCCTACTGTGTTGTGATCACAGGCTTGAGCAGCCGTCCAATCGACACGCGGATAAGCATCACGCACACCAATCAGAGAGCCTTTTTTTTTGCCGAATCGCTTGATTTTGGCGTGAGAATTGTTTGAGTGGCGTGAGAGCGTGAGACAGGACCTAAAAGCGTGTGACACACGCCAGATGCGTGAGAGTTGGCAACCCTGACTATTTAAGACTTATATTAACACAAATATATCACTTACTTCTGCTTTAAATGTAAGCCATAATCATAGAAATTAAATAAATAAATGTTACATTATGTGTGTAATATTATTATTTTGTTTCACTTTTTGAATTGAACTACTGACATAAATGAACTGTTCCATTCCACTATTGTAATTTATTGAGATGCACCTGTATGTGCCAAAATATCTTCTTTGGTTTCATCATATTTCACATCATATAACAACTCTGTCTGCATTGCTGCAACACAGACAGCAGTCATCCAGTTCATACAATAGATACAGTGTCCATAGAATTCATCCTATGACCTGTGACTTATGTTTCACTCTTTTTCTCTGCAGGTTTCGGGTCTTTGAACCCGGAGCAGCAGATGGACTTCCCGCCCTGCAGCTCGCAGCACCTCCGCATGTCCCTGATCACATCCTCACACATGCTCTCCACGTACTTGTTCGCTGCAGGAGGAGGATAATCGATAATGTCAGGGTTTTCTTTTCTCTGACAACAAAGTGGCTCTCTTTTTGTGTGTGTGTGTGTCTGTGTAGTAGTGTACCTTGTAAACACTTCTGAATTGCGCATGCCTGCTTCTGACACGGATCTTTCGGTGGCATGTCTGCAAACAGAGCACAGCGCGTCAGTTTACAAACATTATCCGACGGTAATAAACAAAGACACATCAGGCTCCAGACTGATATTTACCACCTTTGTCGGTTCAGGAACTCGACATTAGATAGAAGTAGTCAAAGTCCTGGTTGAAAGGTTAAGCTAAAGTTAGCAGCTAACGTTACTTCCTGGTCCGTGGTGCTGTTACGTCACTTCCTCTACTGAAGTTTTGATCACGTGGTTCGTCTACAGCCAATAGAAAAACATCTCTAACAAGGCGCAACAGCGACAACTGGTGGTTTCTTCTGACAAATTCATGAACTAAACAAATATTAGTTATTTAAGCATTAATTTATTTGTTCATTTACTTTTAGAAACATGTTTAAATGTTTATACTTCTTTGGCTATGTTGCCTTTGGATATATAATGTTTGGATAGCCTATGTTGCTCTCTGTTATTTGCCCTGATACTGACATTGTATTGTACATTTAATAATAATAATTAAAAAAAACTAAATGAATACACACCATTTCATTTAAAACAAAGGATTTTTTGTTTTCTTTTCTTTTCTTTTTTAGCAGAAATTGCTATTTGTAGCTCTGAATCAAAAACTACACGTGTATATTTAGATAGGAGGGGAAACTATAAAATAATTCAGGTAAAATATATAGAAAAATATAAATAACACGTTTTTTATTTAAATTTTATTCATAAAGATAGGCAAATAAAGAAACGGTTCATATTTACAGTAATGGCCTGCTTTTCTTTAACATTGAGTATTAAAGTTGCAAGTTGTATACAATTTCCATCATACATTAACAATAATGTAGTCATCACTGCTATATTAAATGTAGCTACACATGTGTAATGTTACAAGATAATTTTATTAATAGGAAAATAAATCTAGCAAAAATATAAATTAGATACAGGATTTCACATGGAAAGCATAAAAAGTGATCTATAAGGTACTCTAAACTGACAATCTACCACAGGAATATTCATGTTAAAATACTGACAAATTAAACGGCAGTTGCCATAGGTGTAGTATATTCAGGGCTTTTTCTTTATACGATCTAATTCTGAGTGATAGCAAGATCCTGATAAATATCTGTTGAGTTATAGATGCATTGTCATTTCTGTCTCCAAAGCAGCAACAGTAAAAATCTCCTTGGCTGCGTGTCCTTGTATGGTCATCTGATCCCCTCCCCAGATTGTGTGATTCAAACACCTGAGTAAAAGCAAAAGGAGATGCAGGTTAGGACACGATTGGAGTTATGCATTTTCAAAGATACCCTCCTCTACTACTGTAATACCTTTGGTCTTGGCCTTGACGACGAACTGCTTGCTCTTCTTCTCCAGCGTGTTGGAGGCAGTGCAGGTGTAGGTTCCTGGGAGCAGTAAGGAAGAGGTAAGAACTGCTTCATTCTCCACCCTCTCCTGCTCGGGATTGGAGGATTGCCAGCTGTACACAGGTGTGGGATTCCCTGTGGCAGTGCAGTTTAAGGAGATTTCAGAGCCCAGTGTGAGGTCCAAAACTTCCGTTTCAGGACTGAGGAACGCTGGGGGAACTAGAGAGAAGATCACATAGCGATTAGAGAAACCAGTGTACTGGAAATATGAGAGCTCTACTGTATTTTGAGATATTTTTGGGGGGAATATAGCTTCATGACTCCAGTCCACAAGGACTTCTAATCCTGGCTAATTTTGTTTAAATATCTATGTGCACTGTTGTTTATGAATACTGTAGCTGTGCACGTTTGCATATGTGTATGTATGCGCATATGTTCGTATATGTAGGCTACATGTACATATACATTTGAGTGTGAGAATGTGTGATGGTATGCATGTCTTCTTGTTTCTTACATGCGTTGTTTTTTGTTTCTGTCTCTGCTCTGTGAAGCACTTTGGACGACTGTCACAGGTCTTTTTAACTGTGCTATATACTAAATAAAAGTGAACTTGAACTTGAACTTGACTCACAGTACACTGAGGCATTAAGAGGCTCTGAGGTCACAGTGGGAGGAGGTCGTGGTCCTTCCGGTCCCAGCTCCAGCTCGGCCACACACCGGTACTGAGCTCCGTTCTCAGCTTTGGTCGGCGTGATGACGAGGATGGAGGACACCTGGACGGGCGAGGAGGACGTGAGGTCGGCGAAGGAGTGGTTGTAAACCTCGGCCTGCCCCTTGTACCACCTCAGGGTGAGATACTGGACGGGAGCGATGTTTTGGACCTCACAGAGCAGCTGGTACTCCTTCCCTGCCACCATGGGGCCGGTGTGGTTCACAGGCCTGATTGAGACGCTGTCTGGGGTTTCTGAATAAATAAATAAATAAATAAATAAATAAATAAAGGATACACAAAGGTTTCAGGTCAGTCAGACAGCTTTAAAGGGATAGTTCACCCAAAATTCAAATTTCACTCATTATCTACTCACCCTCATGTCAACTAAGAGCTGTGAGAAGTTTCAGAGTCCTCCGTTCCTTCTCTGAGTTACGGGGGGGTCCGCGCAGCAGTATTTGTCCATATAATGGTTGTCAATGGATACCAACTTTCTTCATCCAAAAAGACACACCAAAAAAACATCCAAATACCTCCATACTGCTCGTGTGTAATGTCCCTCTTGTATTGAAGCCCCGACATGAGAAATTGTTCTGAAAACAATTAAATAAGTCTATATTTTAAGCTTGTTTGTAGCGGAAGCTCCCAGTGTCTCGGTTCACTGCTCTTCCTGTGTCAGTGCAAATCTCGCGTGACTTGCACTGACCGGCGGAAAAATTTCTCATGTCGGGGCTTCAATACAAGAGGGACATTACAGACGAGCAGTATGGAGGTATTTGGATGTTTTTTGATGTGTCTTTTTGGACGAAGAAAGTTGGTATCCATTGACAACCATTATATGGACAAATAATACTGCTGCTCTGACCCCCGTAACTCAGAGAAGACACGGAGGACTCTGAAAATTCTCACAGCTCTTAGTCGACATGAGGGTGGGTAGATAATGAGTGAAATTTGAATTTTGGGTGAACTATCCCTTTAAGTGATCTATTTATTGATTTTTTTGACACTGTGTATGAAAACGAGCTGACTCACTGTAGAGGACGAGATTGAGTTTCTCCTCACATTGTCTGGGAGCTGTGAAAAACACCCCGTAGCAGATGGGCTCCTCTATCCAATCGATGAGGCTGTCGACCTTCCACTGGACGGACAGCTCCTGCTGAGTGTGTGCAGCACTGATGGCCGACTCCCAACCCAGGACACGCACGGGGCGGACGGCTTCACAGGTGACCGACACCGGCTCCCCGAAACCCACCACCACCCTGGAGGGCTTCAGTATTAGGGAGCAACCCTCACCTGACACTGAGACATAAAGCAGCAGCAACACACACCATCATCATCCTCATCATCATCAGTCTTAAAATTCACTGTATAGGCTCCAAATAGGCTGCATGTACCTGTTACATAACTCTGTTACAACACACAGAGTCAGCCTAATATTCCTTAAATACACCTGTTCATAATAGTGAATGTGTAGCTATCTACTTTATTTTTAATCTCTGTGTTAAATCAACAAAATGTAGCTTTTACTTCCTAGGCCTGTTTATAGGATTACACCCTATAGCTTATTCAACAACAACAGAGAGTTAGGCCTATAAAGTCCAACAATATGCACACATGCACTGAAAAAAGAGGCTTGTTATCTAATGTAGAATATAGTGCAGTTTCCTAAACGAGGATTTGTTAACACACCCTGCTAATTACACTGACCTAAAAAATGCGAGAACTGCCCTACATTGCAAATAAATAGGATTTAACTCGCTCTTGCACGGACGGTGGTTTTTTACAATCGCTTAATCACCAATTAGAGATCACTATTTATCACCACACCGTTGTTGTTTTACAAGGCAATTACCGCGACGATTATCTGTCAGAAGTATAAGAGAGAAAGACAAGGGAATAACATAGAAGAAAAAAACACGTTGCCTTCAACATCTTACCCGAATAAAACATGCAAAACGTCAGGATCCATCTCAGAAAGTTGTTCCCCATGTTATATTTTCTGCACTGAGGCGTCGATTCAGGGGCGAGGGGGAGAAAATTCCTACTTGAACAAGCTTGGCAACTCTGCAGGGAACGATGTCGGGGAACAAAAGGGCCCCGTTCATCCCAGCTGACTTTGTGGGTGGGGGGTAAAAGGGAAAGAGGGAAATTTAACAGGTGGCAGGCCTCTAAAGAAACACAGGCCGAGCTTTAGTGAAAGCAGTGAACTCACACGCGTCCCAGCTATATACTGTAGGTATAGGCTACATATAGCTGTATGTATCTATAAAGTATAGATCTATGATAAAACACCAGAGCATGACTGGTTTCAATACACTGTGCAAACACCAACAATGTAAGATCATTAGAGCAATGTTTCATTTTTATTTTCAAGTCATGAAGTGATTAAATTGGCATAATAAAACTTTATTCTCTGTAACATTTGACCTTTGTAACTCAGTGGATCTGTCATACCACATAAATCTGAGCTCTACTCCCTAATGTCTCATATTTTTATAATGCTCGTTACATTCCAGCCTTAATTGCAGGCATAACTGTATTAAAACAAAACAAAACAAAAAAAAATTGTCTTGTTTCTTCTTGATTTCTCTCATATGCATGTGTGTGTGTGTGTGTGTGTGTGTGCACTAGATTCCTCTCGCCTCTGAACTCCAGGCTTTGTGAGATCCCAGCAGGCAGGAGTGTTGGTGTTGTGTGCAGCGTGTAGCCTGTAAAGACTCACACTGTGACCAGAATGCTGCACAGACAGATCAGCTCTGACCGCAACCGCCAGTGTGTGTGAGCAAGTGAGCGAGTAATCGGATGCTTTTTTTTTTTTGGTTGGTGTATATTTATGGTGAGCACACAGCTGGGAATCTCAATGCACAGATTACAGCACAGCACACATGCTCGTTTCACTTCCAACACGTTGCTCCCCTCTCTCCGAGGCATCCAGAGAATTATGTGTTTATGATAAAACTTTTTTTCTTCTTTTTTAACTCCATGACAAATTGAGCAATATCCACTCTGCCAGGTTGTTATAGCAACACACTCAGAGCATACACAAACAGTGCCTTTTTTTTTTTTGGCAAAAACCCCTTCAGTGGGAATGACAGCAACTGAACATAAAGAATGTGGTTTCAGGACAAAAAAAAAAAAAGGTTTATATTGGCAACCGTGGGCTGGATAATAAATGCTCTCCTTTACATTCACTTTGTTCAGTGCTAATTAGTATGGCAGTCTTAGCACTGTATAACGTAAGCCAGATTGAATGAGAGAGTGAGAGGAAGAGAGAGAGAGAGTGAGAGGGGGGTCCAAAGGGTTGACAAAAGACGGCAGGGAAACATAGTTTGACTTTGCCTCGATCAGTATTCGGCCAAAGGATGTCACTGATGGAGGAGTTGGCTTTATTCAACATGTGATGTGTATACGTACAGGGCTGCACATACTGTATATGGACCTTTAACACAACTGCAGTTCCCTTTTTTTCAATGTATTCAGCTTTCACAATGATAAAAGTTTTTACAAATGAGAACTGCCTGATAAACTTGTGGGATGCGGTGATTAATAATCAGGTCATTTCCATAAAAGCAGCACCGTTAATTCTCCCATCACATGAAATCGAAGGCACGTCACAGAAAAAATAAAATAAAATAAAAAATGGCACAGACACTCAGTGCAAAAATAATTAACATTCTCGAGCTGTGCCACTGTATAAAGTATAAAAACATACAGTACAACAAATGTCAAAGACATAAAAAGTACCTAACCGTCATTTGTGCATAATTCATACAAAAAATGAATAAAATACAATTAAAAAACGTATCCCACTGAATTACTCAGAGCAACCACAAGCATTTTCTGTAGCTGTATGCAAAAAGGAAAACTACATTTACCTGAGTACATAAAAATATGAGGATCAAGTCTAATCTCATGTACAAAGTTTTAACTTTTTGATCACTTGGGGGCAGAATAACTTTACAATAAGCTGACAAACACTATCATGGTCTTATCAGATCAGGTAAATAAAGTTTATCCAATGTTTTCAATTCATATTTAGTCGTTTCCATGTTAAAAATTCCTTCCCCAGTTGCACAGGTTGTGGTTTAATCAGAGCTTCCTTTGCTGGAGACGACTTCCTGCTGCAGGTCAGGGTACAAGGGTCATGGGTGATGAGCTCAGACCAAACCAAACCACACCAAACCACATACAGTAAATGTGCAGGCTACGAAGCCACAACAAGGAGTTAAGAAAAACAAAGAAGCTTTAAAGTGATACGCCAACATTTTAAAAAATAAACCATCTTTGCTTGAACCCTCCGTTTTGACCGATCTCGTCCCGTTACCGGCATTTGACCGCTCAAGATGCCTTACCGGAGAGTTTTGTCAGCTCTGAGACGAAGATCGGTCCGTTTAGAGTTGCTGAAGAGTGTCTTTGATTACTTTAGGTGGAGGCAGGCTACCATTACCCGTTTGAGCTAAGCTAATTACGGATGGATGGTGTCTATCTGCTTGTCATGGAGTGAGGCAAGAAATGTAAAAAAAAAAAAAAATGTTGGCATATCCCTTTTAGGCTCAGTAAAACTGACACACACTTTTAGTATTCATGTTCCTGGGTGTTTGATTCAGTCTCTGTGTTTACATGCACTTAAGTAAACAGGCCACAGTCAGTTTATAAATATATCCAGGATAGAGGCGGCATTTTGAAGTAGCGGGATCGTTTCTGGGAAAAGAGTGGGATGGTGAAAGTGAAACTAAAATGACTAACTATGCTTCAAAGTTTTCCATTCAATGTGAAACTAAAAGCAAATCTAAATGAGTTCATTTCCATTGTGGGACACTTGTGGTTCCTTTGTGTGATATAGAGACGTGTGAGGCAAAGCAGAACATGACTGAACGAACAGAATCCGGAAAGACAAGTTGCTAATGCCGCCAAAACAAACTGTGGGGGAAGTGGAAAAAGATCTTAATAAGTGACCTACTGCATGTTAACAGTTTCCAGGTTACCACAGTGCACTCATTGGCGATGACCTGTGTACCCTGGTTTCCTAAGTGCATGTAACCATGTTTTTTGTCAATACAACACCATTGATTAGTCAGGCTTTGAAGACAGTTGATGCGATTAAACAATCTCAGAAAGACACAGAGACTACGTGTTAGCAGAAATCCACCAACCACCTGCTGAGCAAGCAGAAGAGACCATGCCCCGGCTTTTAAGAAACATGTTATGACTAGATCACACAAATTTAGTAAAAAAGGAAAAATTTTCATCACAAAGCCATGCAAAATCTACTAAAAAGTTTTAAAAAAAAAAGTGATCCTCATTCATACAGGCCCTGACGACGGTTGTCCTCTGGTATAGCTGCCTTTGTTGCAAGAAAACGCGCCGTCACTTTTCACATAAATGGCACCGATAACGATGAGCACGACTGCCAGGAAGAGACCTACGCCGAGAATGACTGCCATTGTTGTTTGGTCCCCTGTGGGAGATGGGATGGGGAGTTTGTGTTATATTCTCTCTCTCAGCTCATCTGCTCAGGTTGTGGTTCTCTGGAGTTTCTCTTTTTCAGATAAAACACAATGCCCAAAATCAAAATCAAAAGAATGACAACAGCGATTAAAATCCCAGCCGTGGCTCCGGGGCGACTTCCTGCTGGAGAACAACAGCATGAGGGGATTATAGAGAATAACAGAGTGAAAGAAAGTGATATAATGCGATGACTTGGAGTAGTGATCTTACTTGGAGCTTGGACGAAGGTGAAATATTTGGTCGTGCTGCCCCGGTCATTGGACGCCGTGCAGGAGTACGTCCCTTCAAACTGAAGGTCCCAGGGCAAGGTGAGCTCTGCATCTTTGTGATTCTTAATCTTCTCTTGAATGGCTTCTGGGAGCTTCCACGTGTACACCGGCGTTGGGTTTCCTCCCGCTGTGCAGCTCAGAGTCTTGTTGCCGCGTTGTGTGTCGTTCAGCGTCACGTTTGCCGGCGAGTTGAATTTAGGCGGGTCTGAAGACGGACAGGAAATCAAGTTAAAGTGGATGAGACAAAGATAAATATTATTCAGTGAGATGTTTACACGAGGACGGCGTTAAAGAGCTCACACTGTATGATCAGTTTGTGAGAGGTCGACTGCGTCGTGGGAAGATTTGGATCTGCTGGGCCGAACGTCAGCTTCGCTTCGCACAAGATCTCAGCTCCATCGTCATCTCCGTTAGCCGTATATTCGAAGGTCTCTGACTTATCGACTGGAGTCCGAGTGTCTTCAATATAATGGTGATGTTCGATCAGCTGATTTCTTACGAGCCAACGCACAGAGAAGTTCATTGCTGGTGCAACATTGGTAACGTCACAGACAAAGCGATACTTTTTGCCTTCCACCATGGGGTTCGCTGGAATTGGCTTGGACATCTTCACAGTGTCCGGCGTTTCTGTAGAAAAAAAGGGGGGAAAAATGTTGAACAAACCTCCTGACATTAGTGGTATTAAAGGGATAGTCCTGCGTAAATGTAACCCATGCTCTAACGCACTGTGAGACAGAGTAGAACATCCGCTCAAGAGATGAAGTTTGCCGACTGCAAACTTCTCAAGTTGTAGCGACTTCAGCACGGACAGCCACATAGCAAAATACTGCTGTCTATGGAGCCAAGAGCCAACCGCCATCAAAAAAGCCACTCATAGCCACAAATAATACTCAGAACAAAACCAAACTTCGACAACACAACAAATACGGTCCCGGCACATACAGTAATACGAGGCACCAAACACCTCCTAGCTTTGCCTGGTTTCTATTGAAAAGAGACAAAAACAGCACTCACCCACTCTCCTCCAGCCGCTTTCTACTAATTTGGAAGCCCTAACAAGTCAATTACCGAGTGCAGTAGAAAAGTAAGGAGTCCAGTGACGTCTACTTCCAAAAATGCACGCACTGTGATAGTTTGAGCAACTCAGCTTCATTTATTTTCCCAACGCTCGTAAGTTATTGTTAGAAACAGATAGGGACGACAGGTAAGAACACTGCAATCGACTTGTCAGGGCTTTTCCCACAACTAGCAAGCAACTGGAGGATAGTGGGTGAGTTTTCTTTTTGTCTCTTTTCAATAGAAACCAGGCAAAGCTAGCAGGTGTTTGATGTCTTCCTGTTGACAAAGTTTTGTTTTGTTCTGAGCATTATTTGTGGCTTTTTTGATGGTCTGTCTGTGCTGAAATCGCTACAACCTGAGAAGTTTGCAGTCGGCAAACTTGATCTCTCGAGGGGTTGTTCTACTCGGCCTTATGGTGCGTTAGAGCATGGGTTACACTTACGCCGGAATATCCCTTGTAGTCTCATTAAAAACTGAAAAAAACTAAAAAAAACGTCCAGAGTTAAGTTGCTTACTGTAAACAGTGACTGGCAGGTTATGAGGGCACTGAGTGCCGTTGTGGAGATTGAAGAAGCACACCGGTGCGATACTCCAGTCTGTTACAGACTTTACTGTTAAGGTAACGAAGGAGGCCCCGTCTGTGAGCGGGACGCCGTCCTGCGTGGACTCCCAGCCCATTCCCTGCGTCACGCTGGGTGTTGAGCTGCAGTTGGCTGAGAACGAGTCTCCAAATTTCACCACAACTCGAGAAGGGCTCAGCGTAGCAGCACACTCGTCACTCACTGCATTTCCTGAAAGAAAAAACGGACAGATTAGAAGCCACACTGCAAGAAGCAGCCACCTTCAGTTTGAAACAAGTTACAGTTTAGTCGCGTTGTGGTCAATAACACCTAACACGAGACCGAGTCAAGACCAACACCTGAGAAAACCTGAGAAAACCAAGTCCAGGACAAGACTGAGAAATGTACTTTAAACCAGTGAGACGCTGCCACTCTACATTATAGTGATTGTTGTTGTTTTTTCTAAGCTTATCAGGAAACTTTCATTTTTTATTCATATTTTTTGAAACTTTACCTGTAAACGAACCCTTATAAAACAAGTGCACTGCTGCAGACAGAGTGCAGATCTAATCACAGACAATCCAAACAACTCTATTCAATTACATTTAGCAATCATATTATTACATATATTTATTCACATTGTATCAGATTAAAACAAAAGATAATGACTTTATAAATCTTTCCTCCCTGCTCCGCATCCATCAATTTAAAACCCACATCAGGTGATCATTAGTTTAGTCCATTAGATTGCCCATTAACCGCTGTCACTTCCTGGGGTGATAACACATCCATCTATCACTGATACCCACAATGAGACTCACAATATATAACACAACCACTACTACTATCGGACACATAGGACAGCTCCATATATAATGATCTCTTTGCTTCAGCAACCAAGAAAAGACATGTTTTCAATGTAAAATTAAATGTGTAATCAATGTATTGGAAAAAAAAAACTTGTGCCACCTGTTAGTCTTCAGACTACTTTCTGAATGAATCACCAAACAATAGTCAATCTATTTGTTTAACTAGCTCGGCATGAATTCTTCCACTTACTTACGTACTTCTCTTTCTCAATAACGAGTGACGATCCCAGACTGAATTATGAAATCATCCCTGATGACTTCACTGTACTTTTGTCACTTGTCGCCTGATTTATTTAGTCACCTATTGTTTCTTAATCACATAAGCATCTCATTTAAAAAAAATACATTTCCTGTGTAGTAAGAGCAAAAAAGAAAAGGAAAAGAAATACTCTATAAATCACCAGTATATTCTTATAAAACAAGTTCACTGCAGACAGAGTGCAGATCTAATCACAGACAATCCAAACAACTCTATTCAATTACATTTAGCAATCATATTATTACATATATTTATTCACATTGTATCAGATTAAAACAAAAGATAACAACTTTATACATCTTTCCCCCCTGCTCCGCATCCATCAATTTAAAACCCACATCAGGCGATCATTAGTTTAGTCCATTATATTGCCCATTAACAGCTGTATTCACTTCCTGGGGTCCAAACACATCTATCTATCACTGATACCCACAAGACACATAGGACAGCTCCATATGCAATGATCTTGGTTTCTTCAGTAACCAAGAAAAGACATGTCTCCAATGTAAAATTAAATGTGTAATCAATGTAATGTATGTATAAGAATGGCCACAATTAAAGGTGCCATATGTAAGAATGTGGCCAAAAACGGTTACTGCAGTCAAATTCAAAACACAGTGATCTTGTTTTTCCTCCCAGCCGTAGCAGCAGCTCAGTGGAAGCAGACCGGAGGCTGAAATTCCACTGACGCCGCCGTGACTGGGAGAGAGGGCTATGTGGCGCAACATGCCAACACGTAAATTCAAAACATAAACATGATTTGCAGTCTGCAAAAAAAGATTTTTAATGCGAATACTCTGGCTGTAGGCTACTATTGTTGTTGGTGAGTTCATCATGTTATATGAACATTATTCCTGAGTCTCTGTGACATATTAGGAGGATTTTACGGCCAGTTGCTTTAGATTTCTTATTGTACCTTTAAATAAAGTATAAATATAATTCACTGTACTTGTGCCACCTGTTAGCCTTCAGACTACTTTCTGACTGAATCACCAAACAATAGTCAATCTATTTGTTTAACTTGCTCGGCATGAATTCTTCCACTTACGTAGGCTACTTCTCTTTCTCAATAACGAGTGACGATCCCAGACTGAATTATGAAATCATCCCTGTGATGACTTCACTGTACTTTTGTCACCTGTCGCCTGATTTATTTAGTCACCTATTGTTTCTCAATCACTTAAGCATCTCATTTTAAAAAATACATTTCCTGTGTAGTAAGAACAAAAAAGAAAAGGAAAAGAAATACTCTATAAATCACCAGCTATGCTCCATAGCCATACCAGCCCAGGTATGGCCGTATATTCTTATAAAACAAGTGCACTGCAGGCAGAGTGCAGATCTAATCACAGACAATCCAAACAACTCTATTCAATTACATTTAGCAATCATATTATTACATATATTTATTCACATTGTATCAGATTAAAACAAAAGATAACAAATTTATACATCTTTCCTCCCTGCTCCGCATCCATCAATTTAAAACCCACATCAGGCGATCATTAGTTTAGTCCATTAGATTGCCCATTAACAGCTGTATTCACTTCCTGGGGTGCAAACATCCATCTAGGCCTATCACTGATACTCACAATAATAAGACTCACAATACTGTAAACACAACCACTACATCAACCCTATCGGACACATAGGACAGCTCCATATATAATGATCTCTTTGCTTCAGCAACCAAGAAAAGACATGTTTTCAATGTAAAATTAAATGTGTAATCAATGTATTTGAAAAAAAGAAAAAAAAGAATGGCCACAATTAAATAAAGTATTAATATAATTCATTGTACTTGTGCCACCTGTTAGCCTTCAGACTACTTTCTGAATGAATCACCCATCACTTCCACCAATCTATTTGTTTAACTTGCTCGGCATGAATTCTTCCATTTACTTACGTAGCCTACTTCTCTTTCTCAATAACGAGTGACGATCCCAGACTGAATTATGAAAACATCCCTGATGACTTCACTGTACTTTTGTCACCTGTTGCCTGATTTTTATTATCAAATGGGCTGGTAGGATAATTGGTGAGCCTCAACCTACCATGGCAGCCCTCTATGACACACAGCTGCAGCGTAAAGCCAGCGCTATTCGTAATGACTGCTCACATCCTTTGCACGGCGAGTTCCAGCTCCTTCGCTCTGGCTGTCGTTTTGTGGCCCCTAAGGGCAGGACAAAACGGTACAGAAGTAGCTTCATACCCACAGCAATTGTAATGCTGAATAGTAAAGCCACAAGGTGATCTTGTTCATATTGAACCTAGCTGACCCTAGGGACATGTAGAAGCACTTTTCTATGTAGAAGCACTTTTCTATTTCTACTCCTATGACTTTGACCATGTATTTTGATTATATTATCTTTTATATTTGTGATTTGTGTGTCATGATGTCTGTGTGTGGCTGTTTTTTATACTGGGATTGCTGAGTGCCTGTCTGCACAACAAATTTACCAGCTGGTATTAATAAAGAAACCTTGACCTTGACCTTGATTTATTTAGTCACTTATTGTTTCTCAATCACTTAAACATCTCATTTAAAAAAAATACATTTCCTGTGTAGTAAGAGCAAAAAAGAATAGGAAAAGAAATACTCTATAAATCACCAGCTATGCTTCCTAGCCATACCAGCCCAGGTTACACAACAACAACCTATAATTCACTAATCCACTTTATCAAATGCTGCATTATAAAATGTGGTTTGGGATTGATGGGAGCTGAGGGGAGTCACCACTTCCCTGGAAGAGGAGGGTCTGACTCATGTGAAAATCATCCCCACACACAGGATAATGATACAACTTTGGGATTCCCAGGATGGGACATGTAATATTCCTCTAGAGATAGATACAGAGTGTATGTTGTTGTTCTTTCGAGGCTCTCGTTTCTGCGTTATTTGTATTTATTTAGCCTATTGCACGTGGTATCAAGTGGAGGGACAACATTATTTCTATTTTTCTTGTTGACTAAAACGCATCGCCCCAGACAAAGCACAGCTGGGACTTTGCGCATGAAGTTTACGCATGAATGAAAGTTGGCTAGAAAGTGTGCGAGCTGCTTTGAGATAAGTATTAAGCGAACATATGTAAATCATCAGCCTTCAGTGGTGTCGGGTTAAATAATGGGCGTAGGCTGCTGGCTGCAGAAGCGACGCTGTAGCTTTCACTGTCATGACACCAAAAACTTCTCAGGTGAATAACCCCGAATTAAAAAAAAAAAAAAAGAACAACAACAACAACCGCACAATAACCAGGAACTGGAGAGAAAAGAGAGTTTACCTGCACACGCGATGAGGCCGCAGAGGATGAGAAGCCACTTCATGTTTCCTTTCTGAAACAAACACCGACTCTCTAACAACTCAATGAACTTCAGTTCACCGACAGACTGACTGACTGACTGACTGACTGAGGATTCTTAACCTGATTTCGCTTTCTGTGCCGTTTCTCTTTCACCTGGTGGTGGTGACGCCGACCTGAGATAAAGCCTCGAAGACGGTGCTGCGTTTAGGTGCACCTCGGGAACTCTGGCCACTCTGCACTCGCCACTAGTACTACTATGGTGAGACGCATGTTGCAAAGTCCATTTTTGGTGCTATGGTTTGTTCCGAGGCGGAGCTAGTGACACTCATTAAAGAGACAGTAGAAGAAAAATAAGAAGAAAGATGAAAGCAACAGCTTTAAGTGTTGCAAAGGAGCCTGGGAAAATTAGTTTAATCGTCTTATTTTCTCATTTTTAAACGTTTTCACCGCCTCCAACATATTTGACTTTTATACAAACCAGACTCATACAATGTTTGACTTAAAATCATATACAGGTAAATAAATAAATGTAAATAAATTCATTTTGCTTATGAAAAATGCTGTCTGATATAGCATATTTATTCATTTATATGTGTTTTCTTTGTAACTATACTCCAAAAGATCAAAGCCAACATTTCATAAACCATCAAGAAACCAGACATTAAGAAACATCCTTGTGCGACACTTGTTGAGCAATTAGGCTTCAATTGCATTATGTCCTACGGGACAGGAAGGCAGCATTACTCATCTTGAAAAACCTGCTGCCGACAGAATGACGTGTTTGTCAAAAGTGTCTTTTGATAGGATACTTTCCATCCTGTGTGAGGCTGAGATAAATCTCCAGGATTTCCACAGTCAAAAGTAAAACAATAAACATGTTGATACATCTGGATCCTTTGTAGTCTCATGTTATTGAGCCTAAATGAAAACATGTCAAATTAAACCGCATTTGTAAATGAATGGGGGCGAATTTTCAATGAATGAATGCACATTGTTTACAAAGCAACATCTTTTTTTAATAATAAAATACTGTTGTACGTCAGTTAAAAATATATACAGCAGTATTCAAAAACATTACGAACACACATTAAAAATGTTCTCATGTCCAGAATATCTCACACACACACACACACACACACACACACATACACACACACACTCAGGCCTTCAACTCCAACGTTTACGTTTCAATCTGCAGTCCGTTTTTTAAAACTATGTCTTTCACCTTCACCGTTTCTCTCATAAATAAATATAAGGTTTTTGCATTTACATAAAAAAATATCCTGAATATACAGTTCTGATTGACATTAGGCTCTAAAGCCCGCAGTCATTCAGTCATAGAAAAAGCATACAACTGTGGAACAAGATAATTTGTTCCTTTAAGGCTGGAGCCTGATAAAAGGCCAGGCACGCACGCACACACACACATAGGAGAAGGCCACAAACAGAGAGAAGTGCACAAACAATAGTGAAGAGGACAATGGGCTCAATTGATTGACACATTGAGCAAAGCTAGCGATATTCACACCTTCAGAGGAGCGGTGGACTTCCTGTTGGTGTGACTGTGAAATCCACTGCAGTCTCAGGGGGCACCACTTCTTCAAACACATTTTTATAAATAAATGTAAAAAAAAACATCACTATAGTGATTCAAATTGAAATGCATATCAAGGGGGTGGACTCTTAAAAAAAGGAACCGAGGCTTTAGTGTGAAGCCATGGTCAAGAAAAAACATTCATAAATCATATTAAACTTTGTGCTCAAGGGGGGAAAAAAATATCCAGTTTCTCTGAGAAATCATCAGAGTCACATTGTTTTGAGTCTTTGCTCCCCTTCTTCCTTCGGTCCAGTGAAAACAGGCACAATCCAGTAGTTTCACTTCAGTAAAATTGTGCAGCTCAGGTCAAGTTTGGTAATTTTCCCATAATTAGATTATTCCACGAAGGGTGAGATGCTATTTAAATGTAATGGGGGGGGTGGGAGGAGGAGGGGATTAACAGTAAAGTGTGAAGTTCGGAGGCGTCAGTCCAGTGTAGCTCATTCAGAGTGGTCAGCGTTCCCGTTCCCCCGAGGCACCAGCACCAACAACACCTGCAGTCGAGCGCTAAGACAGTTTGGTCATGGGAAACTGCATGTCCCAGCCGTTGTGAGCTACGTTGCCGTTGTGGTTGCTGAGTTTGGGGTTTTTAAGGCTGTAGCGGCGCATCTTGGTGTTCTTGTAGTAGATGGAGTAGATGAAGCAGAAGACGACGGAGATGCAGACGACCGTGAGGGCCACGAACCCAGCGATGAGGGGCAGGTAGTCCTCTGTAAACGAAACGGAAATCAGATAAAATCATCAACATGTTCCGATGAAAAACGCTCAAAATAACCAGCTTTGAATAAATATGTGTGTGTCACTGTCTCTGACATCATGCAACATTTTCCACTTCTCATTTTTCTGCTGCAAATTCAACAAAATGTGCTTTGCACTGTCTGTCAGCATGCACATTCACAGATGAAAACTAATTACCTCCTTACTATTTTAACATACTTTAACCCATGCTCAGGCAGGAAGACATCTGTATTAGTATTGTTATTATTACTGAGACACATGGAAGTCATTATTTTCGACAAAAACTTACCCAAACCTCTGGCCTTCTGCCCTTTTGTCTCTTTCTTTGTGCACAAATCGCTCAGAAAAAATAAATTAAAAATAAAATCTGCCATTTTGAAATAAATTTAAATGGCTGAATAGAAAAATATCTCTTTGACTGGCTTTTTTTTCTTTCTTTCTTTCTTTTTTTTTTTTAGAATCTGCTACTTAGTGCAGAGTTTACTTCTTTGCAGGAGATGCTTCTATTGATTAATTATGCACTAGTACTGTCAGGCTCAGGTAGAGATCAAAACCAGTCTTTAGATGTGCTGCTGTAAGGGAAGAACTCCCATGATGCACTCTGCTCTCTGTCTCTCTCTCTCTTTCTTTGACTTAAACTTTTATTTTCTCCTTCCTTTAGTTTGTGCTTCTCCTCTGTGTCTCTCTCATTCTGCAGCGTCTTAATCCACCACAACAACACTCAGTTATTATTATTATTATTATTATTATAAATTATCAATATCATATCATTATCAATGGCTATTTCCTCTATATCAACATAAAGTACAGCAGTTATTGGTCTCTCTCTCTCTCTTCACCCCATCACCATCTATTTCCCCTCTTTCCTTACAACAGTCAATAGCGCTTCCTGTTCGCTGTTGCCAAGTTTTTTTTATCACAGTGAAAACTTCTGAGTCTCTCTCTGTGATACCGTGAGATCCTGATCCGACCTTGTAAAATGAGACAACAATGTTTGTTATGATTTGGCTCCCTCTAACGTTTTTTATTGAGTTTGGTCTGAACGGTGGTTTATAGGTGACGGTCACACGCGTTGAGGGGAAATAATAATTTGAAGATGTTTATATATATGGGCCGATTGAGTGGAGTGGAGGCGATGAAAACGAAACAAACATCCCCTTGGTTTTAAAGCTGTGCAGCATGAAGGCTCATAGTGAGGGATTCAGGAAGACTTATAGACTGATGCTATTGTACTGTATGTAACCCAATATATCTTTTACTCTAATGATCTCTTACTACATGGCACAACCTGAATGTTAAGCTTCTTACCTGATCAATGACGACCCTGTCTGTTGTCTTGTTATGTTATGTCTGTTTCATTTGTACTGTGTTTATATACTGTATAAATAAAGATGTTTATAGAGAGCCTAAGCGGAAGCAGGAAGTAACGGTCGCCATGGGATCTCAACTCGGAAGAAAGTCTTCATGTAAGTGAACGGGAGTCAAAGTTTTATTTCGTGCTCCAATTGAATTGTGCCATGAGGAAAAAAACATGACCTCTACCTGTTTAAAACATCACGTTTCACGCCGAGAAATCAGCAGTTTGTTGTAAAACTATTGTAAAATAAAATTCAGAAGAATCCGTAACCAGAAAGACTACAGGTGGCGTAGGTGACGTCACACACCAAATGCCGCCCTTTCCCGTGTCAGTTGGTGACGTGTTTTTTGTGGGACACAGATTTGTAGTCCGTAGAGCGTCGTCACACAAAATACATTCTTCCGTTGCCGTTTTACGATAAACTGCTGATTTCTCGGCATGAAACGTGACGTTTTAAACAGGTAGAGGTCATATTTTTTTCTCATGGCACAATTCAATCGGATCACTAAATAAAACTTTGACTCCCGTTCACTTACATGGAGACTTTTTCCGAGTTGAGGTCCCATGGCGACGTTACTTCCTGTTTCTGCTTAGGCTCTCTATATAAACTATAAACCCATTCTCATACAATTTGTGTAAAGGGGAGAAGAGATCAAGATTTATTTCTTGGCTTCAAACCCCTTTGCCACAAACTTGTTTCCCCTGCTGCGGCACTTTGATAGATGATGCATGTTTCCTTCTAAATAAATGTACAACAGAGTTTTGATTCTTACCCTTAAAAATCACTTCGACCTCGTGGTAGACGGTGCCGACGTTGTTGGTGGCCGTGCAGGTGTATAAACCGGGTTCCTCCACTACGAGCACGCCTTTCCCTGACTCTAGGCCGTTCCACTGGATCACTGGAAGCGGGTCGCCGTCGGCTTCGCAGACTAGCTCCTCGGGGTAACCTCTGAACAGCGGGATCTCCTCTGGGAGCTTCGTTTTGTTAATGACGGGCTCATCTGCAGAGACACGGAGGCAAAGAGAGCGTTCAGTACTAGTGCTGGTTGGCTGTGGCATCCCTAAATCAACATTTTACACACTGTGCTTTTTTTCTGTGAGAAAATGAATGAATGAATGAATTTATTTAGAACATAAAAAATAAAATTTAAAAACAAAAAAAGAATACAAACAAAAGAGCAGTGTCCGAAAAGGAGCAGGTAGAAGTAAAACTTATATGACCCTACCCCTTTCTTACTTATCTATTAATAAATATATAATTTGAATTTAATTTAAAATTAATATTATTACCAATATCCTCAGTGGATATTAGTAATCATTAATAATAATATTAATTATATATTAATTATTATAATAATTAATAATCTACAAAAACAAATCATCCCTTAACACAACTCCTCCATATAACATTTATACTCCTCATATAACTCCTCAAAAATAACAAGCTCTCAGGCTGGATACGTCTCAGATGATACTGGGCCTGAATCAGGGTGTGTTGTGTCAATAATAATAATAGGCAGCCTGATCTGGAATCGCAAATATCAAATGTGTTTGTAGTAACTATCAAAACAGACTTAGGATATTTAGGATTTGTTTTACGTTGGGTACTTTTACAGCCCACAAACATGGCAGCTAGCTGAGCCAAAAACAAGAGCAGCCAATGGGATTACAGCATCAACACAAGTGTCTTGATACCAGACAGACCAAAATAGGGCTAAGATAACAGAGTTGTCCTTCATATTTGTTTTTGTTTTTTCTTCTGAAGTCACAGTTGATCAAACAAGTTTCTGTGAGATCTTGTGTCTGGGAAATTGCCGCTGTAACTACAAATGGCAGGAAAATGGGTTAAAACCGTCCTTTATCTGTCGCCTCCCGTGTTTTCTCATCAGAAAACCATCTAGCGTGCGGTCGGCCTTATGCAGTGTCGCCTGTTATTCCTCTAAAATGATCCAATAACATGTCCATCCATCACTTCATCATGCAGCTTATATATCAGCTTAATCTGAGGTGTAAAAAAGTAAAACGTGGTCTCACAGCGGACGATCATGTCCAGAGGGTTGGACGTCTTCTCTTCAGGAGACTCTTTCCCCAGGTCCAACTGAGCTGCACATCTGAACTCAGTCCCGTTGTACGTCTTGTTCAGTTTGATGCTGATGGTGTACGTCACGTTCATCGGAGATCTGGCGCTGAGGTTACCGTCTGTGTTGTTCCCAGGCAGAGAGTCATTCACTTGTGTCGAGCCTGAGGGACAAATCAACAAAAATAAATAAAATTGAAGGTAGAAAAACAACCAAACAAAATCAAACAATAAAGACATTGTTAGATATTGTGTGACAAATGTCTAACAATCCTTGGAGAGCCAGATGAAAAGTGTTTACTCTCGGTCCTGCCATCAGAAATTGATTTGACGTTTTTACATTTGTTGGACTCTTAAGAAAATAAACATCACATTAGACTCAATCATCCAAGGCGACTCACAAGTGACAGACAACTCTAAAAAAGCTTAAGAGCAGAGGGAGGCCGTGGTGTAAGTGTAAACAAAAGACACTTTGTTGGAGGAACATCTGTGCCAAGGCTTTTGATCAAGCTGCAGCGCATCTCTTGTTTTTATTTAGATAAGCACAAACTCATCCGCTTTGAACACAAGAAACAAGCTGATCAAACACCTGGTTTCTCTTTTACCCGTCACATCTGGCCGGTGACAACAACATCAACACTTCAATAAACTCCTCTCAGGACACAGCTCTGATGAACTTAACTACTTATTGAGGGAGATCAATGAACAAAGCAAATGTTTCAGCATTTATTCAACAATAAGCCAATGTTTCATTTTTCAAGATGCGTATTTTCTGCTTCGCCTATGCAACAACTTCCAACAACTTCTACTGTGTTATGTTAACAAGAGGACCAGCTCGTACATTAGCAGACACTATAACATGCTACTTTGGTCTGGACCACACTCATCCACGGGCAGCTCTGCCCTGTCAAATCGGAGAAACCTTCTCGTCTGAAAATAAACTTAATGATTCATAGAGACACCGGAGAGAGTTTCATGTTTACTAGGAAATATCTGTTCAATTATAACTCTGTATTGAGGCCATTGTTTGGGTCAAATGAGAATAAAAATTAATAAGAGCTGCAAGAGAGAAGAAATGTGTAAGAAATTTGAAGCAAGTAAAAACAAAAACTAACAAATTCAAAGCAACAATGATATTCTCTGACATTGTGAAGTCATAATGGAAAAGAAACTGGCAAATAAAAAAAATAAAAAACTCAAAAACAGCTAAAAGAACTGAGATATCCTCTGATATCAAAGAGACAAAAATCTGCAAAAAAAAAAAAGAAGAAGGAAGAAATGTAAAAGAAAAAAACTCAAACATCTGCAATAACAAACGCACAAATCACGGAAGGAAACACGCCGACACCTCCACTTTGCTAAGTTGGAAGAGAACAGGCACTTTAATGATGTTGTGATTCTGGGTTTATATAATAACAACTATTTCCTGATTTGCTGCCAATCCACCTGGGAGGTGGAGTTTCATCCACTTGAAGGAAAAATGAAAAAAACAAGCCAAGTCTGTGAAACCTCGCAAAACATAGAGACATGTTTCCTTCCCAAAAATTAATTTTCTAACCTACAATGGCCCCAGTGCACTGTTGTACCCCAATATGTGACACTTCTATAGTGTCTCTTATGTATTATTGCTGTGAATTTATGTCCCAGCTTATGTGTGTGTGTGTTTTTTTTTTCTTTTTCAGTGATGAAAGATTGTTTCACGTGCAGCTCGGCTGTCCATGGTAGATTTTCCTTGACCTCACAGAGAAGGCAGAGTGTGTGTGAATGCAGATATCCCACCGTTGAGTGTTGTGTTCGCATGTACAATGAACCACTTCACGCTGACTTTGTCTGCAGGAGCGACCTTGACGATGTCACAATGCAGCTGGACCTCTTCGCCCTCCACCATCTCTTCGCTCTCATTCACCTTACTCAAGTTACGGACAACGCGGATGGAGACGTCATCTGGTGCCTCTGCAGTGGTGAAGGAAAGAAAATCAGGATTAAATCAGGATACAAAATTGATTAAATGTGTTACAGTAAGGTGGTTAAAGTCTGACCCTCCAACATACAATATGTGGACTGAAAAAATAAGGTGAATATATCAAATGGAATAAATAACATACTCCCTTAGACTTCAAAAAGACACAATCATTAAAAAAGTGCCTGCCATGGGTATGCTATTACAGTGAGGAGCCGCTGTAGACGTTTTGAATCTATTCTATATTATTAATCAAATTCTTTTTATTCTTCTTTAGTTTTGTTTAATTTTTATCCTATCTTTTCTGTTATTACAGTCTCTGTTTCCTTTGTTGTGTCATAATTGTTTTCATGTCGCTATAAGAACTACATTGTGTTGAAAATTTGAGAAAACAGCAGATAATATGATGAATATGATGAATATGACTCTGCATGTATGATTTTAAATGAAACTGATATAACAACAAAGTTTTTTTTTTAGAACTGATGACAATAAAAATATGATAATAATAAGGTTGATCAATACATACTGTAGAGAGTGAAGTTTAAAGATTTATTGCATTTTCCAATTCCCTCAAACTCAGCAAAGCACACAGGCGTGGACTCCCAGTCTTCAGGGTTAACAACCCAGGTTGCACCAGTTATGCTGTTGTTCCCATCCTGCCAGTGTTGGTGCTTTAGATTGCTGTTGTTCCCGGTCGGCGTGCACGTCACATTGACTGCTTTTCCTTTGTACTGCACCACCGTCCTGTTTGGGGTTATTTCGATGGGGCATTCTGACGGGGCACCTGAGGAACGTAGAGAGAGAGAGAGAGAGAGGGAGGGACAGGGAGGGTGGATGGGAAATGTTATTCCAGTCCAAGTCAGTACATTATCCATTATCTTTACACAACAGGTCTCTACGTCCAGCGCTGTGCAGTCCAGTGAAGTCATGCTGAAAACACGCCTGCAGAAACAAAAGCTGCATCTGAGGAGGAAAACACTCAGGAAGGAAATATCCCTCCCTGAAGGAAACGCTGCACTTGCTGCCCACCATTCTTTGTGCTGGACTCGCCTCAGTATTTCATATCTTTAAGTCAAATGCGCCACATTTTTCAAGAATAATAAGAAATATAATAACCAGTTTTTAAAAAATCACATCATATCCACAGGCCTAAGTGGAGGCTTCAATGGTTTGATTCCCTGTGTAATACCTACTAATTACCAAACAGTTTAACTCACTCAGTGTAATGTAAATGGTTTTTCCAGCAGTCTTGACACACCTATAATTACCATTACTTCCCATTCAAAGTCTATACAACATGTAACATGAATATGAGTCATTAAATTCAGACTTTCCAGCCTCCTCTGAGCTTTTTTAAACACCACTGTGTTGTCTAAAGTTAGCAACTAAATAACCTAACCCAGGCCACAGCAGCCCATGAGCCAACAACACTATCCTATCCTGCTGCTTTTCCTGTTGATAACCTTTTTCTTTTTTTTTTCAGAATCTACAGGAAAGAAAAACATCAAGTCTGTAACTTTGTTTCCAAGAAGCTCAACTTACTGTCTGTCCCGCTAGAGCACGACATCAGCTTTAAAGTCAAAAGCACCGACAGGAGACGAAGAGAGTTTAAATCCTCCATCGGGAATAAAGTCTGGAGAGGTTGTGTGTTTTGTTTTTTTGTTTTTTTGTTTGTCCTCCCTCGTTTTTTCCTGTCGCTGGTCTTCCGTTACAGTCACACCGACTCGTGCGCCTCCTGCTCGGCTTCACACACACACGCGGCGCGACGCGCGAGCCAGCGACCAGTTGTTGACTTTTCGGGCGCGAGGCTAAAGCTAAAGTTATGGGAGAAGTGGAGCTACAGACCAGAGCTACAGACAGGCAGCTCCCAGTGCCCTGCTGCATCACCGGAGAGGAAACAGCCCTCCCCCCAACACTGAGCACACACACACACACACACACTCCACACACACACACACACACACTCCACACACACACTAGGCAAGTCTATAAATGTAGTGGTGAAACTAGGGCTGCAGAGTTAAGTTAAACTTTGTGCCAGCAGGATAACAGGGGGCTTGTTGGTTTGTAGCATTAGACAGAGAGGGATCATTTTTTGATTTGATGCTGGCACGGTGGAAAAAGTGGTTTGTGAAACTGTAAACATCCGATCAGAGTCTGTTTGTTCATGGTTTGGTTTGAACCCTGTGGCCTTCCTGTCTGGAGTCTGGATCTGTTTCCCCTGTGTCAGTCTGATACTGAGAGGTGATAAATGTTTGTTAACTTCGAGGAAAGAAAGAAAGATAGATAGATAGATAGATAGATAGATAGATAGATAGATAGATAGATAGATAGATAGATAGATAGATAGATAGATAGATAGATAGATAGATAGAAGAAGATAGAAGAGTTTTTTAATCAGAATTGACTGGTTGAGCTTGGAAATAAAAATGTCAAATGATGTTTTGGTTGCTTTTTGTAATTTGATATGAATGGAAGTGATTCTGTAAAATCGTCTCATAGAGATCACTGTCAAAATCGTATCATGACAGACCTTGTGATATTGGCAAACATCAAATCGTTGTCTATTGAATCAATATAATATTGTATTGCGGGTGCAACTGGTTGTTTGTGTTTGTATGCCAGCTTCATCACTCCTGCAACATCCAGTACAGATGGATGTGCGATATTATAATAAGTGGATTTAAATGTGTCACACATCTGTATTTCAGTGTGGATTTATCCACATAGGGCCAATATTAGGAGTAAAGTCATTAAAAATGTACTGAGGGTCAATAAAGTGGCCAGGTTAGTGCATCAGCCTATTGTGTTTATATTATTACATTACGTTGACCTCACCTCTGACAGTGACTCTGACTGTGTGGGAGACAGATCCTCTCTGATTGGAGGCGTTACATGTGTAGGTGCCCGCGTTGAGTGCTGTAGCGTTGCGGATGTGTAAACGGGACACTCCGTCTTCATCTTCCAGCTCCACATTGGCCGTCCGGTAATAACTCCAGGCGTACTGCGGCCGTGGGTTTCCAGTAGAGGAGCATTTCAGATACACATCAGAACCAGCCTCAACTTCAGCATCTTCAAGCTCCACGATCTGCGATGGTGCGTCTGCAGACAAACAGTGAAAACATGACAATTGGATGAAATCTAACAGATCCAATGCTGCTGACTGACTGCATATGTACAAATAATCTTCATCAGTGTGACTTACATGTGACGGTAATCTCCACAGTGGCGTCGACAGTAAAGATTGAGTTTGAAGCGGTGATTGTGTACTGGCCTGCGTCACGTCTGGTTAGGTTTTCTGGAAGCTCCACCTCCTCATCATCTTTGGACCAATGGACCTCAGGTCTGGGGAAGCCGCTGACGTTACACCTGAGGGAGTGAGGAACGTGCTCCACAGCAGTGTAGGAGCTGGGACAGTCCAGCTCTGGTCCATCTGAAAACAAAAACCCAAAAACATTTTCTATTTTAGACACAGGGGGGAAGGAAATAAACGTTACAGTCGAAGCTGCATGGCAGTCTTCAAAATGGCATTTAAAGGGTTAAAATTAGGACAATTATTGAATGTTTGGTAGTTTTGAGCAGAGCTAAAGAGGCTTAAGGTATTTTTTTTTTAAAAGCAGAAAAAAATATTGATATATGATGATTTTATAGCAGTTCTTTTGTGCATCCATTTTTGGCCACTAGGGTTCCCAATGGGTGAAATTTTTTAAATCTGACACCACTTAAAAAATAGTAATGCAATGAAATCAACACTATTCAACAACATGTCTTCAAACTGGCATTTAAAGATTTAAAATCCAGAAAATGTATGAACATTTGGTAGTATTGAGCAGAGCTTAAGTGGTTTAAGAGATTTATGCAAAAAAAGCACTAAAAAATATGATGATTTTATAGCAGTTCTTTTGTGTGTCCATTTTTGGACACAAGGGTCCAGGATGGAAATTGGAGGAACCCACAATGGTTAAAGCAGAAGTAAGCTGAATGTTTGTGTTAATATAAGTCTTAAATAGTTATATCTTCCGACAGCAATCACATAGAGTGTTTGGTCTGAAACACGGGTCTGTCAGTCACTCTGCTCTGCTGTAAGCCGAGGAGAAAACTTTCCTTGTATCCTACAACCTTTATCCAATGAGGAGAGAGAACGGCATAAAGGGGCGGTCCTCTCTGTGTGTGCAGCCAAGGGATGCGCGTGAATGTGGTGGCGTAGGGACGAGGGCGGGGACTGCTAACTCCATCAGCTGACAGGAAGTTAGCCAAAACGACCGGATCGCTTACTTCTGCTTTAATACGAGACCTACTGGGACCTAACTAAGGGCAAACACTTTAAATATGATATCTTAGAAAATATATTGGAGTCAGTGAGTGCTGCTGTGGTACTGCCATAGAAACTCAATGTAAAACTCACACAACACAAAAACATCGCGCTGCAGTGTGAAGCTTGAGGCACCCTCGGCCTCGATCTTGTACACTCCTGCATCCCCCCTCTTCAGAGGAATGCGCGGGTCGATTGGATTTCCATCTTTCATCCATCTGACGTCGGGGGGAGGATTTCCTTCCACGGGACAGTGACTGGCCAGAGTTTGTCCTTCCCATATGGACACGTTAGACCCGGAGCAATTTATAGGCACATCTGGTCCATCTACACACAAGCAGCAAAAAACAAAACAAAACAAACGTTCATGCATTTTACTTTAACCAAACACATGAAAAGCAGCAAAGACACAAATGCTAATGGCAACATGAGATACTTACACTGAACTGTAATATTATACTCTTGTGATGGTAGATTAAACTGCGGCCCCAATGGCGTCAGGTCCATGTGTGCCTCGCATCTGAATCTAACGCCATCGTCCCGTCTGGTCGGTGTAAAACTGAAAACAGTTGAGTGGTTCACTGGCTTCTTCTTAGTGAGATTGACAAAAGTGTCCGTGCGGATCAGCGTGTCCTCCCTGTACCACCTGACTGTGAGGTTTTGCACCGGTGCAACTTGGTCGATGTCACATGTGAACTTGTGTTCGGTGTTTTCTCTCATCACACCATCCGGACCAGTGGAGCTGATGCTGACCTTCTCTGTGAACTCTGGAGACGTAAAAATAAAGAATTAGTTATTACAGTCACATGTATCACAGCCTGTTATGTGTTCAATACACGCAGCACTTACTATAAACTGTAATGTCTGCCCTCTGCATGCACTGTTCTTTAAACGAGCTCTCTGGTACAGGGTTTATGAAGCACGCAACATAGGGGTCCCACTCTGTCAGCTTCTCCACAGACCAGGTCATATGGTTGACTTTTCCTGCCCCTGTGGCTCCTGCTGGGACCTCCCAGCCCAGATTCTCGAAGTCAGTCTCTGATGTGCTGCAGTTGATCGAGATAGGATCTCCATGCTTCAACACAACGCTGGGGGGGTTCAACTCAATGGGACAGGAGGCGTGCACACCTGCAGCAGCAGCAGCAGACACATGTGGCACATTTGCAAACACTTTTATTTCATTTATTTCATTAAATGCAGTTATTTCATCAACAGGGGGTGAGATGTTCACACTTATGTTCGCAGTTACAGTAACAGACATTGTTGGGGTAGTCTTTTGTGGTAATTATTTAGTATCTATTCAATTTTTATCATGCTTTTGTGGTATTTATTCATGTCCTTCTCTTTTTCAATGTTTCATGATCATGTTTCATTGGCCTTATTGTATGCATTGTTGTGCATCTTGTGTTGTGTTTACATTATCTGTTGTCCCCTGTGCTGTATGATTTTTTTTTTTACCTGGAGGTAAAGGTTGAGTGTGTGTTAAGTGTGCGATTGCTGGTTTTGTTTTTCGAGTTCAAGTTCAAGTTCAGCTCCAGCATCTCACAGAAGAATCCTGCCTACGGATGAGTGGTAACTTTTTTCACTTTTTTTTTTACCTGGAGGTAAAATAGTTTCCCCATCAATCAAGCTTAACAATAACCAACAGCTTGTAAAAACACTTTCTTACTGTTTTCTAATATGTCGATGAATTCAAAACACATTTTTATCGTACAGTATCAATAATATGGGCAGCCAGAATGCAAGTGGTCTAGAGTTTTTACAATGAAACTCCTGCAGATAAAAAAGGTCAACTATGAGCAAACAATGGCTGATGAAACAATGCCAAATGTAGCACAAAGAGCGTGTGTTTGATGGAGAGTACAACTGAAATAGACTGACTGCTAATAGTGGGCTGGGTGTGGAGAAAGCGCCAATAAAACTGGTCACTTTTCCTCTGCACTTTCCCCGAATTGACAAAACTAAACCACAGGAAAATCGTTCACCTCTTCCCCATTGAAAAACAAAGTGAAAGGGGAGAGCGTTGCTTGTGTAATTGTCACTAAAGTAAAAGAAAACGGGGGAAATGGGATTAAAAATGATAATTCGTCATTCACCAGAGCAACAGTCTGTGCAAAAAGGTTTTCAACGCCCCCCCAGCAGTGACGATTATAAATTGGGCAAAGAAATGCTCTCAGGGTTATTAAGGTCAATCCCCAGCTTTCTTTCCCTGTTACACAATCTCAACAAGAACAAACACCAATTTAACACTTTTATTTTGAAGGAACAAAAGGCGGTGGTTTTATTCTGTGTTTTTTCTTGAGTACATAACGTTGTTGTTGTTGTTGTTGTTGTTTTACTCAAATTAATGTTATTTCCCAGTTTTCTCGCACTGTTACACAACCTCGACAAGATTAATGCCAATGTAACACTTTTATTTTGAAGGAACGAAGGTGATGGTGGTATTCTGCTTTTCTTGTAAAGTAAATATACCGATGTCTTTAGTCTTTACTCAAACTTAATTTTCTTATATTATAGTTATTTACCAGTTTTCACACCATGTTACACAACCTCGACATGAATGATGTCAATTTAACACTTTTATTTTGAAGGAATGAGGCTGGTCCTATTCTGGATTTACTACAAAATAAATGCAGCTACTACTTTACTCATATTCTTGATTTCATACTGTGATTTTCTTTCCTTTATTTCTAATTTATATATATATATATATATATTTGTATGTGCCCTCTTCGCTGTTGGAGGTAATGGTCAGAGTTTGTCTCAGTAATTTGTCATATGATACCGCTCCCTTCTGGTTAAAATAAAGTTGTGCACCCACGTAGGCTACATAACTCATAATTCATGATGATGCTGATCTTTATCACACTTTTCTTCTTTGCTTTAGCAGCGTTTATTAAAGTTGTTTCTAACCCAGTCTCTCACACATACAGTAAACTCACTGTGGAAAATGGCAGAAAAAAGACTTCTTTTTTTAACGAACATGGTTTTTTTTGTATCCTACCTGTCGCTATGAGAAGGAACCCCGCAAAAAGCCCAAGAAATGCTGTCGTCCTACTCATTGGACCAGAACAATGTCTCCTCTGTGGTTTTAGTCCAGCTCGGCTGCTCTGCCGCTGTGCTCGGGTAAAGCGCTGCTCTGCTCCACGGGACCAATGAGGCGCATTGAGAGGAGAGGGACAGAGACATGAAGCCAACAACACACTGGTGACCATGCTCTCTCTCTCTCTCTCTCCCTCTCTCTCTCTCTCTCTCTCCCTCTCTCTCTCCGTGTCTCTCCTCCCCACACACACACCCTGTGTACAGTGGATGGTGGTTTGTGTGTGTGTGTGTGTGTGTGTGTGTGTGTGTGTGTGTGTGTGTGTGTGTATTGGTGTGTGTGGGAGATATTTATGAGTCACACAGTAGCCTGGCAGTTAATGTGTGTAGTGTATTTTTAGAGCATTAAACAGATTCTTGTGAACATGTAGCCTAATATAATATGATTTATCATGTAGTAGTCACAGTGTAAACTGAACATAATAGAGTCTGAACCACTGGCAGCTGTTACTGTATGTACAGCAAAGATCAAACTGAGACACTTTACACTTCACATCAATAACAAGTTTCTGAAGCGTTTGACTTTTTTTTACTTAATTACTTCATACATGTGAGCAAAACTGACATAGTGAGGTTTATCCTGTTTATATAGTTTTCATACTGTACATAATGTTTATAGTATTCAAACAATATGATATGACTAGACCAGGGGTGTCAAACATGCGGCCCGTGGGCCATAACCGGCCCGCCAGAGGGTCCAATCCAGTTGCTGCATAATTTGCCATGTGTGAAAATTACGTAGAAGACATAAATTGATTTTTATGAATTGTGTATTTTATTCTTTGTATAATTTGTCCTGCTTTTCTTCTTTTTAAGGCTGCTGTCATGAACTAATTTCCCCTCAGGGATAAAATAAAGTATAATCAATAAGAGGCAGAATATTGCTGAAGTTGCACATACTTTTTATCAAGTAATTTCAGGTTGTTCATAATATGTTTTGTAAAAGGATAGTTCATTAACTGTAAATATCTTAATAATGCACTAAAACAAAGGGAAAAAGTATTACTTTTTATTTATTTACTGGTTCGGCTCACTTGAGATCAAATTGCAATTGTTTATGGCCCCTGAACTAAAATGAGTTTGACACCCCTGCACTATAGACTAATATATGAGAAACATATAGTATTTGTACATATATATTAACATTATTTTCAACACATATTCCTCTGTGTGGGACAAAAAATGACAAAACTTAAAATATATGAAAAAAGAAAATAGAGTATGTATGTAGGCTACTGTAGGCTACTTAGTTTGATGACATTAAAGAGGATCTATGTAAGTCCGGTCGCTTTTCCGCTGTTTTGCCAACCCTCTTTCTGGCCATGTGCATTTGTTTACTACGAAGCCGACTAGAAATCAATCAGTGGAGCGGTAGATAACGTAATATATCATAATACGATGTTACAACGTGCATATTTGTGTGGTTTAATCCGTCATAAACAAGAGATTACGGCTACGGCTTTGTGTCGCGGTGCTGCAGCTAGAGACGAGAGTTGGGACACCAGGGTGGCGGAGTTGATCTTGCAATGTTGGTTTTCAGCCAAGAGATGCAAGAAGTGACAAATGTACGTGGAAGTCAGAGAGCCTCCATTCGCCCTGTAACAAGTTAAGCCGTTTATTAAACTCATTCATCACAATCACTCCAAAGTTGTTTAATTAAGGTAAAACTCCTGCATGGTTCCTCTTTAAAATGCATCTCATGTGTGGGATTCAGTTGTGATGTCATGGTGTGATGAATGCTGCCAGTGTTTTTGTGACATGAACATGCCGCTTCATTTTTATGTTAAAGCACATTTCACTGCAAATCTAAAATTAAAACATGTACAAACACATTTTTCTCAAAACGGATATTAACAGGAAGTACTGCATAAGCAATATTTTTGCTATCAGAGTAAAAAAAAAAAAAAAAAAAAAACCCACAGAAGAATCAAATCTGATGACAATGACGGTATCAAGTTCCTTTCCTCAATAAGGTTAAAGTTAATGTTCTGTACTATCTGTGCTTGAGGTTTTTTTGTATGCCTACACTGTCACCACCAGCAGCAGCGCAACGATTCACTCCCACACACTCCAGTGTTTCCAGCTCTGCCGTCACCATGTTTGTGAACATGAATAAACACGTTTTTCACTTCTGTTTCTACTGAATCGAACAGTAATCTGTGTCTTATCAAGATCACATAATAGCTTTTGGCTTTTCTCCAAAGAACACATATCCTTTCACTTTCAGATGGAAGAAAGTCATTTGGACTTTCCAACACCATGTACTCACATCCTGCTTTTAGCTGTTTCATATTTCAGCAACGCCAGGATGCGCCATGCGTGTGTGTCATGTGAGTTCCTTGAAACTGGGATAAAATTTACCCAGAGGTACTGAAGGCATGGAAGCAGGAGTATTGACAGTGAGTCACCTTGAGGTGTTGATTTCCAGAGAAACCTGGCACTAGATAACAAGTCTGGGGGCCGAGACACTGATTACAGCTAATTCACTGGAAACCCACAGTACTCACTTCTCCCTGTGCTCTTGTGACCTGCAGAAATGCTGAGTATTGAAACTATATAGTGGAAGGTTTTTTTTTTGTAGTGGAAACAGGGAAAGTTGGACTGTCCTGAGAATAAACAGCTGCACACAGCAAGTTGTCTTTAATCCAGCTCGGGGTCAGAGGGCATTTTAAACAGCCCATTGGATGGGAGCAGAAGGACAGAGCAGAGGAAGATATGCAACAAGGGAGGTAAAACAAACTGGTGGTGAAGGAGGGCTCGGGGTAAGAAAACAAGCATTGAGATTCCAGTCATGTTGCTGAAACACTCCCCGTTCAGAGAGAATTTAAAAAAAGACATGACATGTGTTATTCTCCTCTCTCTGCTCTCTTGCAGGCCAGGAAGTTTTTTTTTTCTTCCTTTTTTTGTTTTACGCAATAGCGAATCAGAGAGTTTCACAGCAACAAACCACAAACAAACAAACAAACAGACCTGAAATCTCAGACTCCTAACTTTTCCCAGACATCATCATCATAACATCAGAGGAACTTCCTGTTCATGTTGAACAACCTACGTCGCCTCTTCACCGTTTCTCAATCATTTGGATAAAGTTATCATGAATGTTTACATAAGGGAGTCACCTAATGAATAGCAGAGTGAGAGATGGGAGGATGCAAGACGCCCCCCCCTCTCCCATGATAAAGAGCTTCTTGTACTTCATAATGTACAAACATTTATCCCTTTCTGGCAGTGAAGTATAATTATAGGTTTGCCAACGCAGACGACCGACATGACTTCACTTGGGAACTTTTGCCCACCCTCCCTCCAAAATAAAATCTCATTAATCTCACCACAGTTTTCGTTTTCATTGTTTCTGTGCCGTCACAGATTTTTCCTCTGGTATATATAAGACCAGACACTTGGGAAGTTGTATAATAATGGAAATCCTCCACCACTTGAATAAGCGGAAGTGATGATGTAAAAGGTACAATATGTAACTTTATAGGGGGGAGGGGGGAGCTGTTGATGACAGAAATAAATTACCTCAGTAATTAACGAGAGTAAGGAGGATGCCAGGGCGTCCGGTAGGAAGTTTTACCCCTTCAAACATTTTCCTCTCGCAATTTTGCAATCAGGATATGGTTCTGAAAATATGACAAAAGGCAAACACAAGAGGAAACACTTGACCACAAGCAGGTAGAGGAATGAGAGGCCGGGCCGAACCAGAGATTCATGACTCTGTTGACCTTGTACTTCAAGAGAAAAACACACATGTCACCAGCTTCGGCGACCAGATGCTACTTCTCACCCTCTCTCTGTATCAGTGTGGGTACTTAATGTTCAACCAGTGGATTTGCAACACATTCACTGCTGTAACAATATGAGCGTTATCCATTTACTGTAATGCGATCACGAAAAATGCATGAGCTAAACAGAGATCCCTCTGTGCCCACAGATTCCCCGAGTCTCTGCTGGCATTTTGAAGCCACTTTCTTTATTTTGTGCAGGAGAAGAAAAAAAAAAACCCAGTGTCGTTTTCCAAGTGTGCTCCATCACAGATATTGTTCTCTCTCTTTCTGCCCTTGTTGTTAAGTGCTTGGAAATTTGCATGATAAGGCAAAGAATAACCTTGAGTTCAGCTGACTCATCTTCTTCTAAAAAATGGCGAGTGTTAATCATCAGCTTAACATAACTCTCTGACAGAAGCTCTTAAGAATTTCAGAATAAAAGATGTTCTGTTGCGGACCCAACACGTTGTTAGGCAAGGGAAGCCGTTTGTCTTCATAATCACATTCAACTTGAATTTGGTTGCAACACATTTCCCCTCATCATTTCCACGCAGGCCTCTCACCCTGCACAGACTTCCCACCGAGAGTTAACTCTCTGGCTACATACCACAGTGTTGAGAGAGATGAATTCCCCTGCCAAGCGTTGCATTCTTGCCTTGATCATTAAACCGAGCCGGGTTCATATCTGGGATTGCATGTTTGCTTTTAGGAAGGATACTGTACATTTCTTCAGTAGGCTATCACAGGTCCTACTACACCAAATCTTTGGAAAGAATCCCAAAAACTTCATCACTCTTCAAGATACAAATCTGCTTGATCAGTGACTAATGCAGTCCAACCTTTTTTTTTGTGTGTGAGAACATTCAATGACTAACACAATTCTGTCCTTTGTAAAGAGAAAACACAATAATAAGTGTAAAGGTACAGATGATGCTGACTGGCAGTATCGTCATTTACTGGAATAAACCGAAGATAAAGTCAGAGAAGATAAAACAAATTGGTCCGTCCAACCAATAGCTGTTGAGAGTGTCACCTTATTGTGGCACAAGGAAAAAAAAAAGTCAAAGGATAACAGAAAACAGACAATTGATGCAGACAAAGGTGGAGGACATGGCGCCTGGCTGATTGAACCATAAGCCCTGTTTCCACTGAGGAAGTTCCGGGTAAAGTTTAGGAGGTGGGAAGTTTACAGGAACGTCCTCTCACTCAGCCCTCTAGGCCGCTGTGTCTCCACTGTAGAGTCGGGACCCATCCACCAGACTCTTGTGGCAAATTAATCATTGTGCAACAGTTTCGATTTGTTGCACAGTGGGTGTGGGACACTTTTTCTTGTTGTTGTTGTATTTTTGTGTCAGCGAAGACCCTTTCTAATAATGCTGGGTTTAAAAAAAAAGCGTATTTTTGCGCTTCCTGTTGGTGTAACATCCCCCTACACAGAATCAGCACCCAGTAAACCTCAAGCACCACCCAGGGGTTTTACGGGCCGCTTGGAGGACCGACCCCAATGAGGCATGGACTCACTTAGCCCCGTAAAAGCTCCAGGAGACAGGTGCCCACAAAACGCCACTGAACACACCTATGAGGCAGCAGAGAAGGCTTAACGGGATAGTTCAACATTTTGGCAAATTTTGGCCCATTGCCATAATCCCTATAGTTTTAGGAGTAGGTTCGCTACCTTTAATTGTCGGTGCAATTGTTGGATTGTGTATTTGATGAGTTTGATGAGGGAAACCAAGAAATCCCATGAGCCTCCGTAGCGTAGCTCTGAGCAGCTTGCGGCTCTGCTCCGCCGTTCTTGCACCGACAATTATAGGTAACGAACCAACTGCTATGACTATAGAGATTATGGCAATCGGCCAATTAGCTAAAATGTTGAACGTTGTTTAAAAACCAAGCCTATTTTCTAAAATAGAAAATTGCATATTGAAAATTGCATATCCATAATAAAATGAGTATATCTCTGTCTGCAACCACATGGTCTGTTTGAATACTTTTGGTGTCATAGTAAAGGGAAAAAAATTAGAAATTGCTGATATGTGTAAATTTCAGTATGTATTTTACTAGTGAAGAGTAAATGAAGATGGCACACAAAAAAAATTTAATAAAATTAATATTCATCCCCCACAAAAAAACACATTTTAGAGGAGTGTCCTTCAGAATGATGCTAATAAAGCTCAAAACCTCTATCAAATGATTGTACAATGTATGAACATTATCTCTGCAGTGGTTGATTCTGATAAAGTGAAGCAGGACAAAATTATTGAGATTTTACTACAAAATGTTCAGGCAAGCTTTCCAAAATGTCAATTTTTGGCACAGCTTGGAACCACCTGCCACTAAACCATTGTTTAATCTTTATTTTCACATAATTTGCATAAACTAACTGAAAAAGAATCAACCGGTCCGGGACTAAATAACAACTACTTTCTAGTCCATCCCTCTGCGTCAATCTGCACTGAGAGCAGTTTATTTGGGTGCAGTTACGCCTGGCTCTATCTCTGCAGCAGATTGGTTGATTCGAGTGATTGACAGCTCATTCGAACCGTAGAGCCAATAGAATGAAGCTAGACCCACGTCGATGTGATTGGCCGCACTGGCAGCCATGAGGCAGCCATGAGCCAATCAGAAGCAGCCAAATCCTGAAATGTGTGACACGCAGGCTGTTGTTGAAAGTTTCCCCGCTCCCCGTCCGGACCGATTTAGATGTAACACCGGTCAAAGTTCAAACCATTAGACTGTGGTTCAAACTGGAAATATTGTGGATTTACCCATAAAACAAACTTTTCACGGCAAAACAGCAAAGGTAAGAGGAAATTTACAACCATGTTTTGGCCAAGCAGTGTCTGTGTTTGCTCGACTTTGCTCGTTGTTAGCTTCTCTCTCTGCCACTCTTCTGTGTAGCTTCTGTGTAGCCGCGGGTGCTATACCGGCATTAAGTTAGTTTAACATTCAACATTCATTTGACATTCAAAATATAAACCTATTATGTGCTTCAACCGTTTGGGTGAACGATGTCAAACCAACTGTGCAACATATAGATTAATATTCCTCATCTGCCACAAGGCTTATTTTTCAAATATATCTTTTTGTCAATTTTTTACAATTAAAATAAATAAATAAACGTATTATACTCCCTGACCATTTGACCTCAAGATGTCAAACCAACTGTATAAGACAGATATGAACATCCCTCATCTGCCACAAGGCTTATTTTTCAAATATATTTCTTCGGCTATTTTTTACAATTAAAATAAATAAATAAACGTATTATGCTCCTTGACCTTTTGACCTCATGATGTCAAACCAACTGTATAAGACAGATATGAACATCCCTCATCTGCCACAAGGCTTATTTTTCAAATATATCTTTTTGTCAGTTTTTTACAATTAAAATAAATAAATAAACGTATTATGCTCCTTGACCTTTTGACCTCAAGATGTCAAACCAACTGTATAACACAGATATGAACGGCTATTTTTTACAATTAAAACTATATATATTTACCCTAACCCTCTACTAATATATTTGAAAAATAAGCCTTGTGGCAGATGAGGGATGTTCATATCTGTGTTATACAGTTGGTTTGACATCTTGAGGTCAAAAGGTCAAGGAGCATAATACGTTTATTTATTTATTTTAATTGTAAAAAATAGCCGAAGAAATATATTTGAAAAATAAGCCTTGTGGCAGATGAGGGATGTTCATATCTGTCTTATACAGTTGGTTTGACATCATGAGGTCAAAAGGTCAAGGAGTATAATACGTTTATTTATTTATTTATTTATTTTAATTGTAAAAAATAGCCGAAGAAATATATTTGAAAAATAAGCCTTGTGGCAGATGAGGGATGTTCATATCTGTCTTATACAGTTGGTTTGACATCTTGAGGTCAAATGGTCAGGGAGTATAATACGTTTATTTATTTATTTTAATTGTAAAAAATTGACAAAAAGATATATTTGAAAAATAAGCCTTGTGGCAGATGAGGAATATTAATCTATATGTTGCACAGTTGGTTTGACATCGTTCACCCAAACGGTTGAAGCACATAATAGGTTTATATTTTGAATGTCAAATGAATGTTGAATGTTAAACTAACTTAATGCCGGTGGCTGACCATGTGTTGTTCCAATCTTTGTAGCCGGCTCTTTCATATGAGCGGTAGCTGATGTGTTTTGCCTTAATGTACAGTAGGCCTAGTAGGCTAGGCTATACGAGCCAGAAATGTGGCGACTGGGTCCACACAGAGGTGCTTCATGAAGTTTGATGTTTAGTTGTTTATTTGAGTAGTGTTTGGGCTGTGTTTGGGTCATATAGACATGGTTTTTACACGTTGTAGCCCAGCTTCTGCTGTTTAATTTGATGTAAAATATGACTATATTCTTCCATATTAGTGCTGTAGAGGCTCTGTGGTTGTTCTGTTTGTCTGCCAGTATAGGGGTGGGCCTGTAGCAGATTTTAAAGAGGATTGTACCATAGAGTAGAGCTGATCAACCTCGACTTGAGAGTGCATAATGTTTCAAGACCAGAAAACACCTGATGACCTCAGGAAACATTAGGGAACAATGAAAGTTTAAAAGAAATCTTTTTGTCCATCCGTCCACTTTTTGCCGATAAATGACGACCGTGACCTGCTGATGGAGCTGCAGGAAACTACAGAGTGCATCCTGCAGGACTCATCCTCTGGACACCATCGATATCCATCCATCATCTAAAACCAAACCACCTCCCCGTTTAAAGGTTTCAGGGTTGTTGCAGCCAATCACAGATGAGAAAGGGTAGGAGACGGGGGGGCGGGGTACAAAGCATATAGTATATATCGACGAACAATGTCCACACATTCACATTGGTACCTATTGTAAATGTCTTTGGACTGTGTGAGGATGGCGGGAAACCCAGAAAGGCACATGGAAGAAAGGTCCCAGGACCAGGAATCGAACCCAGAACCTTCTAGCAGTGTTACATGAACCACTGTGCCGCCCCACCATGGATATCTGTGCTCAGTTTTTTGGTAATCCCCTCAGTAGCAAGTGAGATATTTTTATCTGAACTGAGACAGTGGCCACTCTGGAGCCTCCTCTTTTTTTTTATATCAACAAAAATATATTGAGTTGTTGATTTATTGAGACATGTTCTCAAGAGCATGATGGGTGTGGAAACCCTTCAGCATATTATCATGGTGACCGACTGCAGCGTATGCAAGAACCAGATAACAAACAGGAAATGTCCAATTTACTGCGGACAATTGCAAAGGAGTCAACAAATGACAGGAAGAGTGTTTGAAATCAGTGTCAGAGGTGGCGTTTTGCCAAAGATCACCACAGACAGACTGGAAGATTCTTCCCTTGATCTCTCTTTTTTTTTTTTTTTACCAGTTGACCTTCTGTTCTGCGGCTTTACTGGAAACCTCATGACACAGTTGGGACTCGCTACAACCGCTCTCGCCTCTGTGTGTCAGTCTGTGTGATAAGATCTCTGGAGTTTAAAATAATCCCACTGTGAGCCCTTTATACAACCTCCCACCCCTCACCTTTCTTTATTATTAACACACACACCACTTCCTGAAACTCTTGTACTTAGGTACACGGAGTAGATTTGGATCTCTGCCCACTATTGTGGTGTTATAGCTCACGGTCGCCGGGCCTAAATCACTCTCTCGTTTTAACGTTTGTATTTGAATTCGCTCAACCTTTTCCCCTTTCCACTGTGCCTTTCTTTCAAATGCAGCTGCCCTTTTCAGTTGGAAATGAAGTCCTGCTGGCTCCCCGAGAGTCTCGATCAGCAGCACAGACTCTGGGCCTCCTTTCACTGCTGTGATTGCATTGTTTTTGTCATTTGTGTGTGTTTCATTTGGAAAAGGCTCACTTGCTACGGAGCTGAGTCATCGGTGAAGATCCCTCCAAGGATAATCTGCCCCCTTCCTGACGGCCCCCTTTGGTCGCCTGTCTTCCAACAACAATTGGGCTCTCTCAGAAAGTCCCAGCTGGCACAGAGGAGGAAGGACGAGTCTACGGATCTGCCAGCTATTAGTCCCCTGATTACAGAGAAGTGTGGAGAACATGATGCCAAAGATGCCAAGAACTTTTTATTTTTCCCGTCAGCGTCAGCGTTTTCCCCCCCCGTTAAAAAACAAACGGCAAATTCTGTGGAGTTAGAAAAGCTAGTTTCTCCATGACAGATACTTTCAGGTCCTCCTCCTGCTGAGGGAGTGTTTCACTGCCATATCTGAGCCTCACGGTCCCTGGAGAGGATCAGTGCTCTGCAACATATATCCTGACATCATAGCCATATGGGAGTGTTTAGGGGCTCCTTGACAGCCAAATAACTCAGTCAAAAACTCACCTGGTTTCTCTTATTTTCTTTTTTTCCCCTTCCTCTAAATGATACACCACCAATAGATGATCAGTTAAAGGGATAGTTCACCCAAAATTCAAATTTCACTCATTATCTACTCACCTTCATGTCGACTAAGAGCTGTGAGAATTTTCAGAGTCCTTCGTGCCTTCTCTGAGTTACGGGGGGGGGGGGTCCGCGCAGCAGTATTTGTCCATATAATGGTTGTGAATGGTGCTCACTTTTCTTCGTCCAAAAAGACACACCAAAAACCATCCAAATACCTCCATACTGCTCGTCTGTAATGTCCGTCTTGTATTGAAGCCCCGACATGAGAAATTGTTCCGAAAAAAATTAAATAAGTCTATATTTGAAGCTTGTTTGTAGCGGAAGCTCCCAGTGTCTCGGTTCACTGCTCTTCCTCTGTCAGTGCAAATCTCGCGTGATTTGCACTGCTCGGCGGAACAATTTCTCATGTCGGGGCTTCAATACAAGAGGGACATTACAGACGAGCACTATGGAGGTATTTGGATGTTTTTTGGTGTGTCTTTTTGGACGCACCATTCACAACCATTATATGGACAAATACTGCTACGCGGATCCCCCCCCCCCTCCCGTAACTCAGAGAAGGCACGGAGGTCTCCCAGCCCTTAGTCGACATGAGGGTGAGTAGATAATGAGTGAAATTTGAATTTTGTTTGGGTGAACTATCCCTTTAAACAGCCTCACTTTTATTTGTCTTACCTAAATAGGACAACAGGGTTTGGGAGGCGACCTGTTTGTATGTGAAGTGAAGAGGCAGTGAAAGATGATGTCATGTATATTGGGAGTAATAAACTGTAAATATTTTTCCAGTTGAACGCATAGACACTCCTACATCATCTGGGTCAGATGTGTTGCTGTGCACGGGGAGAGCAAGTCTCCTTGATCCCGTTGCGTGAAATTCTCCAAAAAAATCCCCCTCCTCCTCATCGACGACAGCTGCTCTTGAGGTTAAAAGCATCCGCAGGGAGAAGAAGGAGAAACATGTGTGAATACTTTATCTCCTGGCTCTTTGCTGAAGGATTGTCAAAATAGACAGCAAGAAGACTCTGATCTCTGGCGCCCCCGTGTGTTGATTTCAACAAAATGATGCAGCGTAAATCACAGAGCATCAAAATCATTAAACTGCACATTTAAAAGTCAATGCTTTTCATACTTATATCTCAAACCACTTCATGCAACAACAGTGTCTTTTCTCTCCCAGTTTATTTCCTCAAGAACTCAACACTATACGGCTGCAGCACCTGGTTATCGCCAGTCACCACTAGATGGCAGCATCGTGTCAAATCCCCACGCCGCAGCTCAAACAACAAACTTGTGCAGACTTGATGTGTTTTGGCTGAGCGGAGATTTGAGAGGCGGATAAAGACTTTTGGGAAAGGTGGAGGAGGAGGAGGAGGAGCCAGCTGTGAACAGTTGGATATTATATGGATATGGGAACCCTTTAAGCAGTCGTAACCACAGAGACCACATATACACTCACTGTGAGGCCATAACAAAGCATCTGGGGAAAAAGCCAATTAGCAAGGTCAAAGTCAGATGGTTGGAGACGCGGGAACTCTTGTTAGTCAGATTTAATTTGAATTAATCATTAATGGTGACGAGAAAGAGAAAGAGCAAGAGGTACTCATGGGGTCAACGCCCTCCTTCTTCTCCTCTTGGTGTAATAACTTTATTAGTCATCCAAAAGTGCTGAAGTGTAAACTGTAAATTCTGCAAGCCAATCCTGTGACTTTAGTTTGCTGGAAAAATGATTCAAAGGCTAAACACATGTCACAACTCAGCCCATAAACTTGGCTTTGACTTATTCTGGGCCTTGTTTGACCCCTTATCTGTCATAACTGTTACCTAGTCATGCTGTTGGTTCTGTTTTAACCGTGTAAAGGGTAAATGTCACAAATACATCACATTTTAAAGTTTTGAAAGTGGTTTCAGAATAGCAGAAGGTGTATGACTTGCAGCCTACACAGTTTTCCGTTTGTGGCACCTGCAGAGATTTTTTTTTTTGGTTGCACATTTTCATTTTGCCTTCTTCCGTCTTTCAGTATGTGGCAACCAGCTGTGTGTGTGAGCCAGCGGTTGTAGCTGCTGCAGAGATTATTGGTTGTATTGTGGGGGGGATAAACCACAAAACTGACAATTTCTCAGACCTTTGAAATGGTAACACACGGTAATCCTCTGTTTGTAAGAACTTTAAACACGGAGATTGGCTGTCTTTCTGTGGTTTAATTTTAACTTGTTTGCTTTGGGCCGTCTCCAATGTGTGCTACAGATGGACACTTTCTCACAGAGCTCCTCAGCCCCGGAGGTTTTCCCTTTACTCTCTCCGGCTCTCTCTCTCTCTCTCTTTCTCTCTGGGCTTGAGTCTCGGGCTCGATCGTGGCCTCGGCGGATCCAATTGGCCGGGCCAAGATATTGTTGCTGTTGCTGTTGTTGATGTTGTTGTGTCGTCTCGCCTCATGCCCCCAGCCTCGGCCCAGCGGCGCTAGTGCGTGTCAGACGGTCTCCTCCATGCTATGTTATGCTGCAAGTTTACCAAATTAATAGAAACAATGTGTCACTGACAGTTGAATGTCATCATCTATAAATAAATAAAGAGGCTAACAGGTTCTACAGCAGCCGGATGAGTTACAGAGGAGATTAGCATTTGAAAAAAAAGAAGAAAAAAAAAGAAGAAAAGGCCCTTGGGACAGTGGCAGGCAAGCATGTCCCGGGGCGTTTTAGTGTCCACAGTGAGAAACAGATAGGGCCCTAATGATCGGCCTCTTACAGATTAATAGAGAACAGCTTGGACTGTTGTAAGGAACATAAATCCAAGAGTGTGACACACGATCATTTAGCAAAGGGTCATGGGGAGGGAGAAGGAGGGAGGGAAGACGGTAACATTAGCTAACTCCTGAGAGTAGGAGCCATTGATTTTTTCTTTCTTTTTTTTTGTTTAATGCTTGTGGAGAGTCATAGAAGTAGAAAGAAAAGAAGCAGAGGTTGTAATGAGCAGATGAGGTGCAGCCGACACAGGATACCCAAAGGCCCAACCCAAGGATGTAGACAAATGAAACCCAATAGTATTTACCACCACTGCCCATCTGGATGGAGAACAGCTGCAGAGAGAGAGACTTTGTTGTCCTGTTTGTAAGCAAAACCCCTTCTTTTCTCAAACGCTCTACCAGGATGTCTTTTTTTTTTAAGAAGAAGAAAAGGAAAAACCACACCCATGCCCCTCAGACTGGGCTTTTCATTTGAAACCCTGCTGGTCAGCGCAAAGACAGGACAGATCAGCGATTACCCCGTGAAAGGGAAAGGATGCCAAAGTGCTTTTTGTAGGCTCAGTGGGGAGCTATGACTCCCCCACCCCCCGCCAGCCCCCATCCTCCCTCTGAGGCCTCCTGATCACCATTAACACCATGAGAGAAAGAGAAAGAGAAAGAGAAAAAGAGGGAGGAGAGGAAGGAGGGGGGCAACTGACTTCCAAGGTTTGGTAGAGCTGGAAGAGTACAGCATCTCAACATCTGGAAGGCATTATGCTGTTGCTGCCCGAGGGTGAAACACGGGGAGACGATGATGATGATGGTGTGTGTGTGTGTGTGGAGGGGGGAGTGAGTGTTAGTGTGTTTTGACCAAGCTGTGTGTGTATATGTGTGTGTGTGTGTGTGTGTGTGTGTATTTTATGGAGAATGACTTAATTGCATTGTTGTGTAAGAGTCAGGGGTACGAAGGCGTGACCTTCTTGAGAAATACTTGGGAGCTGAATGAGGGTGGCATTAGGGAGGAGGAGTGGGGGAGTCGAGCGAACCAGAGATGAAGGGAGATAGTGAAGTACAGTGTGCTCTTTCTGCATGTGTGTGTGTGTGTGTGTGTGTGTGTGTGTGTGTGTGTGTTGTGAGGGTGTTGGTGGTGTATGGGCGCTCGCTCGCTCGTGCACGCCGCCGCTCTATGGCTCTTTGTTCGTGCTACTTGTTTGAAGACTGCAGCTCTTTGACCGGGCGGCAGGATGTAGCGCTTTGGACCTTTGGCAACAGAGCAGCTCCATCTGAGCCGAGTCCTGAAACAAGATGGCTTTGTGCGTGCGTGCGATCACCATCCTGCCCCTCCCTTCCCTTCCTCCCCCACTCCTCTATAACCCCCCCCCCCCACTTATACCTACAGTATGGGGCTGCTGCAGCCTCAGGCAGCATGCACCAGGTGCTCCCCTCCTCCTCCTCCTTCCACTAACCTCACAGCAGCTCAGGTCGTTCTGCTGCAGCTTATAGGGAACAGAAGTTACCTCACAGCAACCTGACCTTCACTGGGAGCCTTGCTCTTTAATCAACGGCGGTCTGGATGACATCAGAGCGAGTCAAGTTAGACAGACAGACCAGCTGACGGGGGGAGGGAGCAGCATGTGACACCACAAGTTGGATATTTCCAGAGGTGGACAGTAACGGAGTATATTTACTTGAGTACTGTACTTAAAGCAGAAGTAAGCGATATATTTGTGTTAATATAAGTCTTAAAGCAGATAACAGCGGCACGGCCGTTTCGGCTAATGCTGTGTTCAAGGCAGGCTTTTGAAACCGTAAGTTACAGCTTCAAGTCACAACTACGACTTGGTAGCGTTCCAGGTAACCCGTAGCTCGTGTTTTTACCGTCCTGTTGTCTGTGAAAGTTCCCTATAACGGCCACTCGTAACTTCCGACCCGTGAACTCGTACCAGATCGAACTGGTATGACTTCACAGGAAGGAAAAACACAAAGTACGAGTTTCCTTGAACGCACCATGAGTTAGCAGCCCCCGCCCTTGTCAGGCATCAATTGGTCCTCGTGCTACGTCACCACATTCACGCGCATCCCTTGGCTGCACACACAGCCCTTCATGCCGTTCTCTCCCCTCATTGGATAACACTTGTATCCCACAAGGAAAATTTTCTCCTCGGGTTACAGCAGAGCAGAGTGACGGAGAGACTCGTGTTTAGGCTGAAATACTTCATGTAAGTGATTGCTGACGGAAAATAGGACTATTTAGGACTTATATTAACAAAAACATTCCACTGATATCTGCTTTAAATAGTTATATCTTCCGACAGCAATCACTTACATAGAGTGTTTGGACCGAAACACGGGTCTGTCAGTCACTCTGCTCTGCTCTGAGCCGAGGAGAAAACTTTTCTCGTATCCTACAAGTTTTATCCAATGAGGAGAGAGAACGGCATGCAGGGTTGTGTGTGCAGCCAAGGGATGCGCCTGAATGTGGTGACGTAGGGACGAGGACCAATAGATCCATGACGAGGGCGGGGGCTGCTAACTCCATCGGCTGACAAGACGTTATGGTGCGTTCAAGGCAGCCCGTAACTCGTGTTTTCGTACCAGTTCGATCTGGTACGAGTTCACGGGTCGGAAGTTACGAGTGGCCGTTATAGTGACTTTCACAGGTAAAACAGGTCGGAAAAGCACGAGTGGGTTGCCTGAAACGCTACAAAGTCGTAAGTCGTGACTTGAAGCTGTAATTTACGATTTCAAAAGCCTGCCTGGAACGCAGCATTAGCCAAAACGACCGGATCGCTTACTTCTGCTTTAAGTACATATCCAGAGGATTTGTACTTTACTTGAGTATTAGATTTCTTTGGTACTTATTACTCTTACTTGAATACATTTCCAAGACAAATATTTGTACTTTTACTCGAGTTAATTTCTAGGAAGGCTGAAAAGTACTCGTTACTTTCAGGTCTGCTCTTTTCTTTTCTTTTCTTTTCTAAAATCCTATTGGACACAAGCTGTGTTTGTCAAAGAAGGAAACCCTAACTCCTAAAAGCAAAAGAGTTAATTCTCAGAAACAAGAGTTAAAAGGTCCTTAAATTCATTTAGAAAAGATTATAGTAATTAATTGATGTGAAAAATAAGAAATTTACTCTTCCTCTTACTTTTACTTAAAGTAAATTTAAAAGCATGTACCTTTGGATACTTAAGTACCTTTAAAAGCAAGTACTTTTTTACTCTTACTTGAGTAACATGTCGACTGAGCTACTTTTACTTGTAACGGAGTAAATTTTGACCAGTAGTATTTGTACTCTTACTCAAGTACTGGGGTCGAGTACTCCATATTTCTGATAACATATATGAGACTATTGCTTTTTAGGACTTAAGTGCTTTATTGTGACAGCATGACAGTTGTAAAGACCATCATCATCATGGCTCTGGCTTCACTTTGTTGCTCATAAACGAGAACCGACCCCTCGGGGAAGTCGAAGCCGAGGCCGAGCCGAGCAGTCGGGCATCTGGAGAGTCCTGATCCGTATCTGAACCCACAGATTAATGTGGCGTTAAGCAAAAAGTGAGATTTTTTTTTTCTTGGGGCCCATGTGTGTGTGTGTGCCCTGGATGGATGGCGATTACTAACGGACGCATTAATGAAAAACAGAAAGTTTAGTCAGACAGGAACATTCTCAGCCATTTTGTGAGATTTTTCCTGGCTGTGTAGCTTTCACACCCCCTCCCCTCCTAGACATTTTTTTTTATAAGAGAGAGCCGAGTCCTTGAGTCCTCTCCATAACATGAACACATGCTGAGCTCCGCCAAGTGCCTCATAGGCTCACAAGAGACACTGCACTGGACGGTAAATCCCCCACCACTCCACCCTCATCCTCATCCTCCTCTTCTTCCTCCTCTTCTTCCTCCACACACTGCAAAAACTCAACATCTTTACAAGAATATGTGTCTCATTCTTGTCAAAATGTCTCATTTCTAGCCAAAACTAATCTCTTTCCACTTAAAATAAGACTCATCACTTAAAAAAATTATTTGTTTTTTGATAAATTTCACTTGTTTCAAACAAATTTTCACTTGAAATAGGTAGAGAAATCTGCCAGTGAAAGCAAGTTTTGTATGTGTTTATAATAAGGAAGAAAAACTTGCTCCACTATCAGATTTTCCTACTTATTTGAAGTGAAAAGAGGCTTGAAAGAAGTAAAAAGTGTCTAAAAACAAGCTATGTTTTAATGCGATGAGTCTTATTTTAGGTATAAGTTTTGACTAGAAATGACATTTTGACTAAAAAATAAGACAAATATTCTTGGTAAGATTTTGAGTTTTTGCAGTGCAACCTGTCACCCACCCCTCACTGCCCCCTCCTCCTCCTCCTCCTTCGCCCTGCCGTCAGTCGGCTGTAATTGAGCAGGCATTTCGCAGACACTCCCACTGAGACCAGTGACCTCATCAGTGGGCAGGAAGTCAGAGGGTTCAAGTTCCTCCTGTGAGAGTAAATCCCACACATCTCTGCGTATTTGATTCAGGAGAACAGGCAGTGAGGGAGGGAGGGGGGGGTGGGGGAGGAGGGGGGATACGGGGGGGATGTGGAGTCCCCACGCTGACCAGTTTCTCACTATCAGGGCCCATATGCCACATCATCATGCTGTCGTCACATCAGCGTGGACTTTGGCCTCTAAGCCGTGCCCTGGAAGAGGGTCTCAGTGGAAAACTATAGTGAGATCCAGGTGTCTCTACTCCCCCCCCCCCTCAACTACCACCACCGGCTCCGAACGGCTGCAACGTGGCAGTGGAACAATGTGGAGGAAGAGATCAGCTTTAGCAAAGAAAGGCGAGAAGAGGAAGGAGCTGTTAACAAACGACAAAAGACGTTGTTGTGTATATTTAACCATTTACGTGTAAAAAAGCAGTGAGCCTGATAATAGCAACAACAAAAAAACACCCAGTTCCTCCATCTGTCGTTCCCCTCCATCAGGGAATAATCATTAATTTGTGACATCAGGGACACGCGGAGTGATTGGTGGCTTTTTTTCCCTGAAGTGGGTCAATGACCTTGACTGTTTGTCAGTCTCTTCCTGCCAAAGTTTCTGTTGCCTCAACAAATGACATCAGTGGGAATATAAACCAACACTGATTCAACCCCGGGCCGCGGGACACACCCAACTGGAGCTTATCATGGATAGAGAGCATAGGATGTGTTATTTCTTTTGTGGTTTATGTTGCAAGATTTGAATTTTTTTTTTGTCTGAGATTGAAAAAAACAAGGAAAAGCCGTCGCTGTCATGTCAAACTCTTGGGGGCGTATTTTTGTTGTTCCATTGAATTGATCCACTTCGGTTTAATCCATCAAACCGTGGCGTGTAGGGTCATGTTCAGTCGAGATCAATGAGGCACAGATTCACTGTATCCCGGAGCCATGTCGTGTCATGCAAAAAAACACACAAACGCACGCCACCACCACCATGACGCACATGTCATGCAGATTGTATGTATGTAACATGCTGTTAATGTCAATGTCAACTGAGCGCTCAAAGCTGTAAACACTCCTCCGCTTCTCGTTGCTTTCATGAACACACCTTCCACTTTTCTTTTAAAGACAGAGAGAGAGCGGGTGAGAGAGAGAGCGATGAAGTTGCAACACGTTTGTTACCGGCAGGTCTTGCCTTGCCGCTGACTCTGCAGAAAAGACAGTTCAGCTCCAGAGGGCTGCGTCTGGGCTTGGCCACTCCTAGGTTCGCACGGCACAAAGAAGAAAAATACAAGGAGCCCTCAAGGAGCTCACAAGACCGGGCAGAAATCTAATAGAGGGTGTGTGATATGATGTATGTGTCTGTGTGTGTGTGTGTGTGTGTTAGTGTGTGTGGTTGGAGGGGGTATATTGTATGAAATGGCTGTGACTTGGGCAGCGATTCGGCTCAGCTCATCACAGACACAGATCTTTGCCGACAGGAACATTGATGGGTTTGTGCCCAGATGTGTGGGAGGGAGAGAGAGAAGGGAGAGAAGGGGGGAGAGAAAGAGAGGGAAGGAGGGCTGAACAGTCAGATCCAGTGTGTTTGTGAATTTGTTCCAAACTCCTCAGACATGGTCCCATTCTCCTCACTAAATCTGTCACACTCTCACAAACACTCAATCTGGCACACAGGCAAGACACGTATAAGAGCAGTGAGTTTCTCTGAGAAAAAAGTATCACGAGAGGATTTTACAGTAAGAACAAGAGTGAAATAAGGAAGTTTCCATATTTATTTGTGTATCAAAAAAAGAGATAAGAAGTCATAAAGCAATAAAATGATGAAATTTAAACTCACAACAGCGTTTCTGTGCTGTCACCGCCACCAGGGCCGTATCACAATGAGTCAATGTGGAGGCCCGATGTGTTTAACACGGGGCCTTCTCAACTTCTCCCTTCTCTCTTCTCTCTTCCCTCTCCGTCTGACTCAGAGCCAATATTCATAGTTTAGTGAAACACAACATTCAGACAGAGACTGGGAGGACATTCACTGATAAACCCCTGAACTCGACTCACAATGAGAACATTCAGACTTCGTTAAAGGAGGAGCAGCAGCAGCAGCAGCAGCAGCAGCAGCGGGGATGAGCTGCTGCCGTCAGGTCCTCACGGTGCCTCTGGTCTTGGAGCAAAAGATCAGCTGCTTTGCTTTCATCGTACAGATTACAGAAGAGAGAGGGGGGGAGGAGGAGGGGGTCTAATTATCTACTTACTTGAGCGGAAAATGTACCTTACTGTCCCGTGACACTGAGGTTAAATATAGCACAATCCGCTAAACGTAAAGCGTGCAGAAAAGATGGAAGAAGATATAAGGTCGCCGGTATCGATATGAGTCAATGGAAAGCTTTGTGTGCTGATGAGATAGATAGATAGATAGATAGATAGAAGAGGAGAGGAGAGAAAAACAAAAAGGGAGTGGGAGTGATAGAGAAAGCATGTGAAAGTGAGAGAAAGTGTGTCGTCTTGTGGAGATAAGGGCGTGTCGCTGGAGTCTGGCTGCCTCGAGGTCAAGAAAGGTCAACGCTGATGTAGGAGAGCGGGGACGGGGAGGACGTCACGAACTCGTCCGTCGCTGCTGCTGCTGCTGCTGTGTGGGAAAACCGTGGAAAAAGGAACGACGGGGGGAATATTTTCAGGTCTGTTTGGGATAATTGAAGTGCGTCCTTCAGCTGGAGTGCGTGTCGGCTTGGTCATACAGAGAGAAAGAGGAGGAGGAGAAGAGGAGGAAGAGAAGGAGAAAAGAAGGGATTTGGTCCTTGAGCAGGTCTGGTTCCCATTAGACCAGAGGCCCGGGGTCGGTTTGTTTGTACAGGCAGAGCGTCCCAGAGGAGAACAGAGGCAGCCCCCATGTTGCTCCTCCCAACCGGGTCGCCATAGAGGGAATATCAGCTGCAGCGCTTCACTCTCTCTCACCCCTCCTGTCCCCACTCCTTCCCTCCTCCATCCTCCCCTCCTCACCCACCCACTCCTCTGGAACAAAGTCCAAACGGGTCTTCTAAACTG